>NC_089981.1:26300097-26905552 GCF_036417845.1 Apteryx mantelli
GCTTTACACCCAGACTGTTGGCTATTCTGAAGTGGTCATTTCATCTCCTATCAAAAACGTTAGAAAAAGTGTGGAATATTTGTTTTCTGAAGCTAATGGTTGAGCGCAGGATCCCAGTTGAGTGTCCGAACTATTGGAACTCTTCACTGATTTGGTCTGAATCTGTTTTTCCCTGTATGGTTTTGACCTGTAATTGCATTTCAACAAATGTAGCTTTTCCAGGGTAACGCCTTTTTCCAGGTGGCTCTCCTAATAATGCTTATTTTGGTGCTCTTTGCACACTGTTTCAGAATGGATGTATAGTAGTTGCACAGTTTAGCAAGACATTTTATAATTGTTTTTGTACTGAACTGGAAAATCTGCTAGCTTTCTCAACATTCAAAATATGTAATTGTATGTTAACATCTGATTGAGCTGTTTTCGAATTAAAAATATTTGTATGTTTTATAGACAAATGAAACCCAGAAATTAAACAATAGGGGAAAATTATGAAATAACATTAAGACTTTGAGGTTTTAAGCTGAGAGGGATCGCAAGGTGGGAACACTTAGGAGATTTTTTAATGTAATAAAATTGTTGGGTATTTTATATCATAGTTATAGGACAGTTTCACCATTCTTGACAGTAATCTAGTTTTCTAATTAATTTAAATTTCTTGTGCTTTGGCATCATAGTTAATTCCCTTGAATTAGTTTATTGGTTAAAATGGAACTTCCTGTTACCATGTAAACATAATGCTTACTGCACAAAATTTCTCTCTAAACAGACACAGGTTAGTTTAAAAAAAAAAAAAAGTTCTATTGAGTTAAGTGTGATATTGCAGATCTTGGGCTTAAACCTATAAAAGCATGGAAAGTTTGAGTTCCACGTTGCCTGATCTTCAGTGGTCTAGCCTGGAGATGGGAACCTACAACCTTCTGTTAAAGGTTGAGGTTGCTTACATCACACCGTTTGGAGAAAATATTTTAATGCCTGTTCCCTCATACATCCCAGAGAGCTGCAGAGGGAATGAGGTCAGTTTTTATTCAAGCCAAATTCACAGCTGTCTTGGTAGCCTGAACCAAATTTGAAGATCATTCACAGGCACCTTCTCCTGTGGGGCAACTCATCCCTTGAACTCATCATCTGGATGCGTGTTTACAATGAATGGAAATTTCCTTCAGCAGACTTCCCTTTGTGAAACTTGCAAAGGTCACCAAATCTAATGGGAAAAGAACTTGGAACAAATGTTATCTTATTTTCATGTTTGCAAAATTGAATTAAACTTCTGTTTTGACAAGAGAAGGGCCACTCTCTGGTTTTGTATATTCTTGTTGCATTCTTTCTGAATGAATATTTAATACTGTTATTTTACATTTTTGCAATTGTTGACCTGATTAATTTTTCTTCCTTACAGCCTTGCTGTTCTACTGGACTTTAGCTTTCATAACTAAAACCATCAAATTTGTAAAGTTCTGTGATAATGATGTTGGATTTTCTCAGCTTCGATTTTGCCTCACAGGACTCCTGGTTATTCTGTATGGAATGCTACTAGCTGTAGAAATCAATGTCATCAGGGTGAGGGTGAGTGAGTTTCACACACAAGTCTCCTTGTTTTTTTTTTCTCCCTTTCTGGGTACTTAGTGTGAAATGTATTTCTAAAGAAAAGAGATAAAATCCAGTCGGAAATAGATGTGTATATGAGAATCAAACATTAACTCAATTTTATTGGGCCAGATTAATCCATAATTAAAAAATAACAATAATCCCAGGCTCTAAATTAAGATGAATTTCATCCATTTTATTTTTTTTTTAATGTCTGTTATGAATCACAGTTTCAGTCATCAGAAAAGAGTATTTCTGATGCAAGGAAAGACTTGGTAAAAGAAATTGTCAGCTCTGTTAGAGAACATCCTTAGACATGCAAATAAGATCTCTTATTTTCCAGGAGCAGGCAAAATATGATTTACTGGGAGCAAATGGAATTACTTTCTAGCCTCCCAGATATATATATTTTTTTCCTGCAATGTCTTCAGTCATAACCCAAACTGAGAGTTGGCTTTGGAGCCTGCTGGATAGATGAGTGCCAAAGTTCTTGCCTTCACCTATCCCTCACTTAACTGTCCATGAATTAAACTAGTCAGGATGGAAAGAGTCTTTCCTGTGTAAATTTTCTTGCTGTTTTCCTCACATTAGCATCTGAGCTCTTTCCAGTAACACTTAAGAAATGTGAATTGCATTTACCATGTATTTGTTCTTTTATGTTTTTGGTTTTTTGGGTTTTTTTTCAGTTTGGGGGATTTTGTGTGTGTATATAAGGATGTTTACTTAGGACAAAAATAGGCCTAAAGGCAGCCTTTCAATAACGTTTTTGAAAGAAAGTGCAATAAAAAAACTAAAATAAAAAAAGCTACAGGAATTCAGTATTTATCTCAAAAATGAAAAACACTGAATTGGCTCGTGGAAAAAGTGGGACTCAAATATGACATTAGTGGAAACTCACTCATAAACCTTTTCCTTGTAATGGAACTGCATTATGAAGTGAGATTTAATCAGCTTGGAATTATAGGCCACAAGGAAAAATAAAAATTGGCCACTGCCTACTGCCATCTCTTTTATTTTCTGTTTATTTGGAATTAATTATTAAAGGATGTCATTCACACATAAAATGAGTTAGCCAGCAGTATGAATTTTTTGACTGCCTACTCTGTCTGTGCCGGAGTTTGGAGAGCCTGACTTGCTGCTGCAGCTGCTGAAGGAATGGGCTGGGGTGCATGGAGAGTTGGGAGCTGCTAAGAGAGCAAATAATAGGAGGCCTCTCAGCAGCAAAAGCAGCAGACAGTGGCCTCCCTTTCTTTCTCCTGGCTTTCCCCTTACCCCTTCCTTGTTTCAAAAGAAGGAAGATTGACTTGTTTGGCTTTCAATTCCAATTCTACCTTCTCCCTTCTTCCCATTGTTCCTCTAGATGGCCTTTCCCAAACCTAGCACTTTCCTTTTTGTTTAAGGATGTGTGAACTATTTGAGCCCACTCTCAAGAATGTGCTTTTTTTCTTTTCTCTTTTTTTTTTGTCTCTCTGTGTTATAACAGAACTCCCTTGTAATGGCATTGTAGAGGTTTACTAAATGCAGTGCGCATAATGCAGCATGTTGCTGTTTTATTGCATGTTTTATTGTTGGAGAAAAGATAGTGGTGAAACATATCCAGAAATTCCACTAATATCAATAGGATTTAGGTACAGCCCTGAATAGGTATTGAATTAAGGATGTGATTGAGTGCTTTTCAGAAATGTAGAAGTACGTTTCTAGAGGGCTTGGCTTTTCCTTTCCAAAAATGAGTGATGTCTAAAAACAAAGCTGTTATCTTGACAACTGGAAATCATCAGCAATCTTTCTTCGGTCTTTCATTACTTAGGTCAATGAAAGTTTTCTTTAGTGCCATATCCACTCTAGTTTAGTAGTTTCCCAAGCCAGTTCAGGATGGTGCAGATAGCTCCATGTTCTGAGCTAGCTAAATGTGAGGCAGCGATTTGTCTGCTGTACTACAGCTGTGAAAGCCTCAGGCCTGTGCCCAAGTTAGCATGTCCCTGCTAATGCCCCTGGCCCATGTTGTGCTGTCTGGAACTCAGAGTGAGAGGCTGGGTCTGTCCTATGCAAAATATAAGATGATTTTTTTTCTCAACTATACAAGATTGTACCCCATAAAGAAAATAATATTGAATGTTTCTATGCTTTTAGGCTGGGTACCTCTAATATGCAGAGGTACCTGAGGAAATTGGATTGCTATGTCAGTCAGATTTGGATGTCTGAATTCCTTGACTTCCTTTGAGAATCCAAGCCTTTGTCTCACTGATTATCTGTTTTCTCTTTTATCTCTTAGTTATCTATTCTTTGCAGGCTTTTTTTTTTTCCCTTCCTTTTCCATGTATTTAGTGTGATTCTTTGTGGGGATTTTTCTGGATTTCAGAGATATGTTTTCTTCAAAAGTCCTAAAGAAGTTAAACCTCCTGAGGATCTCCAGGACCTCGGAGTTCGATTCCTACAGCCATTTGTGAATCTGTTATCCAAAGGAACGTATTGGTGGATGAATACATTCATCAAGACTGCTCATAAAAAACCAATAGACTTGAAAACCATAGGCAAGCTTCCCATTGCCATGAGAGCTCTGACCAATTACATTCGTCTTAATGAGGCTTTTGAAGCACAGAAGGTATGGATAGCATGGAATTACATCAGACTCCTTACTCACTGCTTACATTTTTCATTACTTTTTTATACTATTAGCATGATATAAAATTATATAAAGAGACATGATGCAAATAAAGTAGATATTAACATTGTTTGTCATATACAAGAGATCAGGTACTCAATTATACAAATTTCTCTAACTGAGCATGCAAATCATGCACATTACTGGTTAAATGCATGTAAAATATATATAGCCACTTCTGTTATGTGCCCAATAATTATGGACTGTATTCACTAAACACCGTCAGCATTCTTCCTAATAAGAGCCTGGAATCATTGAATTACAGAGTCAATATTAATGAGGCCTCCCAGGATAATTTTTTCTGTGTTATTTCAGTTAGTTTGTCCACAGGAGAATATAGGGCTGAAACTGCCACAGCTGAGATTCTGCCTGATTCCCTGGTGGCAGTTCAGTGTATTCAGAGATTTTAAGAGCAGTCTTCTGCAGCCCATCTAAGAGAGTATAGCTTCAAGTCCACATGAAAACAAAACCTGTCAGTTCTCTGTCTCTTTATTTTCCCTTCTCCTGCAGCAGGCCATGAACAACACACTTGTTTGGTCCCTGTGTAAGGGTATGAAAGAAATAATGGCCCATTTTCTCAACTGGAGGAGAGTACAAATCAATCCTTTGTTCTGACTCTATAAAAACAAATGAAATGATTATTGCAATTCTTACGCTGTTCTAGCTCAGAGACTGTAATTCATTGTCAATGAATTAAAACGGAGAAAAAATATTGGCAATATATCTGATCTGGGATTAATACATAACATAATCCTTGCTTTTTTTTTTTTTTTTTTCCTTTCTTTATTTTTTTTAAATTCTGGACAGAACAAAAGGTCATCTCTTCCACAAGGATCCGGGTCAATTTGGCGTGCTCTTTGCTGTGCTTTTGGAAGACCTTTACTTCTCAGTAGCACATTCCGTATTCTGGCTGACTTGCTTGGATTTGCTGGTCCACTCTGCATCTCTGGGATTGTTCACAATGTTGGAAAAGGAAATAACACTATTCGCCCACAGGTACTATCAAAATACCATAATAAATACATGAGTCAAAAAATTAATGCTATGACTGTATATTGTTTGGCCTCAGTAAAGGAAGTGAATGACATTCTACTTACCTGAAATGATATTAAGAATTCTTAATGTATTACTAATTATCCACATTTATACTTTGATGGTGAGTGAAATATTACCCACGCACCCGGTCAGGCCTGCATTCTGGAAGATAACCTCATTCAGGATGATAGTGAAGCATATCCAGAAATCACACAAATATCCTAAGGATTAAAGTACGGTCCTGAGTAGATATTGATTTAAGTATGTGACTGAGTGCTTATCAGAAAGGAAGAAGTGTATTTTTGAGACACTTGGCTTTTCATTTCCAAAAATGAGGGATATCTAAGAGGGTTAAAGCAGGCCAAATAATAAATAAAAGGCCATATATAAAGGCCAAAATAAAAGGCTAAATAATTTAACTGTGGCAAAGAATTTCCACTAGTGTCTTTGGGGAGATTGGTTTTGAAAGGTCAACTAAAACAAATTTTTTAAAGGAAGCTACTGAAGTTTCTGAAGTACTGGATGTTCCCCAAGAAAAAAGACATACTTATTGATTATTTAAAAAAAAAAGAAAAAGGCTCAGGAAGCATTTACCTATTATAAGGTGTGGTCACTTGGGCTCCATTTTCTATGAAAAGATCACTTTATTTTTGTAGATTACTTATTGTTTACTATAAAACTCTGTTTCCAAAGTCTGTTGATACTGATGGAAATACTCCCATTTATTTGAATACACTTTGGATTAGGTCCACCGTAAATATTGAAATATATCAAATGTGTTGCAGAAAGCTTAACAAAGGCTTCAGGCTAAAATTAATCATTTATCTATTTTGCAATCCTTATCCTAATATTTGGAGACTTTAATATAGCCAGTAGATTCAATGGAAAACAGTTAAAGCAGGAAATTAAAAATTAAGACTATAGGGCCTAATGTTGCTGCTAAGTACTGTGGAAACTTTTGAGCTGTTACTTGATAATTTGTTTGGAATAATTACTATTTCAGCTGAAATTACACCACATCACTATTTACAGAATATCTTGTTTAATTTTCCTTTTGAAATGTTAGCTATTGTTCTCCTGTGAAAAATGCTCAGGTCTGGACCAAGTAGGCCTTGAACAGAGTCTCATCCAGCCTTTATATCCTCACTGTGTCTAGCTAAATGGTAGCCTCATGATTGTTGTAATTTACACCATTTGGAAATTGCATAACTGAAATATTCTCTGATGATAGTAGTCCATGTATGATAGTAAGGGGGTATTTCATCTTTGATACAATGACTCCAGAGAGGCTTTTTTTTTTCTTTCTGAACTGGCTTATATGATTTTTTTCCTTTCAAGAAGGCTGGTTACCTTTACCTTTGAAAATTGTTTTTGCTGAATTATTAGAAATACCTTTCTAAAATGTATGTAGGTTCTCTATTCAAAGCATATGTAAACAGACCAGTCTGTTCAGGAAAACTCCCATGTATATATACACACCTAGCCAACAGGGTTTATTTTAAAAATATACACTTGCCCTACTGCCAGAAAAATTACATCCTTACTTGCAATGAATCAGAAAGGAGAACATTGCCTTCTTAACTGTTTGTTGCTGAGAACTATGTAGCTGTGGGAAACAAACCTTTTAAAACACTATTTTATGAAGGTAAATATAAGTTGGGGAGATGTTGCTTATGTATGATGTGCTACGAAGTATGAGGGAGTTGGAAAGAACTTCCGTATGGTGAGAGAATCTGACGAGCAAAGCAAGCTATGTGTACACTAGAGAACATCTTTTAGCTGTCCTTTAACATGACATTTCTTCACTTTAAATAGTTCAGATTGGGGAAATGTTGTAATGAATTATCTGTATTTTTCAAACAAAAATTCTGTTTGTGCAACTGAAGACAAAGAGATAAATCATAAGATATATTATTTGCTTCATTCTTCAGGCCCTTTGTGACAGATATAAATTGCCACAGAGCTGGAACTCCTAGATCACGTGGGTGTCACAGGCAGTATTAACTGCTTTAGTTAGTGCCACAGAGCACGATAGCATCTTAAGTTCTGTCATGCTCTTCATGTTTATTTATAACTCCAGTATCGATATTAATGACCACCCCAGAACTTTCTCAGGTCATGAATTTCTCTCTGTATTAATCATTTAGCCCTGAAGAAGAGATTGACAGAATGATAACCTTTATATTTTGCCAGTAGTATTTTCAACATTGCAATGTTAGGATTGCCAATTCCAATACCAGGAATATCTGATGACATAACATATTCAAATTAAATAGCAAAACTACAAAATTATTTTTTAAAAAACTCCAAAAGTCATAGCTCCCAAAGAAGCAAAAGGCTCAGAATTGACATTTAAGACAGTGGGACTCTAGGTCTGTAAGTATTTAGAAAAAGGTCCTTTTATTCAGCCTTTTACTGGTTAGAGCCTACTGGTACTTTAAAAAAGTGGTATTATTCTGAAGTCACCAGAAAGGTAGGGTTCTGAAGTAGATCCAACAGATTGGCAACTTAACTTGGGGACAAGCATTATGTTCCGTAAAGTCCCCAAAGCCATTTTTAAAAATAAAACATCTAATGAGTTACATCAACTTCTTATGTACATTAAACATGAAAGGTTCAGTAAATGTTCAGTTATTTTCTTGTATTTGCTGCAGACTGGCAAGTTCACATAGACAATTATCATAGCTTAGTCACATAGATGCTCAGTGACTTTGTAAACTGTAATGGTCTGATAATGCATGTGAGGTTTTAAGAATACCTTGGTGAAAGTATTGTGTGTGTGAGGTTTATGTATGTGTGTATGTATGAGTGCTCTTTTTCTCTCATGTTGAGTACTAGAAGAGAGAACAAGAATGTTCATCCCACATTTCCTCCCTGCTTATCTATTATATAATGTTTTAAATGTGAATCAGCACTGCACCAAAATCTCACTGCTAGAAAAGCATGATCTGTCAAAGTACAATAATATAAAAAACTACTTGCTTTTTTAAGAGGCAGAAGCAGTATTAGCCAGATGTATATGTAGGGCAGCACTAAAATTGTGCTGCTTCAGTCACTGCCTTTGATATACTACAGCTCAATCTGCAACCATCATGGTTCATAGTTGTAATAATGCTCACTCTTTCTCTGTGCTGTCTTATGAGTATCTTCAACAATCCTAACATCCCAGTGCCACAGACATGTACGTTGTTCTAGCTTTGCCTTCATAAGAAGCTTTTAAAAAAATTTTAATGTGACATAGAGATGCCACTTTTTCCTGGATTCATTTACAAGTGAACATATATTTATGGTACAAAATCAGTGCCTCTTTGGTATTGCTGAATGACCTTCCAGACAGCCTCAACAGACAGATCAAACTGTTGTGTGAACAGATCAGACTAGTTTTCTATCATGGGAAGGAATACTGGTGGGTGAGATGTGAGGCACCATGTCAGGAAAACTGGTACTGAGTGTGTTCATATAGGCATGCACTCTTTTCATGGCATAAAACAAAGGATCATTTCAAAAAAGCTGTTTTGCTCATTGTCTTGCCTACTTGTTTGCAAAGGTAAGCTTCTGATGTCAAGGGGATAGATAGGGTGCCTGCTACAGCAATGGCAGGAGCCATCAAGAACATCAAAAGATGAGGTAAAAAGAGATGGAAAAAATACCCAAAGTCTCTGGTCCCAAAAGGGCAGGACTTGCTCTTCCTCCCTCCTTTCACATTTCTTGTCACCCCTGCACCTATTTCTACTTTGCTCCAGCTCTGGCACTCATGGGGTGCTTTTGTGTTCTGACTCAGCCTGCTAACCTAACAGAAAACTGCAGGTCTTATTCTGAGCTAATTTTCTCTTGTCAGTGATTTGAATTGACTCAGGAAGAGATCCAACAAGCTCCAAAACTAGCACACAGTAAGTGGCAGAAGCATGCAGCTTGGCATAAACTAGGTAGAATAAAGGGTAAGAAGAAGTCTTTTCCTTTTTCAGGTGGCTCAACCTCATCTTATGAAACCGCAGCTTTATAAACTAAGTTTAGCATCTGTATTAATAGCTTGTCATGTGGGGTCTCTGTAATGAGTTAATTACAGGCCATAGCTTGGATCTTAAAAAAATGTACAGACAGTCAGTGTTTATGAAATATAATTTATTAAATGTTATAGCAGTCTTAAAAGTTTTGTCAACAGCAAAAAAACTGTAGGCTTGAAGAAATGTGCTAAGCAAGGAATACAGCAGCAATGCAAATGACAAGAAGCCCTCCAGGGAGGGAATAAAAAGAGAATACTTCCTATTTCTTTACAAGGGGAGAAAGAGGAAGGCAGAGACATTTTGGTTTCAGAAGGCTTCCCAAGGTAAGCCAACCGCTCAACTAGTTGTGGCACCAAGGGTTGTTAAATATAATCTAGAATAAATGCACTGCTTTCCCAGTAAACTACAGAAATGCTTCAAAATGCACTCCAGTGATCTCATGAACTTCCTGAGGAGGTAATGACCACTAATAAAACAATGCTGAACAAGCCCATTGGATGCCACAAACCAAAATAATGTGTGTATTTTCAGGAGCTGAAAGGATGTATTTTCCAACAAACTGCAAAGGTCATTTTACGGTCTGGTAACCTGGAGTGCCAAAATAAGGCGATGAGTCTCTCTGAAAGGACATTATAGAGTCTTTTCTAGCAATGGGCAATGCATGTCTTTGAGTAATTCCATTTGGTCATTTGCTAAAAGTGTCTGTCTTTGGATTTCTGATATACTTCCAGAATTCTATAAATGTCATCTTGCATTTAAATAAAGCTTAGCGAGTTGCACATTATACGACTGTCTCCTTGAACAGATAAACTGTGAGGTTTTAGATCTTGTTGGGAGCACTTTTAAAATTATAAACTGGATATCTCTGCTTATTAATTATACAAAACTGCCAATTAAATTACAATTACACCTGATTTATAACTTTCTGTTTTTTTATAGACTAAAATTCTTGGTGTTTTCTTTATTTCATCTCAAGAGTTCCTGTCCAATGCTTATGTCTTGGCTGTGCTCTTATTTTTTGCCCTTCTGTTACAAAGGACATTTCTTCAAGCATCATACTATGTTGCTATTGAAACGGGAATCAACTTGAGAGGTGCAATACAGGTAGACAACATGTTATTAACTAACTTATTTACATACAATTATACATATATTTGTAAATACATATTATAATTATAGTAGAGATAAATTCTGTTATAGCAACTGACATGGTCCTCTCCTGAAATGAATTCAATATGAGCGTTGCCATTCAAGATCTATTTGTTAACTTAGACCTTCATTCTGTCTCTTTTTTCCTCTGCATCTTGTTTGATGATTTTAAGTAAACATTTGCTTACTATATCTAATACTGTATTTCTTCTTACCTTTGAGCGTAAGATTGCTGATAGTAAAACTGAATGTAACTTTTAAAAGAATCTTGATTCTAAAATACATATCTCCCATCTAAAAGCTGCATTTTTGTAACATCCCACACAAACAATACATGCTTTAAAATCTCTTTTAAATATACTTTCAACAAAAAGATAGAATATATTCCCAATGCATGGAGTACTGTTTGGTTTTGGTTTGTGCCACAAAATCCACCAGGCACAGCAGAGTCAGTAATTAGCATAAATAAGAGTGGCAAAAGGGAGTCCATAATTATTACATAACTGTGAACAGCAGATCAAAGACCTGTGCCTGGAAAAAGAGTGAATGAGGCGAGAATTAGGTGCAATGTGATACTGCCAAATGCAGTGGCTGAAACCTACCCTCTGACAGTTTAAAAGCCAACCTTATAAGTTAACCTTGTTTCTCCATTGAACTGCATAGGTCATTGTGAGAGTCTGTAATAGACAGATGCTTTCAATAGCAGCATAATTATTTAATCCTCCTTTGATCATACACTTGTTAGCACTTGCTAGCTGCCAGATTTTTGGATTCCATCGACTGGTTTTCCCTTATTAGAGTGGAATAGAAAATTTTTGAAGAAATAAAAATCTGACCCAAAATATATGACAAAATTACGTGTTTTGTATCAAGCAGAAGAGCCACCATTAATTGAAAAGAGTGTTGACCATAGCGATTAGAAAATAGTAAAAGGGGAATTGCAGGAGAATAATATTACATTTCCATCAAACTTGATACAAGAAAATGCTTGTGTTCTCTGCACTATTTATTACACGGAGGTTCAGATAACTGCCAGCATTCTTCATATTCAAATTAGAAAATTTTTGGCCATCATCCTATAGGTAGGAAGGTTAGCGTTAATGAATCTCCTTGCCAAGAAAGTATTTTTAAACAAATTTTCTTTTTTCCTATTTTTTTAACTTTAAATCTTTTATTGCTTTTTCTCCCCTATATAAATCTGCACCTGTTCTACATGCCATATATGATTTCATGCCTCATGATGGATAGCTGGCACTTGATCTGAAGGCATTTACTTAGTCAGGGTGCCTCCTATCAGCCAAGTCTCATGACTGTCTGTAAAGCATCACCATATAGCCTTTTACAGAATAAGCTGGAAAAGGTACACTTTCATTATTGTGTATTAAGTTATTTTTAGACATGGTGCCTAATTTTGTTCTGAAGTTACAACTTCATTCAGTATAGAATCAGACCTGTTACAGTATTTATCTGTGAACTGAAGTTTGTAATGGGACCGAGCTCTCCAACCAAAATTTAACAACAGTCTCAGCTAGGAACCTGGTTCTGGGTTTGGATGAGACCTGAATCAATTGCCAGAGAAAAATAACAAGGATTATTATATATTGAATATTATGTATTCAATATAATAATGAAGTTATTAGCACTAGTAGAAGGAGCACTACATGGAGAAGCTGGAGGCAAAAGTAGTAATCACAAATATGTCTTTGGGCCTCCTGGGTAATAGAAGTTTCATTTTCTTACTACTGCAGCAAGGGGATACTTACATGACCATCATGAACCTAACTGCACTGGGTTTTATGCGGCTGAACAATACAGCCAGAGTTTAAAATTTTTAATTGTAACACAAAAGGCTACCTAAAGCTCTTCACTCCAGTTATTGGCAATTTTGGTTCCCCTTGGCATGCTGGACTATGACCTCTATTTTAGTTGGAGCTATAGATATTACTTTGTGTAAACTGACACTTTTGTTCTGTTTTCCAGACAAAAATATACAATAAAATTATGCAGCTCTCAACTTCTAACATGTCTATGGGGGAGATGACTGCAGGCCAGATCTGTAACCTGGTTGCCATAGATACAAATCAGCTGATGTGGTTCTTTTTCCTCTGCCCCAACCTTTGGGCTATGCCAGTACAGGTAAGGAGGTTGAACATGACTTTGTCATTAATGTGTGTAGGTTTGTAGTGATTGTTCGCTTATGAATTTATGAAAGTAGAGATATTAAAGAAGGTAAATAATAACTTGAAATAAGATTTCAAATTATTACTATCTAAAAACATTTTATCTAATATACTTCATGTCAGTGACAGGACTCGCAGTATTTAAGATTGCATTAGGATCCCAAACTTGACTACTGCCACATGCTTAGCATTTGTAGCAAGAATTTATAGGGTTCAGCAGGTTATATTGTTACAGTGTACTAGCTGGAATATATTGCAATCGTTTGTCTTCTGAATCGCAGCAGAACAGATAATGAAAGCAGCAGGTTATTCAAAAATATGATCACTTAAATATGGTCCTTTGGACATTACTTAGAACTACTGTTGCCTCACGGATGGCAAATTCCAGAATATGAAATTCCAGATTCATTTGTTATATGAAATGGGTTTGCTGCTTTATCCTCTGCAGTGTCTTTGCCTTTGTGTCTCTAAATTCTCGCTCACATCCCTTCAATCTCTTTTTCCCATGCAGATAACATGGTGCAGATCACTGTTTTCAGTTGTGCTCAGTTGACTGATTCCTGGTTCCATGTCCCTTAACCCTGTAGCATGTATAATGTTCCATGAAATATGACAGTGTCTTGTTCAAGTCTTTAAGATGAGGAAAGCAGAGGCCCACCTCAGAGGGTGCTTTCAGGATTGATTTAAATTAATCTAAGCATGTTTTATTACTGAAATGGGAATTTGTACTGTCTGTACTCTCTCCAAACACAGTATTTTTTCACTTTTCTTCCTTGTTTCAGCTCTGTAGGTTGTACAATATGTCACATCAGCTTGCAGAGCTACTGAAAAACTAATCTTTTCTTTTTTTGGCAAGTTAGTTCTCCTTTGACTCAGTGCTAAGTGGCCCATCTCACTTCATGGCCACGTGATTAATCAAGTTTATGCTAGTAAGAGGGTAGGGCAGAATCAGAGTAGCAGAAGGCCAGAGCTATCAGCGTACAATCTTAGATCATTTTTCACCCTTATTAAAACAGTGGAGAAGTGCAAATTACTTTGGAAGATTCAGTACTTTAAAAAAACAAAAACAAAAAACTTTCCACGCTCCCATTTAGGAATTTATAGTGAATAGTTTCCTCTGATATAAATACAGCACACTGCAATTCTTTCTGTTTTCTTTGGACTACTCAGCATATTTTCGTTGAGAGTGTCTCATTGACAAAAGTAAATACAAATAAACAAAAGAGGCAGCAGACTTTAAATTCACCCGCTGTTTTCTAAATGTCCCATTTATTTCCAAAAACATTGGTGAAAACTCTGCTTTGTTCATCACAGTTCGTCTAGTTCCAGCACTACACAGAGGCTAATTTGAGTGATGTGGAAGTCGGAGAGCCGCGAATAGTCTACTCAGGTGCTTTGCATTTTGTGTTGCCTGCTCTTAGCCAAAGATGAAATTGTTTTAATGAGTCTGTGTCTGAACTGCAACTGGCTGATTGTATTTCCAGCTTCTAACATGGCTTTAGAAGTGTTGCTTAGAAGTTGCCTGGAGGAAAGAAGGCTTAGAAGAGATCTTATCAATGTATATAAATATCTGAAGGGAGGGTGTAAAGAGAATGGGGCCAGACTCTTTTCAGCGGTGCCCAGTGATAGGATGAGAGGCAGCAGGCGCAAACTGAAACACAGGCAGTTCCATCTGAACATGAGGAAAAGCTTCTTTACTGTGAGGGTGACTGAGCACTGGAACAGGTTGCCCAGAGAGGTTGTGGAGTCTCCATCCTTGGAGATGCTCAGAAGCCATCTGGACATGGTCCTGGGCAACGTGCTGTTGGTGACCCTGCTTGAGCAAGGGAGTTGGACTAGATGATCTCCAGAGGTCTCTTCCAACCTCAACCAGTCTTTTATTCTGTGATGTGCCTGCCTCCTTAAACATCAGATGGTAGTAATTTTCTGTAAGACATTGAATGTGTAAGAGGTACTCTATTCGGAAGTCCTTTAAAAAAAAAAAAAAAAAAAAATCATTCAGGTGACTAAGGCACTAGCTTGGCCATCAGGAGATCTGGATCCTCTTCTGAGGATAAAGTTACATATTAGAATTGAGTTGATTTTGTAGTTGTCCCTGTCAGCAGATGGACCAGAACTTCTTTCTGTAAGTCAGATGAGCCAGTCCTCCTTTGTGCTGGCTTCAGCCTCATCTGCTTGCATAGGAAGCCAGATTGACTCTCTAATCTGGGGGAGGGGGAAAAAAAAGTCTGGTTTAATTATTTTCCCCAGTTTTGTTTTTTTGCAGATTTAGTGAGGAAAATGGTGGGGAGGGGCAAAACGGGACCTTCTGCCTTGTCAGTGATACTGAGTTTGTGAATGTATCTCGTGTCCTGTTGTGTAGCCTCATTCTTTGGTGAGTATTTCTCTACCTGGAAATGGAGGTACCAATGCTGATGCTGACTTTTCTAAAGCATGTGTAGATCTAAGTATTATTACCACCTTCTCTGACTTTTAATTTACAATAAAAGACAGCTGTAGAAGCTACACAAAATATAAACAGCATACAGTCCAGAGGGCGAAGCCCTTTCTTAGATTTGAAATGAAGTCTGTGCAAATAAATATTTATTATAAAAATATTTTTAAAATATATCTTCACACAGAAAAAAGTGTAAGGATGTTCTGTATTTTAGGGAGACACATTCTATCAAAAATATAGCAGTTTTTAAAAAAATTTTTAGAATTACTGCTAGAAATGTGATTTGCCTGTGCAGATTGAAGATATACTAAGGATTTTAATGTAAATTACATGGACTTCAAAACCTATTTTCTGAATTTGGTTTTCCACTAACATGTTTCTTCCTCTTTTGAAGAACAGCAGTAAACCTGGCCAGATCTGCCAAAAGAACAGATGTGCTTATTAATAGGGTGTTTTTAAGAGTAGGGCAGCTATCCCAGCAGTGTTTCTGAATGCATTTTTATCATCTACCCCGTGTGTGGTACCTGTTGTTGTATTCCGTTTTCTGAATTACAGGAATAATAACTGATCTTTTTTTTTCTTGCACAGAAAAAAGGAATAGATTCATTGAAAGGAGAAGGTTGAATCAGAGTTATCTAAGAAGGCTTAGGTAGTTCCCTTAACCCATCTCACATAAATCTTTTCAAGAATTAGTGTTTAACCATTGGAGCTGGAGCTTCAGAAGTGTCAAGAGATATTAGTGTTCATCACTGAATGTTATTAGGGAGCTCTGTAGAAAAGACAAATCAACTTTTCTGTGTGATTAGTTGTTACTCCTTCACTGGAAAACCAATCAGTATCTTCTTGAAGTACACTGAGAGTCTTCATGCTTTTGCTATGTGTTAGAAACCTAATATGTTACAATATGCTTTCTAGTATCTCTGTAATAATGGCAGGTAGATTGCTTCTGAGGCCACAGCAGGATCTAGAGAAGGAAAAAAATCTCTCTGAATTTGTGGTAAAACTCCTGCTGACTCCAATGAAAGTTGTATAAGGCTTCACTTCAGGATAGTGAGTGTATTAAAGTATAAACAGTCAGCGACTTACTAACTGATGACTTTTTAACCCTGCTTTCATGCTCTAAGGTTTACATTCACTCTACATTTATGAGCTACATATATCACTATACCTGTTAAAATATGAGATTTAAAGCAAATGTCATATACAAGTCACAGTGTGACTACATTAGTACAGTATAAATGCATCTTATCTCTTTCCTGTGGAGGAGTAACTATACTGGTGTAGACCAGTTTTCCTGATCTACACTGGAGAGACTTTTGTTTTTAACTATGCCAATTAAAAACATTTTATTTTCTAGGATTAAAAAAAGGTGATAAATATAGCAATTATCAGCAGGAATTTTTCAGAAAGAAATGTGACTTTTATTTAGCAGTAGGATGTTTTCCTTGCAATTATGAAAGTAAATGGGAACCAGATTATTTTAAAGTGGGGAAGTGGAAGAAAAAAAAGAATGAGCAAGGAATATGGGCTAATATTAATTTGTAATTAAAAAAGAGAGGACAACTATAATGAAAAGAAACTGATGTGAAAGATGGATGTTTTTTAATAGTAATCTGGTTATCAGGGTATTTTCTTGTCCATTCATTAGAGATACCCTGCAGTAAACAATCACAATTGTATATTGTATATTTGTATATTGTATATTGATAAAATAATATTGGTGAGAGAACTGTGAGGTTTCAAGAAGAGTCCACCCGTTTAATGGTAACATTTAGTGTAACTATCCCCAGTGTTTAGTCTTCATTGTAGGTATGTTAGTGAAACAGGCTATACAGGAGGTACAGATTTCATGTATTCCTTTTCTAAGAACACTCTGGCAGTTCAGTGTAGAGAGAGCTTTAGTATAACTAAGAATTAAGCCAATTTTGTTGAATATTGAGTAACAGGATTTTGCTCTTTAGTGCCAGAAGCCACAGGCTGATCGAGATTTCCTGATGGAATTGTGAAAATATGATTGTATTTGCATGAAAGTTCACCGTGCAGTACTCTTCAGCAAATCAAGACAATCTGTATCAAAGCACGCTCGTATTTTGTGGATGGTGCATGCATTGCAAGATACATAGCAAGGAGTCACATTTGTCATTAAGTCCCCTCCAAAATTCATTTTTGCAGACCTGTTTTTATGAGGCAGTGAAAGCAATTACTGAATGCTCAAAAGACTTCTAATAAAAAGTTGAACAAGCTACATTATTTTAAAACAAGTTTGTAATTGTTTTTTAGCTCTTAACTAAACAATCAGCACTTCAGCATCTGCTTTGGATTTTGTAATTGCCCTTGACTGGAAGATCTAGCCATTCATAAAAACTTAGATCTTCTATATAGTTTAGATAATTTGAGCCCCATCTTTGCTCTGACTACAGTCAATGGGAGCTTTATCATTGTGTTAAGTTACTGTTTCAAGCCCATTAAAATTGATGGAAAGAGGCCCAGGGATGCCCATTAGTTGAAAGGTGCCCTCAGTAGGTTTGACTCAAACACTGGGAGCAAAATGAGGCCCTATAAAGGCTTTATTTAGCCTCCATCTTATAAACACCCTTGTTTGATTCCATTGTGGTTATTAAAAAATCCTGTATTCTCACATCACTGATTCATTGACAGGGATAGTTTACAGTTGTAATAAAAGGACATTTGTCTCTTTCAAAAGTGTCTGCAAAGTAGTTACTGGCTGAAAGAATTTGCCATCTTCAGTAGGTAATCAACACACTAGATTTCTTTCATTTGTAACGACAACCAGAGCCATCAGTGAATGTCCTGTTCATGGTCCATAACTCAGGCAAAGAAGAGCTTTGAGATTTTGATGAAAGGGAAGCAAAGTGTTTCATTACACTGTCTAAACACATTATTACCCTCTCAGAAATATTAATGAGAGTTCTGCTGCATGGCTCTCTAGCAGTCAGATATTATCTACTTAATTTTTTTTCCTGACTGTGTAGTATGCAGTATGATAAATGTAAGAATTACTCTCAATATTTACAGATTTTGGCACATTTCAGATACTAGTATCCACTAGTATCCACTTAAATTAAGAATATGTATTTTTGTCTCATATATGATCAATATGTTAAAAAGGTTACCTTTTTATCACAGTATAAAGGAAAAGATGGGAATGGGGTCATTTTTAATCTATTGAAAACATAGCATTATTGTTGAAAAATGTTGGCCACTTCCGTAGCCAGGATGGAAGAAAAAGCCCTGAGCTTGCACCTCCCTCTGGAGCCAGTAGTTAGTGTAGTTTTCCCTCTTTTTATGCAAGAAACAGTGGCTCCTTTTCTAGAAGCAGAAGATTCCCCTAATGACCTTGACAATCAATCAGTAATGGGGTAGCAGTAATGCAGGGAGTCAGTGTTCCACGCTGCCTTTGTACTTCCGAACATCTGTTACTGTGCCTCGTTCGATGCTTGCCTGTGTTTTGAGGGCCTGGATTGTATGCCCATGAGGAAGCAGTTGGAAATGAGCATCTTGATCTGTAAAGATTTTTTTTTTTTTAAATGTTCTGGAGGTGCACTCTACCAAGGCTATCTGATACAGTCCCTGCATGTTTTCCTTAGATTCATATATTCATGAATTTCCTGACTTCAGATAGAAGCAGATTGCTCACTCTTACTCACACAAAATAAATAAATAAAATAACCCTTGGTTGTACTAGTTCTGTACTGTATGTACAATAGGACTTTACTACTTTGATGATATCACATATTTCCTAAGTAAATACTGTGACTTATTTTAAGAATCACATTTTGGATCAGTTCATCTGCAGAGAGGAGACAAAGGGTTGGTAAGAGGAAAAAAAAGCTTTCTGTACTCTGTGTGCCTTATATCCATGAAAATGCTGAGATGTGTGGAAAATAAGGACTCTGATTTTCTTGCAGAAGGCACCCAATTCCCATGAATATATGCAGGACGGATGGGTTTAGCCTTGCTATCCATATAAGTACTTAGCTTTGAAATGATGGAAGATAGGATTTCTGTGTTATGAGTATGCCACTGCAACAAGAATAGTAGATCACACTTTAAGGAAATTTCAAATTATTTTTTTAATTAACTTAAGGAAAGTGATGTGTGAAATTAAATTCTGATCACTGTATCTTATACTCAGATTAGTTTAGCAGCTTATATTATATTTTATATAATAGTGTCAATACTCCAAATTGTTCAGGAGTTGGACATTAGAATAGTGTTTATTTAACATTTCATAGCTTGAACATCTTGTGTGCATTATTGAGCTGCTTACAATATCTGTCTTTTTCTACTTTTTCCATCCAGACTGTGGCTTTCTCTCTGAATAGATAGTGAACATTGCAAATTTCATTTATCCAAAGACAAGCCTTTTTTCTTTTCTTTTCTTTTCTTTTTTTTTTAACTGTTTCTCTAGCCTTTTTTTAATGGATGTGCATATCTGGTACTATGCATCCTTAAAACAATTCCTTTCAAGTTTGTGAAGTGTTTATTTGAAGGACAGATTCGCAGTGGTATGGTTCCTTTTCTATATGCATTTAGATGTGTAGATTATCATTTGTCAGCATTAATTTCATAAACATTCAGGAAAACTAACATTTATAAGATATCATTGAATCTTTACTATTCTTTCACACTAGTTTCTATAGTAAGCAATTACTTCTGTTCTTTGTGGAAGTGCCATGTGTTGTAGAGTAGTGGGGTCAGATCAAATTGTGAGACGTAATTTGTCTTGCTGGTTAAAAAATAAAGGGGGGGAAGTGGTGGTGGTGGGGAGACTTAAATGTCAAAGAAGAAAAAAGACTGTACAAGTCAAAGAAAATGAAAGCTATGTCATCTGGTCAATGGGGGAAAATATTTAATAGTAACTATAAATGGAATAGCTCAACATGTTACTTGGAAGTTATTTTAAATAGGAATGGGGGTTATGCTACAGAAGATGTGCAATACTGTACTACCGTATTCTACTATTTGTAATGGGGAGTCCATGAAGCAAAGAAACATAGAGCTAGCACAGTTTTCTAAATCTCTTGCAGTGTATGATTAAAATCACAGAATCTGCAAGTTGGGGAAGAACTCTCTAGGTTTATTTAGTCTCTTAGTTTATTTATTTATTTATTTATTAGATAGAATATCTTGGTTGCTTATACCAAACTGTGCTTTTTCCGCCAGCGATGCAGAACATATGAAGCTTGCAGGTAGGTTTAGCTGCAGTGAATTGTTGTTTTGAACATGCTGTCCAGTTACCCTGTGGTGGGTCTTTGTGGTGCATATACAGAGTGAAGTTATTCCAAGTTTTCCTCTCACTCTCTTTCTTCCAACAGATAATTGTAGGAGTTCTTCTGCTCTACTACCTTCTTGGAATCAGTGCCTTAATTGGAGCAGCAGTAATCATAGTACTTGCACCTGTTCAGTACTTTGTAGCAACAAAACTCTCACAGGCCCAGAGAAGCACGTTGGTAAGTATCTTCAAAATCATACACAACATAAATACTACCTCTGGTATTTATACATTGGTGTTTAGAATTGCAATAGATGTGGAAACTCGCTCAAAGTGATTTATTTGTGTAACCTCTGGACAGTCCTGACTCCCACAGCATGTTCCTGAACCGGGGATCTTAGAGGTCTGCTGAGCCACAGGCTGTTCCTTGATCCCTCATTTGGCTCATCTCTAATTTTTCTGAATCACCTGCATCACTGCTGAGAAAGTTACCTCAGTTTGTTGGAATTTCTGGGCCCAGGTGCTCTGAACCTTATCCTCACATTTAGCAACTATTGCACTGCCAAGGAAGCCGTGTGAACCTGTAATGGAGCCAAGCAGTAGGGTTTGCTTGTTGAAATGTATTCTACCACAAACCATGAGTGGTAATGAAAGTTATTCCTGCAGCTTCTTGTGTGAAAAGTAATGCTTTCACATCAGTAGTATCCACCCATCTAGAAATGTAGTCAGCATTCATCCTGTAGCATCTAAGCAGAGAGTCAGCATCATCTAGAAATTCCTGTGGGTGGGAGCAGCATGTTTTGTGGTAGGTATGTCTCCACTATGCAGTGCAGTGTGGTACAAAGATCCCTGAGCTAGCCTGAAAACTGGAAGCAGTACCAGTGCACTGTTGTTCCTGAGCCAGTTGGCCCTGCTCAGTGTCAAGGCTCCCTACAGTGATCACAGCTTCTTGCTAATGCAGCCTTGCTGCTTTGAAGCCTGGCTGTGTTGTTTCCACATGGGCAGAATAGTGTGCCCATTCACAGCTTGGCTGTTAGTTCTGTTCTCCTCTGTCCATTGCAAATGTGCCTGTTGAAAATCCAGCCAGTTTGCTGGGCCGTGGCAGTCATGAGACTGTCTTGCAAATGATCAGAAAGCTGACAGAGGAGTATAATTTTCAGTACCAGCTATGTGATTTAGGAGTGCAAACCCACTGGCTTTTCACTTACGAGCTCTAGGGAATCTCACCTCTGCAAAAAACAGCAACAAAATATCTGAATGGAGAGAGCTGGGAAAGTATACTTGACTGATCAAGGGCCTGCATACAGTTTTTGTGTGTGAACATTGTGTTCAGTGGTCAAGTGCTTTAACTATCCTCTTTAAATAAGTATTTATGTAAATGTTGCAGGAGTACTCCAATGAGAGACTGAAGAAGACAAATGAGATGCTTCGAGGCATTAAGCTCCTTAAACTCTATGCTTGGGAACACATCTTTCACAGCAGTGTAGAGGAAACCAGACAAAAAGAAATGACTAGCCTCAAGGCTTTTGCCCTTTATACCTCCATATCCAGTAAGTTTCCTCCTTCGTTCTAATCCATTGTTCAGTTGAAGTGCTACTGCGTTATTAGTTGCTAATGAGGTTACCATTTCTCAGTTGAGGTTATTTCAGTTGCTTTAGGCTCTAATCCCATACTCTTTACTTTCCATTTAGACAGACTTTCCTTTTAAATCAGTAGAATTTTGCCTGGGTAGGAAATAAGCCTAAATGGGAAAGTCAGGATTAATGTTTCATAGCATTAGCTTTTCTGGAGAAAAGCTTTTAGGGGACAGGTGTTTCACAAGATAGCCCCAGCAATACAACATGCAGGAAGAAGCTTTTGTTGATGTTTATCTTTTTTTTTTTTTTTTTTTGCATTTTGCACAATACAGGATATCACAATATCACGTGGCAAGAAACGTATGCTTCTATTGAAGCTCCAACAGATGGTACTTACACTTTTTCACTCAAAACCTGGTTCTAGTTGATTTTCTTAGAAAAACAGGTCATTCTTACCAGCATTTCTGTGTTCTGGAAAGGAAACTATGAAAATCATGGCACTTTCAGTATTCTGTATCCAGATTAAGATTTCTTCTTTAGTCTCATGTCATCTTTCAGGCTGCTCTAAAACATTTTTCGTCCTTCTCAAATGATCTAAGGCCAGCTGAACGGTGCAGCTGAAGAGATCACATACAACATGTATAATTTGTGCTATAGGATATATAATTTGTACTTCAGAAATAATTAGTGAAGTCATACTGAAGAACACTGTTCATCTGTAAGATATTAATGAATTGAAAACTTCTGCTCAGAAGTACTCAAACGCTATGACCTGCCCATACAAATATCTTCTAGACTAATAAAGCAGACTACTCCTTAGGAAAATAACTTCCCATTTGGTTAGTATTATCTGGTCATGTGCCCAAGAGAAGTTCTGGTGACTTTCTTCCCTGCCTATCATATAGATAACGTGCTCTGAGGGCAAGATTCTCAT
The DNA here is from genome assembly GCF_036417845.1 of Apteryx mantelli. Taxonomy (NCBI): domain Eukaryota; kingdom Metazoa; phylum Chordata; class Aves; order Apterygiformes; family Apterygidae; genus Apteryx; species Apteryx mantelli. The sequence continues at coordinate 26,322,896 of NC_089981.1, forward strand.
CCCATTGAAGTCAGTGGACATTAAGTTGAGGTTTTTCATTGACTTCCATGAGACCGTAATTTCTCTCTGGTGGTCCTGGACTCTCTGTACTTGGAGGATAGTTTCCGTTTTAGCACAAAACAGAATTTAGCTGGAGTAGATGAGATGACCAGAAACTCTATGATACAGACAGGGTGCAGGGCGACCAGAGATGGGATGACTAGTAGATGGAATAACCAGAGACTCCATCCTACACCCGGATCAACATAGGTGGGCTCCCTTTGTTTTCAGGGCTTCATATGGCCTTAAATCTATTTAGTCAGTGCCACAGGTTCAGCTAAAGGACTGAAGGAATGGTGGAGGATCCACACAGTATCACTCATAACATCTAAGAAAAGGTGTATTTATCCCCAAAGTACTGACTATTCTGTAACAGAATAGTGACGTAATATATAACAAACTGTATTAGTTTTAAAAAATCTAAATATGTACTGATGCTCCTTGAAACATTCGGTGTTTGCATTTATATTCTTGTTTTATTATGTATGATACATACACATATGTAAGGCAGAGTAGATCCGTTTGTAAGCTGACGTAAATCAGTGCAGCTTTTTAATGTCCATGTTACCTATCATTTTATTTTATAAAGATTCGTTTAGTTTCAGCCTAGGAGTTCCTTACACATTCATGTTCCTAACAGGAGCACTGATCCATATGAACTCATGCTTTAGCAGACTCTATAGGAAACATAAATATAGGAAAACTTGCTATTTTTCTCATTAAAAGTATAAATAGAATGATAGATGTAATCAGCACAAAGCATGTTTGCTAAGACTACATCTTTTAGAGCTATTCTTTGTGCAGCATTTGCATCCACAAGTGAGGTAACAACACTCAGCATATTAGTTTCCTATAGCAGCAGTTTAAGATCATTTTAATAATACGGCGTTAATTATTAAGATTCATAACAATGATCCAAAACAATGCAAAATACGTCTTCAAACATTATTTAGATCAAGTAAGGCTTTTTTGATACTGTTTAGTAATATCTTGGCAATACAAGGAAATGAAAATTGATTTTTTGACATCTGGAGTATTGTGCATGCCTTTCAGGCAAGCAGCATTCATTCGAATGTCACTCTAGGTATACTCACACTGAGGAAACAAGTGGTGCTTTCCAGATCCCAGGTCCAGGTGTGGACCCCGCCTTTATCCTAACTGCATGTCAGGATGAGACCAAAGTGCACAGTAACTTTTCCTTCCATGCCTGTTTTCCTTAGTTTCAGGGGAAATCTGAGGGCTGTGGGGCACTCCCTGAGGGAATGGAGGTGCGAATCAGCAGCCCCTCCCAATCCCGGTAGCCACAGCAGCCCCTCCCAATCCCGGTAGCCACAGGACCAAAACTGTGAGGCACACCTGCCTCTCAATATGAATTTAGGTATCTTCACTTAAATGACCAAGAACATCTGTGTTTAATCTCTAAGGTATGTCATTATCAGACATACTGTATTCTGTGATACATGGGTACTGATATTTGCTGCACACGGCTCATCATGTATTGCCTCCTAAGGATATAGTGATAATGTGTTCCCTTTCTTTCTCTTTTTCTCTGTCTTAATTATTTGCATTATGCAGTAGATAGTGAATGTATTTTTTCTTTTTTTTTTAAGTAAGGAAAAAAAGGATGGGAATGACCAAGATTTTTATGTCCTATTGTTCAAGAGGGAAGGTGGGCATTTCCTATAGCAACAAGAAAACAGAAAAAAGATTTTTCTTGTTGTTTTTTTTCTTGTTGTTTGGTTTAAAATGCAGTTTTGAATGGACTCTTAAATTATTTTCCAAGTATACTTAGCTATTAACATGAATGAAGGAACATGGTTGGATCTACTTCTGTTCAGGAGGAATAGGTTTGTGTAGGCTTACAGAAAATCTACAAGTTTCAGGGCAATGTTGGCTAGACTGCAAGAAAACTTCAAGACAGCATGGAAATTGTTTCTCTGTCTGCCCCCCCCCCCCCCCCCAATGCCTGGATACGTTTTGTACATGAATTGTTTGTAGGTACTGTAAGAACTACTATAAAAATTAGCTCTTCCTATCAGTATTATTTTGGTTGCGAAATAAAATTGAGTAAAGGTCAAAATGGAATGGTTGTCTTGTATGTGAAATTGTATCCTCATCTTCCTATCAGTATTATTTTGGTTGCGAAATAAAATTGAGTAAAGGTCAAAATGGAATGGTTGTCTTGTATGTGAAATTGTATCCTCAGGGAGTGATAGAGGAGTCAGGACTTTGGGATATAATCATAGCTATGGTTCTGATTTAAACACAGTCCTACAGGGACATCTGGTTATTGTAGCATTGTTAATCTCTATTCCTGTCCAGTCTAAAAGAGATCCCTATGCAGAAATTGTATTTGCTTGCTTCTCCCTAACCATCTGTTTAATAACCTCTAAAAGGTATAGACTTGCTGCAGTGAGGGAATCTAGGGCACCAAGACAAACACTGCCAGAGGTCAGGGAGGAAACAAATTCATTATTTGCATTTAGTAATTCCAGGCCCAGCTGAAATCAGAGCTCTACCACCTTTAGGGACTGTTGGAATCTATATCAAGATTCCCAAGGATATTCACAGTCAAAACAGCCAAACCTGACAAAGCAAGTGTAATTATGCCTATCTAAAGCAAGTAAGCCACCTGGTTCAACTTTCTGTAGCAATCTGTCTGTGGTAGCACAGGACCCTGTGCAAGTTCCCATCCAAAGTATGCCTGCAATTTTGGGGGTGCTTTTGTGCTAAATGTGGTTTGGCTGATATCTAGATAGTAGTTTAAACTAACTGCTTTAAAACTAGCTTAAATATGTCTACCTCACATCTATCTAGCTACTCCTAGCAAGATCAAATGACTTGCCTGTGGTCAAAGAATAGCTCAGGGACAGAGACTAACATTTGAGCCCCTGCAGCTTCAGCCTTAACACAAGAACATAGTTTCTTCCTTAGTGGAACTGAACTCCAGCTCTGTCTCTGTAATTGTGGATCCACTTTCTATTCTGGAATAAACAGTCTGTCCCTTTTCTCTTCTGCTGCGATATGACCATGCCTTTATGAAAAGCTCATTAGAAGAAACATTTACTATGAAACTAAGGGTAACAATAACCAGGAGCCTTGACCATAACTTTAAGACTTTACTGAGTGAAGAACATTTGTGACACCATGGTTACCTACTACACAAAAAACTACCAGAAAAAAGAGCAAATTGGGTAAATCCTCTACAGGAATAAAATGTTTAAGTCAATAATATGATGCTGCACTGCAGGGATGCCAAGCTTTTCCAACCCTTTGAGCTGCATCCCAAAACCTCAGAGAGCCACAAGGCCCTACGCTTCAGAAGAGGTGCCACAGAAGTAGATCACAAGCAATATATGTCAATGGGTCTCCCAAGAGATGGGGCAGAGCTAGGTGTGCAGCCAGCCTGCATGGCAGCCCCAGTGGTGTGACTTATGCAAACTCTGCTGGGTTCTCTTCTCTCGCTGTCAGGAATTCAAATCACCTTCCAGACCTTGTGCCAGCTTGGCCCTTCTGCCTGTTGTGGGACAGAGACCTGCAAGGGCCCCCACATCTGAGCTGCTCACGAGCTGAGAGCAGCTTAAAAAACTGTAGGTTGGTCATCTCTTCTAGGGTGCACTAATGGGTTCTGTGTGTTCTGGTAATGTGCAGAGAAGTAAACTGTAGGCATTTTAAAAAAAATGTACTGATATGTGTAGACAGTTTTTTCCTATTTTAAGTGTAAAAAATACCATTGCAAACTAGTGCTAGTAATATTTTAGCAACGTTTAGTTTTTGTCTGAATGGAAATTGTGTCTAAATGTTCCTACATGTTTTCCTTCACAGTCTTTATGAATGCAGCAATACCAATTGCAGCTGTACTTATAGTAAGTATGGACTTTTCTAAGGAGCGTTAATTACAACTGCATTTTCAAATATAAGTGATCTGGAAATGAGGAAGAGAAGAAAAGGATGCAACCCTGCTATATGATTACAGTCTCTCTGGGAGAGAACGGAAAATGCGTACTTGTCACATGTGACCAGAAGCAGACAGGAGTATACAGCACTCTCCAAACCATTAAGAGAATATAAATTATGATGCTGATATAAAGGATAGTAAATGAAATGTTTGTGAAATATGAAGTGTTAATGTGTTTCCTTCTTCAAGACTAAATACTGATGATAACATCTATATCTTTGTAGACATTTGTGGTCCATGCTCATCTGACAAGAAATGCTGACTTCTCCCCATCTGTGGCCTTTGCCTCCATCTCTCTCTTTCACATTCTTGTGTCTCCCTTGTTCCTGCTCTCCAGTGTGGTCAGATCTACAGTCAAAGCATTAGTAAGGTGAGAACTGTAAAATGAATCTTTCTTCCCACTTCTCCCACTTCTGAGAGTATGACTTCTGTTCAGTTTCCAATTGTAAGCTTAGAAATAAGGTGGTGGTTATTTATCAGATGTTTCCATATGTTACCTCCCGACTTTCTACCTTGCATATTTTCCTTGGTTGTAGTATGTAGGCCAAGTTCTTTGCTCATACATTTGTCACAACTACTACTTTGTGGTCTGCAGTTAACGCTTCTTTGTATAGAATGAGTTGAGCTGTGTTGGGTACTGCACACCACGTGAAAGCAAGAAAGGAGGTGAAGCTCACTGAAGGTTTAGTTTTTTAAATCACCCAGGTGTTCCTCTCCCACATCAAGCATGTAGAAGGGAACAAGATGATCACAGAAACACATGCATTTCAATGTGTATCACTTGGACTGTGCTCTCCCTCTTCCCACTTGGACTGTGCTCTCCCTCTTCCCCCCTGCCTGGGAGGTTGCTTGTTGTTGGAATATTAGACTTTAACAGAAAATTGTAGACATAAAGATCTTTATGTTAATGGTGGGAGTAAGTTAATGACTAAGAGTCAATTCTAGACTAGAAGAATTTTAACTTTTTAATGAACAGTTAGCCTGAGAGTTGAAAAACTGAAATAACGGTCAGCACTACTTTCTTTCTGTCTGTAAAAGTGCTTGTCTCACTGGGAGCTGTACTTCGTCAAGTATCAATAGATCTGTATAAAAAACTCTTAATACTTTTCATATTCAGTGTAACTCTCCTTACTGATAGGGGATGGAGAGAAGGTTTGGGCTTCTTTCTTTGTTAAAACCTCTTTGTGATCTTGAATGTAGCTCTCTAAAAGCTTGTCTAAACAATGGGGAAGAGTCAGCCCTAGCTTTATTGCCTCTGTGCTGCTTCGGAGATGGAAAGGAGACAATAGCAGGAAGCCAAGATTGCCCTCGGTGTTGCAGAATTACCTGACAGTGCAAAGTCATGGCTACGTCCTCTCTCTTAAGAAGTGTGAAATCTGAGTGTGTCAGCGGCTGGCAAGAATCGTTCTGCAGCCACTGTGGTAGTCCCTAGGGCCAAGGCAAATGGTCGTGCTAAGACTGCAGCCAGCAAAGTATCTGGGGACCCATTCTGGTACTGGTAATAGGCACTTATTTAGGCTTGCTTAAGGATTTATTTGTAAATGAGTTCTGTGCCGGTTAATGGCAGAGTGATGATTCTAATACAATTAGTAGCAACCAAATACTAATAGTTGCTGGCCGGGAGATGTTTGTGAATTATTCTGTAATTATCTTCTTGTTAGGAAGCTACTGCCCTGCCATTTGCAGTGCAGACGGGAATCCCCTGCTTCAAACTGTGTAATGAAGTTGGCATGTTCCCTGTCTTCCTAGCTATCTCTGTTGAAGCAATTCAGGTAGTGTTGCAGAGTGCATTGCTCTGTACTGCTGCTGATGCTACTCTAGATTCTGTCTTCTGAGTACCCCCCATGAAATACTTCAGAAGCATATCCCAGGTATTTTCAATCCATGTGCAAACTTTCCAAGTTCTGGGCCGAGGGGGTTTACTTCTGACTGAGGGAGGGAGGGAACCACTGAAGGTCTTTAAGAAGGTGAGAAATTCTGTTACTTCTTCGAAAAGTATTTTTGATACAAAAGTGTTTATGCTATTAAAAATAAAACTAAGCAGCCAATTGACGTATTTTGTAGGTGTGAGGTCTTCAAGGACAAAGGATATTGCGAGCGATTTTCCTTCAGCAGAAAGGTCAAATAGCAAGACTGGCATTATATATCTAACTGGGTTTAACATGAAACCACTTTTTCAGTCAGCTTTTCAAATAACAGCCATGCTTTAATCAATATGTCCATTCAGAGGGTTAAAAATAAGATCCCAGTGGAGATATTGGAATTCCAGCAATTACAGTTTCAACCTGTGAAACTGCTGTGTCAGCTAGTGCTCTGCAGTAGACATACTTTTAATCTGTGAAATTATAGAACATGTGGCAGCCTGAAGTATGAGTTGCTGCCTCTAGCAAAAGATTTTTTCACAATTGTAAGTCACTGTTTTTTCTCAGTACTTGCCACAGGAGAAACAATAGCAGAATTAGATGGAGTATTGGGCAGAGTGCTTGCAGATAAAAAGCTTGACATTTAGAGTACAGCCACCTTGATGAGCAGAGAGCACAACTCAAACTATCAGTTGGCTTGATAAAGACATGGTTTTAAATGGGTATGCATGATGCGAGAGCATGTTTACTGTCTTCTCTTCCTTCCCCTCTAGACACTGACGCGGATACATACGGAACTTTCCTATCTGCTCTCTATGTGTTCAGAACAGTTATTCAAGTGTCAGCATGGTTTGCCTATAGAAAATGTAGGTGCAACTGCATGCCAATTCTGTAGGCAGTGGCTAAACCACCATCTGGTTTATTTAAAGACATTAAAAATGTTCTATTAAGCATCTGCTTCACTGAACTAAAAAGATCATTTCTAGCACTGTTTTCTAGAGCTTTGTGCAATCTAGATATAGATAGTTCTATTTCATCAAACTCATAGTTCTTGTAAGACTGTTCAGTAGAACTGACTGTGCAGGACTTCAGTAACATAAATGACGTTAATTCTTCTACTGGGGCATTTGGCTTCCTAAAAAAGCTACAATTAGAATTAGTCTCTATCACATTGAATGGCTGAAAAAATCTTCCGTGTAATTTCTCTGATGGTATCAGAAAAGGAAAGATTTAAGCGTCTGCACGACCTATTAAAAAAATCATAGCTCTTAATAGAAAACAGAGTGCATTTTGTCAACTTCCTTGCTGTAACATCTCACAGCAGGTTTTTATAGGCCTATAACAAAAACAAACAAACCACACAGCAGACAACAGTTGAAGGAGTGCTGGAGGCGATACTCTATAATAAACACCGCAGTGAACAAAATTTTTGCATTCCAGATTGAGCTGTAATTCCTTTTTTTCCTTTCAGTGTGCAGAAACTGAGTGAATTCTTGTCAAGTGAAGAAATTGGAGAAGAGCATGATAAATGTTCAGAGCTAAGAAGTGCAGATAATCACAGCAAATACCAGGCAGTGGTGAGTGATAATGTTTAATCGTGGTTGAAGTGTCCAGAGTGATTTGCTCTGAGAGTAAATTTTTTACTTTTCTACTTCCTACTAGTTATTTCTTGCAATTGCAAAAGCTCACGTCAAAACCTTGTACTTGACATGCACAATAACATGGTTGCTTGTGTTGAAGATACTTTGCTAGTATTGCCACCAATTATTGTATATTTCTGTCTTCCTGATTTTACATAGCCACTCAAAGTTGTTAACCGCAAGAGGCCTGCCAGGGAGGACTGGAACAATTACAGCTCTCACATGAGAAGACCCATTAACATCACAGAAGCGGATGATTTTTGTGTAAAGGTGATATTAAGGTCACTCTAATAACACTGTTACTATAGTTGACTAATAATCACTTTTATATTCTGATGGCAGAGTTTCACATTCAAGAACCAACATTTGATTTGAAGCTGTCAGACACTTCTGTTTATATCAAAGATTAACCTCCACTTTTCTTTCCTATTGCCTTCCACTTTAAGAATTGACTACTGACTTTTATATTATGGTTAGCTGTGTATATCCTTTCTAGAACTCACACAGCAATTTTCCATTTGAAGTGTTTAAGTCATTAGTCCTGTTTTCATGACAAGAATCTTCAGCTTCTCCAAAGAAAGAATTAGAATTGCCCATGGCACTTTGATGTTCTTGATTTGCTATAGAAACAGTCATAAGTAATACAGATCCCAATGGTTGTTATAGTGATGAGGCTATTTATTTAGCATGTCTGCTATTACATTTGCATTTCTGGCATAAGAGAATGAATAATTCAGTTTAATGAGACTAAGTAGGACAACTGGTTAGTGCATTCAGGGTGTTTTAGAGGCTCTCTTCTCACATCCTGCCTTGGTGCAGGATCCTTCTTGAATAGACTATAGGAAAATAAGAGGAAAATTTGAAGGAGGGTTTGAGGGGGATTTTTTGGAACAAAAGGCATCCTGGAGTGACAAGAAAGGATTTTGTCACAAAGGGGAGGCCAGAGCAGTAAGCTCTGTAAGGGCAGTATTTTTAGGATCCAAATCCAAGGAGAGGATCAGCTATAATCTCTGGCTCCATCTGCTGACACCATCCTCAGAGGCAGCTAACCAGCCCCTGGGTCAGGGAACTTCTGTAGTTACTAAGTACTGTCTGTTTGCTGCCTGTTTCCCATGAAGGGCACTTTTTGAGAGAGGATTCTTTGGCTGTCTTTGTTAGTCTAGAGGGAAGAATGGCATATTTGCTTTCACTCATTTTTTCAGATTGTTTCCCAGGGTAAAGGTATCATTTTTTTTTTCCCATGGAATTTAGCTCCAGGATAGAATAAATGTGTCCCATTTGACTACTTTCTCAGATCAAAAAATGTTGTACCTTACGTTGCTGAAAGCCTTTGTGGACTTCAGTTGTTCTCAGAGAGTGAGTGAGAGAGAGGAGAACAGGGCCCAGTATATACACAGAGCTGTGAAATAGCCTTCTATTTCCTGTTCTTCAGAGCATCCAGTGGCCCAGTATCCACAGCTCTTCCATTTGAAGTCCTGAATAGGCTTTTTGTTTCCTGGTTTTTGTTTGCAGGGTTTTGGGGTTGGGTTTGGTTTGGTTTTATAAAAAGATTGGGTCTTTCTAGGCAATACCTATGTTATCTATAACTCAGAATCATATCAGAAGTGTTAAGGAAAATATTATAATAGGAGCAACATCTAATTTCTGTGAAAAATTCTGCAGATGTGCTTGTAACTTGGCCTGTGTAATTGCTGTATATGCTGCAATGTGTCAGGAGGTGACATTCGCTGCAATGCAGAGAGCAAACCAAGACCCTGTCTAACATTTAATCGTGTTGGAATCATTTCACTTATTTTATGAACCCACTTTACAAATAACAAACCAAACCAAACCCTAAACAGCAACAGCAAATTTTTCACAGGAGTTTTCCACAATTTTCTAATTGTTTTGCTTGCTTGAGTTAAGAGATTCTTGCACATTAGAAGATAGACTTTTAAAAAATAAATCATTTGAAGATCTGTTCCCTGCCTTGGGCAAAGGGTCAGTGTAATGAAAACAATGAAAAGTGACTCTGGTACGCTGAAAAAAGAAGTCAGCCCTATAACCTGTTTTCTGTTTCTCATTTGTCTCTATCTTGGCATAGATCACAAATGGATTTTTCACTTGGACGCCTGAGGGTCCTCCAGCATTGTCCAACATTGATATCCGAATCCCTCAAGGTACAAAATCACGTCATATATACAGAATAAGATGGTGAGCATTTGGTCAATCAGAAGCTTATATATGCTTCCCTCTCTAACAGGTCAACTAACAATGATTGTAGGACAGGTCGGCTGTGGTAAGTCATCTCTCTTGCTAGCCACACTTGGTGAGATGCAGAAGATCTCTGGCAACATATTCTGGAGCAGGTAGTGCTATTTAAAAGTTCAATCTCAAGTTGAGTAGTAATACAGGAAAAAGGCCAGAATCTACCCTGGGAACCTTCTGTTGTTCTTCTGGAGTCATGGGTTTTGTAGGCATACAGTCAAGAGGAAAAGCCTTGCCCTAAAGGTAGGGGGGCATGTCAGAAAGACTCCCCAGCCAGGGTCAAATGAGCTATCTATTCAATGAACAGGAGTAGGTAACCATATGTGGGCATTCTGCACTCCGGCAACATAACCTGAGGGAAATCATAACTATTTTAGGAGCAGAATTAATTAGCTGAAGTGTTGTGCTCCTACAGAATGGCATTTCCAATTTCAGGCCTGCGCCTGTGCCTTTGAATGGCACTCATAAAGAGGTGTAGTGGCTTACTAGGAGCTAGGCAAGGTCCCTGGATATGCTTTTAGACTTGTGCTCCATCCCAGCACTGGTCTATTGCATGAGAGATTGAGGAGATTTTTTTATAAGTGGCAGTGAGCTCAGGTTACCCCCCTAGTGCACCCTGCCTGATTTTTGTAAAGAGAGGAAATAATCATGTCCGTCCTTCCTTTCTCAAGGGGGCACAAACAGCTGTGCTTTGACAGCCAGATATAGACTATACTTCTGTCTAACTTTTGTACTGGCCGTGAAGGGAGAAAAAAATGCTACTGAACTCCAACAGCTGAATTGTCAGGGCTTGGTCTTTTAACCCTCAAGCTAAACGACAGGTGCTATAAAGTTTTGCAACTCCTGTATATGATTTCCAGTAAATTATTGTCCTCTCTGGTCATTGATCAATGTGTGCGAACATTTTTGGCTTGTTCATTTTACAGGACTAGACTTCTTAGCCATACTGTCTACACTTTGCCTTTTGAGATGCAATTATTTATAGGTAAAGCTTGACAAACTGGAGAAGAATCTAGAGAAACAAGTAATTTTTTTTTTCCAACTGAGTCGAACAGCGCAGCCATAAGTCAAATCCATGCACTCTGTTGGATGGGTGGTCTTTGCTACCCTGTGGGGTCTGCACTGATTTTGTGAAACAATTCTCACAAATTCCACGAGGCTTTGTAAAGGTGGTATTTACATTCTGCCTTCATGCTTAAGCCAGTCACATTTGCTCAGAATTGTACATGCTTTTATAGTAAAAATATAAGGGAGGAAGGTTGGCTTCTTTATCCCCATTTTATAGATGGGGAAAATGAAACATAGGAAGGTGACCTTTGGCTTGTGAGGGAGATAGGAGTGTCTTTGAAGGGCTGGATAGGAGCCAGATTTCCAGACTGGTGATCTATCTGTTAAAGCATACTGCTCCAAAGAGAAAATCAGAGTATGGCTAGGAACCATACAGCATCCCTGCAGCCTAATTAGGTGAACTAATTTCATTTCAGCAAGGCTGCAGTTTTTTAATAGATGACATAACATCATCAAGAAGTGTAATTTGAATGTTGGATGCTAAACTAAAGCAGATGACATGATGGTTCTGATCAGACTGTGTTTTTAAATAGCACTTGTTTAGAAGTATGTGCTTCACAACAGTGTAAAGGGTCACAACTGGTTTTAGTGTCTTCGGTATCACAAGTTCAAATTCAGTTGTTATCACATTTGCTTTGCTATCTAGCAGATATGTATAAAGGGACTTGGAAGTGAAACAATCTTAGCACTGTAACAGCTGGCTGCACTGGAACAGATGATTTTTTGACTCAATTGTCAGAGCCACTATGAATGCTGCCATGTGCAGTGGTCTCCTGAGAATGATGGATCCAGTATGTGCAGGCTGCACATCTGTGTTGTAAAGCTACTGGATGAAGTTCCAGTAATTCCGTGAGACAATACTAATGCCTGGCCAGGTACATTCAGCCTTATCCCATGTTCAAGGAAAGCAGTCTTACCAAATAATCACCATAGCACCTAGCTTTACCTCAGGCAATAAAATGTGTCACCAAAATCAGTGAGATCATTTATTACAGTTCTTTTTTTGGAATGAGACAAATTCTTGACTTTGGTCATTCATGTTACAGAATAGTCCTGAATTATTTCATTCCAAGTTTCCTTCCCCTTCCTCTCCTCCAAGGTCATAGCTATGAAGATGAAGGATATATCCTGCTGACATGTCACTCAATGCTCAGGAAATCTGGATTCTATTCCTGGCCCTTCCCTTGGTCTAATGGGTTACCTTCCACAAGTCATTTCCCTTCTCCGTGCCTCCATTCTCTATCAAAAAAACAGGTTTAACTGTATAGCATCTTTATTTACCTCCTATAAAAAGTTTGATTCAAGATGTTAAAAATAAATATTGCTTGTTACTGGACTAGGAATCAGCTAGTAAGAAGTGAGCACTGGCTTATTTGTGCCTTGCTTTTGTTATTTGTATTGCAGCGTGTGTCTGGAAAATCCAGCTCAGATTATTGCCCCTTCTCCAAAGCAGGCTGAGAGCATCCTTGGCATAAATATTTTATAAAGTAATTAGAGATTAATAAAAGTAGAGAATTATTTACATTCTGAATAGATGGTGAATAATATTGATTTGACTGGTTGGTTATTGAGTAAATAATTATACTGTATGCCATGCTGATCTCTTCTGGGTAATATCTTACTTTGAATAGTCCCAGTTCAAGTCCAGGGGACAGTTTGTAGTATAAGATACTAGTCTTTTTGGACTAAATAGTATCAGAAACTGTACCTCAATGAGAGAAATTTTGCTCAAACAATGCTTGTTCATTTCTAAAAAAGGTATATGTTCCCATGTGAATCCATAGCCCTTACAGTGTGAAGGAAGTGGTAGATTCAGTAAAGTTGTTAACGACAGATTTTATTCCTGCTGTACTCACTGCAGAGTTGACTGTTTCATCAAGTGGCAATATTTTAAAAGTGTTTTTGATGCCTACACAGTACTTAATTTTTTATAAACTGTGTTTATGAGAGTTTTCAAAAACATCCAGGCACTTAATTTCATTTTATTTAAATAGGAAATAGAGATCTGAAAACTCTTGAAAATCTCAGTATGCACATATTTGCATCTTTAGACATCCATATGCCTTGAAAAATTAACTCTAGACCTCATTGTCAAATATACATTGTTTTGCCATTTCAACATCAGTAGAAGATAAATGTTTTTTTTTTAATTGCCAAGAATACACAGGAAAAAGGGGAAAGGAGGGATAAAGCAAAGTCAAAATGGGGAAGGAGGGAGTTGAAAAGGCTGAGCTAAAAGTCCAAACGGAGAATTAATTTTTCTAACTACAGAACAGAAACACAGATCAGGGAACTGAGCTAGTTACACTTGCATACCAAAATCGTGGCACCTGTGTCTATATAGCAAAAGGACGTGGTTAATAAAGTCAGGTCATCGCTGTGCACTGCTGCACCTCGTACTACTCTCTGAGAATCACTCTTGCCTTGTGAGCATGGTGCTTTGCCCCAGCTGTGGAGCAGAAACAGGAGCTAAGCTGCACAGCTGCAGAAAGCACATGGTGCCAGCCGCCAGCGAGCCTGCCCGGGCTGTGTTGCTTCTTGAGCTACACTGGTGGATTATATAAGCTGCACAGTCTTCTGCCCGCCTCACGGTTTGGTGTAGGAGAAGGGAGCAGTGGAGGGGCAGTCACTGCCATGCACAACTGCTGTGTGTCGCACATTAACTAGTGCCTTCCCCCTGAAAATGCGTCCCTGGCCACCTTTAGGGTGGTCTGTGCAGCAGGAACTGGTGTTTGTTGTTCATGGTCCTTGTGCAGTGTGCGCAAAGGCTGGAAAAGATATTCCCTGTTTCGGTCCCTTGATTGTTTCTATAAAGAACGTATTGCTATTTAATGGTATGCAACAGGTTCCTGGGGCTTTGGACAAGATGTTTTGGACACTGAGTTCACACGGTCACTAACACTAATGGAGTGTGAGGTAACTGTGTGGAAGAGAGTTGTTCAGTACTCTAACCTTAGGAAAAAAGATACTAGCATGCCAGCTGACCCTGAAAAATTTTACAGTAGATTGAATTTAGATATAGTCATTGCTTACTATGTATGAACTTTCTGGAAGTGTCTCAAACTAGCCTTTTAAACTGCAGGTATAGTTTTCCTTCCTGGATGTTTACAAGCAAGTAGTGTTAGCACAAAGCTAGTAAGGTGGTTTCCTTTGAAACATGAAAAACTGTGTTTCTGCTTGATTTTTTTTTTTATATATATGCTGTTTAATTTTTTTATTCTTTTCAGTGAAGCTGAAGTTAGCATCAGTAGAAAGGAGGGTCAGTTATCCTGTCAAAACAGCTCTGTGGACATCTTGTTACACATTTAAAAACAGCCAAAATAGAAACTGTCCCTACTTCAGACCTGCCCACACTTACTTATACAGACACATCCCCCTAAGGATAGTGCTGATACAGAATACAGCATGTGGCCCATCATCCAAAGGTGGGATTTTGGTTTTGAACTAACCTGCCATATGCCACAAAGTTGCAGTTATTGCCATGGAAAAATAGTGTCATGAGTTATCAGTGTGTTTTTCCTGAAAATGTCGTCTGTCTGTCTGTCTTTGTTTCAAATGGAACTGAATTCTTTCTCAATTCCGTTAGCACCTCCAGAACAGGATGGAGGTGATTTTATTTGCTGAGTCAAATAAAATGTTTGTGAAGAAAAACCTGTCACTTTTTTTTTTTTTTTTTTTAACTGTTAAAATCAAGTCTGTTTCTATAGAAGGAACAGATGCTGCACTGCAGCTCGGTATAAATACTGTTTGCAGTCTGTGTGCTAAGTGGAATTTAATGTTTTTTCTTTCTGGGGGCAGATTGCTTGTGCTTACTTAAATAAACAATCTTTGTCTGCTTTCTATCTGTGATGCAGCAATCCTTCTGACAGCGAGACGGGGGAAGATGTCAGGTATGGTATAGTATTGGATGTGACTCTTGGTCCTCCTACTAAATTGATCACAATAGAAGGAGGCAAAGATTTCTAAAATCTGTGACTAAGGTTTTCAAAGAGTCAGAATTTTGCAAGTGAAACTTGCATTGTCTTAAGTAAAGTGTACAATTTGCAAAACTACCTATGTGGCTTAGGAAAAATAAGAGCTGGACTTATTTTCTGAAAACATTACTGTTTGGTGCTTTTGAAAATCATATCCTAGCTTTTCTGTATGCCTTTGAAAATCCCTCTCTCAACGTCTGGATCAGATTACTCCCTAATTCCACCCTTTAAGAACTAGTATCAAGTATTGCTTTAAAAGTTTTATTTGTTAAAGCAAATTCTCCCCTTTATCCTACTCTTCATTTTTTATATCCTGTCGTAAGTTTATTTGCCCACCTAGCATTCTTCAGGCACATGGAAAAAGAGAGGTGTGGTGAATAGCAGATTAGTCCCTCCGTCAGCTTGGCATCCTTGCATGGAAATTATTTTTACCTGATTAATAGAGAGCATAGTTGAGCTTGGATTTCTGGAATACTTACCAAATCAATTGAGAGCAAAGCTTTTTGACGCGGCAGGGGATGCAGACCTCCGGAGTGGTAAACCTTGCAAAAAGTGATAGTCCTATCTCTGCTAAAGTCAGTGAGAGCTTTGAAATCAGTTACTGTCATATGATGTTCTTTTTCCTGACTCACCCTCAACTGTGTGTCTTCTACTCACCAGAATTTTTTTCTTGGTTCTGTGAAGCACCAACTGTTCCACTGCTGTTTCTCCATGTATATCTGCCTCTTTTCTCCTGCTTGTTTCTCAGCTTTGTTACCTGCTTATCAGATTGAATTCTGCAAAACTTGTGTTCCTATCCATGTATATCAGGGAGTTTCAAGTGTCTAAGGACTGAAGTCTCATGTCAAAGGATACTTGGAAATCTCACAGTTCTTCCCGTATAAGAGACCCTGCAATTTCTGGTCTAAATAAAAATGAAATAGTTTCAGTGAGTTTGAACCCATTAAGACACAAAAAAAATACCAGAATTAAACATTCATATTTTTGAAAACCGTTACAGGGATAGACAGTAACAAACAAGATGATAACATATGGAGCAGTACAGTAAACATATTAAAAACAGGAAAGAATATCAAGACTATATGACATAGTTATGCATTAAAAGTCTCATCTTTTTATTAAAGTTAGTTCAATTATTGTATGTTACTTATGTTATCATAGACTCTGGGAATCCTAGTCATGGAGATTAAATGCTGTAGGAATACATGCAGTGGTTTTGTTGCACTAGCATCCTACAGAATATTTTGGGGGCTCTCGGAGCAAAGAGTATTTAAGCCAAAATCTTGTGACGTCCTGAGCATTTGCTTAGAGGTGTTGAATACTTTTATCTCCTATAAGGTTATTTAGCTCTTCTCAAAATGGGGCCTTTAATCATATTGTTTTTAGGTCAATATCACCTAGTACAGAATTATGGTCTGCTTAAGAGAATTTTATTTCTTTTATGCAATCCTACTGTTATATTTTTAATTATAGCATAGTGTTAGAACTTTAAGGCATTTTTCATTGTCTAAAATCATTTGAATTTTAAAAAATAATAATTTATGTTTGGTTTCTGCAGCCCAGAGAAAGAATCTTCTGTTGACATGGAATTCAGGTACAACACTTCAAAAACTAATTGGAATATTCTTCAGAAGTGTCTCATCTTAATTGTTCTTCCTTGGAAATTGAATGCATGCAGCAGACAGCTGCTGCAAGATTTAGAAGCAAAAACAAGTTTAAAAAAAAACAAACACCAAGCAGGTGACTCTAGCAGTGTATGGCAATAGCAAAAATGCAGAAACATTCTCAGGAGTATCGAAATCGGAATGTTTTATTACCTACTGTCAGGCTGAAAATAATGGAAGCGTATTTTATTGTATATAAAGATGCAGTAATGATATAGTAAGGACAGGACAGTGCACATTTCTTGCATATGTCTGGAGAGCACTTCATTGTGACTTGTTGATTAACACTGGAAATTCATGAATTGTACAAAATAATCAAGTTAAAACTGTAGTCAGGAATCCAAGACATACAAGAAAGGGTTTGCCATGTATTATTTCCTATATCATTACAATCATAACTCCATTGTGTTTTAAGTGTGTCTATTTTCTTTTTAAAATTACCAACAATTTCAGACTTGTTGATAGGTTTATTAAGGCACCTAGATTCATATGTAAATGTCTACGGAGTAGTCTTATTTTCAGGGATCTTTAACATGCACACTGGCCCTACTGGACTTTCAAAACTTAAATCTGAATATAGAATTAGATTAATTCACTTTAAGCAAGCAATCTTGACAGTGTTGTCTCTGCTTCTAAATTAATGAACTGGGTTGGTCCCGTATTAATCAAAGTGCATATCCTGCAGTGTGCTCAGGGAAGGCTTTCTCCATTTATTATAAGGTTGGATTTTGCTGTCTGCCTCCTTGTGATAATTAAGAGACTATGGTCAGTCTATCATGTTTTAGCATGGGGGAAAAAGTACACTCCATTGATGAACGTGCATGTTTGTTTATGCAGTCCAGGGGTAGCAGACAGTTACTTCCACCTGCAGAATAAATTCTTCCTAAGTCTTTGCCTGATAAGCCATTTGTTTGCATCAGGTCTTTTAAGTGTGAAATCTTAAGTAGGTTCAAGGCAGACTTCTAGAGAAAAAGTGTTCCAAGCTCCATTTAAGAATATTTTGTTCTCTAGATTTTTGGCCACATACTTCTCATGGTTGCAGTAAAGGTTTTGTTTGGCTGTGCCTGGTTACTCTAAGCAGCACTGTAGATTTGGTCAAGCACTTGCAAGCTCTTTGCTTCTCTCCAAATGCAGTCTGCCCAATATGTCATCTTAGTGTCAATTTGCATTTAAAATTAATTGAATTTAAGAGGACTGACTCCATTCTAAATTTGTAATGAATTTAAACAAGTTCATTGCAGTAATTAATTTTCACCAATGCCCTTAAAGCAGAATTTAAGCCAAACATGGATGGTGTTCACAGGCAGTGTGCTGGTTCTCAGTGGGGAGTGAATCTTACTGCTAATGCTTGTAACTTCACTGAAAGAAAGAAGACCATTTACAAAAGTTTTGAAAACTTTTATCCTAAAAGCTTTGCTATTATTTTTCTAAAAATAAATTAGAAGTAATTTTTCAATCACATTCAAAATTAATAGTGGCAAAGGTACAGTTTCAAGCAATAAAAAGGAAAGGAAGGGAGCACACGTTCATCTCAAAATGCTCTGAGCAATTTTTTCGCCAATCACTGGGATGTGATTTTCATACTAATCGAAAAAATGCTTTCTTCTTGAGGCAGACCTGAAGTCTCTTTGAATTAGATTTTGGCACTATGGGCTGGGTTCCTAAGGCCTTTTTGTTTTGCTTTGTTTCTGTTTCATTTTCCAGTAATGGAATTCATAAAGCATAATTAAATTCTAATGAACAATCAGGTTTTGGAGCTTGGAAGCTTGCTTGCAGGGTAGCATCTTCTGCTGCCCTACAGAACTGCATGTTCCTTCAGATCATCAGGGAAAATGAATCCTATAGTGACTTCTAAGCAAGCTCGGTGAAAGCCTGAAAAAAATGAGCTGGGCTAGTGACCTTAACTCCTGATTTAAAAGAAGGGAGGCGAGGGGGAAGGCACCTGGTTTATTCATCCTGTAGCTCATGATTTGAATTGCGTTTGTGGCCAGCTAGACTGCTGTAAAGGCTGTCTAGCAGGCAAAGGCCACGTTTGGGTGAGAGGCCAATTCTTTTATTGGATCAGCTGGAATAGCGGAAAGAAAACAGATATACTTTTAGGTATATGATCCCTTCTTTGGCCCTTTTCTGGAAAAAACATGATTTGCTGATGAGTTTGTCCACTTTTTCCAACAGTAGTGGTTGCTCTAATAAAAAATCTTGTCTCTCACAGCTCTGCCTTTTAGAGGCCTTTAGTGCATAATAGCCACAAAAGCACTACTGAATCATTAGCAGACAGATACTTCTGTTTGCAAATAATCCATATGAAATAAAATGTGCATGGTGAGATCCTGTTGGCCACTCACTAATAAATTGCCCCATTGATGGCCCATTATGGGGGCAATTCCACAAGAGGAAAATTAGCAGAGATTTCTTCCCTGTATTTTCTTCTACTGTTTTCAGATAGACATAGGAAAACTTTACCCATGGGGTCCTAATGGCCCTGGAGTTCTCTCTTTAAAGTGGGGAAAATAAATGGGGGGAAGAGGTTCCTTTGTGCATGTGTGTAGTTGTTACCGCTTTTGACACTTTAAATACATCTTTTTAGAAAATCACTTCTGAAATGTGATGCCTAAATAGTGATCTGATATACATTTTTGTAAGTCTCTCTAGTAAGAGCTGATACTTGGTTTCGATAATTTTCTTCTTGCCATCCGCACTGCTCAAGAAGCAGGTTTACTTGGACTAGCTTCTCCAAAACTCACCTCACAGCAGAAAATAGGGAACAAACTGAAATTCAAAAGAACAGACTCTTTAGTTAGGTGAACAGTAGCAGTGTTCTGTTGGGAATTTAACATCTCATATATTTCCTTGATGGGAAACCTATTGATTGTCCTAAAGAACAGAAATGAAAGGCTGCATTTCTGAAGAAATATTACCAGTTTCTTCCTTTAACAGAAAATTTATTTCCAGTAACCCCTATTGCACTGACATGCTGGGAACTCCTGTTTTTCTAGGAAAAGAGGATCAGTAGCATATGCATCACAGAAGCCTTGGTTGCTCAATGCCACAGTGGAAGAGAATATCACATTTGAAAGCCCCTTTAATAAGCAGAGGTAACAGCTTTCAGAACTGTTATATGCTTTATTCCCCTTTTAACTAAATACTGGCTGTTGCATGGGCCTCAGTTTACGCGTGGGTCCCCATCTCACTGGGGACATCTCACTCCAGTAACAAACATAAAACACCTACCTGAATATGACAGAAGACTCGGTGTTCTGCATGGCCTCCCCTTTGCTCATGTTTTCCCTGAAGAACACAAAAGACAGAGTTCGGTCTCACTTGACATTGGTGTAGAAGTGTTTTCATTTCCAAGGACCGTGTCCATGCAGCGTGCAGTGTTATCTTCTTACACCTAATTGCCTAGTTAAACTGTCTTATTAGAATGACCTTAGCAGTTTGGAAGTGGGGATGTTTATTAAGATTCCAATATTAGGTATATCGTGAAGGATTAATGGCTCTCTTTTTATTCTGTTTGAAAGCTCACAAAATATTTTAAAGGATTTAAAAGTCATTGCTGGTATTCCATCTTCCCCCTTCCCTGAAACAGGTCGGTGCTTTTGTGTTCACATAGAATAAGTTAAATGCTAAACAATGACAATATGCCTTGGAAGAACTTGTGCTCCTTTTGTCTGTTTTTAACTATTAAATATTTTTAATTGGGAAGCTGACCTAAGATGCTTTCTTAGCTGAAATGGTATTTACTTGGCTGTGATTGAAAGAGATCCCATTAGAACAATTAGTGGCTAACAAATACGTTTTTCCACTGTGTGATTTTTCCAGCTGGTTAATCTTTGTTCCTCTACAGGTAGGAAATGTGCTTCTTTAGCAGTATCTGTGTGGATTTTGTATTACCTTTTTTGTTTCCGCAGGTACAAAGCAGTAATTGATGCTTGTTCCCTCCAGCCT
This sequence comes from Apteryx mantelli, assembly GCF_036417845.1. Lineage (NCBI taxonomy): Eukaryota > Metazoa > Chordata > Aves > Apterygiformes > Apterygidae > Apteryx > Apteryx mantelli. The sequence goes on from NC_089981.1 coordinate 26,343,296, forward strand.
GATATTGACATTCTCCCTCATGGAGACCAAACCCAGATTGGAGAGAGGGTCAGTAAACAGGCTTCTATTTTTGTTTTAAATGTATAGAGGTTTTTTATTATTTTGTTGTGTTCTTAAAATCTTAGTGGTTATTTGGCAACAAAAGTAATCTTTGAGTTCAGTGTACTTTTGGGTCATTAGTCTGAAAGCTCATTGCTTGGTAAACATGGAAACACTGCCGTTCATGTGAGATGCAGTGGCTTAAATGTGCTGCTATCAGAATGTCTGACTAATTCTGTGGCCACTACCTCAGGTATCCTGGCTTCACAGTGCAAATCTTAGTTTCTCTAGGAGTAACATAAAAATAAATAATTCATGGATTTTAGAGCACTTTCACTTCAAAAATGGCAAGTGTTTAATAAACAGCAAATTAAGCTTTATCACATCCGGGAAAATTAGGGAATAGCAATAAAAGAAACTGAAGTCACAATTTCATTAACAGTTTACTCTGGCTTAAACTGGCACCGCTGCTGCTGCAAAGAAACCAAGGATATATTTCCATACCTAATCTATTTGTTTCCCCTCCACACCAGCTCTCAGGCTGATATTAGATGGATTAGTTCCCAACCCATTTCATGGTCTAGCGGAACAAATGTTTTTGTGACAGAAGGAGGGAAGCAGAGGGGAAGGAAAAAGTGGCAGGGAGAAGGTGAGATAGCCTCTTTTAGCAGCAGTATTGGCTTATGAGAGCTTGAAGCGTTTGTGAAACTGCAGTTTGACCACAGGAAGGATAAGTAACTTAGAGCAGGTTTGTAGCAAGACTAAGGACAGAAAACAGTAGTAACCAGGTAATGTTCATCTCAGTGTGGTCTGATAGGACATCTAACAGTTACTGATTACAGTAACTGTAGTACAGGTGTGGTATATGATGGAGCTAGTACGGTATGACAGCCCTGCTGAAAAATTATGGGTATAAAAAAACAGGAGAGAGCCAGACTCTTACGGCTAACTTCTAGTAGTTTAGGTATGCCTGCATAGTGTCTAGGCCACCACAAACCATTAAATGTTTCCCATCCCTCTGGTATGGATAGCATACAGTTCCTGACAGAGCGCTCTGGCTTTTCTAACAATTAGTCTGCAATATTCCCAGCTGAATTTCGGACCCATGCTTTCAAAAAGTTTCTCTGGGTTTCTATGTCAGGAAAGTATTTTCTGGGTAATCCAAGCAAAATATTCATATTCAGTATATGTTTTACAGTTGTGTTTTTCTTGTTCCCCCCCCCCCTTTCATCTCCAGGGTATTAATCTGTCTGGAGGGCAGCGCCAACGTATCAGTGTGGCGAGAGCACTTTACCAGCAGACAAATGTTGTATTCCTGGTGAGTAGGTGCCATTATGTCTATGCTGCGAAGAGAAGCACGGGATGCGAGCATTTAGAATATTTGATGAGTAATGCGCACACAGACAGACCATCAGGCTTCATTGAGCTAAATCAAATGTGCACTAGTTATTTTATATCAATTGTTAGCTAGCTGGTAAGAAGCACTTTGTAAACACTGCAGATAGATAGATATTAGGATACAAATTGAAATGCTGGTGCTTATCCTTTCTGTCTGTTGAAATTTCTTTTTGTACTTATTCTTGGTTGTTAGGCATTTCATAGTCTCAGCAGTATTTATAAAAATTCCTAAGATATCTCAGGCAAAAAATTAATGTTGTCCTGTGTCAAAGGTGTTTCCTTTCTGCAACAAACTAAGCTGTTTCCCCACCCTGAACTGTTCTTTGTGTATCCTGCCTCAGCTTCAACAGATGTGCTATGGGAAAAGGAGTGAGATCAGGCTCTTAAAACTTAGGTGGGAAAACAGATGCATCCTACACACTCGTGGGTAGGCTTGCTGGCTCTTCCAACTAAGACCTTCCTTCTTAAGCTCAGTTTTCAAGGAGCTCTGAATCCAACTTAGTGCAGCCAGGCATGGCAGTTGCATGGGGTTAGAAAAGCTGTGCATGTTAGAAGTCATCCTTGAAATTTAGGAGATTACTGTGATTGACCTTTCCCCGTAACCGGGCTTCATAATAAATATGTGCTTGCTTCATGTGCAGGGCATTTCCAGACACTGAACAGAAAGCAGGAAGTACAGAGCGGTTGGGCCAAGTGTTGCAAGGCAGCAGAGCCAGTACTGGACTATAACTTGGTTTTTTTCTTCGTCACTTCACACCAGTGCTTTTGTGCAGGATACTCAGTCATCTTCTAGTAGTAGCAAGTTCTCATATAGTTTGATAGTGTAAAAGCATCTACAAATAAATTTATTTTTCCAGTTACTAATCTTTCAAAAATAATCCAGAATCCTATATGTTAATACTTGAAAACATCCAGCTCTTTTAAGACTGATTTTGTAAACAAATGCTTATAAAACTTCTCTCACAGGAGTGTGTGTCTCATATTCAATAACCCTTCCTATTACCTAAACTTTTTGTGATATTTGCAGATATGAAAAAGTCATGTGATAATTCATGACATATTTCATTCTTCATTACATTCGTTCATTCAACGTTTTTTTTGTTGCATGTCAGAGCAGTCCTGTAGCATGAACTTGACTTCTCCAGGTGTCTGATAATCAGTGCCTAATTATAACCATATATGGTGAGTGCTTTTTTTAATGAGCAGCTTAGCCTGACTCGACAGTGCAACATCATGTTCTCCAAAGTGACATTTACAGTGCCTAGGAGTGCAGCATTGCACACGGGGTGGCTCTGCGCAAACGAGGGGCCCAAAGGGATGATTAGGTCTGAGCCAGATCAGAGGAGCATGTGAATGCAATGGTAGAGCTGACAAGATACATATTGCAGCATTGTCTTGAGTCTAAATAGAAACCACATACTGCACTTAGTCTATGAAATGCATCCTTTAAGAGAGGGGCAAGTCCCCCGAAAACTCAGGAAATCATAGCATTTACACAGCTAATATTACCATATGTTTGGCTGCTCTTTGCAAAGTGACAGTTCAGGCTTTATTGTTATCTAATTTAAGAAAGCCATTCCACAGCACACTTTTGATCTTCTGAGGATCATCTTCTTTTGATTGTCTATAGAGCTGACCTCTTTTCTTCATGATAGGATGATCCGTTTTCTGCACTGGATATCCACCTAAGTGACCATCTCATGCAAGAAGGGATCCTGAAAATGCTACGGGAAGACAAGCGGACCATTGTGCTGGTAACCCATAAGCTGCAATACCTGCCCCATGCGGACTGGGTAAGAAAGCCCTTCTCGCTTTTTCTGAGGAGGCAGGAGAGTGGCAGGAAAATGTCTTTTGCTACAAACAAGTTTCTCACTTCATCTCTTTTATCAAAGGGTAATTTAGTGAGAAGAGACATTATTCAGATTTTTCAAAAGTTATCAAGTGAGTTTGAGGTGCCATAGTTTTGAGTTTCCCATCTTAGGACAGCTAAATACATCTGTTTTTTTTTTTGTAGAACAGATACTTAATACTCTCTTGAAAGCAGACTACATTTAAAATATGTTGAGTATCCAGAATCATTAATTACATTTCAAAATCTTGTTCTTTTTTTTATCTTAAAACAATGAAATGTTAGAGTAACATATTTGCTTTTGTCTGTGCTGTCACAGAAAAAGGTGCTTTTATGGATACTGAAGTGCACAGAAATATAAAGAATAAAACAGTATTTCTTTGCATTTAGTAGTAGTAGATAATGTATCAAGAACATTTTTGCCTTTTGTATTTTGGCAAAATTTTAAGAAATTCAATTCAATCATTCAATTGCTTTGCTAAGTTCCTCTGTTAAATCTTGTGGCTTGCAGACAAAATGAAGATATACTTTCCTATAACAGTTTGCAATTGCAAATGTTAAAGATGAAGCAAGTCGTGGTAAGGAGGTTTGTTTAGTTTGAAATTTTTTAGTTCATTGGTTCATGCTGGCCTCGTGCTTACTTCTACAATTATCTGGCTGCAATATCATATGCCTTCTTGCCCACAGGGATTGATTACTGCAGTTAGTCTCCTAGCAGGGCTTCTCTGTCATCTGCAGCTTGCACAGGCTACAGCAGCACAGTTATTCTCTGGCCCAAGCAATAATCATATTTCAGCTGCTTTCTTTTCTTCATATTGGCTTCCTGTGAAGTTGCAGATAGACATTAATCTTGTTGTAGTCGTGTTTTTGATGGGAAACATTTATCCTTTACAATGTTTGCTGTGTCCTTGTCCCTCAGCTGTGCGCTGGTGCCCTGAAAGATTACTGCTGTTCTCGCACAGGTCTGGTTTTGCTGTTAGTGTCTCTGAGGATACAGGAATTTTCTGCTTCCTTGCCCTCCCTCTGAGGGCTATCTTAGCTTCCCTTTTTAAACATATTGGCCTTTTTTTTTTCTTTTTTTTTTTTTAAATATACACAGCTATGGCCTCATATTTTTATAATCTCTTTCACTTCCTTTCCAATGTTGGACCCATTTCTAGGTGTTTGTGTTTTATGAGATACTTTATGGGAATTATATTATGCTTATTAGCTTCTAATTGGGTTTCAATAATGTTTTATGACATAATGTTCTGGTCCAAACAGCTTGCAGGACAGGAAGGAGCTGTATTAATTAAGTTTAATAATTATTTATTAAGAAATAGTTCACAGTCTTTTTCCCAAGCAAAGCTCTCATTAAACCTAAGTGAGTTTTACAGGATGCAGTGCAGCAGAAATATATATTCTTATTTATTAATAAATTTGAAGAAAAATATCATTTAAAGTATATATGTGATAACCCCCCCTAAATCTTCCTGGGAAAACCCTCAAAAGAATCGAGGACCCAGTCCAATTACGGGTTCTCTGAATGAAAGAAGATCCCTGTTTGTTTTCCTTTTCCTGGTGCAAATTCTTAACAAAAAATGGAATATATTTCTTGTTTCTTCTGTGGAAATTTCTGAGTTCCCAGGGAATGAGAAAAATAAAAGCACCATTAACTATTTTCTGATGTTGTTGCAATTCACATGCCTCGTTTTCCAGTTCTCCTTGTCAGACCTAAAGTTAAGGTAGCTATGTTATGTGCATAGTGTGGTTACATTGGTATTAACCTGGAAACCACACCCTTCAGGCTTTGTCCTGCATAGATACTTTTTTTTTTTTTCCTCCAATCTGTGTCCCTTATTTATGCTTTTAAAAGCTTTAGGGATACAAATTCCCTAGCTTTTCCTTATCAGGTTAGCAATATCAAACAGATGGTGGAGCCAGCATGCTCACATCTAATTGCCTGAATGGGGGCAAAATGTGCTGTGCGCAGTGTGTGGCTAAAAGCCTTTTCCTTTTAGAAAGGTAAGAGAACTCTAAAATCTTATCTTGCTAGTGATTTATATTGAGAAAGAGTAATGCACTGTCCTGTCAGCCGAAAGGGAGCCCGTTCTTCTTGATTACTTAAAAGCAACCTTCCTTTCTGAAAGTGTGAAAAGCAGTTTTTGGTTTTGCAGCATCTTGAGTAAAAGGGATAGAGTCAAGAGATAACTAGACTTTTTTTTAAGAGACAGATTGGTTCTCAGAAATAATTCTTTATTTAGAAAGAGGAGAAAATTCTGTCCAGGCATCACATGTGTTTAAAATAAGTAAGGGTACATGACTGTGCCTCACCATTTGTGTTTCTAACTTTTTAGATAATTGCAATGAAAGATGGCTACATCCAAAGAGAAGGAACACTCAAGGACATTCAGAAATCAGAGACTGAGCTCTTTGAACACTGGAAAACACTAATGAATCGACAAGATCAAGAGCTGGAGAAGGTTTTTGATGGGCAGGGAATCAACATTTTCAAAAAATGTGACAAAGTATTTTTAGGTTGAAAGCATTAGGAAGAATTGACATGCTGTGTTATTTCTAACTTAGTATGAATGCATTATTATTGTTACCGTTATCATTATTATCTATTTATTTAAAGAAAATTCCTGCATCTGGACATCTCACACCTCAGTATTTTTGCCTCTGACCAATTCTCATTAGTGAAACCTTAAAATAATATTTTTGCCTAAGGAATGCTAAATGGAGCCATTTTAGTGGCAAAGAATTGGTAAAGTGCAGTACTGAAAACTGTCTATAAGTGTGCCTGAATTAACTCATTGCATTGGGTAAAAGTTTTTCAGGTGTACATAACTATGTATCAGGCTCTAAATCATTAACATATTTTCTTCGTAATAATATGAGACAGCAAGACTGAGAGATTAATCTTGTAGTTCTTCTTAATTCAGGGATATCTGTTAAGACTCCAAGATTCTGAAACAATTGAGATGGTATCCTGAAAATGATGTGAGTTATATGATTTAAGTGGGGATTTATACAGAGATAGTAAATCAATCATATGACTACCTGCTGTAAGATGCTCACTTTTTTTTCACTGATATCCTGACTGGAAACAAATTCTGTCACAGCTAGTAATTATTTGATTCATTCCTGAATTAAAAACACATGATCTGTCCCGTTTTTAGGAGACTATAATTGAAAGAAAAAGTGTTCTGGAAAGAACAAATCTCCGGAGGACTATGTACTCCCGGGAAGCTCTGCTGAAAGATGATGAAGATGATGAAGGTAAAAAGACATCTTTGGGCCCATTACCACTGCGTTACTATTTTACAGTTAAATTATACTAGAATGAATTAACATATTTCAGCGTGGCAAGAAAATCGTCATTCTTCAGGTGGGTTGTGATTCATAAGAGTGCTGCTTCCCTTTTGGTTACCTCTGGACTACAATGATTTCAAGCACTCAGAAGTCATAGCTTCCTGCAGACTTTCAAGTTATTTTTAAAATATTTGAACGCAATTTGATAATGAGAGAATGGATGAATTAATTTTGAATTATTTGTGCTGGGTGAGTCTTCAAACTTAACAATATCTTATCAGACTTATTTATGGCTTTACCTGGGAAAAAATTGCAGTTAATTTTTATCAAGCCACTGTTTATAAATTACAGAAACATGGCTGAAGACATTGACCGTTAGTGCTAAACTTTTTGATAACTTTTTACTGTGCTAAACATAATACTTAGGCATGCTATTACATGCATGTCTAAGCAGGTAGTTTTACCTTAAAACTGCTCTCTCCCTGGTATGGTAAGTCCTGTTTTGTAACTGCCGCTTGCCAGTTCCTACGAGAGGTGTGTAAGAGAAAGTCAGGACGTATGTACTTTTTCCTTGCCCATTGTAGAAGAAGCAACAGAAAGCGATGACGAGGACAACCTCTCGTCGGTGCTACATCAGAGAGCCAAGATGCCCTGGAGAGCCTGTGGGAAGTACCTCAGCGCAGCGGGAATTCTCCTCCTGCCGCTGCTGGTTCTGTCCCAGCTGCTGAAGCACACGGTGATGGTGGCCATCGACTACTGCCTGGCGCGCTGGACCTCCGATGCCATCGCGGCGAAGACGGAGCTAGAGCTGAGGAACTGCTCCGTGTGCAAGGTACATGACTTCCCGCTCACCAGCGTGCACTGATCTTCCCCGTCAACCTCTGCTTGAAGATTTGTACACAGTGTGCTCTATTTCTAGTATTAGAGCCGCTCCGGGGGGGTTGCAGGTTAATGTGTTTTCGGGTGTACAGTGCAATAAAGTAACAATTAGGTTTTGTACATTGTTGTTCTCCTTTTGCTATATTCCTAATCTCTTCATCATTTAGCTGATACACCTAGACCTGGGTCTAGCATTCTCACTGCAAGCAGGGCTTTCAGATTTTGCAACATATGGGAAACCCCAATATTTATGATGAACATACTATTTTGGTTAATTTTTGTGTGAATTCTGCATGTAACTGACCACAGTGTGACCTAGCAGGGTACTCTGTATGTACAAAGCAATAGTGGAAATATTTTAAAACTCATTATTTTATTTATGTGGATTTAGTAGCTAGAATTAATCCACGTGAATGGGCAGTTTACTTTTGATTTCACTGGAATCAGGCTTTCATCTCTGAAAAATACTTTACTGATGCTGACTTTTAGTACAAAATCATTATTTTAAAATAAGAAGTATTCTATCTTGTTCTCATTCAAAGAATAGACTCAACTGACAAAAGCATAATAAAGGCTTTGAAGACTTTTTTTTTCCTTCAAATAGAATTATCAGATGTGGGGATTTCTTCAACTTTTTACACTATTTTGTGATTTTAGATTAATAATTTGTGTCTTATTTCCATTCATACACTCCCCACTCCAAAGCATAATTATCTGTGAACTAAGATGGTCAAGAAACATTGGCAATTTAGTTTAAGGAGGCTTTGAGAAGGAAAAAAGGGTTTATTCCTTGCATTTTTTCAATTCTGTGTTTCTGTTTTACTACTAATTTTAAAATATAATTTACAATGAATAATTTTCTTTCTCTTTCTTTATTTCTTAGGATTTCAACCATTCTCCATATTCAAAAGTTTTCAGCATTCTCTGCTGTCTTGGGATTGTATTATGTCTTGTCACATCAATAGCAGTGGAGTGGACTGGCTTAAAAGTCACCAAAAAGCTGCACTCTTCATTACTAAATAAGATTATTTTGGCACCAATGAGGTATTCCTTTGATTATAATACAAACTGTGTACTGTAGCCATTCTGTATTCCTTATAGACAATCTTCTAGGTACAATTTTTATTATGAAATGGCTGTGAATCACATTTTTTAAAGCTTTATTGAAAATCACCAGCTGCCAAACTATTGAGAAATTTTTGAAAATAGTACTCGGGCTCCTTATATTCTTACATACTAGTTAAATGCCTCTCCTGTCTAACTGCAACTGTAGAGATTTACATCCTATAATGTTTTATTTCTCTTTGCTGTTTTTTTATTAAGGAGAAAACACAATTATTGATTAATAGGTTGCACAGTTTATACACAGAGAGCGTGCGTCATAATGTTAATCATTGAAAATATTTACTGTCAGGCAGTGATTGTACAACACAGGGAAGATAATGAGCTTAGCCAGGTATCATCACTGGCATCATTAGAGTACACTGGGATTGCACACATAGCAGTAAAGGCCTGTACTGTCATGAGTAACTTTTATTTCTAACACTGTTGCATGGAAGGAGAATCACAGCTTGATTCATGCCTGCAACTGTTGCTGAACTAGGAAAAATACCTTCTTAGTTTTAAGTTAACTATATTTGACCCAGTAAGTACAGAAAACCACAGTGGTTTTAGAAACTTTTTTTTTTAGAACAGAATTAGATATCAAGTTAAACGTAAGTTATAGAACAATTAACAATTACAAAGCAATAATGCCCTTTGTATTTTGCGTATGTATATGTAAAGGAGAGGCCTTTTAATATATTATGCAAATAATTGTTCTTAGTTTTGCATTTCTATTTCCAGAAAAATGAATATGATCATGCAACACTTGGGATTGAACTTTGTTTGCATTCTTCATGAACCAAAGTGTCCTTTGCAAATCTGAAAGGATTTTTTTAAATGCAGTTGTGTGATTTGCATAGCTTAGGCAGTAAAGGGAGTTGGGGAGGCATTTGCTGTTGCTGGGTTACAGTCAAGACAGCCTTTTTTTTTTTTCTGGAATGCAATAATTATGGAAAAATGACAAACGAGGACTTTTCCATGGTTGTTAGCTTATTCCCTTGTGTCTCTGGCACAGTCTCCAGCTTAAAGAAGATGAAGAAAAAGTTAAAACTATGTGATTGTCAACACTGTAATCTTTCTTATTCATTGTCTCATTTTAGATTTTTTGAAACTACACCTCTGGGTAGTATATTGAACAGATTTTCAGCCGACTGCAACACCATCGACCAGGTACTGAATAAACATATTGAAGCTCCAAAGATATCGTATTTTTCCATGTCTGAAAGACTGGATTATAATTTATTCTGTCATTTAGGTGCAGTTTACTGATGATCTGTAATTGTGAATATTATATCTATTTGCATCATGACTTGCTAGGTTCAGAATGAATTCCTTATCTTTAAATTCACGTTGAAAAATTGTTTGATTAAGATGCTATGCAACTGTAGTGAGTCTTGTCTAATTTTTTTCCTTCTTTTATAGAAAAGGGAAGAAAAAGTAGATCAATAGCAATATGCCTAAATTAAGGGTGTCCACATCTAATCAGAAAGTGGGTAAACCCATTCATGTGATGTCTATGAGAAATGGGCAAATGCTATTGCCCAAAACAGAAATGACTGAAATCCAGATTATCAGTATTTACTCCAGACTACATTGCTAGTGCCTAGGATAGATATGAACCCTGAAATTGTCTTTTTGCATCCTGTCTGTAATCCCCTGATGTGATGTACTCCGCAGTGCAGACATGAAGCTGCTGTGTAGAAATCCCTTCAGGCTTTCCCAAAACCTAGCAGTCAGTTCCAAAGCAGACCTACATGTTGAGCATTTCAAGTTCTCGTAATATTTTTCCTCATGTGACCTGACGAAAGGAACATGAAATAATGCTGGTTTTAACTTGATATGTTATGTATTTATTTCTCCAATTCTGTGTGTTTATTCCTCTTTATTTTATTTATCCAGCACATTCCTGCTACCCTGGAGTGCTTGAGTCGCTCTACCTTGCTGTGTGTATCTGCTCTTGCTGTCATTTCATACGTCACGCCGATGTTTCTCATTGCCCTGGTTCCCCTTGCAATCATGTGTTACTTCATACAGAAATACTTCCGAGTCGCATCACGGTAAGAGCGTAGACCAGTATCGTTCTGGCAATTGAAACATTCTCTGCAATGCATGATACAGTACGAGGGAGCGTATTGTTTAAATTCAGTGCTGTCAAAGCCGTGGCCTTGTCTGAACATGAGCCAAATCCACTAGAGTGAAAATGTAGCATTTTACAAGTGTCATTGTCTGCAGCTCTTCAGGCAGAACTTCTGGGAGTCATCAGCGGGGTTTCTGTCCATCATCAAAGTTTCTTAGATTTCACAGGACACAAAACAACAGCCTGATCCTGTCCTCCCAAAGGGCTGCATGCTGGGCACATCCAAGAAACGTGGTAACAGGACAGAACAGAAAAACTGGTGTCCACCCATCGGGGTAGGGATGGAAAGCTATAGAGCCAGGGAGAGGCCAGTGGTAGCTCTACTGCCTGTTAAGGCTCCAGCATGCATTAACATACTCAGTTGTTCTGGATGCCTTTTAGTTTTTAACAAATTGAAAAATTTTAACCATGTCTGTGGCTTTCTCGTTCTAGAGTCATGCAGCTCCCCTCCCAGCGGTGCTCAAGAAAAGAAGTGTTGGCAGCAACACTCTGTGTTTGTCCCTTCGTGTAGACGTTTCGGCATAGTCTTTGCAACCAGTTCTACTTCCTGCTGGAAGGAGCTGAGACTAAATAGAATTTCACTCCAGATAGGCTTCCACTGATCTGATGGTTAAACGTGAAAGCAGGAAGTGAGACCTAATGATCTCTGCAGACTCTCACTTAACTCCAGTGAATATATGGGTTATATTGCTAGCTCAGTATGAAGTTGTACTGTCATGTGGGGATGGAGAGGGGACAGAGAGGAAGTTGCATTCTGCCTTCTCTTTGGCTGGTGCTCTTATTTGCAGTATCCCAATACATTTGTATTCAGCTTAGAGCCTGAATGGCATTTAAATGAATAAACAATTCAGTATAAGAAATGGCAATATAGGAGAAAAGAAGATAAAGCCCATTCAGAGCTCCAACACTCTGTGTACTCAAATTTAAAGAGAAAAGTCCTGCTTGGAATCTCCTTCTTTCCCTGCTCAGACACCTGCAGGACTGCCTTGCAATCCATCTGAAGCCCTGTCTTTTATGCCTTACATATATATCCATTGTGCTAATGTTCCCTTTCAGTCCTGGGGTCTCTTTCAGGAGAAAAACTGCACAGGAAAACTGATTTTATTTATTTATTTATTTACTACTTTTCATAATTCTCTCCAGGGACCTGCAGCAGCTGGATGACAGCACTCAGCTACCATTACTTTCCCATTTTTCAGAGACTGTTGAAGGCCTAACCACCATCCGAGCTTTCAGGTATGGTTTTAAGAAAATATATTACCTCACTTTTGAATATCCGTATCTCTGATTCTGTTCTGCAAGCCTGCAGATATAAGTAATTGCCATTTGGATCACCTGGAAAATCCGGGTCCCCAAAGCACTGGTAAGGGGGGAACTCATAGCCAGTAAGGAACTTTAACCAAGAATTTTGTTACATGAAAGAGTTACTGTAGAAAAGCAAGATAATGTGTGTCAGCCGCCCTGCAGTAACTCTCCTCCCTCTCCCTCGGCAAATGTGATTTAAGAAACTAAATTAGCTTGCAATTACTGCAGCGTGCAGTATGGCAGACTATGCACTTGGACGGTTTCCATGGAACAACTAATACACAGTAACTTGTTATGCCAGAGTAATTTGTGTGTAAGTCGATGTCCTAGTAAGATAGACTGCGTGCTAGTAACTTCAGAGGATACAGTCGCACCTAAAGTTATTTATCAGGTTGCTAGCTGAAAACGTGCTTGTTTATGCAGGTTTTGAAAATATGCAACTTGGAGACATTCTTTCATCACCTGTTTTGATCCATTTTTCTGTCTACATAAGTGCCCAGGAACAGCCCAGGAATACGAGATAACGCGCCTGGGTTGTGTAACAGTGTGACTGCCGTGTCTGTAACACACGCAGAGGTACCAATAGAACCACTGCTGAGCTTACAGGCTGCCTTCCCTACACTAGTGCTATTCTTGTCTTTTCCTGGTTGTCTCAAATGTGGTCAACTGTCTTCCACACCCATCTCATCTAGATGTCTACACATTTTGCAAACTAAATATTATTGTTGGCATTCCACCTTTGAAACAGAAGTACTTATTCTTACACAACCTCAATCTACCATTGGAATTTTATAATAGTAATAATGTACAAAGTTATAGGGCTACATAATTATTTACTTTAAAGTTTGTTCCATACTTTTAGAGGAGAGGAAAAAAAAAAGAGATGAAAAGCATAGCCTGCATTTAATGATACCAGTACTTAAACTATTCTAAATAGGATATAAATAGCTCAATGAAAGAACAACCAGTTTAAGGTTTTCTATTTGACTGAAGATAGCTTCCTGAAGAGTGGTAGAACAGCATAGTTTTTTCCATTATTAATTACTGTTATTGGATATTTAATTTTTTTTAGCACCAACAGTGTTCTGTAGTTTGTGGCTATGTCTATGTTCACTTTAGGGAAATTCAATTTCTCTCTTAATCATTGCTTTTCTCACTTACCCATATAATCTTCTACTTTATCAAAAGGATTCGTAGGAGATTAGTATTGTGAATTTTCAGGTGTTACTACAATAAATAATACTTAATGCCATCTAGCTGTTATTTTCAGTCATATGAAGCACTCCCACTTGATTCCCCTTGTCACCTTGAATTGACTCCCCTGTCAAAGGATCATATTTGTTGCCTCTTTTTTTTTTTTTTTAAATACTGCACTAACTCATGCGTCTGACCCAAAAAGAAATGTGCTCAGTGAGTTCTGTATTCCATCTGCCTGCCAGCCTCCCGCATCAGCTGGTAATGTAGCTATTTTTAGGACCGTGTAGCTTCTCAGCTGCCTAACATGCAGCAGGAGTGGAGTTCAGACTTGCTAGCTTGAGCATCCCTAAAAATAACACTAATTCAGGAATCCAGTCATATAGTTAGGAGGTGTCAGTTGTTCCTGGAGTGTCCTTACTCTCAGTAACTCTCTGTCCTGCACTTGCTCAGCATGCCTAAGGAAAGAAATGTACAAAAAATCCAGGGGGGAGATCAGAGACAGCTACTGTTGCAGCTATAAATACATCTTCAGCAGAAGTCCTGGCCTGATTTATAGTTTGCAGGTGTTGTCTGGTGCTTCAGACAGCATTGGTGCTACTTAATCAATAAAAAGTAAATATAGTAAATATGAAGGTTTCTGCAAGGACTGAGCTGTATTCTGAGAAGCCTGGTAATTTGGGGACACTTTCTGAAGAGAAATTACGGTTTCTGCAGTTTGCCACCAACAGTGCTAACTTTGCATCCCCCTTCCACATACATATGCGTGCCTGACTCATGATGCATACCTCACACCTTCTAAGGCTTATCTGCCCCACGTAGCGCCTCACAGTATGGAGATATCAAGGCTGAATGTGATGCAATTAGTTGCAGAAGCAGTGCAGCCATCTCTGTATGGTATGGTGCCTCGGGTAATCAGTGCTGGGGAAAGACAGGGCTTACGAGCTCTGACGCTGCACGATGGTAGTGCTCGCTTTCAGGAATGACCCTTCTGGGCTATGCAAACGCACCAACGCGCTCAGAGCCAGTCCAGGGCATTAGGAACTAGTCTCCATTGCATATGGTAGATGTGCATGTTATGGATAAGTTGTGAACAGCTGAAATATTTCCACAGATTGGCAATTGGGCACTTTTTTCTTTTTCTCAAAAACATAAATGATTTATGTAAAGTAGTAACTTTATTATACTGTACTCATAAGGAGGATAAAGATGTTTTGTGGTGGACAAATTCTAAAGCTTCTCTAAACCATGTACTTAGTACTACTTAAAACATTGTCATATCTTTCTCTCATACCAGTGTAAGAAGAGCTGTGTTTTGTAAATAAGTAGTCATTGTTGCACCCATAATATTCTACAGATATAAGAAAGGCAAATTTTATAGGGAGAGATTATATATTTTGTTGAACTTACTAATGTAATAGAGGGGGAAAAAAAAGGGGGGGCAAACTCTTAAGTGCATAAACCAGGTCTTCAGGCCTTCAAGCTTCTATTACTACCCTGAAAAATGCTTTTGTGCCACCCTTCTCCTTTATTATTAGACATCATTATTGATCCACTTTATTGTTAACAACACATTAATTTATAGCTATCCAAATAAATGTGCCCAGGTAAAAGGGGTGAGTGGCTGACTTGTATGCTCGCCAAGATCCCAGTCTAGGTGTAGTGGGGGGTCCTCTTCCATAGCCACTGAGTTCGTTGCAGAGTTCATTCATGCAGCTATTTCTAATCATGAGTGTGAGTGAGAGCAGATCTACTATAATAAACTTGAAACAGACCTATTGCCATTAACCTTATTTTATATTCTGTGGCTAGTTTATTTGTGGAAAGAAAACAGTTCTTTCAAGTCTGTTGTTTTTGCTGCACCATGTGTTTTTAATATGTTTTCTAAAATGCTCCATTTGTTTAGTGATAAGGACAAACAAACATTTAACAGCTGGAGCTACCACGCCCAGAGGTACTTTGTGTTTATGCTTCATAGGTGATTACAGTTTCAAAGACCTGCAATAATACAAATTTTAAAACTTTAGTTTATATGATAAAGTGAGAAGAACTATGTTCTGCAGCGCTGATACTTTTCGCAAATACATGCATTATTTCTTGGTCACGCACATTTTTAAATTTCTGTTTCAGTTTCAGATTTCTCTCTCTCACAGTTACCATGTAATAACGTACGTTTAGAAAAGGCCCAGCAGGACCCATAAATCCCATATGGAATTTCATCAATGCAGTAGCATCCGTTTACTCCTGTACTTACTTTCCAAATACAGTTTTCATGTGTCTAAAACAAATCAATGTATGATGCCACTCTGAACAATTGGCATGGCGATTTAGACCCTGTGTTGAGTTCCCCATGAGCTTATGGCCCCTAAATTAATTTTTACTTTTTATTTCTCCAATACCCCAAGGCACTTTTTTTTTTCCCCCCCTTTTTAGGTACGAAGCCAAATTTCGACAAAAGCTTCTTGAATACACAGATTCCAACAACATTGCTTCCCTTTTCCTTACAGCTGCCAATCGCTGGCTGGAAGTCCGCATGGCAAGTACATTATTTTTGTGTATTCACAAAGAATTGACTTGACTTTATTCCAAGCAATCTGATAAGGCATCCAACAGTTATCCAGCTTCATCCGTGTTTCAAGGCTGCACTTTTACCCTATATATATATATATATATATATATATATATATATCTCTGTAATGAAAACGCATCCAAGCTGTCCTGCTTATGGAAATTAAATCAAGTATGAATTTTCCCCATAGCCTGCAGCTGTTTCTCCAGGACAAGAATAGCTTTTAGATCACATTGGCTCTTTTACGTGTAGAAGAGCGATCAGAGAATTGGTCAAGCTGTACAGCCAGCCAGAATACCTTATGGAGCTGTGTTTGTCAGTGTCAGCAGGCTTATGCCTTGTGGCTCCCCCAGAAACGCTTCAACATGTTGGAAGCTGTCTTAATAAGCTAAGGAGAAGGATGTAGACAAGTTTCTGTCTGTTTTGGGTCAGCCAAAGAATGCCAAAGATATTCAGTTATTCTTTTCCTTAGAGTGCTTGGTAAAGCTGCGCGGCACAAGAAATTGTTTATTAAAAATAATTCTTTGAGAAGTAATTTAAGGAGCTTTTTATGTTATGGATGATGACCTTTGTATCAGACTTTGTAAGGTACAGGTATAGTACTGCTGCTGTGGGTAACACGGGCTCCTTTTATGTGTGCTGAGGATATATCAACTCATATTTCATGGTACTTCATACCTCCATTTTGGACTCTGTGGTAGCCAGTACCTTTTGCTACTTCTGGTATTGAGTATGACTTAAATAAAACTTCATTGTCCTCTCACGTGTTCACTCCTGGAGCATCTAAAGTCCCTAGTTTTGATCAATGCCCATAGCACTAAACACAGTACAAACATAGAGAGATTTCCATCCTACAGAGTTAACTTTCTAGTCCATTATATAATTTTACTCAAAGCCTTTCTGTGGGAAGTTGAATCGCTTTAATGATTTAAATTAACACAGCAAAAACTCACCCTAAATAGACATACTCCAGCTAGTACATACATGCTGTGCTAGAGCAGCTTGTTCGAACAGATGCAGAGGATAAGCACCCAGTACCAATCGCTGTGCCTCCCATCAAAAGCAACCAGCCATGGCCCTGCTCACAGAGAGGACCACATGAGCACTCCCTAACCTACTTCAGGTAACAGCAGCTGAGTGTTTCAGCCACCTCTATTAAATGCTGAAGATACCTGTATTGACTTTTCCAAAGATGATTAGGAGTGTTCGTGCAATTCCTTCTATGTACAATAATGTTGCCAAACAGCACAGCCATGCTAAAGACAATGAGAATGGGTTCCCAGCCAGGGTCAGTATATAGTTACGGTGTGTTTTCTGCCTGTATTTCACGCTGTGCAAAGGGTTTGTTATTCAGTATATGAAGTTACTGAGAATGTTTTCACCATTATAGATTTATAGTGATGGAGTTTATTCATATTCCTTCAGGAGTACATTGGAGCATGTGTGGTACTCATAGCCGCCGTCACTTCTATTACCAGTTGCCTGTATAATAATCTCTCTTCAGGACTTGTAGGCTTGGGACTAACCTATGCTCTTATGGTAAGAATCTGGGACCCTTTTTGTCTCTCCCAAACATTTTTTTGTAATTCTTCAGGGCACAAAGATGAACAGGAAGATCGAAGGTGTCTGTACATCTATAGTGGGTACTGTAATATCACTGAAAACATGTGTTAACTTCAGTTCACATTAAAAGGTTGACATATTTGTGTGTATACTTTTTCAGTTTTTAGATAAAATACACATTGAAATAATTGTTCAAATATGTCAACAAAATATGGCGAAGTTTCATTGTGAAGAATAATTTTGTTTCAGTGCATCAACTGTAATTATGCCCCAGTATATTATTCTAGATTGTCAAATCTTTTTAATTGCCAAGATTACGTCTTTTCATCTGTCTTTCTTTACTGTTTCCTTCCCTCTTTCATGTTGGTAGAGAACTCCATAGTACCAAAGTATCTGTGCGCTGCAGTTAGGAAATTTGACCTGAAGTTGTCATTGTCATCCTGTTGATGTGTAGTATATACTTCATTCACAACTTCAGCTTACTAAGGCTGAACAAGTGTTGTTGTGAAGGAATATAAACTGCATGCTGGTCAAATGATGCTATGGTACTTCTCCAGATTTTTGTGTCAGCTGAAAGCATGGAATTTAGTAGTTTATTTGCTTTACTTCAGGTGTCTAACTATCTGAACTGGATGGTTCGTAACCTGGCTGACATGGAGATCCAGCTGGGTGCAGTGAAAAGAATCAATGGCCTTCTCAAAACAGAAGCTGAAAATTATGAAGGGCTCCTTTGTGAGTGCAGTATTGTGCAGCATGCAGAAAGAGCTTGCTGAAAGTTTAATGATTTTGCAGTGTTATGACCATGAATAACTTATTAAATCACTTAATGAGCTGATGAATTTATCATGAAAGGGTTGGTTGTTTTCTTTCTTTTCTTTTTCTTCCGCTCCCCCTGTGCTCCTGATACAGCTCCCTCACAGATTCCCCAGAACTGGCCAGACAGAGGTGAGATCCAAATCCAGAATCTCAGTGTCCGTTATGACAGCAACTTAAAGCCAGTCCTGAAGCATGTCAATGCTCATATCTCTCCAGGACAAAAGGTAAAGAACTGCAGTGATTTTGAGCAGCTCTGTTTAGACTAGCACATCATAGAAACCACAGACTTGCAAAAAACATACCATGATATGTTTTAATGACCGGACTCCAGAATTTTTCCTGTAAAAGTTATTAAATTAATGTAGTGCACTAGAAAGGGGTCTGTGGGTTTTTTTACATTTTAATTTGGTGTCCTTAGGAGTATGTTACAGTGAGAAGTTAGAACCACACACCGCTACTCAGTATCCCAGTGCCCTGCTGTGAGCACACAGTGCCAAAATTGACAGTGGCCCCTACCCGAGCTAGACCTACTACTGTCATTCCCATGTGGCTGTCCTGTCCTTACTCCTGTCATTGTTCTGCTCTTTGCACCTCTTCTCTCTCAGTTGTCTTTCTCCTCCTTAGTCCTGTCTGTCCTTCCTGCTCAACAATGGCCACCTTAGGATCCTAAGCTTTTTACCTCTGCAGCACTGGCCAGCCCTCCCTCTGCTCCTCTGTGTCACTCTCCTATTGTTTCTCTGCTGCTTTGATTTAACCCTAAATGTCTCAGACCCCTAAAGATAAAGGGCGAACTTAGGAACTCTGTTATGGCAAGTTCAGTTCAACTGACCTGTCAGGAGGACGTGAGGATCAGCTCCTCCACCCTCTCCTCTCAGGTGTCAAGTACAGGCATTATCCATTTCCACTTACTTGATGTTCATCTACTTTCTGTGTCACAGATTGGGATCTGCGGTCGAACAGGCAGTGGCAAATCCTCCTTCTCTCTTGCCTTTTTCAGAATGGTTGACACTTTTGAGGGTAAGATCCCACTTTTTCCTATTGGTCAAGTTTAGCTCCTGAAGATGTTTTGATACTCCTTTCTCTAATAGCAGCAGCTTTGAAGTGCAGTTATTGAATCTGTGAGATAGTCTCTCCAGCCTCGCTTAAATACAGTATCATTTGTTGTCTAGCAGCTATGCCCTTGATAAGTTGGATCAATAAAAATTCTCATTCTACGTGACAAAAGGAAAAGTCCAAGAGCCACACAGAGTGAGAGAGGACAGCCTTTTGTGCTGCTAAATCACAGCAGTAGAATCAAAGCATAAAAGGGGAAAGTGTTTAAATGTTAGGAAATATGTGCACACAAGGCACAGCTAGGACTGGCTGGGCCCAGAAGACACAACAACTAGGAACTGCAGTTTGGGCTGCTGCCTTGGAATTTCCTGCCATACTTCCTATTGCGTGCACCATGTCCACATGCCTCACAGCCAGTCTTCCTCTGCATCTCAGAAGTCTTAGCCTCAGTTTCCCAGTCACGCTGCCCACAGCCTCGTATGCAAAGCCAGTTGTACTTGGAGATAAATTTTCAAAATGCTTGATAGTAATTTGGCTTTCTGAAATGATTGTTTCCCCTCCTAAGTAGTCCCTGGTTGAAGTAACCTCTTGTTTGCTAGATGTTTGTAATGGTCAAACAGATAAGTAGTGTGTATAATCATTCATAAAATATTACAGATATATTCTTCACAGCGGAGGCTTAGTCTCAAGAGAACTGTGTTCACTGCTTAACCAAAATGTGTTTCATTGGTGAATAAAGAGATGTGCAGTTCAAGGCCTGTTCCTGTTGTAATTTCTTGCAAGCTGAAAGCGAGCCCTGTCTTTGCTGGCAGCTGTGTGCTATGATAAACAGTCTATCAGACTATCCATTTTCTTTTGAATAGGAAGGATTATCATTGATGGTATTGATATCGCTAAGCTCCCATTACAGACATTGAGATCCAGGCTGTCAATCATTCTCCAAGATCCTATTTTATTCAGCGGCACAATCCGGTAAGCAGTAAGCACCAGCAATAAAAAATAGTTAGTGTCTGCATTATCCCATGTAATGACTTGTGCAGATCTGGTGATAGCAAAATGTTCAATTTTAATCTCCTTTATTGAGTGGAGAGGATCACTGCCTTCTGTCTGTGCTTCTTACCCATCCCTGCCAGAGTGCCCCTTCCCAGTGCCTGAGCAGCACTGCATTGGCAGGAGACCGTTCAATGCCTGGGAAGTAGGAAACATCACTATTTATTTCTTCAGGATCAGGTCATCAGCGTAGCCCACTGGTCAAACACCACTGACCACCTAGCACTTCTTGAAACCTTTCTTACATGTTTATCACTCAGACATCTGCATCTGTCTGCCTTAAAAAGTGAGAGGAAGAAAGCACAGACTGAAAAATTTGTAGAAAAAGGGGAGGGAATAGAACAATATGAGAAGGGCTAAAGGAGGTATAGGGTATTTTAGCATGGAGCCCCTATCCTCTGTTACTTTCCCAGCCTTTGAGCCATTCCTTCATCTGTGAGATCAAAAACCTCGTTTCTTCTTTTCCTTTTTTCCTCTTTCTTTTCCTCTGAGAGGATGAGGCAGTGGAAAAAAAGCTCCACAGAATTTCCAGCAAGTGTTCCCTCCCTATGTCTGTGGAATTTACCTTAAAAAAGAATAGTACAATCCTCAGTATGGAGTTACATGACCTGCAGTTACAGTTTGTACATAAACATCTTTCAAGTTCATTTGAAAATGAGTTACAGGCTTCTGCAGTTTGCTGATTCGAGACTAATACAGGTCCGAAGATTATCTCCTGCACTTTCCTGAATAGAGCATGATTCATTCATGTCAGAGGGCAAGGTGACTGACTACCTTTGCTTTATTATTTTACATATTCAAGACTTTATTTAGGCCAATATTGGTCATTCAAGGACATACAGTAGTGGTAAAAGGTAAACAAAAGTCTCACCACTGACTTATTTCTAATTATCATTCTGTATATTAAGCAATGTGATATGAGATTAACATTTGATGCTACCTTTTTTGGGCCATAGCAAGCTAAAATAACATTCAGCTGTTGATTAATACAAGATTTGTTCTGTTGTAGTGAACACTTTGCATTTCATAATTCAGGATGAAGCTTGATAATTCTGTTTAGCATTTCTATAGCAATAAAGAATAAATGGACATACTGGATTTAAAAGGAGAGATTTGGGCATTTGTTAAAATGAATGTTAATTTAAACTTACGGTTCACAGCTTTTTTTCTTCAGTGCTTTTTGTAGTAAAACACCACCATTCTTCAGTTTATTCAGAAAAAAAAAAGTGAAATTGCAAAAATATCTGCAGAACAGGAAGCTCTTTCCCCTTCTGCTTGACTGAAAGAGACAAATTTTGCTATTAATCAC
This sequence comes from Apteryx mantelli, assembly GCF_036417845.1. Classification (NCBI taxonomy): domain Eukaryota; kingdom Metazoa; phylum Chordata; class Aves; order Apterygiformes; family Apterygidae; genus Apteryx; species Apteryx mantelli. The sequence continues at coordinate 26,364,855 of NC_089981.1, forward strand.
TGGTATAAATGCTAATCAAGTCTGCAAAATTCACTGGCATGATACCAGTGGGAGATCAGAATCAGACCCAAATATTTAGCATATAATTCCAATTATTTGCAAGTTTGTTTCTAAGCACAGTAAAAGCAGAAGTATGTTGCAGAAGCTGATATTGACTGATATCTTTAAATTGCATATAACTATAGGTTTAACTTGGACCCTGAAAAGAAGTGCACTGACAGCATGCTGTGGGAAGCATTGGAAATAGCACAGCTCAAGCATGTGGTGAAAGCGCTACCTGGGGGGCTAGGTAATAACACTTTTCTTCTTGAGAAAATTGCTTACAGAGTTCACATCATTTCTATTTCACATCTACTATTTATTAAAAAAAAGCAATTGCTGCTGAAGAAAAAGCTTCTTAGGTGGCAAAAAGCAAGCGCTTGCCTGCAGACAAAAGTGTTGGATCCATCTAACTCCCTTACCAACTGTATCTGTGGGATAGAATCCTGTTTCTATTGAAGTCAGCAGTAAAATTGCTATTTTATTTCAGTATGTCTTTGATATCAAGTATTGTTTCATAGGTCAAGTCAATTCAAATAAGGTGTAGACAAGTCAGTATCTACAATATGTTCTTTTTCATTTTGGAGTACAGTACTCAAGTCCAGGAAGATTTCAAAAGCGGGAAAGGAAGCTTAAAGGTATGAGTCATTTGGCTGTACAAAAAAAACCTTAAAAATGGTAAGTCAATAAAACCTTAGGGTAGAAAGTGAAGGATGCCATTTTGACCGGGCATGCAATGTCCCAGGCTAAACGTGTCCCAGAGAAACTCACTCTTGGGAATATGCAACATCCTTAGTAACTTGATGTCTAATAGATATAAGGAATACACGAGACAGAAGAGCAGGTTATACTGAATGATGGTAGTAAAACAGGCAGAATTGATGGCACCAGCAGCTTCAGACCTAGGAAAGGTTACTTAAAAAATCTTTATGCTGAAAGTGAGGCATTACATTCCCAGCATAGGCTCTACTCTGTTCTGTCCCTCTCATACACACTTGCACATACACATCATAAATACTATTTTTGCTGTATCATTTCCAGATGCTATAGTCACAGAAGGTGGTGAAAACTTCAGCCAAGGCCAAAGACAGCTGTTCTGCTTAGCAAGGGCATTTGTGCGGAAGACAAGCATCTTCATCATGGATGAAGCCACAGCATCTATTGACATGGCAACGGTGAGTTTACAGAGTTACAGTGTGTTTCCTTCTTTTTTTTGAGAGGAAGGCAACTGCTAAGATGAAATGAGACATGGGGATGACAATTCTATCTACTTTGTGATGTTCAAACAACATTTTTGCTACAGATGTGTTTGCAAGTCCAGGCAGTTGTGAGTCACTGCTAACTAGTCTAAAGAGCTTTTAAACCATTTTATTAGTGGTTTAATAGTTACTCAAGCACCGTTTGCATTGGGAAGATGAAGCATGTTATTTTTATTGACAGGTCGATGTCCTAAAGTAAACAATGCTTTGGAAGGTCAGCTGTGATGGTCAGTGAAGGATAAATTGGCAAGCAGACAATTTTCCCCAGCATGGTGGACAGGACAAGTCAGGAAGGCAGAAGACTTGAAAGTAGGGCCAAGGAGATAAACAGAGACATAGAAAAGACACAACAGATCATTGCGTTAATTGCCTGAAACTGACAGACAGTGGTTAAACCACACAATAATAGTGCGCTGCCTGGATGTTAGCCAAATAGAACAGTACATTCTTAAGGTTCTTTTCTCCTTGGTTATGTTGTTATAAAAAGTGTTTGAGTCTTCTTCGTAATTACAGTATTCTGTGAGTAAAGAATATAACTGAAGTGGGGTTATTAAAACAGCTACAGTTTTTAGTTCTGTAAAACGTTGGTGTTGAGTGTCAGTAAGCTGAGTATTATACTGTACACAGCCCCGATAAAATGCATTTTGAATTTTGATACATTAAGCATACAGTTCATCCCTTGGGTTATCTGTCTGAATACAGGTATCTGGGGCTAATGACATTTCTAGGCAGAATTTGGTACACAGCAACGTTTTCTAAATAGCAGTGGGTGAGCACTTGTTGAGTGAGAACTATGTATGTTAAGACTATCTTAAATGTCTTCACTACTATTAAATATGCCAGGTACAGCACACCCCCTTGCTTATCCCTGCCACCACTTTGTGTTAGATGCCCCAAGTGTGGTGGGACATTCCAGGGCTTCCAGCAGGGTGAAGAACACGCAGCAGAGGCGCCAGCTTGCAGGCGGCCTGGCAGCGCAGTGAATTCCCCTTTCATTTCCTTTGCTGTACAGCTGAGGTCAGGGTACCTGGCCCTTGCGGGCCGAAGCACAGAGAGCACAACAGCACTGAAGCCCAGACGCAAAGCCAGGCAATGGGGGTGGCAGCAGCAAGCACCGCTGTCTAACTGGAGACCCAGCTCTGAATTAGTTCTGACATGGAGTTAATTTTTCATTTCTGCAACAAAGGATTAATAAAAGCATGTAATAATCAGTGGTTATTTAAGCTTCCCTGCTATCTGTATGTCTATCGTGTAATTTCTGTTGTTTTAAAAGCAACAAATCTTTTTCTTTACATAGGAGAACATACTCCAGAAGGTAGTTATGACTGCGTTTGCTGATCGTACTGTGGTAACAATAGCAGTAAGTGCAATCTCTGCTACCATTCTAATGCAAACAAGAATCAGAAATGCTACATTTGGTAATTTCTGTCAGTGTTAACAAATTTAATTTCGCCATTAATCTTTGTTAATGCATTATTTGTTAGGTTCCTTTTCCATTTTGAGCTACCTGAATACAGAAACTACCTTCTTATTTAAATACATGACAACAGCTTCTTAAATGAGTTGCTTGGTGTTAAGTCTAACCAACTCTAAGGGAATATGATCTAAGGCTGTGGTCTATTTTCTGTCGCCCATTCTAGGCAAACTTCAAATATGATTTCACTTTGATTACTGTGAAGTCTAAGAATGAGTTTTCTCAAGCCATAATTTTAGTGTTCTGTAATTGAAGGATTATTATGTAATAGTTCTGCCACTGGATAGAGCAATTTTCTTTAAGAATTTAAAGAAATGATGAATGAGCATTTTACTAGCTTTTAAGAATAAATATTCTATTGCTGTTAACAGTGACTGAATTTAAGTTTGCATATTCTTGAAGTGATTATACAGTGATCTCAAGTATCCAGAAATAAATTTTTTTATTAAAGAGATTATCTGACCTGAATCAAAGTAGTTGTCTCGACAGATATGTCAGAACCAGTAAATATCTTTCAGTCCTCTTTTTTCTAAAAATACAAGTATTTCAGGGAAATGAAATAAAGTCATTATGTTTCTTAACATTTAAAAACTACACTTAAGTCAAAAAATCTATATTCAGGACTCTTGCAGCAAAATTTTCTTTTCACTTTGCAAATATGTAATAGAAATCCTGATTTATCTAGTGGTATTTTGTATTTATTCAGTGTGTCAATACACAAAAAGCACAGGAATAATAAGCATACAATTTCCTGATTTCTCTGCATGAAAACTCTGAGTTGTGCTGCTTTTGCATTTATGTTTCTTTTTGTTTGTTTGGGGATGGGCTGAGGAATTTCTGTTTACTAGCCTTCCACTCTCTTAGTGAGTTTTAACTGCACTCTTCATACAAACAACATTTTGACTTGGTCCGGGGTTGCTTTAACTTTCAAATATAAATGCAATCTACAGCAGGTATGTCTGTATTTGAATGCTCTGTATTAGAAACATCATGTGATTTTTTTTTTATATATTTTTTATTTTATTAGAAACAGCCATATTTATATTCTTAATCTGTGTTTAGGAAGAATAGGAATAGGAAGAATATAGTATTGGATCTATGTTACTTGACCAGGGCGGTAGCACTGACTTTGTTACACTGAAAGAGATCAGGAAGACAAGGGCAGCAAGTACGACCAGAACGTGAGATTTTATTCCCCCCAGTCCCCTCCTCCTCCTTTGGACTGGAAAAATGTCATGTAAGGACTGAAGCAGAAATGAGATTTGTAAATGCCATAAGTGATTATTTTATGGAACAGCTGGATAGGAAGCCACAGAAGGAAATACAACAGTTGTTTTGGTACTGAGGGTGCCCAGGATCTGATTAGGAACCTTATGGGTGAAGAGCGACTATGTAACAGGGACCACAGAGTTCTTAGATTAAATATCCCTGTAGGAATAATGCAGCCCCAAAATATCCAGCACAGCTGCACTCAACTTTAAAAGGTGGACTCTGTAAAAATGAGGATGCTTGTTAAAAAACAAACCCCTCCCCCCTCCAAAATGGAGAAAAAAAATCTAAAAGAAGAAGCTGAAAATTGAATCTGACAGGGAACATGGAAATTACTGAAGGACTTTATTCAAAAATCCCAGAGCCAATGCATGCCATTTATTAGGAAAGACTTGAGTAAGGATAAATAGAAACTGGCATGGCTAAACAAATAAAAGAGACTATTAGAAACAAGAAGACATTCTTGTAAAAGCTGAACTCATATCCAAATGAAGAAAACAGAAATGATCATAAATTCTGGCATGTTAAATGTGAAAACACAATAAGGCAGGCTAAAGAAAGAGTATGAGGGCAGCTTCCAGATGGAATCAAAACTAATAATGAACCCTGCAAACACATCAGGGGCAAGAAGCCTGTCAGAGGGTCTATAGAGCCATGTGATGATCAGTATATAAAAGGGACATTTGCCCAGAAGATGTGGATGCAAAACATTTATGATGGCTCAAGTGGAAACATGGACAAGGTCTCAGAAGAGAGGTCCATTGAGGTTTATGGAACAGGCCACACCAGGCTCAGGTAACCCCTGGAGCTGGAAATAGTTGAGGGCTGGAGGAGCGAGTGTCTGAGCAGTGCCACACTTGGGTGTCTGTTCTCACTCTTCCCCAGCCACTTTCTCAAGGCTGCTCTTGGAGGCAGGATACTGGGCTAGGGACACCCTTAGTCTGAACCCATACGGCCATTTGTATATTTGCCCAATTATTTTTCCAGAACAGGGAGTTAATGGGAGATTCTCAAAAATACTCAGGTACTTAAATTTGATGTAGGTACTTGAATATCTGCATGGATCTTGGTCTGCATATTTATCTTTATTTATTTATCTAGTATTTGCATAGTAAATTAGGATGGAGAAAAAGTAGCCTTTACCACACTTGAACTTGATAGGAAGTTCATTTCTGGAAGTCTGTCTTATCCTATAATATATTTGATAGCTATCCTGAATTGGCATTTTGTTTATTTGTTTTTCAGCACCGCGTGCACACAATCCTGAATGCAGATTTGGTCATTGTAATGAAGAGAGGGCTTATTTTGGAATATGACAAGCCTGAGGTTCTGCTAGAGCAAGAAGACAGTGTCTTTGCTTCTTTTGTACAGGCAGATAAGTAATAAAAACATATGAAGATTTTAAAAGTACAGTTATATTATTCATATTTTTTAAAAAATGTAAATTACTTGTAAATAAATGTTGATTATTTCATAATAAAACTGAGATTTTTGTTTTTTTAATAAAAGGAGCTATATCTCCATCTGAAGGACTGATGAATTATCCAGGTACTTTCTTTTTTGTATGCTACGTTGGTTTTTTTTGCTACCAAAGAATCATAAAATATGGTTTAAAAAAAAAAAACTACCTGGATGAAATATGACAGGATATACATCAAACATACATAGCTAACATGGAGTTTTTAATGTAACTCTTAAGCCTCTCCTGTTGTTTTATTACCATGTTATTTTTTATGCATCATAGCCTTACTGTAGATAACGCTCATTATTGATTAAATGCAGAAGGAAAATGATATACCAAAGGTATTTCTCAAAAGCTTATATCTTTTAATCATATGATACTGTAAAGCTTTAATATCTAAATATAAAATATGTAAAACTTATGTTGTGATTTATTGCTACTGCTTGTGTCTCTTAGTGTCTCCTTCAACGCCTTCAAAACACTAACTATACTCCGATTCATTTTCTCTTCCTTAGACTGCCTCACTTCAACCCATATTGTGTCATATTGCACTGATTCCCAAGGCAATTGAGCCAAAATCCCTCCCAAACACTGAAGAATCTAAGAGAAGGCAAGCTTGTGATACAGTATCAGTATTTAATGCACATGATTTCCAAAGTCCTGCAGACATACCAGTTCATCTGTACATTACCCCTCCAGATCTGATGAATAAACACTATGTCTTTCTCTGTAGCTCAGAGCCATGAGAACTTGACTCATTGTCTCCTAGTTTCACGTTTCACCCACTATCACATTGTTTCTTCATTCACTGTGAGCTTTCCCAATAAATTATGTATACTTACATGTACAATATTTTATTAAGGTAACTTGTAAACACTCTAATTATCCTGATGTGGCTGGACAACTACTTACCCCTGCCCTTTCAATTTATTGTGGCAATCATTCCAGGATTTATTAATTGCCAAGTGGTTAGAATGCCCATGATCCAATGGAAGGCTACAATGAATTTTTCACTGGCATTCTTTTTATAGCAACTCTTGCTTCATATCCCTTTTTGTCCTCTTCCCCTTTTTGAAGAATTCGTTGCATTTGGGAAAACTGCTTTCTGTTTTTCTTCTCTATTTAGTCTGCTCAATTAATTTGGAATCCATTTTTAAAAGACTATTTTCTAGAAACAGAGGTCAGTGTTTTCATGGGCTACGTGGTATTTTTAATGCACTAATTCTCTTCTAGCACTGCAGCAGAGAGAAGGGAAAAGTGAAGAACTGTTGTTGTTTAAATACAGTACTGTTACCAGTTCCACAGTGCAGTATTTGCAACATCTGCCTGCTATTACTTGTACAGTACTTAGGGGCATTAAACTGGGGCCAGAGATGATATGACCAACAGGAGAGTATAGTATGAGCAAAAGTAAAAGTGGGGAAGGTAGAATACAGTTATGCAGATAAAATACATGAGCTCCATCACTGCCTTCTGTGGATGAAGGGATTAAAAAAGAGCAGTTGGGAGGGATCCCTTCCTCCAGGCAATCGTTTTTGCCGGGCAGCTTCAAAGAAAAACTAGCTGCAGAAGTATTGACGTGCTTTTACCCTGAGACAGCAGAAGTCCATTAGGGCTAAAAGAAAAGAAATCAGACAGGTAACTGTAGCCTTCCGGGCGTGTAGAAGGGCAGCTATGCTCAGCCCCTATGCTGAGCATACTGGGCTGCGTGCTGTGCCCCACACAGCACTGCATGTGCTGCCTTCTAGCTGCCCAGGACTGGCCTCGGGCAGATATCTCATCCTGTAAAGGAAAGCACATCACTGTGCAGGACTTCTCAAACTTCGTGCTGCAGGGAGAGCCCCTCAGAAGCTTTACAGCCATCTGAGGAAGATCCTAAATCCTAATGGCAAGAGGAGAAATACAGAAAAATGAGGCTTCATATGCTTTTAATAGTGGACCTGGGATTTGAGACTGTGATTTGGACACAAGCTTATCTGAAAAGGAATACAAAGGAGCAAAGGACACACCATATCACTAATATTGGAAGTAGAAGGCTGTATTAGATCTCAAAGGGCCACAATTTTGCATTGTAAATAAGGTTTAGATTTCACAGAGTAGCACTGCGGGAGAGTAGGACAGGGGAGTTGGCACATTACCAAGAGCGGCTGGTTTGTTTGTTTGTTTTAATGGTACTGCCCTGGTGAATAAATAAGTGTGAACATGGAGGCCTCTTCGCTGCCACTCAGACTGAATACATTTCATATTTCCTCAGCACATTTTATCTAATCCTGTTTATATGGGGCCAAATCCAAGGGAGCTTCTGCCACCTTACTCCAAAGGACTGAAGTCTCAACAGTGATCAGGAGCAGTGTCCAAGACATTTTTTCTGTGGTGGGACCTGTAAAGTTCCAGAGGATGGGGGAAGGCTCATTGCCATTATCTGAGTCTTTAAACTTCTCTTGCCTTCAGATAGAAGTTTCAGAAGTCACTACTGAATCAGGCTCACAAATATATTTAGCATGATAATGAAGCATTACTACAGAAAGTACTGCACTAAAGTGGGCTCAAGAAAGCCCCAGAGCAGCTGCATGAGGCTGCCGAGGGGGCCTGCCATGTCTAGACTCACTCACTTCTCCTCTGGGATGGGGCTCAGCTGTGTCCCGAAGGTGTGGGTGGACAGGCTGCCCACTGAGATGCAACCAGTGCTTGTTCTACCCTGCTGCCTTCCGTAAATGCTTCCATTATACGAAGCTCTTTAGAACAAACACCTTGTCTTACCGTGGCCATTTCATCCTGTTCTAAGCATTTCTAAGGCAATGCTGTTTCCTGGAAAGTCAAGAAGGGCAGTGTGCTTTCTACATTAGCCCCTCTTCCCAGCTCCACTCATGACTTCCTCTATGACCTTGAATAACCAACTCTGATCTCTTTTCTTCCATCTACCTGCTTCATACATCAAAGTGTTTTGAGAGGCTTAATTTATGTCAGGCTAGCACTTTGCAGCCTTTGAAAGAAAGGCGTGTTTCTAAAGGCAATGTAATACCATGATGCCAGCTTAATGTTAATCTAATAGTTATTCTTGTAACATTATCTTCCTGATACCTGCTAAAATTAAGAGAAATCAGGAAAAAAGTTAAGAAAGAAGTTTTGAAATATAAAATCTATTTTGTGGTTAGAAAAACTTGGTTACCCCTCATGATTTAATATTACAACCCTCAAGTGTGGGATTGTTCCTGTGAGCCCAATTTGTTCAGCGGCTCTTAACACAAATATGTTGGCTCACACAGAAGATCTGTCACTTTTTTCTTTTAAGTATCTGTCACTTGATCCACAGAGACAGGGCTCCTTTTCATTCTAAATTCTTCAGTAGAAGCCACTTGCTTTGCTGTCCCATCTCAGCCAACAAGTGATCAGAGGTGAAGGAAAAGGAGGTAAGTGGCAAGTGACAATCCCAATAAAGAACCGAAGTGGAAACAAGGAAACATCCTTCTGGAGCTACAGTGTTCAGAATTCCTAAAGCCAACACAGAGAGCCTGTTCATGTGAAAGTCCTTCCTGTAGTAGGCTCCACTGCTCTTCCTAGCACCAGACTATGAAACAATTTACCCAGGCCAGGTTCCTTTCCACTCTATTTTCTTTAAAATGCTCCTCTCTGACACATTTTTTTCCTTCTACATTCATGTAATTACTGCCCTCTGGAGGAAAAAGTACAGAATAAGATAATGTCTAGAAAATAATTTAAAAAAGACACCAAAGGCATGACTGCCTCTTGAATAGCTATTTCCGCCTCTGCAAAAGAGTGTGCAAGGTTGCCAGGGAGTACTGCATGGTGTTAGAGAGCCTCTTTATGCTCATTTTAAAATGCTGGAAGTAACTATGAGCTCCCACAATGTGGAGAATCAGGCCTTTCACAAATAACTCTTCAAATTACTTCATCCATTTAACTTTTTTTTAAACGCTTAGAAAGAAAAGCATAAAAAATACAATCCTTTTTCTAAATAATTGTGTATAAACCATGTACTTAGACAAAGAGCGCTTACAGTGTACACTTATACTTTGTTCTGTACAGGTGATACAGCAAGCACACAAAATGTCTAGGAGAGAAAGGAGAAAGTGATAAAGGGAGGGAGGAAGCACTTTTGGCTAAGTTCAGAGGCCTGGCAGCCAGGTGCTGGGGAACCTCATTGTCATTTTAGCTTTATTTATCCAAGCAGTAAAAAAGGCAACCCAGAACAAGAGGAAGAGGTACAAAAGTGTACTGGAAACTGACTCCCCCAAAGGGAATGTGTATGTCCAAGGACACGCAACAATTTATGCATAAACAGTAGAAATGAAAAGCTAAAGGAACAGTCATCATTTAATTACAAGACCTATAATGACTGCTCAGAGAGATTATTCAGGAATATTAATTCTGACATTCACAGATGGGCCAGTCTAGCAGCAGACAGTGAAAGTTAATTTCAGTCATCTCCTCTACTGGCTGGCTCCCAGGCATCAACTTCCTTCATGGTAGTATTGCATTGCCCAAGCAATCAGCCTGCAGGGTATAGCAGAACACCTGCAGAGCCCCAACTGACGGGAAATTCCATGGACACATGCAATTAGAAAAACATAGTCTTAGAGCCACTGACGCTTAAGAAAAATCTCTTTTTAGAATATCCTAGGATGCTTTAGCAATTCACTGACTTTGGTGTCCAAACTGAAGTAGAAACAAAGTATTTAAATCAGAATATTTAGCATAAGCACAGGAACGAGAATATTGCTGTTTGTGCTAAACAGTGCAAGAATCCCTTCACAGTGTTTTCAGATAATGCATCTTGTCACAAAGATACAGCCTTACACACATGTACATATATGTATTTATACACACACATTGTAGTTCCCTGTCTCTTGTTGCCTCAGCTGGTGATTTTAATTTTTTCTTGGAAATTCATGTCAGTTGTGGGTTAACCACATGCAACTAGATGATTCCTTTGCATCTTTTACTGCTATTTGGACAGCAGACATCTTCCTGAGCAGTCAATGCCATTACAGTAGCTCACATCAGTTCACTTGTTTCAGAAAAATTCTTCCATATTCAAGACTAAACAATGCTAGCAAGTTTCATAAATGTGAGTGGGGATGAGCCCTTAATTCCAGCTCTTGGGTTTAAGCAGTAATTCCTCCTCGCTGGTCTGGGGCTCTTTAAGCACAGTTCTTACCACTGCCTGCCTGAATCACTCACTAGAGGAAAGCTTTCCTCCTATTTACCTAAAACGCACATGTGACTTTCAGGAACCCCTTTGCATTAAGGACCTTTTAAAAATCCCCAACAATATTTTGTTTTCAATTTCACACCGTATTTTCCTGAACTGAAATCACACAAGCCTGCAAAGTCACTGCTCCTAACAGAAGCCAGATACTGGCAGAAAACCTACCCTCGAGAAAACATTTACAGAAATCATTTCTCGTGAAGGCGGGGGGGGGGGGGGGGAAGACCATTAATATTACTGTGGCGGGAGCCCCGTTACTAGCGCTCCCCACCCCTCAGACAGCTCCGAGGTGAAAAGATAAAGAAACGCACCCGCAGCGCCCACCGGGGGGCATCCGGCACCGGCTCCACCTTCGCACCGGCGACACGCAGCGCCGCGGCCCAACGGTTTTAACGGTTCGCCACCAACCGCTTCCCGCGACCGTCACCCGGCGACGCGCGCCCCCCGCGCGGGCCGCCCCCCCCCCGCAGCGCTGGGGGCCCCTCGCGCTCGCGCCGCGGCCGTTGGCGCGGCCGTTGCCGGGAGCGGCCCCTGACGGCGGCTGCCTGCGCGCGGGCCGGGCTCGGGCGGCGCCCCCTGGCGGCCCCAGCGCCTCGGCGGCGCCGGGACCGGCGGCGGCGGCGGCGGGGGCTGCGGCGGCGCCGTGCGGCCGCTCGGCCCCGCGGCGCGGCGCGGCGCGGCCCCCCGCCCCCGGCGGCGGAGCGGCGGCGGCGGCGGAGCGGCGGCCGGCGGCGGGAGCGGGCATGGCGCGGCGCTGAGCGGCGGCGGGGAGCCATGCTGTCGAGGAAGGGGATCATCCCCGAGGAGTATGTGCTGACCCGGCTGGCGGAGGATGTGCCGGATCACGCCCGGTACCGCGCCCGGGAGCGGCGGGCGCGCTTCGTGGGCAAGAACGGCGCCTGCAACGTGGCCCACAAAAACATCCGGGAGCAGGGCCGCTTCCTCCAGGACGTCTTCACCACCCTGGTGGACCTCAAGTGGCCCCACACGCTGCTCATCTTCACCATGTCCTTCCTCTGCAGCTGGCTGCTCTTCGGCATGGTCTGGTGGCTCATCGCCTTCGCCCACGGCGACCTGGACCACAGCACCCGGGTGCAGCGGGGCCTGGGCGAGGGGGCGGCGGGGCCCCCGGCGGACTTCGTGCCCTGCGTGACCAGCATCCACTCCTTCGCCTCCGCCTTCCTCTTCTCCATTGAGGTGCAGGTGACGATCGGCTTCGGGGGCCGCATGGTGACGGAGGAGTGCCCGGCCGCCATCCTGGTGCTGATCGTGCAGAACATCGTGGGGCTGGTGATCAACGCCATCATGCTGGGCTGCATCTTCATGAAGACCTCGCAGGCCCACCGCCGGGCCGAGACCCTCATCTTCAGCAAGCACGCGGTCATCGCCCTGCGGGAGGGCAAGCTCTGCTTCATGCTGCGAGTGGGCGACCTCCGGAAAAGCATGATCATAAGTGCCACCATCCGCATGCAGGTGGTGAAGAAGACTGCCAGCCTGGAGGGGGAGGTGGTGCCCCTCAACCAGATCGACATCCAGATGGAGAACCCCGTGGGGGGCAACAGCATCTTCCTCGTCTCCCCGCTCATCATCTACCACGTGATAGACAAGAACAGCCCCCTCTACGACATCTCCCCCCTGAACCTCCACCACCACGAGGACCTGGAGATCATCGTCATCTTGGAAGGGGTGGTGGAGACCACCGGCATCACCACTCAAGCCAGGACCTCCTACCTGGCCGACGAAATCCTCTGGGGCCAAAGGTTTGTGCCCATCGTGGCAGAGGAAGATGGGCGATACTCCGTGGACTACTCTAAATTTGGCAACACGGTGAAAGTGCCCACCCCTTCGTGCACTGCTAGGCAACTGGAGGAGGACAAGAGCATTATGGACACCATGCCGTTGTCCCCGAAAGCCACCATAAGGAAGAGGTCTGTCAAGCTAAAGCCCAAGTTCACTGTAAGCGATGATCCTTCCTGATGCCTTTTGCCTGGGAAACTCTGTTAGGGCTTTGTGTCTGAAAGATCCCATAAACTCAAAACATTGAGGTGGCCTCTGTTACTTTCTAAATTCAGGTTGGTAGCACAAGGTATGTTCTGGTGTTATTTATTGTGGGTAAATCTAAAGCTAATTATATTTTTGTAACGGTGTGGGAGATTCAAGCAGCACAGGGAGTAGGAAAATCATGATCTGCAGCTTTAAACTTCAATTCTGGCTGTCATATTTAATTGCATGATCATTTTGCATTGATTAATCTGCAGGTAATGGCATATATTCTTGAAAAATAAATGTATGTGTATCCTTGGAGGTTGCAGTACTTAGGATCTTGCAGTGTCTGTCCCAAAGTCCATAGTTTTTAACTGTTTTTCTAGTCTAAACTTGAACAATCAATATAGAAAAATAAAATACTAATAATTATTAAATTAGGTTGAATTTAAATAATCACAAAAAGGTCAGGCAGTGTTATGTATGACACAAATAAGCCTAGATCTGGAAGTGTCTATGTCATTATATTGTACGTCTTAAAGAAATTAACTTCTGGATTTCTTTCATCCATATTGTATTGCATGGAGCCACTGCTACCACCTGCAATACAAAATGTATTTGAATATTTACTTTTATTTATTTTAAACCCCTTTACACTACCAAAATAAAACGTTCAAGAATGCCTTTTTGGACTGTACATTTCTGACAGTAAGCAATGTCTTGCCTTTAAAAAGAACAGCAGATAGTATGCAACTGAAATTAATTAATAATAGGAAAAATATATATTCTAATTGTCTAAATGTACATGAGCAACATCCTCTCCACAAACACACACACAGAGCCACATGGCAGTAAAGTATTGAGTAAAAAATTAATGTCTCCTTTAGGTCAGAGTAAATTCTATTAGATAATCAGGAAATATAAATAGAATTAGATACTGTAAATAAAAGGACAGAGCTGAATGCTGAAAGATAGCTGTATGCAGCAGGCAAGACCTTTCACTTCTTTTCTCTTTTGTAAAAGAAGTGGAGGTTTTGTGCTTATGGAGGGGAGGGATGTATACGACGATGCAGTCATTTTTGGGATGCTGTGTCACAAAACATACCCCTGCTGGGAAAATGGTTTCTGAGCTCCCGACCTCTCTGGGCAGCCAGCACCTGCCTCCGTTTTCAGCTTGATTCAAGCTCAGGCAGTCGCTGGCAAACGTAGAGGAGCCATGTTCACCCAGTCGGTGCCACTGTGCTAATAGGAGAGGTCCCCCTTTGCATACTCTTGCAAATCCTCTATCTGGGGATATTAATAACAGCAGCAATTTTATTTCTGTGCAGGGCTACTAGGAGCTGGCAGTTATATTAACAACAATATGCTATTAACAGGGCAAACTGCCACTGAAATAAAAAAAGATAAATTTTGTCCAACTAAAAGCTAAACAAGGATTGCAGAACTGAACCAACCCCTGGTTACACAAGTTCTGCAGAGAGACAGTCACTAAGTTGCCTTAGTACTTCTATTTATTCAAAGGATTTCTAGTATCGAGTTCTTGTCTGTTATGCAGCTCACAACATACACTGATATAGTTTGTTGTAGCAATAATATGGCAATTTTTTTGACAACCTGTCAGTGTAACATTATGTCAGTCTTGCTTATTGACTATGGAATATTTTCAAGCATTTATAATGAAATAATGCTGGGGTAAAATCGAAGAATATTTTAAAATAATAAAATATTAGTTATATTATTAGTGTTTGTATATTTCAGTTTCATTAAAACATGTATCGGCATTCTCAGACTGCCAGTTAAGTGAATAAATTACCTGTTCAGTTTCTAAATTCCTTATACAGCAATTCTATTACTTGTACAGCTCTAAAAATGTGCTATGATGTGTTTCACAGAGAAGAGAGAGAAAACACAGTCGAACTAGCATTACTAAGTAGTTAGAAAAGAAAATTTGGAAAGGCATATTTACGCTTGTAGTCCTAAAAATCCTATTTTTTTTAAATAGGGAATGCTGAAATGGTTTTGATGATGAAATTTCTTCTGTAGGACTCAGTCTAATTGCCACATTATCTTCCTGCTTTCCCTTCTCCTACTGCCTGTGTTCCGTTGTCCATCTGAAAAGCACTTACAGCTGAGCTGTGGGTTTTCCTCGATACCTTTGTTCCTTTGAAAGTTCACTGTTCTTTATCACCTGTTTATCACCTTTTCTGTTCTTACAAGAATCAGAGATAAAATACCACAGAGTTTGTTTTCCAATGACTTGAATCATTGGCTTCCCCTTAGTCTCCTTAGTGCCTTATTTCAATGTGCAAGGTATACTTGAAGCGTCTCCCATAAAACATCTTCAGAGCTGGTAGTATCTTAAAGCTCTTTTCAAGATTTGACCTAAATGCAAAGCAATTTCAGCAGCACTATCATGCAACTGTGTTCAGAAACTGATGCAAACCTCTTTTTTTCCTCAAGGAAATCTGTGCTAGAGACACAGACTCTCTTTATTCACTGTGAGATGGTGTGGGGAAAGATGGGAGGAAACAGCTTGCATTCGCTGGGCTGCTTTCAGGACCACCTTTTATGTCCCTTTTTAAAAAAAAAAATAATAATCTGTGTAATTTTCCCAAGCCTTGCAAGAAAGAAGCCAAACAAAAGGATCTCCCATAACACGATGAGAAATGCAGAAGTTGTACTATTAAAATTGCTGTAGCCAATTATTTTAATATGTTGGTGACTCTGTTACTAGGATTCTTTTCATTTTAAATTTTTCTTTCATCATTTGAAACATATAAAAACATTTCAGGATCAGAGCACAGACAAGTAAGTGTTTTGTTTTGTAGTAGCGATACTACATATTTGTGAGGACCCTTCCATTTTGTCATTTATAAAGTATTCTGAAAGTTTACCAAACACATCAATAAAGTGTTCTGAAAAACATGTCAGTGCCATCATTTGACATAGGAAAGTCCTCAGTCAGTGAGCAAATGCTACGTTTTCTATAGTTGAAGTCCAAAGTGAGTGGACTTTTGAGCTTGCTCTACCTGACTGCATTTAGTTTCTGATATGTGGCGTCACTGTTTGGGGTCCAGGTGGGGCTACCTGTCCACATTTCCTCGGCACAGAAGCAAGTGTGCAGGAAGCAGGGCAGGTGCTACAAACTTGGGTCTTGCCCTGACATGGGGGGAGCACATGGACACAGGCACTGGGAAGCAATATGTTTCGTAGTGGGCCACTGTTGAATTATTTTAGGGCATGATGGAACTACGTCTGACCATGGAATTGCCTTTCCTGGGCTCTAGTTTTAGGAGACCATTCTTGGTTTATGCTCATAGTCCACACTGTTCAGTGCAGTCAAATTTGAGTTCATTAAGCTATTTGAATGAACAGAAGGCTGATCAGTCTTGTTAATCAGCAGCAGAGACTGGAGAACACTTAGGCTATTTGCCATAGTTTTAAAATGCTTACAGTAACTGCTAGTGAGAACAAAGCCACTGGGTTTATCAGTTTCATGCTGTGTTTCCTAATGAAATCAAATGACATACGTGTAGGAAATTAGAGCATAAAAAAGGTCAATTTGGTCTTCTTTATCCCCCAAGGCATATTATAAACTTAGCCTTATAGCAGTGTATTTCAGTAGGAAAACCTCCCTGTTAAACATAAAGAAATCAGAAGCGAACTCAAGAAGCTGCATATTAAGGCAAAGGAGGACCAGGGACACAAAATAAATACATTTAAAATCCACAACTGACACAGTGGGAAGGCAATGTCAAGAAGTAATAAAGTATTTTCCTCTGAAAATGTTAGTGCAAAGGTGTGAAGTTGCTGAGATGAGAGATCAGAGACCTAAAATATAGATATGAGAGGCTGGCATGAAAGTCTTTAATAAGGCTGGGACTTACATACTATGATAGATTAGCAACAAGGTCAGCTCCAAAATTCGGCCTGCCCGGTAAGGTGAGAATGCAGGCTGGGCATGATCAGCATTACTCAATCCTGTGGGTAAACATTGCTGCGTGTTGGGCAAGGTACAAGTCACAGCAGAACCCTTCTGGAAGCAGTGTTAGGAGGGCTTTGCGGTGGCTGGTTCTTGTGGTTAGCTATTTATTAATAGTTAATAATATAAAACTAATGTATAATTAATAGTCCTTTGAAAGCTGGATGTTTCCTCATGTTTTACTTCTTCCTCCACTCTTTCTTTGTGTGTCTCAAGTCATTGGCGCTAGAAGAATTATTGTAGCACTGGTAGCATAGATTAATTTTGATGTGCGATAAAGCACAAGAGTTTTTTTGAAAAATACAATATAAGAATAAAACAGATGTCAGAAACACAAAAATATTTCTGTGAAATTGCCAAGCTTGCAACTTTCACAAGTTCCTTGTGATTCCTTGTATAAAGCACGGAAATATCTATTCCTAGGATCTGGATATTAATAAGCTACCATAGATGGTTTCCTGTTGTTCATTTTGCAGTTCCTTGCAGAAGGGAATGTAGTCTCGCTCTTACGGTTTTGGGGTGAGAAGGGAAAGCATTTTGGAATTACTCCATTTTATGCTCCTCTGTTGCTGTTGGCACATCTTTCTCTCTCCTCACACTTCTACTGGTGTTGCCACTGAAAATAGGCAGGACCAGTGCTCTTTCCAGTTCTGCTTTCTGTGTTGCCTGCATTCGACCAGGGCCAGCCACCCCACTCTGAGGTGGGTATCTCGTACCGAACAGCCCTGACCCAAAGCTCTTTGAAGTCAGTAGAAAATATTCCATTGATTTCTGTGGATTTTTGGATCAACGAGCGTAATCTGTCAACCTGCTGAAAGCACATATGCTGCAGCAGTAAGAGGGATTTAATCTATGCTACAGACCTTACTCAAGCAAAGCTGGTACTGAGGTGAGAAGAAGACCTTGTGTGAAGGAGGCCTTGAGCAGGCACATCAGGGCGACCCGCAGTGGGAAGCATGTTCAGAGTGGCTGGCGACCGTCTGCCTGTAACAAATGACTCAGTGTACTATTTCTGATTCAGCAACAGGAGAAAGAAACGTGATACAAACCTCCACACCCCCAAGGAGAACTATTTAAAGAGCAGAAGACATTCTGGAGAGGCTCAGCATACCACTGTCTCCATCATGCTCTTAGCACTGCTGGTTGCTTATAAGGGATGGTAGGCTGCATGATTTTCTGCCTTATGCCACCATTTTGATACATAATGTAGCTTTAGAGAATCATCACATGGGAATGACTCAGTTTAAAAGCTTGCATCAAAAAAATGAAACCTCTCTAGCCATTTTTTGTCGCTTGCATCTGTCAGCCCTTGTTCCTGACATACTGAGTTTAAATGCAGATGGCAACTCTATGAGAGGTTTCCCAGCTGGTTCCTTCAGTATAAAGCTGAGGAGCTGATCAATCCCATCTGAACTGGGTGGCCAAGAAGGTGCCTGTATCTTACCCAGCAGGACCAGCCCCTCCAGTCCTGTCTGGCTTTTTGTGCTGTAGGGATAAATAAATCGCAGTGGGCTTTTATGTGCACTCTGCTCTGGCTGAGGTTCCCAGCGAGACCTCAGCAAGAAGGCGAACTGAGAAGGGCAACCATGTCTTTGTTTCCACCGCTTTCCCTCTCGCGGCTGGTTTCTGGGCACTGACGGGGCGGCAGTGAGCATGGGCCCCTCAGGAGGTAAGATGACCTCCCAAAACCTAAAGCAGCACTTGCCAAACACTCCAGAGCCAGAAGAGTCCAAAGCTCTTGCTCCCATGGAGCCACCCACCAGAAAAGCCTCCATGCGGTCAAGGGGCGCAAAAAACAAACTGTGCACTCGGAGCCAAGTGTCCCTGAGCTTGCCACTACCTTCATGGCTGCCCTCCTCCTGCCCCCGCCACCACCACCGGTTCCCATGATAACTTTGGCCCAGAGGCCTGGCTGGCGTCATCTCACCCCTCTGCTACCTGCAGGTGAGCGTCCCTCTCCTCAGCCGCCTCCTGCAGCCTGGCCCCCCACAAGGGCAGTGAAGGACCCCTGGGGGCGAAGCCCTGCGTGAGGGCAGGGTGGGCGGCTGCCTGACTGGTTGTGGGGAGGCCGCGTGCCAAGGGATGATCCTCTTCCTTCGCTTTGCTGTCCCTGGCGCAAAGCTGCGCCCTCATTCTTGTCTAATGCATCTTATCAACAGAGGGAGCGATGGGTGCTAAACATGACCACCTACCAGAAGACGTGTCCGTGGACTTGGCAAATTTGCTGTTCTGCATTTGTAAATTTCTGTACATTTGCTTGTTTGTTTTTGTACATTTGCTATTTTAAGTGGCTACAATCTGTTTATTCTTTTGCATTTGTAGGCATAGTTCTGCTGAAAAGACAATAGGCATAGTGAATAAATAGCA
The DNA here is from genome assembly GCF_036417845.1 of Apteryx mantelli. Classification (NCBI taxonomy): domain Eukaryota; kingdom Metazoa; phylum Chordata; class Aves; order Apterygiformes; family Apterygidae; genus Apteryx; species Apteryx mantelli. The sequence goes on from NC_089981.1 coordinate 26,383,920, forward strand.
TTGTTGTTGGTGGTGTTATTAGTTATTTTGATCAGTTAAACAGAGTTAAGGCACAAAGATTGCATCCCAAGTCAATGAGGGTAGTAAGAGTCTTCAACTTCAGCAAGTTTCAGTTCAGGTCCCCCATGTTAAATCCTGGGCCTTTAAATCCAAGTGAGTTTTGCCAGGGAGTTCATTACTGCCAGGATTTTCCTATTAGGGCTTGGTACTCTGAGGTCAATGAGGCAGGCAGCTGATCCAAATAGCACCTGATGCTGCCTTTGTGGCAAGAATGAAGCTGTTCCCACAGTTTATGTTAAATGTCTCAACCTTTCCCCTCCAGCAGCCTTGGGCATGTCTGAGTCAGTGGCTCTGTCTTTCCTGAAAGGGCACCTCTGAGCACCCTCTGCTTGTGGTTGGGCCCTTGCCTCTGGGGCAAAGCCAGCTGTGCCACAAAGCCAGGGCTTTTGTTCTTCACTTCCACTGGCTGTGACCCTCTCTTCTTCCAGCTTGTGAGTAAAATCTTCTTTTACTTTCTCTTCTTTGACCTGAGAGAATATGACTCGTGTGTGTATTGGATATGCTTATATGCTGCAATATTGGAGTGCCTGGAATGTTCATGTCTTGGTCTGAGACCATTTAATCCTGTTTGTCAAGCTCCTGCTATCCACTGGTGAGCACATGTGAGTAGTGGGGACAATGTTTTCAGCAAGGATCCTGCCTCTGGCTCAGATGGACTTTTCAAGTGCTGCTAGCTCTGCTTTGGCTTTAAAACTGGGAGGGGAAAAAAAGCTGGCAAGGTAATGCCTCTTTCATAGAGGAGGTGGAGGGAAGCAGAGGATCAGCAAGATGAGTAGGAATAAGATCAGTCCATTCCTCTAGCAAAATGTATAGATTTTGTTGGAGCAGGTAGTGCCCTGAGACCAACTTTATTCTGTGAAGCAGTAGTAAGCTTTAACCTGAGGGTAAAGAGACTGTCCTCCACAGCCAACACCAATGATACTTTAGTAACATGATTAGCACTCCACAGGCATGTTGATCACTGAATAAACGAGGGTAACTTGATTTGAAAGAACCATTGGCTGGGTTCAGAAACCACAGGGATACATAATACTTCTTTAGGATTTACCTAGAATTATTGGTTGTAAACAGATGTTTTCCAAAGGCAATTGTTCTATCTTTAGAAACATCTCTGTAGGAAATAGCCATTATACTCTTAAACTTTCTTCTATCAAGTGTTGTCTGGACATCCATAGATGAAATCTTTACACTTAAAATCATCTGCTTTATTAGATAGATGCATTTGATATATATAAAAAAATTGTTCTTTCGTGTTTTCTTTTTTGTTGCTGCAAAGTTGTTACTCCTTTACTTGATTTTTTTTCCTACTTTTTTCATTGGCCTTTCATTTTTCATAGAGCCTGAAAAGTATCTCACTTCTGTTATGTTCTTGAAAAGTCTGTTTAAGAAATAAAAGAATTAAAAAAAAAAAAAAAGAGGGGGGAAAAAAAACAAAGGTATTCCACAGCATGCCATAGTCAGTCAGAACTCTTAAATTACAATATTGCTTTTCAAGATGTTTCAACAGCATCATAAGTATTTCTACTTTTATGTAGAGTCTCTTATTTTGCACATTTCATGCAGATCTCTCTTCACTGAAGAGAGTCTGTTATCTTTGTTATGTGGAAATCAATCAAGTTTTAAAACATAGGCTTCTTCAAAAGTTTCATTTTCAGTAGAAACCTCACATCTTATCCTACATTCTTTGCTTTGTTTTTCTGTTTTGAAAGTTGCGCAGGAAATGAAACCAGATCTATCCTCACAGTCTGCATTTTTCACTTCTTCCTCAATTGGGAATAGATCCTTAAACCAGGCAACAAAAACCACACTGCCTCTATTCCTTCCAGGTGCACAGCACTGAAGTGTCACATCCTCGCCAGCCTGTGGATGCTCAGTAATGCACTTTATTTTCGAAGTGGTGGCTGCTTCTTGACAAGGACCAGAATCTGTTTTTTAAAAAAAAGAGAGAGGAGGATAAATGTCTCTGCACCGAATGTGTCATGTTGGCATGGTTGTGTTCTACCATTAAAATGGTAATTTTTCACACTTCACTGATGTGCTGCAACACCAAATAACCACCTGAAGAGACAGTGGTATATATGCAAGACTCTGCCTGCTCATTCCCCTTGTTTGGACTTGGCCTCAGGCAGACCCATATGTGGGACTAGGGTGGGTTCATAAACCTTCCTGGGTCTCTGAATTTCTGCATCTGTCTGGACTGCCAGAGATCCCTCGCTGCCTCTCTCAGGTGATTTCTGCTGCAAAAAGTATTTGTGTAACAACTACTAGTGTTAATATGGGGACAAATCCTCTGTGTTAGTGATGGACAATACGCATCCTGCCTATTTCTGCCCCTTCTACACAAACCAAGAGCCCTGTAGAAGATAATAGGGGTGAACTTACTGCATAAGCCATTCACTCTCTTCTCATACCTTCCAATCATGTTTGCCTGGGGAGGTGAAAAGCATGCTCTGGATTGTTGTCATTAGAATGACCTTTACAACTTTGCTTTGTTTTAAAAGTAATACTTACCCTTCAAGGGTTCTGTGTGGCACCCATTTGCAGTCAGGCACAGTCTATCAGCAGCCTTGTTAAATTCTTCTACAAAGTAGGAAGAAATACAATTTCTTACAATAGTAATAATCTTATACTGACTTATAGTAAAGGGAGCTAATGTATCCATAGAAAAATCCAATCTTGCATTTTAAAAAGGTATTACCAAATTTACACCACTCTGCAATGCTTTTAACAGTATATTCTCATTCCTTATTATTTAGCGATCACTGGTTTTCACATTGACTTACAGAGAAACTACTCCAAAGTATGTTGAATTCAATAGATGTCTTTTTACTGACTTTAAAAGTCTGGATGCAGTTCAGAGAATGTAATTCTAATTAAAGTGGAGTGCAGGCACTCACATCTCTTTCATTTTCTGAAAGAGTTTACAGCAAGCACTGGTCAACATTAGTTGAAAGGTTTGAGTTGATCCTTAGTGAGTTACAAGGGGAAAGATCTCTTGGTTAATTTTTGAAGTTTAAGGATTGGCTATAGCTCATTCAGTGCATAACTGGGATAGAAAACTAGGTAACTTCCACAATATTCTGACATACAAAAATACTTATTTAGAGGTGTAATCTTCTTTAGATAAGACTCCAATACCTCTAATAACTTTGAGGAATATTTCATGCTGTTACTCAGTCACACTGAAATAAGTTTGAGTATTTGCAAATTAGTATGCTAACTCAGACTATCATCTAGGAGATAACAAACCAAAAATAAAACAATACAATTTACCTGCAAGACTCAGTGGAAAGGCTCTCTACACAGCACTGAGTTGCTGGATGAACAACCTCACATCTTATTATTTTAATATTCTCTGATGCCTTTGTAGAAACCTGTAGTTTGCTCATGCAAAAGTATAATCCATTTTCTCCGATTTCAGTTTTAATAACTTGGTTGGTTTCAGATAGCTCTGTCCAGTCTTTATACCATACAACTCTGATGTCCTTAGGTACAAAACTTGATATGGAAACTTCAAGACAGGCAGTCTTATTGGCTATGGTTTGTGCAGGAATTTTTCTTATCTCTGAGACAACAGGAGACTTTGCTAAGAAAGAAAGGTTTCTATTAGAAAGATGCTGCAGTAAAATACTTTTAGGACACTAAACCAAGAGTGATTTATAACAGGAAAAAACTGCAAGAGAATGAAAAGTATTCACCCACTTCTCTTTGACTCCTCAGCACCTGTTTTTAGTAACATACTGTACATACATACATATGTATTGAACATACTAAAACAAAGGAATTTTGCCCTTCATAAAAGGGTTATTACAGCAGGTCCTGCTGCCAGAGTCTGACACCTCTATCAACATGATAGCAATTAGCACTTGTCTTAGGTGTGCTATTTTCAGCCCACTCATCTAGATACATCACTTCCACTAACTAAAATATTGTTACTTGATCTGCTGCAAAATCGGGTTAAAGAGAAATCTTACTCTACAGTTCTACATCAAACTAATTGAGAAGTAAACACCAGACAAAATATATGGTACAGACCTTTCTTAAGTACAAAAGCTAAAATCTCTATTGCTTTCTGCCCACTTGCATTTTATAGCAGGGTAAATGTGAAATTGCATCTTGTGGCTCATACAAAATACTTTGTTAACATTAAAAGGGAAAGTCTTGCTCTCTTCTACTCAAAGCTATGCCTTCTTCCCTCTTTGTCAGCTTTCCCCCCTGCAGCCCACGCTCACTCCAGCACCCATCTGACTGCGCGATAAGCCGATTCGATTTGGTGGTCTCACGCTATTTGAGAAAACCAACTGGCTTAGTGTGTGATAAGGTCAGTGCCAGAGCTAGAACAAGAAAAGTGATGGGAACGTATGGCTGGGTGGCAGAAAGGAGAGCTAGAAAAGCTAAGGAAGGGAAGGGAATTCCCCCCCCCCCCCCCCCCAGGAGCTATCATACTGGCCCAAGCCATTACACGTTAATGTCATTATACATTGTATTTTTTATCTGCTGCAAAGACAGAGAAAGTGAAAATACTCATGTCAAATAGGGTATTTCCAGGAAAGCAGACTACTGGTGGAATGGCTGTATTGAATATAATAGGACCCCAATTTTTTGGCACTTAGATTTTTACCAGCTATTTTACTTTTAGCAAATTTCATAGTGGGGAATACTTCTATACTTTGAAATATAACAATTCAAGGAAATCAAAAATCCAAGCTTAAATTCAACCTTGGTCTATATCAGTTTTTTGGAACTCTTGCAGGGCTTCTCAGGGGCTGAATGATACCCCAAGGGCACATATCTGTTGGGACACTATATGGACTAATTCAATAGCAAGCTACAACCAAGGTTTCCTGGAGCTGAATCATGTTTGCACAGTGACTCAGAAATTATACCTTCCTGTCCCAGCTGATTCTGTGCACCTGAAATAATTTGTTTCCCCTTAGCTCAATCTAATATTGCTCTGTGATGCCCTGAAAGTGAAAGGACAAACAAACTTGTTATATGTACCTGGAAGCCTTAAAAATAGATCTTTTGTGATGGGTTTTTCCAGGGCTTTGTACATTACTTTGAAAGAAATTTTTTTGCCAAACATGAAAGCTGTAGGTGTTATTTGAAGCACAGAGTTTAGGGGCAAGGAGTTACTTGAGTTATCCAGTAGCTCTTGTCTGATTACATCCTCTTCCAGTAACCACTGAATTTTAATATCTTTGGAACGGAAATCACTTACTTTGCAGAGTAAAGACAAGGGTTTGCCATACTCTGGCTCACTTGGACTAAGGACAATATCTGTAACTTTTGGAAAACCTATACACACAAACACACACAAGAAAGAGATGATATAGTAGTTGTTAATGCTAGGTAACCAGAGAAGGATGTGAGAAGCAGATCTAATTCATTTATTTGCCTCTTTATAGCCTTGGTCATTTATATAGTTGGGTGTTTACACAGGAAGCAAGAAGGATCCAATCTCATTGAGGAATGCAATAAGTAGGAGAAATAATGGTCTCTTAACAGCTGAAACACAACAAACTTCTAGTTTAGAGCATATACTTTATGCATATACAATAATTTACTGCTTGTCCAAGTATAGAGCTTCTGTAACAACAAATAACAAAATATCTAATTACACGTTATATTTTCAGCTTATGAGTTCTTGACTTCCCCTTGCTATTCCTTTTGACAGCCCCCAAAACAGCTATGCCAGCACAACTTAAAAGGTGGTGAATTATAGAGTTATAAGCATTTTCCCTGCTGAAGGAAAAACAATCTCTTTGCTTTCTGATAAAGCGTCAGTGTCATCCTACTCAAATTTCTCCTCAAAAAATACGCCACAAATCCTAAAAGCTGCTTTCCCCCGCATTCCTGCCTCTGCAAGAGTTTCTTGAAACCTTAAAAAAAAAAAAAAAAAAAAAAAAAAAAAAAGATGGAGAGTGTCAAGTCTGTGCAAGAGATCTGGCTCCCTCATTTCCAGTTAGGTTGACAGGAATACAGATACTGTAGGTAGCTTTGAAATTAAGATAACTCTATTTCTGAAGCTAAATTTAGAACTCAGGTCAGATTTAGATCTGCATCTGGAGTATTTTTTTTTCTTTTGCATGCATTAGTTTGAATGCATTGTTATATAGCCATCTCACATTGAGATAATCAAGCAGATTGGGTAAACCAAAATCTTTTTTTTCTACTCTAAGATAGTTTGTGACAAAGCCTGTGGAAACCTTATCTGGGTGACAGGAGTAGTATTTTGTTGTTGTTGTTGTTCCTTTTCAGCCCACATAAAGCTCTATGCATTTCCAGCAAGTCTATGGGTATAAAGCTGGATGGCCAGGAAATAGCTGCACTATTGTCACTTCAGAGTAGACTCCGATAGTATGATTCATGGTAGACTTCATGTAGTTTGAAAGGCAATGTTTTCTCTTTAGGCATTTTGAAGCAGACCAAAGAAGAAAACGAAAACATGCTGCCCAAAGCACATGTGATGAAATAATCACCTTTCAAGTTGAGAGAATAGGACTTTCTTGTAGTACTGCTGGAATGTGCAGCTTCAACATTGAACTGTGCTGCATGGTCGTCTTGTTGAGGTGTAAATGTGACTTGGCTTTCTTTGTAATAAAGTTCTGTTGCCATCAGCCAGGGACCCTGTGTTTTAACTTCAGCAGCTGTGAATCTTTCAAAGCCTCTCATCCAGTATATCTGACAGCATGCAGGGAAGAAACTTGTCACTGTGCAGGATAATGTGATAGGCTTTCCATATTCAGGGATTTGGGGTGTGCACACAATTTCTGAGATTTGCGGCTTGCATACTGCAAGTAAAACAGCAAAAAGAAAGAACATAACATTTTTCACAAAATTGAAAGAACGCTGAAGCAAAAGAGCAGATTCTTCCACTATGTTTCCAAATATCTGTCTGTTCATTCTCAGTGGCATGATAACAGTGACTATATGAGGAAGGTTAGATGAAGACAGGAATGAAAACCAGAGTAATACTGAAAGAGAAACTCAAAAGGTGGAAATTCTGAGAATCTGACCGAAACAGGAAGTACTACTTCCAGGGAAGTGTGTTCTACTTACTAGTGTGTTCTTCTAATTCTTTACGTAAGAAATTCCCAGGAAAAACACTCTGAAAAATTAAACATGTCCTGTTTCTGTATGATCGGGTGGCTTTTTGTTGTTGTAGGTATCAGAAGGAGATAGTTTTTAAAACAACTACATGAATGCAGTTTTGTTTAGAAATTTGAGATCAGAAGAGACATTTGGGTAATAAAATGGGATATTCAAAGAAAATCCTGAGGAAGAAGTCTAATGTGCTGGGAAGAAAACAGGACCTGTACTGATCCTAGTCTAGACCAGGTATAAGACAGATAGTTCATCTCTATACCTGGGAGAGAGACCCTCCCTGCACACACACAACTTAATAGGATTGTTCATGTGGTAAAATCATGGTATGGGCAAGGCAAGATGTATTTTTAGTATGTTTGCTAACTGAAATTGACCCTGGGCGCCCAAATGCCAAAACTGTCTTGTATATCCTCAATTTTAACTGTGTTAGTGTTGAAAATTACACCTGTCTTCCTAATGTAGCCACAGCATTAAGCTGAAATTTATCCATGGATAAAACTTCAGCAACAATAACTTCATTACACAATTCTCCATGGCTTTAGTAGTGCCTTTGACGTTTGCCTTGTGTATCTATGATGAACTGCTGAGTATTATAAAGTGACAAAGGGATGGCAACTGAACTTTTGGAAGAAGGGCATCTCTGTTACAGGTACAGAGATTTCATGCTACTAATAGAAATTTAATAAAGCTTTAACTTACTCATATTTTCAAGCTGCCAAGCTGAGTCTTTATAGTGGTGCGATTCTTTGAGTTTAGCTTTGCACACAAATTTTTACCCCAAATCTTCTATCCTGGGAATGACTTCTAATACACTCTTGCAGAAGAAAAGACCATCTGAACCCTTTGTCACAACACTTATGAAGGATCCTTCTGAGAGTTGCTCTTCATCTTTATACCAGTGAAGTTCAGTCACTTCAGGAAAGAACGGATGGGCTCTGCAGGTTAGAGTGAGGGACTCCTCAGCAGTTGGTTTGTCTGTAGAACACTGCACTGAATCCAATACTACTGGGTCTGAAAAGTAAATCATCAGATTGAAAAAAAAAAAAAATTTTTTTTGAACAATATTTGACCCAGTACTGTATAGTGCTGATCACTTTTGTCCCAGATACTGAGCACCAGGAGCCCAAGAGAAACCTATGCTAGAAACCAGTGAACCTTGTTTTATGTCATGCTCATCTCATTGGTATTTATTACCATTTTCATTATGCTGGTATATTTTTGTGAACTGCAGAATGGCAGAGACCAGTTCTGAGGCACTTTTTAAGCAGATTGCCTTTTTATAGTAATATTCAGACTGGCAAAGTCTGTGCTGCCTTTATGGACAACCCAAAGGATGAGAGACCACCCAACCTTGGCAAATGCTGTGACCTGACTCAGGTCTGCATTGCCCAGTGTTAGCAGTCTCTGGAGTGACATTCACCTAGCCTAACATCTCTCACAGGTCTCCTCTGGCCACTGTGTGATGCTTCTGTGGTGCTAAGACAATGTCATTACTCATTTTGTGAACTTCCAGTTCAAATAATTAGGAAGCTGCGTGTGTTTTTTAAAAACAAAAAAAAAGGGGGGGGGGGTTCACAGTGCAACTCTGAAGTCATATTGCATGCTCTACCACATGACATGAAGGCATATATGTGCGTTTGAAGGTACAAGGCCCAAATGAATAATGTTGGAGGACAGTCCTAGGCAGAAGGAGGTAAACTTGGCATACATCACATTCAGCCTGTCTCGGACAACTCGGTATCTTCAGCAAACTTTGTCACCTAGCTCATTGCCTTCAGCCAGCTTATTTAAGGGTATGTTTATCAGCACAGGTTCAGCACAATTTGGGCTATTAGTACACAGCACTTATAAAGCTACAGCTATTTTATAGGATATTTTATTGCTGCCATGTGGCTCTAAAATGAGGGGGGAAAAAATTAAAACAGGGCGCAGGTTTGTTTAAGGTACTGCTTTTATAATTACATCCAAATACAGCAACATAGACAATCAGCTGGAGAAAAACAGACTGGTAGTGGTCTGAACTCTACAGTCACTAGAAGAATTTGAATGAACTTATATTGGTGACTAGGGGAAAACATTAATTATGATTATGTTTGTCACCAGCATTTTCAAAGCTAAAAAAGCTGCTCCAGGACACCAATAACTTATTTTAAGCAGATCAAACTAGACCCAGCTATTACTGATACAGTACAAAAGCTCAGTGGAATGTGTGGCCATACATGGTAGGTTATACCTGATCCCTGAATTTGAGAGTATTGATAGAATTAGATTTTATTATCCTAATTAGAAGACTGTATTCAGTGTAACAACAAACAACTTTTAGAATTCTAATATTTCAAAATGCCTGAACCAACTTCCTTCTTCCCACCTCCCCCCTTTAAATCTTAGAATTTCGTTTTGGTAAAATAAGTCTGCATCTAATATCCTTATTTTCATTAAATACTGTCTTATACTGCAGAATGCCTGTCTTCACACAACTCAGCTATCCCAAACTGACCTAGAACACAGGCAATAGGAAAAGGCTGGGGGATGATTAAATGTACCCTATGCAACAGTGAAACTCACCTCAAGAAAAAAAGATTTATACTACATGGTAGGTTATTAATCACTGACAAAGTAGGAACAGGAGCGCGTCCATTTCCTACCTACTACAAGTTATCACCTTTTTCCTGAGCAATAAACAAAAGTTAATAAAATAGGGTTAATATGAACAAACCTGCCAGATTAGAAGAACAGCTGCAGGTATTAACAGTTAATTGTGCTCCACCTAGGATATAAAGTAGCTTCCCTCAGTATACAGTATCCCCCAAATCCTACTGCCTGGTCTGCACTCAAAGGCAACATTTTTTGACTGAATTCCTTGACACTTATTGCCGGGGTAAGTGTTTGAAGGGTATTTGCTGCCTCAGTTAGAGATCTCCTTGCTATGATCTACCAGTGTTTGAGAGGCTAAGCATGCCTTCTGTGAAGAGAATGTGCCTCCTCCAAGAAAATGTTTCCAAACATGATAAAATCTAGGAAATGCTCTGCATCTTCATAGTTCTTGAAGGCCTGTGGGGGGGGAATAACTGCAGTACTCAGTTCTCCAGCAGCTAGTTAACACAGCTATGTATGAAATGTATAGTATTATTAAGAACAATTCTGTATGACCACATAAGAGTAACTGCTTAATCATGTGAGAGTGTCTAGGGCAAAAGAAAAGACTCTTTGAAGACAAAGAACACCCATCCTTGTAACAGCGAGTTGAAAATGTGGGAGTTTTAAAATAGACATTTGATTTGAAAAATTCTGTTTCAGCGACAGCTATAGCCCTATCAATAGTAAGTCCAGACAGTTACTGTCTTGCAGAAATTAAGCAATATCCTTACTGCATGGCAAAACAGCTTGCTTACCTATGACTTTGAGTGGTGGTGTTTGTTCAAGAGGATGTGATTTGAGTGTGTCATGAATAACTTCAACTGAAAGCTCTGTCTTGTTATGCTCATGTACACCTGGAGATACACAAAGAGTGCATGGAACAGTGAAAGTGCCATTTTCTTCTTTTTCCACGTGCATCTGAAATTTAAAAGCCTTCTGATATTTTTGATCCTTTAGGGGAATTGCTTCCTCTCTTTCAGCATCACATTGTACACTACTCCAGGAGAAAATTTTCACCTTTCTCTTGTGGATGCTTTAGATAAAAGTTTATGGTTATTGGTTTTGGATGAAAGCCCATAATATGGTAATTCAAAACAGTTTCTTCCAAATGCTTCATTTCTAAGCTTCCCCTGAATGGTATTATTTTTGGAGGAACTGTAAGGAAAAAAATAGATAAGTTCATTTCTAGATACACACCAAGTTACAAAGAATAGCAAGAAAAAGAAATGAACACTAATTGTTCTCTCTACTGCATGAACCGCTTGTAGTTTTCAGTCTCGATGGTATCCATGCTGTCAGGAGGTGCTTTGGAGAGCCCTCAAAGCATAGTACAAAGCTCACCTCCCTCTCATCTCTGTGTGGGCAGGTGATGCTATGCCAGATAAGGTCATCTCTGCCGCACTGGAGATGGGGCAGCAGGCTGCCATCCAGGTCACCAGGAAGGCTTGTCCCCTTCCTCGCCAGCAACGGGCAGGTGAAGTCCCCCTTTCCAGCCGCAGGGGCATGAGGTGAGCCAGTAGTTGTAACACAGAACAGCTGGGAACTACCCTAAAAAGTTGCCCAGCTTGTAGGGCACACTGCAGTCAGCTTCTGGGCTGTGCTGAGGAACCAAGTGCCAAGGGGAAAAAGGTATGCAGGGAGCAAGCTGCCATGCCCACACTTGGACAGAGGTGAAGGACTAAGGAGTGGTCATTCTTCTCCTTCTGCATTTACACAGTGCAAATTGCTGTCTAAAATAACCTAGTCTGCTTTATTTTTTTTCAACTCATAAATATTAGTTCATTCCTCACTTTACAAAGGTTTAGACACTATACTGCAATACCGTGTAAATAGGTTTTGCTGCTTTATTGCTTAATGCATGTAATTCATCTCCCTTGGTTGAAAACTAATTATTTAAATAACTTTCAATCCACGATTGTCGCCAGATCTGTTACTATACAGTCAGCTACAGCTAGCCTTCAAATTTTCTTCCACATGAATTTTTTTGTGAAAGTGATTTAGATGTGTATGTTTATTGCTATTTCTTCTTAATAATGAAGAAAACATAGCATCAAACAGTTAAAACTTACCACTTTAAAGTTTCTGCTGCTGATACTTGCATGTGGAAGTATGATGTTTATTAGCCACTCTGAGTAAAATTACATCTTATCAGTTGGTCCTTTTGTGGAAATAGATGAGTACAGTGCATTTGATCCTAGCACTATTCTTGTATTTCATAACTGCCATGTTGCAGTTTGTTTAGAAATACTCTGTGCACACTGACTACACCCCTGGTTTTGTCTTGGAGAGCTTGAGAGATGCATAAAGCATTTAGGATGTCTTTAGACTGAAAGATGAGGTATGAGACATATTTAAGTCGGCAGAGACCAAATCAACACCATGCTGATTGCTGATCCCCTTGGTCATCATCAAAGCCTGCAATTGTGTGTGCAGTCTGAGACAGCAGTGAGATCTGTGCTGGTTTGAATCCAGCCAATGCAGGTCCTCAGCGCCACACTGGCACACTGATTACTTAGCAAGCTCTGACCTCTCTGCAGCCACCAAAGTAGTAAATGAAAGCATGTTTTTTAGGTAAACGGGAACAAAAGCATGGGAGCACTGTCTTTGAGAGCTGTGGCTAAAGATCACAAAAGTGGTAAGGGGTATTCCAGTGCTGGCTATAGTCAGCTGGTCCGTCCTATCAGCCTTAGAATCAAAGCATTTGCAAAAACTGAGTTTTCCATGTAGAAGTCATTAGTATAGCACATCCTTTAAAAACTACTTACATGGTTTATAACGCTTAATGTACAGGAAAGCAATCAGCCCAAGCAAAAGACAGGCCACTACTGATGCAATGACAGATCCAACTAAAGTGCTGATATCCAACTTGGGAGCTGTGAATAATTAATAGGTAAATTAATAAAGGCAATTCTGATGACACTGTAGCAAAGCTAACTGAATTAAATCTACCCATCAGGGTAGATGACTGGCTGGTTATTTTTCTTGTTTGAGTATTGGAAATACAGTAGAAAGTTAAAATACAGCTACAATTATTTATATTAATATAAATTAAAAGGTAATACAGATATATTCAAATATTCTGAAAATATTAAACTGTATCAAACCATGGTTACTGGGAGAACTTCACTGTAAATAGAGGATGCTAAGTGTTTCTTTAAAACTTGTATTAGCAACACATCAACGATTGACAATACAAGTGTATGGAAAAGAGTAACAGTTTTGGAGGGAAAGATGGGTAGGGCAGTATGCCACAGTGCTTAAAATGGCTGAACCTCCTAAAGATGTTGTGTACAACACGATCAAGCATAAGACATTCAAAACAAATGTGGCATAGTCCCTAAAGAGCACAAATACCTGTGACAGTCAAGGTAGTGTCCAGAAGTATGCTGTCAGTCAATGATCTGTGGTTCACAACACATCTATAAACATTTCCATTGTCTTGCAAAGATGGTTGCACCCTTAATTTGCTGCTGATGTTAAATGTGCCATCATCATTTTTGACAGAGGCCTCTATACAGATATCTTCTCCTCTCACAGTAGTAACCTGATTATCCTTTGAAATCTTAATCCACTTGATGTCAAGTGAATGTGGATAGTATTTTCTGACTCCACATGTCAAGGTCTTCTCCTTGTCACTTTCTATTGTAACTTCATTTGGAAACAGGCTGACAGATGGCTGAGCTGTATGGAAATAAGCATTGGTAAGGTTGTTCATTTTCAGGGATACTCTAGTCTTCTGTTAGCCTTACACATGCACACATACTAGCTGAATCATGGATATGTGCAACAGAAACATGAAGGAGCTTTTAAATTTAATATATTCTTATAGGTGAGAACACAGCAAAAACGTATTTAGAATATAAATAGTGTATGTGATAAGTTCTTCATAATTTCCATAATACTCAGGTTTCCTAAGAGAGCATTTACAGCATTGCCTTTCCTCCTCTCTTGTTAAAAAACCAAAACTCATAGAAAGTGTATTTGGACTGAGAACTGTAAAACTATTGTAGTAAGCAATATAACACTGAACATAGACAAGTGAACTAGAGATAAAGGGAAACTTCTTCAATAAAAACTTACAGCATGTTTTAACCGCAACACTTCATTCCGCCACTCCAGCTCTCATTTTTTTCAATTCAGCTATCCGTTGGTGATTATTCTTCCCCTGAAGCTTAGGAGACTGAAAGAACTAGTAACTCTAGGCTGGATTTGACCCACCCACCCACTTTTTTACCTTTAGAATTTCAGGAAAAAATGCTTTATCAAATGACTTACCAACTACCTCCAAAGAAGCTGTTCCTTGAGCATCATCAGGAGTCACAGTGACTTGGCATCTGTATAGTCCTGTTTCCTCCAGCTGTATTTTTGTCAGAAATAGGACAGCATTGCCTTTTTTTATTTCACTCTCTAACATGTAGGATCCAACTCTAAAAGGACAGTGGTTTCCAGCTATGAATGTAAACAATATTTTTTCCTGGTCTGTATCTTGGGTTTTTAAATACCAAGTGATTCTCATATTGTTGATATCCAGCTGTGATGTACTGTACTCGGAGGTCAAGCACGGTATGGAAATATTTGTATTCAAGAAGAACATCATTGGCTTAGTGCTCATTCGTACTTTCAGGGTCTCTTCAGAAAGGAAACAGCATATTGTAAGAAATGCATTTTTAAAAAAAAAGACTTCTTGAAACTTGGCAGCTTTTATGTGGCTCTTGAGGGATAATTCAACTTTCAACATCCTATTTCATTATGCCACCACTGTTCATCTTTCTCCATTTGATTTTGAGCTTCTGAATTTGCTTTTAAGTGCTCTGTAATCCTTGTCTTAGACTCCCTCTAGTGAAGGGATGGTATGCAACAGGACATGTGAGAAATCTTTCTGTATTATAATACATGTATCACTTCTTCATGGTACTAAATGTATTGGCAAGATCTGCACAGCTTGTAGTATAGATGTGGGCTCAGGTACATAACTCATAGTTGCAGAAATAGCTAGTGTCTTTTTGCAACTGTGGAGGTTTATATACATACAACATTGCATGGGACTCTTCTTTCATGGCTGAATAATTCATCCTTACCTCCTAGCCAGGCTCTGAATTCTTGCAGTGTGGTAGTGTTAGATGATGCATGTGGCAGAGGGCTGGCTTGCTCCTGCATCCTACTTTCTAGTGTCAGAGCTAGTAATAAGAGGACTTTAACTTTTGTGCTCCCCTAATGCAGTACTGACAGCAATAAAAAGCCAGTGGGGGATATGAAATGGGATACTAGAGGGGAAACTGTGGGTGTACACCCACACCATCTGCTAGAACAAGGAAATCATGACTCTATGAGCAGTCTCCTGGAAGATACCTGTGAGAAATTGTGTTAATAAAATGCACATTTGGGAAAACACAAATTGTTTAGAGCAGAGACCAAATGTCAGTCACCATGCGGTCGCTCAGGCTGACAATCTCTTGAATCGATGGAAAAGGTACAATGAGTGGAGAGCTCAGTTCTGTAGTGCTGCTCTACCCCTGCATTTGTCACTCAAGAATATGCCAGGTTTAGCAATTTGGGTATCTCTGGAAAAAATGATCTGCCCTCACTGTTGTTGTATTTTATTATATAAAGGGGTATCCAGGCTGCTGTTCAGCACAATATTGGATAGTATCATTATAAAAAGTGTTAGTCTTGGACCCACAGCAATTCTGGCAAGTTTTGGCATTAATTCTGGCAATGCTTTTAAGGCATTAAAAAACTTTAGTGTAACTGTTTGTAAACAGTTTTGGCATTTGCTATCTCGATGCCTAAATAATAGGACTTAAGCCAGTTCTGTATTTCCTATTACAAACGAAATAAAAATGCTTACACTTTTAGAAATGCAATCAAAATAAGTTAGTAAGTTTTATTGGGTTTTCAGATGTGAATCATGTCTAACTACCTCTTAATTTCAATAACTGATAGATATTTGAAGATGTATAATCAGAAAGTACTTTTCGGGCCAACCTAAATGATAGGTCCTGGCATTTACCATCTATTTTTCCATAAACCACAAAAGGATACTGTATAGCCCAGAGCTTCGTTTCTTTACAAAATGTCACCACCATACATCACGTCTGTCTTATTCAAGATGCATTTGCAAAATACAGAAGTTTAATGTGGCTGGATGTAGCATCATATCCCAAGGATCTCAAGACAGACATCGTCACAGCCATTCTGGTACCCTGAAATAGCTGTCACCTACCTTTTGGCTTCAAAAGCAAAATCTGTAGGCAAATACAGAGTAACCTGTAGCAAAATCTGTTACTAAATTTGTGGGTGCTTCACCTTTCTCTCCTTCACCTTCTCTGGAATTTCTGTTTTGAGTTTGAACAAATAAGAGATTTACGTGGTGTTATTGTCAAGGGTTTGTAATGCTGCAGTAGTAGTTTCATTAGTTGGTTTTCTATTTTGAATGAATTTAGAAAATTGAGCACTTAGGGGTGTGTGTGTGTGTGTGTGTATATATATATATATATGATACCTAAATGCCCTCTCTCGATATATATATTTTTAAAGAACACTTACACATTTACAAATAACAATTGCAGTGAGGCAGCTGGCTCCAGAAAGAACAACAGATACTTAAATGTTTTTATAAACTCTTTTTTCACCTCTTTTCAGAAAGCAAAGAGTAGAGGGTAAGAGGAATGGACTCTAAGCAGAAACAGTTTTGCTTATGGACAAGATCTAAACCCGGAAAGCCTTCCCACTCCCCTGCACAGTCCAAAGTCTGCACAGCCTTAGCTCTCTGACTGTGTCTGCTCACTTTTCATACAAACCCTGCAGCATAAAAGAGAAAACAAGTGCAGTGCCAGGAAAGGATTTCCCATCCCAGAGGCCCTGCTGGGAGCAGTCCTGGGGGGGGGGGAGGTGGATTGGCCCAGCCCAGCCCGGGATCCCTTACCAGCCAGCAGGAACCTGCCGCAGACCCACAGCAGCAGCCAGAGGACGGGGTGCCCCATGGCCCAACGCTGCTGCTGCTTCCGCTTGGCCCGGGGGTGGCGGTGGGAGCGTGCCCTCCTCCTCCTGCGCTTGCCTCTTCCCCGCCCACGCAAAACACCACGCCAGACGTCCACCACTGCACCGAGTTTCAATTTAATCCAGTTAAAAATTAGTCTATACAAATATGAGCAGGGCATTTTTTTCTACAAATATTGCACTGGAGGATATGAATTTGTACAGCATTGACCAAATCTTACCCCCTCATCCTCCTGTCGAAATCCCCAAAACTAAATGTCTACTACTTCTAGTCTTGGGACTGATGTCTGTACAAAGTTACATTCAGTTTTCTTGCAATGGCCTTATAAATGAAAAGCAGAGTAAATCCAAAAGCAGGAGTGACATTTCAGTCCCTTACTTATCTTTGAAAGTGGAAGAGGTAATAGCTTTCTACTTCCTCATTTGGCTATAAGTGTAGTTTAATGATTTTTAAAACTTTAAAAAGCTCCTGAGAAGTCAGTACCATGGTAGAAACATGCTTTAGGTGAATAATACTTTTCAGTCTCTTTTATGGAAGAGAGTACCCAATTAAAAGAAAACATCATCATTGGAAACAACAAATACATTAACAAGCAACAAGTCAGCTAAACATTTCATGTATAAGCATGACTTTTAGCACATTGTGTAACTGCTAAGGCAGGTGTTCCTGACAGCGACAGAACTCTTAGTTAAATCACACTTCAAACAATTCACAAAAATACTTTGTCTTTACTATACTTGGACAGAGACCTCTGTTTGCATGGGCCTGAAAAATGGTGCTCTTTTGCCATAGAGGAGAATGAGATGGACAGTATCAGGTCAAGCTTGATGTTACACAGGTGAGACTTGTAGAATCTCTCTTTTGAGAGTACATCACTCAGCCCTTGCTATCTATGCAGGCATGTAAAGCAGGGAACTATTCATATGAAACTTTGGAATTGGGGATCGCATCTCAAAAACGCTTAGGCAACAAACTCTTAAGATCTATTCAGTAGGAGTTAACTGTCATTGACTGAAGCTTTGGTGATTTCCACATAATTTAGGGCAAACGGCTGCCAATTTGACTGAACGTTTGATTATTGTTATAGATCTGATGACACAATTTAGAGGTTAAAAGACCGCCTTTTTCTACTTCTACAAAATGATCAGAAAACCTGTAGTATGTAAAGTACAAGCTTACTAATTAAATTAACACTGACAAGAACAACATTTAGATTTCAGATAGTTGAAGGAAAGGTGAGTGCTGTTTTATGCTAAACGCCCCTTAGTGACTACTGACATGTAAAACTAATAACTTTTGCTAGTACTAACTCACGATGAAATGACAAGTGAAATTCCTGGCTTCTCCCAAGCAGCTGCCACAGGCTCACCTCTGATGCTCACTACACCATGCCGAGAAGAAGCTGAGTTCAGCACCTAAGACAAAACAGCTCTTTAGAAAACTCTGGATGTTTTCAGGGGTTGGGCTACAGGTAAATGGGTTTAAAAAGGATATAATGCCTATCTTGTACAGCAGGGAGAGAGAAGGTTCTTACAATCAAAATATAACAGATGTTGCACTGAAAACTTGAGCTGGGCAAGCACTTGAGAGCAGATACTGCATTACATACAATATTTGTTACAAAACAGATGTAATATGAAAAAATTTAGTTGTATTGTAGAAATGCCTTCAGACCAAAGGTTTCAGTCCTTCATTCTGTACAAACATCTGTATCATTCTTCCTGTGTAAACCCTCATGGGGGAGAGGGGAGACTGGAAAACTTCCCCTTAATTTTTCTGTGATGTTTGAGTAACTCCCCCTCTGCTTCCCTCCTCACTGTGTTCTTAATTATCAGCCTATAACCCCACTGCCAGGGCAATGCACTGAGAAACTCTGTTACAAGTGAGAATAATATCCCTTGCTAATGTAAGTCCACTGGATGTAGCTGTAACTATGTCTGGGCCTCTTAGCAAACAGATAAAATTGCAGAAAGCTAATTCAGCTTCCAGACAAAGATATACTCAAACTGATGTTAGAATAGCAAGAAATGATGAATGGTGGATATAATAGTTTGAGAAACCAAATCAAAGTGTTAACCACTGGGTTAAGAACAAAGGAAAAACAATGGTAGAAAAGTCTAATTGTGGCTTGAGCAGTATGAATACTGCCAAAAAGGAAATGGGGCATGACAATTAACAAGATAAGGAAAGAGAATCTATTCTGGCAGTGAATTCTATTATGCTGTGTGGAGAACAAGAATATGCTCAGTCCTGATGAAAGAAGCATTACACACAGAAGGAAGATGCCTAGCTGCTATCAATCAAAACTCTTCAGAGTTGAGAAGCTTCTCCAACGTCAATACAAAACGTTAGCAATTGCCTCCTACCTTTCTTCAGTTTGCCTAACATACTCAAGCCTTATTCTGAAAGGAATATCTTTCCGTAACAGAGGCTTGCCTCCATTTCTTTGCTCAAAACCCAAATGATCTCCTTTCATGACACCATCAGCAGTTAGCCACAGAATAGTAAGGAAATGCAAAGGATACTTGCCAAGGTGTGTGTGTATCAGTTCAAAGCCAGCATTACACAATCAGACCAATCCATGTTTAAAAACAAACAAAAAAGACCCAGACAGGGTTTGGGCTTTAGGATACTTTCAGTCTGAAATAGATGACAAGCAAGGACAATCACACAGGTTTTCTACATTATAGTAAAACCCACAGGAAAAATCAACTGTTGTGTTTTTTTGTAAAATCTTGGTTTACAGTATTAGGGAGCTATTCTGGTTCAATACCAAAATAATACAATCAAGTAGCACCCCTGTTATAGGACATGTCATAACACTATATCAACTGCTGAAAGACTAATAACTATTAACAGCGAGACTCTTAACAGTCAAAGAATCATATCTGAAAAGAGCTTTTTGAAGCACATGGTGCATTTTGAAAAAATCAGGTATTATGACAGGAGGTAGGATAATCTGTACAGAAAAAGACAGAGTCCTGTTCTGTTTTGCACAATATTTCCATCATCAACATAAAAATCTTACTTAACATGCAAAATTTTGAGATCAGCTGGCACCTGATGAAAGAAACAGGGATAAAAGTACTGTCCCAAGAGCCAGTTGAGTATTCAACTGCCACACAGAATTAATCTTAACAAGGAAGATGGTTCAGATCAATACACCAGAAGTACAGTATTCCTATTGAAGGCTTACAGTGAAATTCTTAGGCTTCTGTAAACATGAAAAATATTCACTGTTCCACATAATTGTGGTGGTTAGATTTTAGAAAGTGCAATTTTTCTGTGATTAAGCATGCAAAGTTTGTTTTGTTTTGTTTTTTTTTTGGCCTCAGAGAAGAAAGGGGATGGTAGTGCTGGAAATGGTAGACCTTTCTTTATCTGTGATCTTTAGTTCCCCACATTTTGCTGCTCAGCATTTCTGGAAAGAGTTTCTACATAAATTAAGGCCTAATTTGGTATTCAGGCCAGGTCCCTGCTGCTGCTTTGAGAAAATTTTGATTCATGGCTAACTACCAAATGGCAGCTCAGCCAGCTTTTTGTAGAGTCCAACAGCTCAGTCCCTTGGCCATAAAAACCCTTAGTATTGGTAACTTCTTTCATCTCCTCCTCCAGTATAGCCTCTAAATGATCCCCTTGTTGCCTTTCTCAACGATGCATTTAAGAGAAAAATAATTTAAATTAGTGATTCAAGTCTGATCAATATTTAATCTATAACATTACTAAAGAATTTACAATCTGGGGAAGAAAGCAAAGAGTTCATGGTTTCACTCTGATTTTCCCCCTCCCCCCCTTTACCTCCCCCCAAAATAATGACAGTATAAAGTTGAGGCACAAGTGGTTAACGGTGAACTTGATCAGTTCTAGCAGCTGGTTCTTGAACATGTCCTGGTGGTAAAGGCTGATCACCTCCTGCAGGATGGTTTGGTGTATCTCCAACTTTGTGTTCCCCAGCTGTAAAACAAGAATAAAACCTCTGCAACTTCTTTATTAAATTAACCCCAAATGTTAAAAGTCTCTAAAGGAAAGTTTCTAGTGTAGGGACAGTCACACAAGAACTTCTATTGGTGGTTTGTAAGTGGAATCAAAATTTGTATATGTGGCTTGCAACAAAATCAGAACAAGACTGCCCTAAACACTGCATTATTTTAATATGCAGAATTTCCTCTTGGATCGCTAATTGTTTCTCTTCTCTGTGAAATGTTCTGTTCTCCCTGTTACTGACATAACACATTGGCTCTCTGGAGATCAATTTGTTCTTTCTAAAGCATATTACTTACTTGCGAAACCTTTAATCCAAATGAGGGAACTCTGAAGAAATAACAACTTGCTCCTGTATTTTATTCCTCACTGTGTCAACCATACTTTTAATGTTTTCGCCTTGCCTACCTTAGAGTAATGCTAGTTTTTATAGATTGCTTAAGATTCCATGACTTGCAACCATGTTTCTGTGTTTTGTTTTTTTGTTTTAAATCATCCTTAGTATAGCTCTCTAGTAGCCTAGAGCTTAGACATGTTGGCTATTTGGGTCTCATTAACTCAGTAAATGAGTAGTGGCCATTTGTGGCTAATATAATTAACATGTGCAATACCTAATTAAATGACTTTGCAGAAAGGAAAGTTTTTTGTATAAAATCAATACACATTTGTTAAGAACAGTATTTGTAACAATATTGCTGGTATCAGATGATGTATCATTAGTCCAAGTCCCAGGGCATCTGCTGTTCCACATGGTATTTTCACTGAAGTTCTGTATGTGAGGCTCTCAGAACTAAGTATCATAAAATGAGATTAGCCACAGGCAGTTTTGAAGGAAATGAAAGAAAAAATGAAATCATTGCTCAAATTTCATTATTTTTCTGTGCTGTTCACAAAACTGAGTGGCTTACAGATGGAATTTCAGGGTATTCAAAGTGAGCTGTAATCACTGACTCTAGCAGTTAAGTTTGAACTCCCTCTGTTGGCCCTGCAGCAGCAGTTAACAACATCAGTATTCAAAAAGTTGTCAGGATACAGCCCAAGGCATTATGTTTGAGATGAATGTCTAAAACTTCTTGTGCTGTAGCACTGATGATCTTAGCACACAAACATGGAAGCCAAAAAAGTCATATTAGTTTCAACCTTTCTAGAGGAGAAAAAAAGCTAAGTTAAGAGGTATGGGAAGAGCAAAGCCCTTTTAAGGCACACAGGAAATATGGACAATGCATTAAGGATAAAAACATGCTGGCTACCTGTCCTTTTCTTTTTTTTTCTTTTTTGACCTCAAAGAGTAAATGCAATGATTTATTATGTCTATCCTTATCTTCTTCTGAGGGAGTTGAAGTAATTGGTCTTTCCCACTGTCTAAAGCTAACTTGTGATATGTTGTGCCCAGTTGCTGACAAGTTGGCCATGGAGGATAGACCTGTTGAAAGCATTTAAATGTGTACATTTGTTCTGCAGTCTGAGACTGGGACCACAATTTGGGATTACAATCTGCGACATGAGAATAAGCTAATGAAGACATAACAAACAGCCTAACTGCTGATAGCCATGAAGTGATAGTGGCATCAACCTCAGCTTTTGTGTAAATATCCAGGATCGAGAGCAAGGCTGCTCAACAAGAAGGGAAGGATACATTACTGACTTCACATTCTTGGTACTCAAATCAGGTATATTATAGCATGTGTACACACGGCAAACTACCTTTAATCCACCTGGATATGTGTTGGTAACGTAGCCACAGAACATCAGACGGGCCTGGTCACTTTTATGTCCCAATTCTTCCCTGGATCCTCAGAAATCCTAGATATCCTAGATTTCAGTATGTTTAGATTGACCGGCATACCACTTGCTCCAATAAACTGCAGTCTTTCTTCTCTACCCATCTGATGCCTCAAGTTATGCAAGAGTGATTTTTTTTTTTTCCTATGGACTCCAAACTACTGAGATTTCAGAAATCCTCTAGAAAAATTCCATACTTCCCTCTTAAAGGCAGCTTAGTGAGCCTCTCAGATATATTCTTCAGGACTTTTACATTGGAGAACTTATTTTAAAGTTTGTGTATCTACACAGAAAATTACATACGGGGTTGGAATTTCAGTTCTCCAGCTGGTCCTGCAGGAGGATTTCCTTGCTGCAGCTTCTTTTGTTCCATCTGTTTTACAACCTGGTGAGAAATAAAAGACCACACTTGAAAAACTTAAGTATATCAACTTCTGATGTAACTGATTACACTTAAAAGAAATACATGCAGTCATTATGTGAAGTCTTTGTTAGTGGGGAAACTACTGACTTGAGATGCTTGCATTGCTTGTTATGATCTGAAGAAACAGATTATGTTCTGCTGCAGTAAAATTAGTTTAGAATCCAGCCGATGCTCACATGGGAAAAACAATGGTGAGTTAGGGACTGTTGTGATCCCTTACAGTTATAAGGCTATAGAAAAGGAGTGAATCCTTCTATTCTCATGCGTGTACCTGCTGAAGCTCTTGCTTCTGAGCCTGAAGCTGGTCATGCTGCCTCTGTAGCTCTTCCTTCTGTTTCTGAAGATCTTCTGCCTTCTTTCTAAGTTCATCTTCCTGCTGAGAAATATGACTTTCAAATTCCTTTAGCTCCTCCTCAGTGAAGAGCTGCTGTTGATCCAGTGTCTGCAAGAAAATATATACAAACATGAATACTTACACAAGATTGCACATCTATTTTGATTATATTTGCACTGGAACTACAATTAGCTGGATTCTACACTCCTTCAGACCCTCAAAATTTTGATCAAATGACCCCCAATTTTGATCAAATTACTCAGACATGACACTGTAAAGGGTTAGTGCACCTCATTCTGAGTAACAAGGAAATGGCTAAATCCTACTACAGATTTGGAGCTAGGGAAAAAGATTCCTCTTGTTTCCAAATAAGCTGTTTTCTTCCATTTAAAGCGATTCATAACCAAAATGTCCATTTTGTGTTTGAAAAGCATGTGCAAACAAGCTCTTCTAGAATCCACACAGTGGCGCAACACGTTTTCTATTTGCATGTGGACCACAAAGATTACATCTGATTTACTCACACACATACCAAAACAGATTTAAAAAAACCCCAAAAACCAAAGGTCAGAGACATGCAATTTGGTTTCCTGGTTTTAGAGTGACGGAAATTGTATAGGATGTTGCACTTGGAACACATTCTCCTTACCTCCCAGCTATCTGGTTCCAAAAATTCTTTTTTCTCTGTAGCTCTCAGAAACTCTTCCAAAGTTACTAGCCGGTCCTTGTTGATGTCCACCTATTTGAAGTAAAAAATTAAACTCAACTGAAAGGTTATTTTTTTGGTGGAGATAATATTTAATTTCATTATGCAAATATCTTCAAATTTAACCATTTCATTTTTAAACAATCCAATTTTCAAAAGGATGCCTGCAACATCTTTTTAAAAAAGAATTTTTTTTCTCAGAAGTTCATATCGTTTAACAAAAATGGAAATATAAATTGAATCCTCATATTTTACTTCAAAACTGATTGCTTCAATGGAAGTATTATGTGTGGTTACAGCCCCAACACTAATGGAAGCTTTTTTTTTTTTTTTTTAAGAAAAATGTTTTGTAATTTTCTGGTAACAATTTTGTAACTGTGAATGACAATAAGTTCCACTGTTGCATAGGGAGGATTTAAAACAGCAAAAAACAAACAAAAAAAAAACAAATTGTGTCAGAACCCTTTACATGGAAGGGAGGAAATGCTTCCCTTTATGACTAATAGGAGTCCAGGCTTGCTGCATTCCTCAAACTTAGGGAACATAGCTAAATATAGAAGAGGCGCAAGTGAGAAACAGTGGTTCAAAACATCATCTTTCTTTTCCTCTGTCTCTAAGCTGCAAATCTATGGAAACTAATAAAGGTATTCACTGTCACAGGTAATGCCTTGAGCTCTCAGACCCTTTTCTGAAGGGGCAAAAGCTAGTTACATGAAAGAAGGCATTGCTCTGCTCTCTCTTCCTACACCTGATCTTATCCATTTTGCCAGGACAAAACAGCACATTTAGGGTTTTCCCTGTTTTACACAGAATTCACAGGGAATTTCTATTAAATATGAGAGTATCCAAAAAGGGAGGCTACAGCACAATTCCTCCTCTGGAAATTTATAAATAAAATCTAGTCAGTAGGCATTTCTGTTAGAGTATAGGGATAGGACTCAAGGACTGTAACTTTATGTGAATCCCAGCACAAGCAACGTTCAGTATGATGATTCAATCCCTTCTGCTGTACCTGAACAACCCTTCACATCAGGAGGACTATATTTGTTTAACAGAGTAGGAAAAGGGCAGCTGCATTAAATGTTACTCCATACCTCATTCATTACATGCTCTCTCATTCTCAGCCTTTCCTCTTCCATTTCAACCATGTCATCCTCTTCATTTTTGGGGTCATAGACTTTTTCCAGCTGAAATTGAAAATTAACAGATGTTAGTCTGAAAAAAGGGCTGCTCATTCAAATGACAGAGCATATTTGGAATAGTAATGTGAGATATTACTAAAGAAGTTGACCATTCTTCCTCTTTTATTCATATATATATATATATATGAATATATATTCTATATATTCATATATAATATTTTTTAGCATTGAATTTAAGAAAGAATTGATCCTTTCACTGCTAAGGATGAAGTTTTCAGTCAGTTCATGTGGACTGTCGTAATTCGAAGCTGTGGACATTACAATAAAATTCACCTTGACATGCAGTCTGAGCCTACATTTGACTCAAAGCAGAAAGAGTTTCCACATGGTATCTGGAACAGGGGAGGGGAACTCTTACTGGAGCACAAAGCTGACCCTTTAAGCAGTCACAATATCGCGAGACAAACTGAATGCTGAACTTAATGGTCCACTTCTCTTCTTGCAGAGTGTCTTTTTGGTGAGTTCATGTTTATTTGCTTCTAGACTGACCCCTAGCTTTCTCAGTCATAAGTAATTTTAAGGCCCTAGACTAATTATTTGTTTCTAAATTATAAAATTGTAAAATACTGGGATATACTGTCTAGATGACTGTCATATATCTTAGGGGATATATAAGAATCATATATCATATGAAGAGGGAATTAGCTCAAAGTACTGTTAGAAATCTTTATCTGCAAATTTCATTTCTTATAAAATTTATCATAATCTGAATTTATCAAGCTTGCATGAACACTGTATAGCATATTTTCTCTCTGATTCATAAAGTCTAGGAAAATTTTAAGACTAGATGGTGGCAGGCATAATAGCGGATCTTTGAATGGGAAATTTAGGGTTTTTTTCCTCCTACACATTTGCATTTTCACAGATAAGGAACTAAGGCTTAAAGAAACTACAGGCTTGCCTACTTGATGCACACGTGCACCAAGCTAGGTGGACACAAGAGATCTGTTATCTCTGTAGCCATTTCCACGATGTACTGTCCCTGAGCCAGTAAGCATGACCGTGACCCTTCTTCTCTCAGCTAGGCTTATTACCCTAGGCTAGCACTGAACAAGCACAGCTACCCAGCTTCAGAACCTCTACCTGGCTAAACAGAGCCAGAGCAGGTGTGCAGCTCTCTACACTGCAAACTATACAGGTACAGATATTCTGCAGATTACTTATAAAATCTCAATCAACAGCCTGTGGCAGAGGAATACTTGAGCACTAGGTCTCTGGTGTCTGAGAGCTTCAACTACTTTCTTTTTCCTGCTGATGTGATTTTATATTTTTATAGAAGTGTTAAAGATGCATAAAACTTGACATGAGTATTCTCACTTGTAGTCCAAAGCCCCCAGACGCACTTGGAAAGACTGCAGACATCCATATAACCATTTATTGGAAGAGCTGAGGTTTCTAATTTTTTTTACCTCTTTAGTAAATAGGGCTTCTAATTCTTGCTCATCCAGGAAGCCATCATTATTCACATCTACAAAAAAAATCATTGAAAATACAAACCGAATAAATACAGAAAGCAATATATGTAATAGTTCTCCATGAGTTAAGTAAGTAAATGTCAGCATACAGTCTGGCATGGATTAAATGCCTTATTTAATGAGATGCTGGTTACACAGGTCAGTTTTGCTACTTAAACAGGCATTGGCTGAACTGTATCGCTGTGTTTGGCTGCCTGGCTCTTAACTGCTGGTTGGGTAAATCTGGAGCAATCTCTGTAGTTCTTAGATTAGCAAACTGAAATAGGTCACAATAGGATTGTATACAGTGCAATTGCCAAAAAATACTTCTGAAAATAAACAAATTTTCTCAATTTAACAGCTACATTTGCAACAGGATCAACAAAAATCTGTAAAAAACTTTACTATCCAGCAGTATGACCCTTCAAATAGACAACAGAATTCTGCCAAAATCTATACAAATATGCAATGCTTCCAGAGATCATTGTAGAATGACTTTTGACAATGAATGCAAAGGAGAGAATACTTGATAAGTAATAATCCATCTTTTATGCTATATTCTAGTCAATGTTGTTATAGTACCTCTGAAGTTGAAAGAGGATGTCTACTTTGAATGACTGTTATTATGCAATAGTTTTGGTTAACTGCTTCAGAAATTTTGATATACTAATCTCTAAGGCAAAAGGTTATTTTGGCCATTTCTGTTTCAGTAAGACTTGCATGAAAAAGCTACTGAAAAAAATTTCAGAAATTTTTCTTTCAAGATCTCTAGAAAGAGAGAAGAAATATGGTCTAATAATTACTTTCTATGTCAAGTACCTAAAATTCACAGTACATTTAATATATTCTAAACAGAAACAAAAGATCAGACTCAAGTTAGAGCACTTTTCTTCAGTTAAAGCATCTTCTGTGGTTTTAGTCAAATTCCACGCACTGTTCAACCCTTCACAACCTAGTGTTAGGCATGCCCTGCTTAACGGTATTTTATTATGCAGCATCTAGCAATGTCAGGATATAAGGTTACACATTTATCTAATTACATTTAAAGCAAAATGCCCATTGAGATGAACAGACAAAGTCCTTGTCTCTGGTACTATTTCATCATTTTTAGTTGCAGACTACTCAAATGTAGAAGCAATTTTGGGAGCATTTTGGCTTTGTTTGTTTGTTTTTAGGGACTCCTGCAGCGTCTGATGGGGCTTAGTACTTCCATGACTTTTTGAAAGATAAGGAGAGACTGGCGCTTAACCACAGAGAAGTTGAAAATGACTTTTCTCGCACACATTTCTGAGAACTTATTACCAGCACATGGTGTGTAAGCAAAGTTATAATTATAGACAGCCCTATAAGTATTCACTCTTCCCTGAAGAACCACTATTGATTACAGGTCAGAGCTACATGATTTTGTGAGTATTTAAACAAAATTCTAACATCTACAACTTTTAAATGCCATTTGACATCTTACTGGTACAGTAAATTTACAAACAATACAATTTGTTTTCTCTTCTACACTCTCTGGATTTATTGAAATTGCTTGAGTTACAGGATTTCCTCCTGGCATAAAACAAACATGCTGAACAAACACTCTTAGCAGAAGATAACAGACAGCCCCTTGATTTGTTTGTTAAATTAAACTAAGCCTCTTACCATGTAATTTGAAAAATGTTTTGGGGTCAAATTCATTAGGATCTAGTCCATCTGCTTCTTCCCACACCTCTTTCAGTTGATCTTTGCTTCCCTATAGATTGATTACAAAGAAAAACTATTCAAAAGATGATTCAGTGTAATTTTACTGCATTACCTTTGCATTACAGTTTCTCAAAAAGGCTTTTTTTGTTTTGTTCCAACTAGATTCAATGGAATTTTCTTTAACCCCCTCTTACTCATGTCTAATACTTGCACTAAATAGAAAGGCCCATGGAAGAGGGAGCATCAAGGAAACACATACTCAGTGGAAAGGACCATCTGTAGTAATGCAGCATGGCTGGACAGACTCATCTAAAAGTAACAGCTGAAAGGAGTTCAATCAGTTTGCTTTTTCAAGAGCAAATGGTGCTGCGATGCAGTTCCTTCCAGGTTAGGCATACCATGAAGGCATCCTTGCAGTTTTGAATACCCTGCTGGCTTCCCCCTTATGAGTTTTAGCTTATGCTGTTTTGCCAGCATATAGCATACCTGCACAGGAAAAAGGGGTGTACAGCAGGTTTTGTAATGCACTCAGCATTGTTCCCGCTCTCTGCTCCCAGTGATGTCAATGAGAGGAGAAATAGGCAAATGCTGAGAATAAACATGATACACCCTTCTCTTTATTAGCTTTTTCTCTCTGGTAAGCAAAGTTCCTTCTGAACTGTATAAGAACAGACTGTGGCCTTACAGGATGGTGAACTTTAGGGTGATCTCCATGCTTTTTCTTCATCTCTTCAAATTTGGATTCCTCTCGATGTCTCTTTTCTTCATCGAGTGTTTTTAAATACTCTCTCCTCTCATGTTCTTTCATCATCTCATATTTCTTAAATTCTTCATGGCGTGTCTTATCATAGTTTTCCAAGTCACTTGTAGCCTAAAAATAGATATACACACACACATGATTATGTTAAAAGTATTGTTCAGTTCTGTGGACAAATCACCCATCTGTGGACAAAAACAGCTGTATTGCCATTCTCCTGTTAAACATGAAGACTAGTTGGGGGTCCCCTCTCACTTGACAGTGATGTAGAAACTTCTTCCTCACTTCCTCTGTCACCTTCACAGAATTCAATATGCAAGGGTTCAGCTGCTAGGCACCTTCAGAAACTATACAGTACTGTAAGGAGGCAACAAGGCACCCCTTCTCCTCAGTTAATAATCAATTAACTCAGGTTCAGTATGTCCCGTACTAATTACTAAGAACAACTTTGAATGGTATTATTGACTCCTTGTTTATTTCAGAATAAGAACATTTGTAGCTTATCCTACAGTTTAACATACCCGATAGTCTCTCCATTATTTACATTTTAGTTTTCAAAGTCACCATACTTTTTGAAAACAATTCTTAAAAAAAAAGCCCCTAAAATACCCATTACAGTCTGTCAATATCTCAGCTGAGAGATGAGAAGGTAAGAAGAAAAATTCTATAATAAGAGAAAACTGCCCAGCAGAGGATACGCCTCTCCTAGCCAGAGTTTTTCCATGAGTAATGCTTAGAAATGGCAAGACACTTTATAAAACATATATGTTTTACAGCAAATTGGGAGAAAATTTTCCAAGGGGAAAAGACTGTAGTACTGTGGCAAGTTTAAAATATTCCTTAGTTAAGAAAAAAATTTCTTCCCGTTTACTGTGAAAACATTGTCAAATTCTCATCTCAGACTTGCAGTGCTCTCTAAAGCGTATCTGACATTAAAGTCTTTTTCCCCCTTGGGAAGTGCATTTATTCTAGCAGCTGAAAAAAAGCCAGGCCACGCTTAACTTAATTGCATCTCCCTAATAAATATGGACTGGAAAAAAAAAATGCCTGTAATTAGATACTGAATCTGCTAAACCTAATGTACATTGAATGCCATGCCCAACACATGCAACTTCCAATATTCATATCTGAAATTCTACCATGCTGTGGTTTTGCAGCTTGACATATACACAATAGATCCCAAAATTCAAATGCCTATTTAGGGATGACTATTTATGTCATTCTGTGAGACATCTAAAATCATTTAGAAACAGAAATCAGACTTCAGAAATCAGAAAATACACTTGGGCAAAATGTGCCCCTATCAAAACTGTATTTAATTTAAATGCTTTCAAGAAAGCTGTATGTAATTCCCAAGTTGTTTGCAATGCATGCAAATCCTGTTAAGACGCCACTCTCAAAATTTAAGGGCCCTTTCAAATAATGCATGCTGACGACAAAGTTTTCAAACATGAAATGGAGACAATTGATTTTTTTCTGAAATTAAGAGCTGCGTGTCATTTATAAAAAGTGGTATACATAAAAGGATTTGCTTTCACCACAGGAAAAAAGCATAATAATAGCAAAAAAAAAAAAAATTTATAGTAGTTTATATCTAGCACTCACTGCTTTGATCAACATATCCAAGTCTTTAGGTTCAAACGTGTCAGGATTTTGATGGTTCAGGTGCTCAAACTGTTTAAGGAGAGCCTGATGGTCTAAGCCAGTGTCTGAAAGAACAAGGAACAAATGTAAAACATGTTAAAACAAGTTTGAAAGCAAGAGAGATCAAGAAGTTAAACTTTCATACAGGAGCTTGTGCCTTGTAAGTACTTGAGGCTCCCTGAGGACTGGATAATTTTTCACTGTCAGAGGAAATTATAGCAACATTTCTAAAGTAGCTTTACCTGAGGGAGATCAACAAATCTGACAGCAATTTGTACTGTCTTCCTTTTGACATGTCAGCATTGCACTGTACACCACAGTTTAACATGCAGAAATTAAAGCTTGTGGTTTGGCCAGCAAATTTACAAGCAAACCAAGCTTCACATACCAAGACAGACATTTTGTTCTACTTCTTTTTTTTATACATGAGATATAATAATGCACCTGACTATGCTTCTGGTGGAGTTATCTGTAGTATCAGACCTAACAACCTGCAGCTTTCTCCTGAACTAGAAGTCTGGCTCTCTACTGCCCTCTATGTTTTGCAAATGACATATCTGGCCAAAGATGCAAGTAAAATATGGTATAAAATTGTATCAGAACAGATGTACAGAGATTCAAAGTCCATTTGTCCAAAATTAAAAATGCAAGACAGTGGGGAGTCAGTTCCTGCGTCTAAAAGCTGTAAATATTTCTTTTTTCTGTATGAGATGGACTATACCAACAATATAAATAAACAATGCACCATAAAAACAAATTTCATTTCTACAAGACTTTTCTAGATGTTACTGTGGTTTCTGATAGTTAATGCTAGTTAACAATACTCTCTTAAGCAGCATATATTTCGATATATTATGTGTAACCATTTTGACAAACTTTTACTAGATGGCTTAGGAAAGACAACTTGATTTGTGGGGAAAAAAAGTTTGGAAAACATCATTTTAAACTTGTCACCCTTTGGTAAATTATTTGTCTTCCACTCTATACTGTGTTTGGTATTATCACAAGCCAGCAAATGCTGGCTGGGGCATATTTCAACCATCATTCCTCCCTAGTGAGATCATAATTTCTGTTGAAATAAATACTCTCCTTAATCTGTTTTTAAAACATCTTTTAAAGTGTAGTAATAGGCTTAAAAAACGGTTTTCCTCCACTCCTTATCTTTATAGTGAAAAGACTAATTCTATTTGATGGCATTTACTTGCCACATTACTGCCTTATCTAAGACTTGACATGGAGGGGGGAGAAAAAATCCCCCAATCCCTGATATTCTTATGTCCTGTAATGATCAGTCTAGCAGGATCTCAGTTCAAATTCTAAAAAACATGATGCACTAGGACTGAATATATGGAAAATATAATCTTCCTTTTGTTTTTTTTAAACCTATCTGAGAGGGAAGTGTAAGTTTGTTTTTTTTTTTTTTTTTAATATATATAAACAGTATACTGTTAAAAGCAAGATAGAAAACTGGTGCTGCGTGGGAAAGATTAACAGAACAAATAAAAGGAAATCCAACGGCTCTACATTTCACAACTATAGAATGCACTTTTGTACATGTTTCAAGATATTGCACAGGTATATAGATGCAGTTGTATTTTATAGATAATTTGGCTATACATGGTGTACATGGTGTGAAGTATTCCCTGGCAGGGCCCGTTACTTTACAAACTACAAACTTTACAAAGTATTTTTACACTCTTGCTGTTTTCACACATTAGTAGTCATCTGAACATTTTAAACTGGAATCATCTATTCCTGTTGTCTCACATACATAGCATCTCACATTTATACAGTAATGGAATCTATGTATATGCCCGATCTGTTGTGGAAGAAAAAAAAAATTACTTTTCTAAAGCATGCTCTGTTAGTTATCCCTGATTTATGGAAGCAGAGAGGGCTTCAAGTAATCAGTACATTAAACTGTTTTGTTGGGTTTTTTTAATTCAAATACATGTACACACAGAAAAGCCAAATTTGTTGCAGTTCTCTACTAGAAGTTAGGAAACAGTTCTGATAAACCAGTATCATTGGGGTTTTTTTGCAAACAATCAAGAAGTCTTCTAAAACTGTATGCTGCAAAGAAATGAGGATATTTTGTTAAGTATATACTTAATGAATGGTTTTCTATACAGCCTAGCTTCTGAGGCTCTTAGCTGCCACTAGGTATCTACAGTGTTTTCTGTCATTAACACACGCAGCATACATACATCCACATAAAATGACTCAGTTTGGGTATGAGCTAAGGACATAGTAATATTGACCTTTTGGGGCAGCAAAGGTTTAAGGAGGATTGTAAACAGACATTCTGCTACGCAAAATTACTATTCACACAACTAAGTATCATTAGCTGCTGCCAGCTAGCTCACTGCGAGCGTCACCATGACGTCCTGGAACGCTTGCCTGCACTAGGAGCATGGGACCAGGCTCTCGGTAGCTTAACAGCAGCCTGAGGAAGATGAACACGGTGGCATGTGTGTGAAGCAACGCACTGACTCCTCTGGAGGGGCTACTGCTGGACTGTACTCTCTGGCTACCGCTGGACTGCACTTTCTGCACTAGAACTTTCATTAAAAGAAAGCACAAAGGACAGAAAAGTGATCTAATGCCCTCAAGCTAATTTTGTATAACTGTTCATTAATTATACTATGGTAGCACCTAAAGACTTCACTAGAAAAGTACTATACTAAAAATACCTTCTTTCCCAAATGATTTTGATCTTTTCCTGACACTAGTAACACCCCCACACACCCGTATTTGCACACACATACTTTTCTCCAGCCTACTTGTTGCCTGTAAGTTAAGCTTAATAGTATTAGCAGTAGCAGAACCTTATTGGAATATTCTAAAATTGATCCGTTACCAATTCAGTTCAGTCGGATCCCACCCCTAACTTGCAGAAGGCTTTTAATGTGCAAGAAAATAATCTGCATAGGCAAGTTAAGCACTTTTTTTAAGAGTTTCTTTGTTAAAAAGACAGGTTTTTTGGAAACAGGACCATGCAATTTTTCTTTAGGAACTTTGTCGAGCAACCAATTCTTTTAAAAAAGAAACAGCTAATAAGAAATTTACTGAATTAGTTCTAACTGGAAACTTTGCAATCTGGAATTAAAAACCCCCCAATACTAAGAAGAAAAAAGAATAGCACCATTTCCCCCATTCCCCACAGAATAATCAGAATCCTAAGAAACCTGTATACTTTGTTCATATAAAGAAATGGCCTGAGTTTGTACCATTGCATTACCAATTAAAAAAATGCTATGAAGAAGCTTTTCCATTCCAAATGTTTTTCTTTTTCTTGGACCTTAAAATTGCTACAAAAAATAACAAAAATAATCCTTTGAACTAAAATGTTTAATGTTTGTTATAAATCTGTAAATTAACTTTTATTGGTGGAAATGAGGCTTAAAAAGAAAAGAAAAACTTAGTATTCTTTAACTGACTTTAAAAAAAAATTGGTTTTCTACTCTGTAAAAAAAAAAAAAAGCTGTGTCACGTTCTGTTCTTAAACCTGGTCCTACCATGTTGCTAGTTCTCCATGAGGAATGAGAAAATTGCAAACTTGTCATAATCAGGTTTTGTTATTTATAAAATATAGATGGCTTCTCTCCTCTCCCAGTTTTACTAAAAAGATGGGCCATTACTGGTGCTAAGCCAGCTTAGAAAGCAGGACACACTTACTTTCAGCTTACTTCAGTTGTTATTGTTGACAACAAAGCATAATTGATGGATTTTGGGCACCTGTCCAACACAAACCCATCTGTTAATTTTCCTAGTTTCCTAGTCTGTATTCTTACCTTGAACAGAATCCATTTTAGCTTTAATTAACATTCTTAATCTTGCCACCTCTTGTCTTTTTAGTTCATCCAGTCGTGTTCTTACATGGTGGCTTACTAAATCAAGCTCTCTGCTCAGTTTTCCACTCTGTCAAAAAAAAAAAAAAAGTTATCTATAGAAACAAAAAGAAAGTAGTCTTTAGGATTCCCACTAGACATGAGCTGCAAGATAGCAGATTGATGGCAATTTTTGACAATTCTGTAGCCCACACTGCAAGAATCTCAAAGACTGTTCAAAAAGACTATTCACATCTTTTTAAGCCTATGGTTATAGAAAGAGGGGAGTCCTAAAAGCTTTCTGAAAAGAGAATTTCTAAAAATCTTAATGCTCCAAAGAGCGTAAGTAAGACCTTGAAGCAAAAATCACCTAATGACATTTCAGAAGTGACAAATTTCTTGGCCAGCTGTTCTCAAATTAGTTCAGAAGAGCTGCAAGACCAACACACACAGTGCTATGTTTTTCACCCTCTTGAGGACAGCCATAAGACTTAACAGGAGATGCAAGCACTGTGACAGCCACAAGGAGCGCTACAAGAATATTCTATCGGGCTCTGGAAACAGATAGTAACCTTCAAGGGTTGCACTGCATGTAGCACAGCCGAGAGAGGAGCCAAAAGATGCCAAAGGCAACATCAGTAATCTTTGTGAAAGGAAATGCAAAAGGCAGGATCTTCTCTTTAGTCTATCATCTTAGACCATGTTTCCTACCTGCCCCTTGCTGAATCTGTAGTTTGTGAAAGGGAATGTAGAACAACCACCAAGAGCCAGGCAGTGAAGCAGAAAAGACAAGGCTGTGGTGAGGGACTGGAGGGAGTACTATACGGATGGCACCAGAGAAAGGAGAGCAGAGGAGGCAGCCACAGTTCAGTCTTATTCCTACCCACACTGACATTATCTCTAGCACAAGTCCTCAGTTTCCCCTGGCTTCAAAATCTGTCTTTCTTGTAATTCTCTTCTGTGTCATCATATTCATTTACGACATAGTATCCTCAGCTCAGAGGGGAGAAGTCTTTTGGTGGTGCTTTAACAGTGATCTAAATCACCCAGCAGGCAAGAGCAAGTGGGAGCTAAGCTAGCAGCAGTTTCGATGTCAATGAAGGTACACCAGCCTGTACAGAGTCTGAAACTGGCCTTATGTTACTGACAAATCCCCAGTTCTTGCCTCTGACAACAAAAGTTTAATACTTGACAACGGTCACAGAATATTTACCTGTTCATTTAGAATGTAAAAGCGTATTTAAGACTTCAATTTCCATTTTGCTTAACAGCTCTTTACCTCAACAAGAAATCTGAAATAAACTGTTTTTTTGGTAGCTAGGTAGAAGGTAGAAACTGTGCATTAAAATATAGATTTTCTTTATTCAAAGGAACAGCAGATCTATTCTCCTCTGACTAAAGACAAAGATCTAGTAAGAGTTCAATACCTAAGTAAATGAAAAATGAAAGAAGAAATTTAAGCCCACAAAAATTGAGAGGAGCATGAAGAAAAAAAGGGAAGAAAGAATACAGCATAAATCTTACATGATTATGGATTCAATTATTCTTAATTTAACTTTTTGTACCTACCTTTATTTCTTCTATATCAGCAGTCTGGAGTTTCTCCCTGAAATGCTTATCTGTTTCCAAGACATCTATTACTTGCCTGAGATATTCATCATAATAGAGCCCCGTATCCTTCAAAAAAGAATGTTAAATTTAGAAAAGAATATAATACCACACATTTTGTTTCATATAAGTCCAATGATTAAATTGAATTAAACTGAAACTAGAATCTCAGCAACACAATCGTAATGCTCTTTTCATGTATCTTCAGTTTTTCTGGTCTGCACCATTGCCCTATAACAAGTTATATTGTTATGATTCATTTATTTCAGTAACTGAAAAGGAAGAGGAAAAGGGTGTTTAAGAATGCACATGATAAGCAGGTGTCTGTCATGTTAACATAGGGTTTTTTTTTTTTAACTGTGTAATTCATTTGCTACATAAATCAATAGCAGTTCAGAATATTGCCCATTCTCCATTTCCCCCAAAAGCAGAAAAAACTTTGAGGCTATTTAATGCATTTCCCAGAAAACCTTTCATAAAGGCAGCTGTCCCCAATCTGCCAAAAGCAACCACCAGAGGTTTGACTTGGCACTAATCTGCATGTCTTCCAATAAATATACAGGTAATATATTTGGGAAATGTTTAATGTAAATATGGAATCACTGAAACTGCATTGCTGAGGGCAGACAAACCAGAGGTCCACCAAGGGTTCAGCCTAATAGGTAGATTTTACACTAGATGAATTAATGTTCCTATGACATAGGTTATACTCTTTTTTTCCCATGAGGGTTTGTGGCAAATAAAACACTCTCCAGAAGGCCACTCCATTGAAACAGGGATTGTGCTAGGACTCAATAACCCATTTCGAAAAAAAATTGCGCTTCAACTGCAGAGTTTATTTGGCTTTCAAACATTATTGTTCATCAATTTAAAAGCTGATATTGGAGTTCTGTTTCTTGACAAAAACAATCTGCACTTCAGCAAATACAAGATCTCAAATGTCTTTACTTAACACACTTATAGTATTCACAAATACAGTTTGCAGCTGAGAAGACTTCATGCCAGTAAAAGTTAACTGTATTTCCCTGACCAAACATTTTCCTGTTCTCTTTGAAGCACCCAGCTGGAATTGGTATTCTTATCATCAAAATCACTGAATGGAATTTCCCAGGCCATCACTCAGTCACTTGAAGAAAATCTCTGTTGAGCAATAAGCAGTTCTTCCCATTGTAAGCTGGGGGGATTCATTCCATTTGCCACCTCACCTTTAGCAGCTCAGGGAAAAGAAACTAAGAATTGAAATACCCCACCATAGTAGATGGTAGACCATGTGACAATATTGGCAAATATTAGTTTCCTTTCTGCACATAACTCCAGTACATTTAAATTTCAGGATGGGAGTTTGATATAGCCAGATTACTGACAATTAGTACAAAATATTCAATTAGATTAATTTCATTTTACTTACTGGATTTTCTATTTTTTCTCCTTCTGCATGGGCTTCTCCTTTAACTTTTGTCTTATCTATGTCTATAGGTACAGCTTCCAAAGCCATTAGGAGACATGTCATCAGCAAAATACACTGTTGTGGCAGGACTGATTGCCACTTCATCTGAAATAAGAACAATTCACAAAAATTAACATAAATGATGATATTGTACTGTATTGATTAGAATTCGTTGATATTTCTACATAGACACTGGTAATAACCTACTTCTCACACATTCTATTGCTCTCAGGGAACACTAGAACTCAAAAGAATTAAATACAAATGTTAATTTTTAAGGTCTTTATTTCACAATTAGATCTGCCCAGACTACCAAAGTTGTAGGTAATCTGGCAGTTGTGTAGCAAAACTAAGTTGTATTCTAAATAGGGAAAGGTTTTTAATATGTTGTCAATGGCTCTGTGAAACAGGTCAGAACACCTAACATTCATACACTTGTTTAGAATTGTCAAGTCTTGCATAATTAATATTGATGTTTCTATTTTGAGCCTATCTTTGCTGAAGTTATTGGCAAATTCCTAATGATAACAGTGGAAGCTGAATCAGACCTTTGTGTAGTAACGCCAGTAGTTTTATGTTTCAGTAATGAAGTATTTACCAAATTTGGAGTCAAGATCCTCTCCAACTTTTATCTCCAGGAAAAGTATTTTACAATCCATGTTATATCTGTGTTTCAAGTTGATTGGGACTTCCAGAAAAGGGGTTCACACTGCCTCAAACTGTTGCTGAGGCTTCCATTATGTCAGTCTCCCCCAGACTTTTTTTGGTGTCTGATACAGGGCAAACTCGCACATAGTTTGATGAGCACCAAACACTTTGAGAGTTCCTGCCCTACATCTAGTGGCCTATTTGCTCAAAATTCAAAGGAATTTTGTTTTGACACTTTTCCCTCTCCGTCAAATTTGGTTGAAAACAGCCCAATTCATTCAGAAATTGTTAGGAGTGAATACATAAACAGCATGAGTACGAATAACTTGTCATTACGGGGAATCCAGCTAAAAAAATTAATGATGGTAATCCAGTATCTGAGAGTGAAGACAGGCTCTTATTACAATTTGGTGTTTACTGTGACAGTGCCCAGTCTTTGGATATTCTATAAAAAGTTTCAGCAAATTCCATTGTTAAGTTAGCAATATAAATCACCTCTTGGAAAGTAAAAGTTGTCATCTGAATGCTGTCTATAATTAGCTTAGATATGTCAAAGACATAATATTCAATAAATGTGCACTCAGACAAATCAAAAGTACTCTTGCTACAAAGAAATCTTCTGTACAAGTGTTTTAATGAGCCATGTAAATAATTCTATCAGCAAGTACTTAGATCCACTGGCAGCAAATCATTTTTGAGACAAATGGTAATTACAGTGCCAGTGCCAGTTTTTCTGGCTATATCCTATGGTGCTCAACAGTGAAGCATTACTTTCTCTTGGATTAAGTTGCCTCTTTACTGAGGCAATAAATATACACAATATTTTACCACTGTTGATACCCTTTATCCACACAAATAATACTTGAAAGAAAGCACTCTTACCAGAAAGAGATTGGGGCTTACATACAAGATGTGCACAGACATTATTATCTCTTTTGGTGAAGAGTATGGAATAGGTGGAGATTAAAATACCACTTATCCAGCTTTTGCTTTATATGTCAAAGGCTTGAGAATGACAAGGATTCTCTGAAACTATTTTCTTCTTAGTTCAAATACTCAGCAAAAGGAGCCTAGATGCATTCTGCTCAGTTACAGCAAATACCTGTTACTTTCATTTAGAAAATGGCCAGCATCTGCTCATTAGCAAATGGCAGGATCTATTGTTGCTGCCCTATTGAGCTTATTAGATTCAATGTCAGCAGCACTGTCAGATCTATGACAGCAAGTCAGAATAGGTTTGTCTTGGTCATTCTTTTAAAATAAAAACAAAACAAAAATCTGGATTGATTTGCTGGAACCAGTAAGTTAATTTCTATACAAGCTGTTGGCTTGCACTGACTTTATAGAGCTGATGCATGAAGGAGTTGGCTATTCACAATTGTTTTTAAAAATGCCCAAGTTTCAATAAGAAACATCTGGTCTTTTTAATTACAGAACACTTTTTATAAATGCTGTGCCTAGATTTGTAATTTTAACAAGAGAATGTAAGATTTAATCATAGGATATGATAATAACTAACAAATAGTAGGTTTCCAAGCATTCTGGACTTGGTGTAGATGTCAAGCCTGAGTACTAACTGGGTAAGTTCTATAAACAGAATTTCTGAGATAATGGACTTGTCCAGAAGTTTCCCTTCCTATCCGCACATATACTGGATCTTCAAGCCAGGCTAGACTACTAGGGTAGATCAACAAAGCTGCCAGGAAGTCATGAACTGTACCAGAGCTATCAGTTGAGTTTGTATCTGTTAGTGGCACAGCTTACTACCATACAGTGCAGCTGACGGTGGCATAAGCTACTATATGCTATGTGGGCCAGCAGTTCCTTTAGCTGGCAGACAACCATCATTCTACAGTCACCTCAGAATTTCTTCTGTTTTGCATGGACAAAATCACATAATCTTATCCTTCTCTCTCCAAAAGTAGATTGCCATGCCTGGTGTTAGAGCCACTCTTTGAACACTAGCCTGTTATTTTATTTTTACTGAGGCACTGCAATACATCTGCTAACATATAAGCACAGCTGGATCCTATCATAAGCTTGAATGCAACAAATGGAAAGCAGAAATAGCTTAACCCATGCAGCAGGTTGAATAAATATGTAAAATAGTGTTTCTGTAACCAGACTGCCTATAACACGACCAGCCCTCATATTTATAATCCAAGCTTCCGCAAGAACATACCAACACTGTTACTGCATAAGAGAAAAGAACCTTCTAGCCCTCGATCCTGCCTGCAGAGACAGGTGCTTAGGGATGGACATGAGAAAAGAGTGATACTTCCTGTCACTTCCAGACTCCCTTAACCTGTGACTTGGGGCCTTTCTTAGCTTCAGATTGTACCTTTTAACAAACCTCAGTGGATTTTTCTCTCAATAATTTATTCAATTGATTTTTTGAAGCATAGTAAGTTTGTAACATCTACAATAGCCAATGGCAAATAGCTCCACAGATAACACACGTTGTGTGAACCATCCTTTCGTTATGCTACAGATTTTATTGGAGCAATGTTTCTTAACAGGAAAAGCTTATGAATTCTATATGTAGGCCTGATAATATTTGCAAGACCAGACAAATATGCTCTGTGTTTAGAGGAGTCATTGCCCAGACTCACAGTCAGAAAAAATGTACAGGTAAAACAAAAATCAACCTTGCTGAAAATTCTTCCTAGGTATGAACTGAGCAGCCTAGTAAACTGGTAAGTAAAACACAACAAAGTAAATAAATAAGTAATAAATAAATAAATAAATAAATGAGCAGCAAATCCAGGCAATGGCTATGAACCAAAACAAGACTTACAAAGTACATGAGTTTAATAACTATAATCTCAGTATCTTTAGACATGTTCTTTCTAAAAAAACATTATGCATGTTTTTAAATCTTCATTTAATGAAACTGTAGCTTCTGATAATGCTAAAAATTTAAGAGTTATGTAAGTCTTCATTTAAAGAACCTGTAACTTCTGATAATATGGATAAATATCTTCCCAACTCTAAAGTATTTTCATATATGCAAAACTGATAGTAATAAAAGTAACTTAATGCTATAATAAGCCACTCTACTTATGTAAACACTATTTTTTGAAAATCGTATCACAACCACTATTTAACGTGCTAATTTCATGTAAAACCAACAGGCCATCCAGTGGGCTGAACCAGGGCAGAGAAGCCAGGAACTCAACTGCTAGCCATAGTTATGGCACTGACTCAGTTTTTGCCTACAGCAAGTACTGAAGCCCACACTTTCAACACTGACATCTGTTTTTTAATCCATTTTGTAGACTATATAAATAATCTTTCTAAAGTTGCTTACCTATGACTTCTAGTGACACGAAAAATGGTGGAGATGGTGATTGTCAGTTTAGGCCCCAGGTGCAATACATTGTTAAATCTTTAAGACTTTTTCCCTTGCTACTCAGGAAAATGTTACATAAAATGCCCAAGCTGAACTGAATCAACTGAGGCGTAAGTAAACATGTCATCTACCAAACCTCATGTGAGGGAGCAGTAATCTCTAGCAGAGGTTTGGGATAGGCAACTGGAGCTGTAACATCTGAAACTCTCTCTGCAACAGGCAGCAGAGCTTATCTGTCAAAAGCCCTAATCATACTAAGTGCCACTGGATTTGTTGACTTTCAGTGGGATTTGTTCTCGTAGGCGATTTCAGTTCCCTCAGAAATACCAACCTCTGTAATTACACAGTCACATAAAATAGGAAAGATTGGATTATATCACACTATGTTCTTCACATCTATCTAGTGTCACATACTGCCCAGTAAGGAAGGTTATCTACTGCCCATCAGGCAGTTTTATTTCAGACTGTGCATAGGTTATCTTCATTGTATCCATCTGACAAAATAAGAAAAACGAACAAAAAAAGTAAGTACCAGGAAGAACTAAAAATCAGAGAAGACCAAAATGGGTAAACAAACAAAAAAAATCACAATCCTTGCAGCTAA
This sequence comes from Apteryx mantelli, assembly GCF_036417845.1. NCBI lineage: Eukaryota > Metazoa > Chordata > Aves > Apterygiformes > Apterygidae > Apteryx > Apteryx mantelli. Next base: position 26,426,189 of record NC_089981.1, read on the forward strand.
TTTTGCAAACATGGGATTTCCAGTAGTATTTTGAGGAACCCAACTGTTTACACAATCTCTCCTATAATGAGTAAGTTGGAAATACGTCTATTAGAATAGCAAATAATAACCTAGTGAAGACAAAGTTACTGGATTTAGACATACTATAGTCCAAGACTATATCATCAAGACTACCTCTATAAAAGCAGCTAAGACGTGTCAGCCTTTAGAGTGTGACAGTCAAAACTGTGAGTCACTGAACACATTCTATTCTGACATGTATTAGAGGAGATGAACCAGGCCCACTGCAAAATCTGACATTAAGTCAGCTGCAAGAGAAAACTCAGAGTGATTCTCAAATGCAGCAACTGGAGGGAAGAGTGACAAGAGGGTGGATGAGAGGAAAACTGGGGTTTCAGGTTTTGCTCCACTGAATATTTTACTATTAAGAATTCAGCCCACTCTCAGCCTTTTATCAGCTACCTTCAGCAGCTCCCCACTTTTTTTGAAATCCATTCCTAGATGCCCATCCCTTCACAGGCATTTGGGGGGAATCTACAAATCTGAATCAGGGATATGGTTTCTTCTACAAGGACTAGGCGCTGTCAAGTCAACACATGATCACAGTGTTGCAGAAGAGAAGCAATATTTGCATTTTAAGAGGAGGACCCATGTCAATTTGGTCATTGTCATAGTGGTACGTAATGCACAGCATACATCCTTGTGCACTGCCATGGGAGCCTTGCTCTTCCCTATTATTATTTCTCCTAAAGCTATGCAATTTCATAGAAATATAAATTATGTGTTATGATTCTGCCTAGCTGGAATTAATAATTCCCTGGTTGCTTTCTTATGGATAGATGGACAGAGCTGAAAATAAGGTGATTCCAGAAAAGGCCATGTAGCACACCTAGATGAAAAGGCAGAAAGACTCTACCGATGTCAGAAATCAAACAGACTCGTTTTTCCAAATTAGCTAAGCACCACAGTGCTAGAGGGATAAACAAATAATTGTTTGTAACATATATATGCAGAACTAATCATAAAAATAGTGCTATACAACTGAACAGATACTGCAGTCGATAAAGAAAGCCAATATCCTAAGCTTTCAGGGAAAATGAAAAAATAAAACTGCTCTGGGTAGTAAGAATTAAAGAAAAAAAAAAAGCCCAGAGTAAGAGCTAGAAGAATGAAATACTCAGCAGAAAAGAGAGCCACCAATGTACTTGCATGAACAGAAAAATACAATTGAAACAGAAAAGAAGCAGGCTGTCTGCCAGCAACCTTGATCTTGATCCCACTGAAATTAATCACAAATTCCTATCGACTTCAGTGGAACAGGGCTGGACATTTGAATTGTATTGAGCTACGGGCTTTGAAAGATGACTACAAAATGCAGCTAAAGGCTTGTTTTAGCAACATTAAACACAGCATTAGCACACCTATTTTATATCACGTTTTTAATATAAATATGAAAATTTCCTTATCATGCACCTAACTACTATTGCCCAGAAAACAGCATAGCTCAGGTAGTGATGACTCTACCACCTTCTATCAAAGAAACAAATATTTTTTAGAGCAGTAGAACCCAATGACAAATTTTCAAAGACTGAGATACGCAAACTCATATAATGGTATATAGTGTCTGCACATACATAAACCCAGCAGATTATCTGAAGCAAGACAGTATAACACTGTAAATCTCATGTTGCACATTTACACTTGCCAAACCCGTGTGTACTATCAAGGGAAATATAATCATAATTCCAAACTTATAGAATATGCAAATAAGCCTACCTATTCATAAAATTTGACCCACACCTGCTGTATCTGATATGGAAGTAATTAATTCTGTGTGAGATACAGCTCAGACATGTAGGATGAAAGCAATATTCTCTATAATCACGACTATACTATGACTTCCTATTTTAATTCTGTGCTTTGGAGATGTGCACAATCTTCATACAAGGTGCTGCAATTAGAAAAATAGGAAAGAGATACAATAGATCTACTGATCTTCATCTTTCTAAGAATATTCTAAACTTAGGACTGGAAGGAGAATATTACAAATATTAGATCTAAACTATGCAAAGTGCTCCTTCAGCAGTTTGAGCTAGCCATCTAGCGTCTTTCAGTGTGATTTCACTTCTCTCAAACAGTAACAATCATATTTGTCCATTTTATAAGGCAGTTTAAATACAGAACGTTTAATTCCAGGTATTTTTTCTATTTCCTTAAAAACGATTTACACAGATGTTTATTAATTGTAATAAGTCTTTTCTGAGATGTTATAATGTTCGAAATAGGCAGAAACAGAGACTATTCTTCTGCTGTATTTTCTGTTTGGAAACACCAGAAATATCAAAGTTAGCTCCTCCCTGTTTTTTTGGGGAAGATCTGCTGCATGGATACTGTAACATACGATGCCTTAACCAAGGATCAAAGTCAATTAATCTACATTTAACACATCTCCATCAGAATGTCAGTCCTGTGAGCTAAACTGGTATTAGGACACCTAAAAAATGGCAGAAGTTGAGAAGCAAGCGCAAAAAACCCTTTCAGCTCATGAAGCTTAACTATAACTCTGGCTGTGGTGACAATGTCCTTTCATTAAGTCACCAATTCTCTAGATCTACATTTCTCATTGAAAACGTGAGCAGAAAACCAAATGAAAAGGGCTAGAGTCTGCAATAGTTTTCCCTTAACATGTCATCTTTCAAATTATAGAAACACCTGCACCCTTCTCTTTCCAAATTTGAGTTTTTATCCTTTAAAATACACACACATATATACAGTGTGTATATATGTATATACATAGCATATATACATATATGCGTGTGTGTGTATACATATCCATAGCATATTTTCCCCTCCCTCATCTTTCAGTAAATGTCTCATTCACACAAGGCAGTAACAGTATTCCTTTCATTATTCTTTGAGCATTTCTTCTCTTCTGTCAAAGTTGTTCATTAATCCCCATGATTCAGATGTTCCTCCTTGTTTCTATCCATCATTAGCAATATCCAACAGGTTTCAACCTGGACATGTTGTCCTAATCTTTTGTTAGAGTATATACCACTTACATTCTAACTTCTCAGCATCAGGAGACACCCCTTACTGCCTTTCAAGCAGCTCTTTAAGACTGCATGTACATATGAGTTTATATAAAAGAGTACTGTTTAACTACCTAAAGGTAGTAGAATCATTTCTTCTCACCCTGTTTAAATTCTTTTCTTTTGATTCTTGTATTTCTGTTCTCGTACATTTTTCCCACTGCACTTTATCTGCTTTGTTCCCATGATTACAGTTAAAAGTTGGTTCATACAACAGCTTCTTTTTCACAGAATCACAGAATCGCTGAGGTTGGAAGGGACCTCTGGAGATCATCTAGTCCAATTAATTAATTAATTAATTAATTTTTTCACCTCCTCAGCAAACAGAGCATGCCTCAACTGTATGCAGTACAGCATTTGCTGACAGAACCTTTTTTTTTTTTTAAACACTTCAGCTGTTTTATTAAATGAGTCACTCAAATGCCGGGAAATACTGTATAGTAGCACAAAATATGAACGTTCAAATGTAAAAGAAGTGAGTATTATTTACCAAGGAACTTTATGTCCAGAAGTAATATGGCATCAAATCAAATAATTTATATGGCCTGCTCCTACACTTGCTTACTTATGTCATAAGTAGTTTTAAAAGACAACTGTTATTTTTTCTGGTTTCAATGCTTTCAGTGTTAATAGTTCATTATTTAAACACCTGTGTGCACACACAAATACATAAACATATATTTATACACTACCTGCCTCCAAGAAACTTCTCTATCATTATAATTTCAGAAAAATAAATACCAGTGCCTGCAAAGCTATTTTACCAATTGAAAAATACTAGTGCTGTTGAAAAAAAAAATTTGCACAATTTTTTCAATTCTTTTCTGTAAAGCTAGCTCCTAAAAATGATTTATGAGGCCAATACACAAGCAAAAACTTGTACTGAATTAATGCGTACTTGGACAGAATTCTTATCAACTTCAAAAGCATTTTTTTTTATTTTACTGGAAAGTCAATAGAGTTTTATACTGATATCACTACAAATACAGCTTCCTGTATCATATGTTCACATATAAAACAAAACACAATGACACACCTGGAATCTCACAAATACACTTCATAAAAATACAAACAGCAATTCCTCCAACACTGGTGTAAAAAACAACCAGATTTTAAATATGCTACTACTTGCGACCAAAATATTGCCTAAACCCTAACCTCAAATTAAAAATTATTTCAATTACTACATCATCACCCACTAATACATATTTTGCTCTAGATGATCACAAAAAATTATGCTAAAGTAAACTGGGAGTTCACCAAGACTTCCAGTGGTACTTTTTTTCTCCACTTGGTAAGAATATAGAATATAGCTAACTGGAATCAGTGTAGAATTATATGGAGCCAGATTTAAAAATATTTAGGCACTTAATAATAGCTGCCTAATGACATTTATTTCCATAAGTTGCTAATTCCCCAATTTCTACATGTTTAGGAATCTGAATACCTGTAAGTGTCCTGCTTTTGGTTTATAGAGATAACAAGGCATGAGAAACATGACCATAAAAAGGGCCTAAATATTTCCTGAATTACCTATGAGGAGGAAAAATATTTACAATTGAATATGATTCTAACAGAATGTAATTTCTCTCAATATTCCAACTGTCAAATCATGTATAGTACATATGAACAAATACTGTTCCTGTTGAAATTAACATGAATTTTGCCTCTGATTTCAGTAAGAGCATGATTTGGCTTAAGTGCCTGTCCAGAAGGCTTGTGTCTAGTATGTATCTCACAGGAGCTTCAAAGAGATTTCTTTTGCTTACAGAGCAAACAAGTAGACAGGAGTACATAATAAGACTAAATAAACACCTTTGTTGTACAGGAGTTCAAATAAAGGCAACACTGATATGGCCTTTAAAGTTAATAGTAAAGCATGTTATCTTTCTTTTGTAAAATACACATTTGTTTAGTCAGAATATCACCAGAAGTATGGGTCAATATTTTCACACCTCTGACATTTGATTCAATATAATATTTTACATTTTCATTATCTCAAAGAGCAACCCCCCTCCCATTTCATGATTACAGTTGAAGTTATATACATGTCACTTGGGGGCAGCTTTTGACCTGGCTTATATGCACCAATAGTAAATGTTCAGCTATACTATGATTATTACATGGCCAAGTTAAGGAAACTTCTCCTTAAAGCAGTCTTATTCTGAAATAATCCATTTTTTCATGGCTTAGTTTTTATTTGATTAGTGGATTTTTCTGAATATAATTTCACATGCCAAAATAGCAAGCTGCCAAACTTTATTCTAGCATCAAGCCACAAGCAAATTTACATCAGAGGCCTATATTAAATGTCTTTGCTTCCAAAAGTTAATGGAGGTTTTAGGCGGACCAATGGGGAATTTTAGTATAAAATTTTGTGGGTTTTGGTTTATTTTAATTATCTTTGTTAGAAATGAATGAGATTCACATTGTTCTGCTACAATACAATTTGTTTAAAGACAGACTTATGTGATGATTTGTATATATATTTATCTTTTCTATTCTAAAATAAAATACTGCCACTCTCCAAAAGATTACAGTACTGTGTAAAAGGAAAATACATAATCACAGTTAGAAGTTACTGTATGTAATCAGATTAACAGTTTGCTGCCCATGGAGGATCTTGCACTGTGACTCTTACAAGATCACCATGTAACAACTGATAGAAGAAGATAAAAGTGGATCTTAAGTGCTCACAGAAATGTGGATTTTCTCTCAAATCCTTTTGAGGAGTCTAAGTGATGATTAATAAAAGTTACTCCAAAAACTGGTTCTGAGCAAATTTCAAGTGGCTCTTCAATTCCTATCCAGTCTTTCAAGTAGGAATTTTCTCCATGCTCACCTTTTTAGTTGAGAGGGATAGTCATTTCAAAATTTGGGGTAGAATTGCTGCAATGTTGAGTCAATAAAGGGCTTTTCTTGAGAATGGGAGAAAAGAAGGTAACAAACAAAACCTAAACCAACTTCCATCTTGAACTCAAAAACCACGGTGCTTCATTTTTTGTTACTATTATAGTCTAATTTTGAAAATGCTCAACATTACATTTCCACAACAAGCACTTACAACTCAAATATAAGAGGCTGTAGCCAATTCCTCCTACAAGCTGACCCAGCCATGTTACCAAACCTGAACTCTTTTGAAAGCCATAGCCATGTTCTTTTCAGAAAAGAAAGGAAAGAAAAAAGTTCTCTACAGTCATGAATTCAGCCTTTCCTCTTTTACAATATTTTGTGAGCACGGTGGCTAGCCTGACACTACAATATTTTACCTAGTTCCTCCAGTGGTACTATAGTAAGCACGATGCTATATTCTTTTTAGTAAAACCAGCCTTGGCAGGGACAGGGGAAAATGTAGTCTCCTGGACAAAGCAGTGTAAGTTTTTACTGTGGTTGTGCGATTACCAGCCAATCAAGATTTTGCCACTGCAAGCTAAGCATTAATTTCTCCTGGTACTTTAAAACTAACCACTTATGCATAACTCAGTGGGCTGCTAAAGCGTTACTTCTCGAAGAACCATTAACTCTAGAGGACTGCACTTCAGCATAAAGGCCCGAGGAAATGAAACCTGAGGATTCTCCTAGTGTACAGCAGAGCACAGCTATTCACAGACCCCCTGGTACCTCCCAGCCCCCGACACAGCTCGCGGCGCGGGCTGCCGGGCTCTTCTCAATCTGCCTGCCACGGGCTGTGCGGGCGGGCCCGGCCGTGGCGAGCAGCGTGCGCACCTGTACTTTAGCCCAGGACGCTTTGCGGCAAACTCGGGCCGCATCTTCTCCCCCTATTACTGTTATTACTGTCTTTTTTATTATTATTATTTATCTGACAGAAGGGAGAGAGTTTAAATCCCCAGGGGGGAGAGCGCCCGGAGTCCCCTGGCCCTGCAGGGCGAGAGGCCGCCTCAGCCCCCCCGCGCGGCCAACGGCTCTCCCTGACAGGAGCCCCCCCACACCCTCCCCCGCGCGGCCAACGGTTCTCCCTGACAGGAGCCCCCCCGGGCGGCCAACGGCTCTCCCTGACAGGAGCCCCTCCCCCCCCCCGCGCGGCCAACGGCTCTCCCTGACAGGAGCCCCTCCCCCCCCCGGCGCGGCCAACGGCTCTCCCTGACAGGAGCCCCTCCCCTCCCCCCCGCGGCCAGTAGCTCCCCCTGACAGGAGCCCCCCCCCATGGCGAGGCTTCCGCCCCGTTCCGCGCCCGCGGGGCGCCTCCCACGGGCTGACCCGGACAAAGCGGGGCCGGCCGGGGGGCACTGCCGCCCCGCACGCAGCCAGCATCAGGGCACATGGGCTCTCCGCCACCCTCGGCCCCGCCACTGCCGCCCCGGCCGGGAGGGAAGGCGAAGGGCCCTGGCCGAGCCGGCCCGCGCACCGCCCCTCGCCTCAAGCGCAGGGCGGGCGATGCTACCTTTCCCTCGCTTTGGTCCCGAGGCGGCGGGAGAGGAGCCGCTGCTTCCCAGGGGCGCGACGTCTCCTGGGCGTGGGGCTGGAGAGGGGCGCAGCCCCCGGACGTCCTCCCGCGCCTCTACGAGGCTCGGCTCCGATCGGCCCCGATCGGCTCGACAGCACGGCACGGCACGGCGGCACGGCACAGCAGTGCTCCGGCGGCCCCGGCTCCCGTTGCCATAGGGACCGGTCCCGCCCCTCGGCGCGCGGGGATTGGTCAGGCCTGACCCCCGACTGGGCTTCGCGGATGGCTCTGATTGGCGCAGCGCGAGAAAATCCAGGCTAGATTGCGCGGGAGGTCGGGCCACTGCTACCGCCGTCACTTGCGCCGAGAAGGTACGTGGCGCTCGCCGCGGTGGGCGGGGCCAGCGCTCCTCTGGCGTCACGGGAGAGGGGGAGCGCGCGCACCTGGGCGGGGAGGGGAGGGGTTCGCTGAGGGCCTGGCTCGAGCTGTGGGGCGCCCCCCCCCCCGGGCCGTTGGGCCGTTAGGGGGCAGTTTCGGTTCCCCCCCCACTGCCTTCCCCGAGGGGCCGTTGGGGCGCGGGGGAGGCAGTTTGCCCCCCCCCTTGCCGGTAGGGTTCAGTGGTTTCCAGGCGCGTTTCAGCTTTTCCTCGCTGCGCTGCAAAAGCAACGTTTCTTGTGTCAGTTCGGGCCGCAGCTGGAGCGCGTTTGCTGTGTGAAAGCACGTAAGATTTTCAAAAACGAAAGTTTCTGGTGCCCCAAATCACAGAAGCTTTTTCTTTTCTTTTTTTTTTTTTTTTAATATGCTCTCGGGGAGACACTTTCACTTCCGTCGATACTCAGTGTATGAATTTACTGATTAGACCAAATGGTGTTTCATGCATGCCTCCTGTTTCTTAATTACAGTAAATGTTTAGTATTGTATGCCTAATCTATGAGACTGAACCCATATCTCTTCAGGTGTCCTCTTCCCTGCCTGGTTCTTCTTTTTTTGTTAACTTTTTCACACATTTGAGTCTTGATGACTTAAGGCCTTTAGTTTTTTCCTTCCTCTTAGAAATAGGGGACCAAAAAGGGGGAGAAAATCTTGACCTTCATGCAGGTTATACAAGTAGGGAGAATGTTTTCAACCTGCACTTTTGTTTATACTTCATGTAAGTTTGGCATTTGATTTGTGGATTTCCATCTGGTCCTGTTTTGAAATGTGGCACCTGCTTTTGCACTGATACCTTCTGTGGGCATGTATTCAAGAATAAATGTGCTCATATGTTATACAGGAAGGTTATATTTGGCATGTATGAAAGCATATAGGATAGGTGTAAAAGCAAGTACTCTATAATTTCTATGAAAATAACTTTCTGGAATAAGCATAGGTTCTAGTTGTAACCTGTTTCAAATGTTTCACTACTATGAGCCTCTACTCATTTTTAAACAAAGAGGTATCAACAGGCACAAATTCTTGGAAAACTTTATCACTTCTGTTATTCTGTTTTATAAGATAGTTAAATATACAAGCTAATTGTTTTTTAAGGAGCTGTTGTAAAATTGTAATCATTTATACAAATAAGAGGAAAAAATAAGTTATTGAGGCATTTATGCAACCTAGGCAAGATGCTTGGTATGGGATTCTGAATACTTAACTATAATGAGAATTGGCGTCAAAAGTGGTTTTGGAAGTCGTAACTTCAGTGTTACGCGTGTGAAACAAAAATGGGGATGTAAACTCTCTATAATGGCATCTGTGGTAATAGAAGGCTATTAAAATAATAGAGCTAACTACTTAGCTCTACGTAGCTCTCAAGGAAGTACTTTCAATACTACAAAATCGTCTTTTCTTTAGTGCTTTTCACTTTAGAAATTCAGTTACATTGTCAGTTGGCATTCTTTACTGGTTTGTAGACTGTAATTCTTATTGGGGCCTGGGAACACAGGAATTAAATGTGAATTCTAATTTACATTTCAGTAATCACAAACAACCTATTTCAAAAATCTAAATAGCTATTCTCATATGAACAGTTGAAAAGAACCTATGATACTTAAAGTTCAGTTTAAAACGTGCTAGAAATAGGCACAAGAAGAACCTGTGCTTTTGTGGCTTTGCGTTTTATCTGGGTAAACCACAGTTTTGCATAAGGAAAGCCGGTTGGGATGGGACCTTTTGACTTGTCACAGGACCCACAAGTGTAACTAGTTGCAGGCAGCAGGGTCATGCTCTGACTGCATGGCACTGGCCCAGCGTTGTCACCTGCATGTTGTCGGGACGATTCATATGCTATGTGTTAAGGCAGAAAAGAAAATCTCTAATGGTTTCTGGTTGAAGTTTAGCCAGAAGTGACCTCAGCCAGGGTGCTGCAAACATGGCCCTCCTCACCTTTTGCAGCTCAGTTTAATGTTATAGCACAGCTGGGTTTTTCTAGCATGGTTACATGGACACAGGTTGTCCTTATGTTTGCTGTACACTGTAATTGTGGCAAAGGGGAAGACTGAGGCATTTGGGAGGCAAAGGGAGAGGGTGGTCTGTGCACCTCTTTCTCAGCAGCTGTGCCAGCTTAAAGAGTTCATGCTGCATGTCTCATGCTGCTCTGCCATAATACTTCATTTTTTCTATTCAATGGCTGCAAGGTAGATCAGTTAGCTGCTGATTATTTAAAATAGGTGTATTTTTGCTGCCTCTGCTGCAGGAGAGTGAGGTAGGGGAGCATGGAGGACAGATGGAAATTCCTTAAACCAGTATTGGCAGCAAGGGGGGAAAAAAGAACTGTGCCCTTGATGCAATGGTAATATGGGACACCTGATGTTCTTTTCCTCTGTCAAGCACAATGCCAAGATCTTCAGGGGTTGGTCTAGAATATATGATACTAAAAATGTCCATTACTGATTTACATAAACAGTCTGTAAACTAACAGGGTGCTGGGACTGTAGTCCGAGATTTTGTGACTGTGATCAACATCTGAGATGTTGTAGTGTGTCTGAATGCAGGAAAATTCATTTTGGTTTATAAAGTGAGATTAAAATACATTCACTTTAATGCAATATCTGGGGTTGTTTTGTTATGACTTCCGGTTTTATTTGTATTTTTTTCCTCTCCTGTTGCTTGTTACAAGATGGTCTTAGCTTATTAAGACTGTTGTCTTTTTGGCTCTTGCTATTCTTTTTCTTTCCACTTAATTCCTTTGGGTTTGTTTACGGGTTTTGGGGGTCTTTTTTGCTCAGACCCTCACTGGTGTTGGCCAGAGAATTTCTAAAGCTGTTTGATTTCTGTTTTAGATGGCTTAGGAAAGGCTTTTTGGAATCCTAAGTATCGTGATGTAGGTTTCAACATGCAGGAAGTTGCAAGGTTTGAAAACTGTTGAGGGTTTCAGTATTGCAACGGAAGCAGTTACCTTAATCTGAACTTAAGAAACAATGTTCTTAATGCTGGACATAGCATGGCAGAGCAGAAGAAAGGATTATCTTTGACAGGTTTTTTTATATTGTTCCACTCTGTTAGCATGATGGGAAAATTTCAAGAGAGCTTGTACATATCAGAGTGTCTTTAATATTTTTTTGTTGTTGTTTTTTATTTCTTGGAAGGTTATTGACACTGGAGCTCTCATCATCAGAGTTAGAGAATTAGGTAATCGAATGTCTCTGAAGTGGTAGTCCTAGATTCTGGCTCCTATGCTGCTTTCTAGCTCTGCTCTGGGAAATGCAGTGACAAATGCTACTTTTACCATGGGCAGCAAGTGTCATTTCCTCAGAGTAAGACTGGGGAGAACAGCTAACTCATTAGCATCAGCTTCTGTTTTAACCACAGAATAAGCCAATAACTTCAAGGCTGTCCAAATAACTGTTGGTGCTAAAGTAACTTTTTCTGCACAGTTTTGTCCACCGGAAGACTAGTAGCAACAGAAGCCATATTAACCTATTTAACTTGTTTCATTTTGGTTAGGAAAGACACCTAGAAATGAGAAAGCAGCTTATTCTCTGTCCCTCTGTGATCCTGACTATGCTGTTACTGGAAAAAGTCATGCTTAACTAGTACAGTATGTGGTTTCCTATGATGTATCTAGCTACTTGCTATCCACTGAACTGAAGTTGCTAAGGTAATTTTCTATATGTTTCCCAATAGCTACAAGTTACCACAGACTGGAAATGGAAATGAAATAGTGATAGTAAAGTTAAGAGTGTCCTTGTTAAGTGCCTAATTTATCCAGTGCAGAAAGTCTGACTTCATATGAAAGTGGTGAGGTATCAAGAATGCAGTTAACTTGTTGTTGAGGCTCTTTGTGGCTGGCATATCCTTGAGGAGGCAGTGGGTTCAGAGGAGTTGTGTGTTTCTGCTAGCTTTGTGTATGGCCCATGTATTTTCTTCTTCAAGACTTTACCTGGAATCTTTCCCAATTTAACAAGTCCAGATCATGTCCTCCCTGATTAATATTAGAAAGGGTTTTTTACATATGTGAGCAGTCAGAAATTCTTTATCCAAACATAGCCATTGGCTTTACTAGTTTATCAGTTATGGCCCCCTCTTGGCTTTCAAGAGACTGTTCTTCACCTGAGTTATGTCCTGCGGGTGTAGTCTCTTGTTCTAACAAGGCTAGGTTTTTCTCTCAGCAGAATAACTTCCTTGCACTTAAGCCTTGGTATTAATATCCTGACTGATAAGGGAGTAGAGGAATTGTACTCTGTTTTAGCAGTGCTCCTAGTTAAAAATCCAGTAAGCTTCAGGTGGTGTCCAGTGCTTCAGATATCTAAAAGGATCCTATTAAATTATTTTTTAATTATTGTTATTGCTTAGTTTGTCTTTTATGCAGAGAAGAATACTTGTCTCTAAGTCTGCCATATCTTTTGTTGTTTACTGATAAGCAGATTGTCTTACTCTGGTAACTGAGGCATGGGTCTGATTTATTGTTCCTTACACAGCTGAGAAGAATTTTCCTGATGCAAAATACCTCTTTCTGGTGTAGAGTTGCAGCAGCATCGTATGTTACTTTCAGTTAGTACAAGCCTTTCTGGGAAATGAAATTCAGAACAAAACACATCAGATAGAACTAATCCAAAAGTTGAAATTCAGAGCTGAAAACTGCAGTTTTTTAAGAACCGCTTCCAGACTGGGAGGGAATATCCCTAACCTGTTGCCTTGTAAAACGACGGTATGAATCCGTGAACCTGTTACGGTGAATTAACCATGGCATGCCCTTATGATGTGTCAGCTACTCTACTGTAAGAGGTACCTCACCTCGGGGGGGGGGGGGGGCGCTAGTTTTAGAAAAAAACAATCAACAGCTAAAAGATGATGGTCTTGTTTCTTCTCACAGCTCCCATGCTGTTCTGAGGCCTGCTGCTTGGAGGGGTAATAATCATCATTGATTTGGCTCTTCAAGATTGTTTTCACCCTCTATCAGTCACAAGCTGGTAAGAACTGTAGTTAATTATGCTTTTTCTCTCTCCAAATGTTATGTGGCTACTTCATTTCAGGCTGGAACCTGCTTTAGGTGAAGGATGCAGCATGTCTGGCCGGGTGGTTCCCAGCTTTCTGGGGCTACACCTATGTCCCCTCCTGGGATCAGAGGCACTTTGGGCGGCATAACCACAGCCATGGGGTTGGATGTGTGCCTCTCTTGTAAATTAGAGCACGTGTGGTTGGGTCCCTTGGTGGAGCCACTTCTGGTCACATGAGTAAGTGGCACTAAACATGAGGTGGATTGTTCTGGTGAGCAATTAGAGGTTTCTTAGTCCTGTTTTGGTGTTAGTTATCTACTAAATGACATATAACTAGAATCTATTTATTGCATCTCGTGAAGAATTCCATCACACTAGTTAATTTGGGGAGGTAGAGATCTACTCCACCTTCTTCTAATGCTGACCCAAAAAACTATGGCTAGAATAAAGAACATACTTGTACTTATTACTGCAATTATTTATACTGCAGTAGTAGGAACTGCAGGACGCCTTTCTGTTAGGTGCTGAGCAGCATAGACACAGAATGAGAGAGAACCTTGCCCATGAATATTTGTACATCTAAAGCTATCCTAAATTAGCTTTCATCCTCTGCCTCTCTTTTCCTCGGCACATACCTGGTTGGTGTTCTGCTGCAGATTGAGTGATGTATTCATTTTCAAACTGACCATTTATAACTTCAAAATTATAAATTAAAAAAAAAAAAAGAAAAAAAGTCTCTTTCTGTGTAAGTGAAAGGAAAAACAAAATGTAGTGTTAGGTTGGAAATGATGAGGAGGGATAAATAAATGTTCTCATAATATATGATTTTATTTACCAAATTTTAATATGGTATCTCCCCTAGAACAAAAACAATAAATCTGAATCTGATCAAAGAAGGTGCTGTTTCAATTGGACTTGTTTTATAAAGATAAACTTGCTCAGTCAGTTCCAGCTTTTTAGTTTCTCTTCAAGAGTTTCTGAATTTATGAGCCAAATAACTTTATCTGGAAACAGGAACATTTGGACCATTGGTGTGTTTGTGGTGTGTGTGGTTTTGTTTTGTTTTTTTGGCGCAAATCTTTGACTGATGGAGGGAAGTCAGCAGTGGTGTTTCACAAGTACTTTTTCCAGGCTGTCACTTGATGTTACCATAAATTATCCCCCAGAGGGGTAGAAGGTGATGTGAGAAAGTTTGCAGTTAACAGTGGATTATTTAGAGTATTAAAACTGAAATCTGACCTTCAATTTTAGAGCTGCAAGAGGGTCTCATAATACTCAGCAGCTGGTGATAAAGTAGCAAATGATATGCTAATAATATAAAGTGATTTACCTTGAGGAAGAGCAGTCTTAATTTTACATCCAACATGACAGGCTCTGGACTACTCCTGTTACTGCTCAGACTGGATGTGTAATTAGAAAGTTCCGTGAAGCCATCAACTCAATGCTCAGCTATGGCCAAAATGGCAAGTAGTAGGAATAATGAAATTGCTAGGAAAATGAGAGAACAAATGCAAAGGGTTGTTGCTGCATAAATCCACGGTATACCTGTATCTTAAATATAGCATGCAGTTCTGTTCTGTGTCTCTGTCTCAGATAAAGTACACTAGGACTAGAAAGCTATAGAAGAAGGCAACAAGGATGAGCACAAGTATGGAATGGCTTCTGCACTGGAAACAAATAAACAGACTTCTCAGTCTGCAGGAGAGATGCCGCTGGGACAGAGATGGCAGAGACTTGTAAAAGAGAGTGGTGTGCTGAAGGTATATAGTAAAGAAATACTTGCTATTTCTTTTCATACAAGAAAAAAGCATCAAATGAGATGATCAGTTGGCAGATTCAAAACAAATCTGTGTTTCTTTCTCCCGTTTAGCGCACAGTTAAACAGACCTTTGAAGCTTAAGTGGATTCAAAAGTTATCTAAATACCTTCATGGAAAAATTCATTTAGGACAAAACTGTAAAATTATAACTTCTGTCCCAGGACGTCCCTGAACTACAGATCACTAGAGGCTGGGATAGCTTTTACATACTTGCAATTCTCTGTTGGTCACTGTGGGAGACGGGATGCTGGGCTGAATAGAACTTTTGCCTGAACCAGTATGACCGCTGTGTGCTATGCTATTATATTATAGGATTTGTTATTTGCTGTTTTTTTTTCATGTTTTCATCTAATGTTTTTCAAATATGTGGTGTGGGGAAAGCATAGCAGTTTAGTGCAGCAGTGGTAGAGCAGAAGGCAAAGTGTGAGCTGAGATGAGAAGAGGAAAAATAAGATAAAAGGATGAGGAATGTGCTGAACGCTGCCACCTGTGTTTTGTTGATGTTGCATGTTGCAGCTTCTTAACTCTGTCTTTTTGCTCTGTGAAGCAATTCTACCTTACAGGCTGGATTGCAAATCACAGTTAAAGTGTAAACTTTCTAACTGCTTTGTGGAGAAAGATGTGGTGGGATTCTGACAGATCTCCAAGAGACTAAAGTTCAGAGCATGCTTTACACTGTGTTGTGCAAAGTATAGTTCTGGTCTTTGGGCACTGTGGGTGAAAAGTGCTATTACCTTGTCTTTGTCATGAACTGTAGAAACCTAAGAAGACCTTCCTTTCTTCTTAGGTTTTTAAATAACAGTGCTTGGTTTCTGGTGAGAATCTATTTTCAACTGCAGGCAAAATAATAATGAAGGCCATCAGCAGAGTGTAAGGTTGGAGCTGAAAATACAAAGCACATAGCTGAAAAATTACCAGTTGCTAATAAGAAAATCCCAAAGGAGAGGGGAAGCACAAGTGAGTGCAAGTGGATGCAACTGTGTGACCAAGTGAGTGTGTGAGTGAGAATGCATGAGAGTGTGCAGAGGCATCAGTGCAATTGTAATGCTGTTGGGTGTGCACAGGTGTGAGCAAGCATGCAAGTGGATGCATGTGTGAGGGTGCTTTTCAGGAAGTAAGAAAGCTGAGGTTTTGAACTGTAATTTATGGCTTTTCTTTGTGCCCTGCAGACATGATTGTGGAGAAGTGGCTCCTGCTCCCCAGTCTTCTGCATGTCCTGATTCTATTAATTTTTCCCTGCTGCTGTTCCAAAGGGATTGTGCTGAAGACCAAATAATCAAGTGAAACCATAACAAGAGCATTTCCAGTCTGGAAGCCATTCCCACAATTTTTCTAGACATACCACAGTGCAAAGCTCCCTTCTTTTGTCTAGTAGTTATGATGAAATGAAGTATCCACACTTGTGGACATTGACAATACTTAGTTTTGAAAGCTGAAAACAGAAAATCAGGCTTACTGTGTGTTTGTGTGCTTGTGAGAACAGTGAGTTACAGACTGGAGGGGTATGTGTTTCCTCACAATGAAAGAAGGAACAGTATTTAGCAAAAAGTGGTATTGGTGTCCTTGTTGGACCCCGATATTGCTTTGTTCCTGAAAAATTTGTGAGGAAATTTGAATGTTACAAGAATGGGAGGAGATGGCTGTAAGTTGTGCTCCATCCAGCATTGTATTGAACTCTAACCATCGGGAAACATTTTGTCTGCTTCAGAGATGAAACACGTTCTCTTCAGTAGTAATATTGTGAGCCGGAGGTGTAATGATCTGTGGCAAGGGGTGACTATCACAGAAAGGGAAATCATCCCAACTTTTCCTTCCTTTGATGGCATTTTAAAGAGAGACTTCAGCAAAAGATGTGCCAGAGGGAATTTGCATGTTTTGTATTGACCTACATAAACCCTAGCTAAGTATAGAAATAACACAAATTGTTTCACTCTGCTTATGTCACCCTTTGTGCTTTATCAACCATTAATCTTTATTCTTCTGTCAATTCATACATGTCTAATATTGCATTGCAAATATTTTTCTCCCTTCCAAAAGTATTCATAAAAATCAGAGTGGGGGAGAATAAATCTGAAAGAGTGTTGTCTGTACTTGGCTTGCTAGTGCCAAGCTGTGTGGCTAGAAAATGGAAATGCAGACTTCTACCTACTGCAAAAGAATGGAAATAAATCATAATGCAAGATCATACAATTTCTTTTGTATATCCTGGAGTTGGAAAACTGACAGACCAATACAACATTTTTTTTCAATGTCTTGAGCTTTATTTCAAAAGACAGAAAATCTATATAAACACTTGTTTTAATATCTAACTGATAACTTTCTGTCCAAATCAGATGTATTTGCTAGAATTAGGGGGTTGACCTGAATGGTCCATGTCTCCGGGAGAGTGGAGGGGCAGGCAGGCATGGGGTGGTGAAGTTGAAAACAAAGGGTACAAAGAACCTTGTACAGAAAGAAAATTAAGATTGCTATGTACTCATGCAGCTGACACTCATTTTTTAAGAATATTTTTGCAGAAGCAGGAATTAAATAGTGATGTGAAAATAAAGTAACTGTAACTGTAAACTTTAAAGACCAACATTGAATCTAATGTGCATGTAAATGTCCATCACACTATAATTACTCAGGTGCTATTTCTGCTTATAGGGATTTTAACATGAAATGTTTTACAGTACTTAGGCTTCACACTAATTCTGTGAAATAGGTACATGTTAAATCAAGAGTTTCACGGACTGTGAAACAAAAGTTATTCGATGTTGTGGAGCAAGTTCCACCCTATGAATAAAACTCAGAAGCTGTGATTCCAAATTTGTTGATACAACTTAGAAGTGGAAAAACAGCACTGTGAACCAATACATAAGAGCTTCCTAGAATTGGTTACCTACATGCTGTCCACATTTCTAGTGCTGGCTTTAGATTGAAGATGGCTCATACTGCCTTTCTTTCTTTATGGGATTTGTTGCAATTGGTGGAAGTGTTAATAGTTATGAAAGACAGTGGAGATGAAAATAGCAGTGAGGCAGAATGACCTTTAAAATGGATCAGGACAGCAACAAGTCGTCTTTTGGACCTTATCTCCTTTATTTGTATTATCATTTCTTCTGGCCTGACTCCCACAACGCTGCTCTGCCACAGTCTATGCCTTCTCCCCTCTCCCCCACCAAGCTGTTACGTACAGCGTAAAAACTTTCATCAGTATATCTGAAAGCCTTTGCAGTTGCTCTGTGTTTTGCAAAACTCACAGTTATGTAACGTCCATTTTGCAGGCTCGTAAGCTGAAGCCAAGATAAACCAGTTTGCCCAAATAAACTGCACCCATTATAACTGTTATCAAACTCGCAGAAATGCAAGCCTCAGGCTGTAATCTCTAACTTAATTTCAGAAATGGAGTAGGTTTGGCTGCTTCATTACCAGAGGACTAGAAGGACAACCTATCAACAAATGCTTTTTATTCATTTAACATGTGAGCCTCTCCCCAAAACTGTGTGTGAACCTCTGGAGCCCCTGCCAGCCCTTCCTAAGTGACATCCTTCCCCAGCCCACCCAAACTGCGCAGGCTCCCTGTTGGGTAGAATCACTAGACCTGCAGGGATGGAAACAAATTTGATCCTTGAATGCAGCCATGAGGCTGTATCATCTGGTCCTGAGGCAAAACTCCCTTTAGATGAATGACTGCAGACATAGGGTCCCTCACTGGACTCAAGTTTTAGGTAAGAATTGATGTGTTCCATGCATCAAAATATTCTGACTTTTGTAACATTATGGCTTAGTGTAGACTGCAATTATGTAATATAATCGTTTGAGGGCTTGCGAAGCCATTAAAGATACCAGTATCATGTTTCTGCAAATCCTCATTTGCAGCAACAGTCCAAAGCATTCATCCCCGGTACTTAATGATCACAGAGGGACGTACGTTTTAAGCATGGGCTTTAAAAATGCTTTCAATAAAAGCTCTACCTCTGTTGGCACATCTGTCTGCCTCTTGCCATTAGGCTAGCAGCATGTTTGTCTTTCAAGTCCTTTTGTTTGCAAAAGTGTTAGTCATTCTCCGTTAGTACTCTCTAGTCTGCATGTATTGCCATCCATTCTATGTACACTTAGTTTGGAGCATAATACAGCATTTGTTCTTTGTTGCTAAATTAATGGTTTCTAATGAGTCAGTCTTTAGTGTTAGAGAAGCCTGTGTTGACCCTAGAAAATGAGGTGGGCTAGGTCCCCACAATGCGAGGTGGTGAAATAGCTGTGTGCCCCATAGAGAAAGGGAAAAAGGAAAGGAAATAAGCAGTGAAACAATGCTAATATTGGTGGTTATGCTCCAGAGGCTTATTGAATTTTCAGAAGTGTTCTTTTTTTTTTTTTTTTTTGAAAGGAAATTCAAAAACTAAGAGGATTTCCTGAGTCAAATTTAGGGTTAAAAGGGAGTCTCTGTATTTGGAAACAAGGCCTTGTGGCCTGATTTTTCAGAGACTGAATATATTCTAGAGTTTGCTGCAAATCCCCTGCAGTGAGAGGTCACAGGGAGCCTTATCAGATTAAGTTATGATGCATACTGTCACAGAAACAGATAGTTTCAGCTTTTTGTTCTGTGTACCCTCATCTCTTTGTCTGAATGCAACACAGTAACTTCTGAGACTGCATCTAACCAATTCCAAACTTCCAGGGAATGTTTTAAATATCAGTGAGATCAACCCTGTTAATTTTGGTGCAAATAGGAAATGAGTAAAGCTTAATTTCCACTCAAATCAAATAAAGAAGGTTTTTTTTTTTTTTAATGTTTTCAGTGTAAGCGCTTTACATTTGTTAGGCTATCTGTCTTTTTCCTTAGAAAAACGTGTGGTGAAATTGTGATACGAGAGAAGATAAGCACTTAGAAGTGGTATAATTGAGAATAGGATTTTAGCCTGACTATTCCAAACTGAAGGATTTGTGCTAGCAAGTTTCAGGAAAAAGGGGTGTGTGTGGGGGAATTCTGTTTCAAATCTATATCTTCGTCCCTTAATGAAAGCTGTAAGAATTCACTGTATACATACTCAAAGACATCTGGGGAATTCTCTAAAAAGCCTGGGAAGCTGACAGCTGATGTTTCTTGTATTTTCAGGGTTGAAAAAGGTCTACTTCTGTCTGTTTTTAAAACAATCAATTGTAGTCTCTCTTGACCAAAGACATAGATCGGTGATGATCAGTATTAGATACTCTCTGCTGCTTTGGGGGAGTAGGCAGGAACTAAATTTATAGTACTTCAATGAATGGTAGAGCCATTTTATAAGACTAGCATACTAATTTTTACTTGATTTTAAATCTCATAAAGGCTTTTATTTTTTTCTTCAAAGAAAAATTGTGACTTACTGTTTTTTCTGGCTTAAACCTTATGACTTTTTCAAGGTTTTTAGTGTCCTATAGGAGATAGGCATTTTACTATACAACCTGATGACCAGGCTACAGTTGGATTTGTTTTCAATAACGTGATACCAGGAAGAAGAAAACGAGCTCACTAATAGAATATGAACAAACAGCTGGATGACCTAGCTTTACATTAGTTTGGTATTTTGACACATAGTCTTTTACAGGTCAAGGATTCAGCTGGGTACCTTTGGGGATGCGGAGGGGGCTGCTAAAATGTTGCAGTTGGATTCATCCATTGATTTTAATGCAATAAAGCCAAGATGATTTTGTTCTTTTCAGGTTATGTTTTCAATGAAGCCAGAGCAAAACGTCTGCTGATTTAAACGGAACATCAAGATCATGCTTAATGCTGTGTGAAGAACTGTGGTGTGATTCCTGACTTGGGTGAGAAATTTCTGCCCTTCCAAAGGGCTATGCAGTACTGTAAGGAAAGTTATATTTGTGGGTGACATATATGTAATGTAATCATTTTTTTTCCTGGAAGATTTGGGATTTAGTTAAAATGAGATAGCTAAAGATTTTTCTGTTAAAATGTTTTGAAGAGTCACCAGTCTACACTTTCACCACACAGGAGTGTAAACTTAAACACTTGCTGCACTGCAAAATTCAGCACTTAACTATGAAAAATTAGGTATTGGAATACAGGTGGAATTAGCCTGTGACACTGTTGAAGTGCTATTCCTGTATCCATATTTTCCATATCCTTCAGCTATTCTCTTGAGTGTATTTCTCAAGCAAATGCCTACTACCATTTAAAACTTATTATTACATTTATATTTAGGAAATAAGTCATAAGTCATTTTTCTTAATACTCTTACTGGGTTTGCAAATGCTTTAATACTGCCCAGGTGCTGCCCATAATTAGGGTAAGTGCTATATTTCTCCATGTCCTGATGTGTCACTGCTTCACTGTAGAAGAATGACTGACTGTGGGTCCTGAGAACCTTTGCTGACAGGTAGGAGATTTCTCCGACACCTTTGGAAGATGAGAAGCAATGTTCCCAATGCATTCTGCAAGCCTGTACTTGGGCGCATAGTTCTGGTCCTGACACAGAATTCCTGTTGTATTCAGCAGGATTATTCTGATGGATAAGGCGTATCCATGAAGACAGCGCTCATGACAAGACCCGAACTGTGCGGTATGCAGATTAGCAGACCTACTTCTTGAAGCTTCTCAGTGTGCAGGTGCATACACGAGCACACATTACTTATTTCCTCCCACGCATGCACAAGCTCTATCCCAAGTTGTTAGGTGAGCTGCAACATGTAGTAATACTGTTTGCTGCTTTCTGCTGTGGGCTGACTACTGCAGTCAAGTGCAGGAAAGTTCTCCACTGAACAGAGGTCGTTTTGATTACAACAATACTCAGTTTTGTCCCTCAAACGCATGGCCGTGTTTCTGCTTATGAAGGTAAACAGCAAAGACAAGCTATAAATGCTTCTGAATAACGTGTCAGTATTCTAGTCTTATATAACTGGCATTAAGTATAAGATGCTTTTTTTTTTTTTTTTTTAAGCCAAATAAAGCATCTTGGCAAGGATTTCAGGTATTTTAAATTAATTCTGCTATTTCTGGAACATCCATTAGATAAAATCCGTTGAGTTTGAATCATTGGCCCCCTAACCTGAAAAACAGTTTTACAAATGTCCTCCAGTAAGCATATTGTGCACTTAACTTATCCTGTGAAGACTACAAAAATTGTGTACTAAAATACAAGGGTTGAGGGCCAAACCCAGGACAGCATCAGAGTTGGACTGGGACATGAAAAGTACCACAGTGAAATCGTAGTGTATATTGCTGAGAAGAAATTATTGCATGCAATTACAAACAAATGTTTGACACAATGTTGATTTTTTTTTTTTCCTGTGGCAGAATATTTTCTGTGACTTGCAATGCTTAAAGAAGAACTCTGAAAGGAAATTGTGTTAGCAGTTAACATAGTTTTACTACAAGAAACATTATGTGATTAGCTCATACCAGAATGGAAATGCCAGATTTTGCTGGTGAGAACTCAACTCTTGCATGGTGCTGCAGGAATTTGGGCAGCTGGTAGAAGGCCCTATATTCTTTTTCTCAGCAGCCTGCCTCAGTGGAATGGTATGGATGTTCTGCAAGGAGATCACTGTGGAAGTCTCTTGCTCCTTCTGCTGCTGCTGTTTTTTATTTTTAATTATTTTTGTTTATTCTTCAAAACAGGATAATCCAGGCAAGTGCTCTAGTAACTGTGAAGTTTTATCATCCTCCATCTTTGTGTGCCTGATTAAGTATGAGTCTCTGTGATTGGGATTTTAAATACCTAACTTGCCAGAAGCTTTCCCAATTATCTCAATTACCTTTACCCAAGGAATGATTACTATTTCCAGGTGTGCATCCTGTTGTCCACAGTTCCTCAGGTTTTTCTGGCATCATTCTTACATTAATAGTCCTAACCAAGGCATACTATAGACTACCAACTATCCCGTGGTACCTCCTTAGTATATTGTAGCACTGACAAAGTTTCTACATGCATTTTCTAACTCTTCCACTTTTACTCCATTTTAGGAATATTCAGAAGCTTCATTTTTAATTAAAACCTTCAAATGGTAGAAACTTTGCATCTGTATAGTGGAACACTTTCATTGCTATCCAGAGAAACTTTCATATAACTTCTCTGTTTATATAAACTATAAAAAGAAGTTATATGAAAAAGCTAGACAAAATGAAAAATGTTATGTCCAGATAAAATTACCACAAAATATTTACAGTAAAACAAGTAGTAAAATCTGTTACATTGTTTTGAATCTTCAGTTCCCTGGTGTAATAGCTGTTCTGGACATGACTTATTTGAAAAAATTTGGGGTAAATATGAAGGATCATTTTGAATTTCCAATGTATATCCTCTCACACTTTTTTTTAAGAGAATGTTGCCTAAATTTTGTGGGGGACGCATCTAACTATCTGTTCCCGGATCTGTAAAAGTATTGTAGCTTCTAATAAATGCCTAATTTCTCATTTACTGAAGCAGGACCCTGGGTCCTAAGAAATTAACCTAAGCTGAATATTCTAGTTGCACTTGAAACTCTTGGCAGTCCCTTTTGATTGTAGGGCAGGGCTTTCTTCCTTTGTTTGAGCCTTAAATGTGTATTTCTTATATGTGTGTGTGTATATAGTCAGCTGAAATTAACCTTATTGTATAGATTTTGAGAGCTGCTTATAGACTTTATACATAGTGAAAACACAAGCTATTGCATAGCAAAGAAACAATAAAAACAATCATGGCCTATTTTCCTCCTTCATTCAGGCAGAGATTAATACTTACACTGATATCCCCATTCTCCCTGATAGAAATCCACAATGAAATATTAATAGCAACATACTGTTGAATAGACACTTGTAGATGTAAACAGTAGCTACTTAAGCCTAAGCAAACACTCAGAGCAAGCAAAGTGAGTATTAATACTCAAGTCCAAAATTACCAAGAAGAAGCATTCAATGAGATTGATGTAGGAAATTATAATGAATGTCCAGAAGGTGTATTTTTGAGGAAGTAATCCCCTCTTTTGCTTTCTTTAGGAGTAAAAAAAGAACCTGTCTCCCTCTGCTGGTTTTAGGGGGAAAAAAAAGTTTATAGAGACTAAAAAATCCTAGCTAAAATATTGATATAAATTATCAAATGTTCCAGAATTAAGGCTTAAAACTTGTTCACTTTACATTCATAGTCACTTTGAGAACGTCAGAACTACATTAGAACTATTAGTTCAAACATAAATGAATCTTCTAGTTTTTCTGAAGGGCAGCCTAATACTGGGATCTTAAGTGTATGTGAATAATTTTCTTTCATGAGTAAGCTGAGTTAAAGTAGTATATTTTATTTCATATTAAGCTGCTTCAAGCAAACTAAACTGGTCTGTACTTATTTATAGCCTATAAGGCTTTTGAAGGCCATACATACAAGATCATGGTAACTGCAGAGGGTTTCCTTGAATTGCACTGGGGCTGTGATGTTGAGGCTGGCTGGTTGGGGGTCAATGCTGTCACCCAGTCAGATCCCAGAGCTGCCTGCCCCACCGAGCTGTGCGCCCCTGCAGTGCCCCCGGCCCCTGCTGTGAGATCCCAGCTCTCCCCCCGACCGCTCCGCAAGGCAGCAAGAAGTCCTTCCGTGCCAAGGAGAGTGTATCTGCAGGATGGGGGTGAATTTTGTTTTACGGTCCCCACCCTGAAGAACAAACATTTGGGAATTTCTTTTTTTAAGATGTATGCACTGCACAAAGTAGGAACCAAACTGCAACAGAGATTTATTTATTTATTTTGGAGTTTTACTAAACCAAGTTTAGTAAACCAACATTGTTTTGAATCTTCACTTCCCTGGTCTAGCCAGCTCTAAGCAAGTCAGCAGAATGTCAAGGATCTGACCACTACTTGTTTCTGTACTGTGTATGCGTACTGGTATCTGTAGTGAGGTTTTTGTCCTTGGTACAATATGCTCTGTCCTCCTAGTTTCAGAGGAAACACATTTGTCCTTTATTAATCCATGTGCTCTGCTAACAATTTCTCATTCACGAAAAGTACCCTTTAACAATAGACATTGAGTTTATTCCTTCCAATTAATTAAAGGCAAGTAGCAATTCCAATAGTACAATTAAGGCATTGATCTGTTAAATTGGAAGGCTTACATAAATGTATCTTAGGTTGAGAAGAAAATTAATGATTTTTACTTTCCTTGTGTTACAGCCGCCAAAACACATTTGTTATATTCTGTTACATATAGCTGTGTTTTTTAGCTTGGTATACATCAAGCTTTGTATCCTAAGTGTTGTTCTAAAAGGCATCTGTCAGCTGGCAGATGCATCAGACTTACAGTTAATACCAGTATTTGTATAGTTAGTTACACAAGTTTATTTGACTTTTGCATATGTTATTTTGGAATTCTTTTGTGAAATCTGCTCTGAGTATCAGGGATAGTAAGCACAGCACTTGCTTTACCAAATATAAGAAAAATTCTCTCTTATCTGTAATATACAATTTAAATTTTAATAAAAATGTCACTTAATACAATTATATGGATTTTTTTCCTGCTTGCTTATGTGCAACAGATGCTACACATTGTTCTTACAAAATATATCTTTACCAAAAACTGGAAAACTCTCAGAGCAACTATATTTGGTCAATGTATCACAGATAGCATACATAGTAACAAGGTAGTGAGACTGCTGAGACACACAAGTTGTGTATTGTATTTACATGGGCATATTACTTCCTGTATACAAAATACTTTAAAACTGACATCATGTTTTCATGTGGGAATGTGTAACTTGTAATTATCCATTCATAAGCAAGTCTGCAGGCTATGTCATTGTTCCCTTCATCAGCTCAGCTAACTATGGGATAGTACCATTTTTACTGGCAAGTTGGGCTTCTAATGCCAAGTAGCTCTCTCTCCAGAAGCAGAACTATTTTGGTTACCCATCAGTAAAATCCAGGCTATGGAGAATGCTACTTGGAGTCTGATACACAAATGCTTGTTCTAAAAGCTGGATGGCACTGCTTCTAGAGAGTGCACAAAAACTGGTATACTTTTAATGTGAATATAGCTGAGAAGCTATGAAAGCAGAGGCAAAAATACTGGTTTTAGAGTCATTCCTCAGAGTAAGGGGTGAAAGCAAAGGAAGAAATAACATTCATTTTGTATTTAGTGTGATATAAGGAAATCAGTACCTATGTAACATGAAGCACCTTAAAAATATGTAGCAAAAATTAGAATTGGTAATACATCAGTAAAAATGATGGGCTGAAATTATTAAAATATATGCTTAATATCAGGAAAATTACCTGGCCATAAGGAAATAATTTTGAAGGAAAGTCACGGAAGCTTCTTACAGTAAGACTTATCATAAGACTGGTAGACAGACTTGATAATAGTCTAATGAAAATAGTTCTGTGCAAAGTAGAATGAATCAAATGATCTTATGTCAACTTTTATGATTCACATTTGACCCAGTCATAGACTGTCATATATTAGCTAATATTATTATGAGGAATGTTAGTCAATCAAATGGTCATGCATCTTGTTGAAATTGTTGGATGGGGTAGCAGACTTTTATTTAGGCGGAGCAGATTAATGCTCCTTTGTTTAGTGATGTATGAAACCAAGAAAAAAGGCTGTCCAAGGGCTAAACCCTGTGGTCAGTGACGAGGAAATGTAATCCAGAGCAATTTAATATGACCCTGGTGTGAGAGGAAAAGCAGCACAGAGCGCAACAGGCTGCTTTCTAGGAAGAAACCTAGACCTTGCTGGCAAAGGGGCTGTTCTCTATTGATACTCCATTCTGTGTTCAAGAATCAGAATTTTATGCTTATTGATTGTAAATAATGGAATGGCATTAGCAAGCATTAATTCCTTCTCTTAAAAACTGGCAACCTGAAAATGTCTTAACAGCTTAGATCAGTAAGTTAGTAAGAGCTTTGGTAGTGCTTTTTGTCTGTGTAGTTGAAGAATCATGCCTATGATCCTTCTACAGGAATGCATTTTGTATCAGCCCTCTGAGCCCTGATTGCACTTATTGAAGTCACCTGCAAGGCTGTCATTGACCTTAATAATGCTAGATCAGGATTTATCCTATAGAAAATGGTTAGATGCTAAAATGGTGGGTGTTTATATAAGGAATCGCATAGAAAATGCCACTGACAGCAATATTTATAACTTATTAAACTATTCATATTGTAGTGTCCAAACTGACACTTTCATGTGTTTTTTGTGTATTTTATATTTTTCAGATCTTCAGTGTATTAAAATGACTGAATAAAATACCCATAGTCATAAACTGAATCATTCAGTTATTGTAAGTAGCACTCTCTGAAGTGGAAGGAATATAAGGTTATTCTCTCTGGAATTCTTTTGCTTCTAGATTAAAAATCGTAGGTACTTTTAAATGCCTATTAGAGCTTTTAATTTGATCTTATGAAAGGCTCATTGTCTAAGCTTTGCATAAAATCCCACATGTAATACTTCTGAATATATTCAAAGCCTCGTCTTCTTTTGAAGCTATTGTGAAGGTCAAACCAAAATCCTGTCTTTTTGAAACGTGTTGATAGTTTCAGGAGGTTTGGAGTTGCAAATACCGGTCTGCGGGGGATGGCGAAGTCGCTTCCGAAGTTATATTCAGCAGAATTCTGTTTCACAGAACACGATGTTCCTAACCACTGGAGTCGTCAACCGGCACAGGACGAACCTCCTTCTTTCTACAACTGCGGCCCGCGCGCTGCCCGGCCCCGTCTCGCAGACGTCAGGCCAGCCCAGCCCTCTCCCTCCGCTGGCTGCGCTCCTCCCCGCGGGCGGGGGCAGCGCGCGGCAGGCAGCCCCCGGGGGGCCCGCTGGGGCGCAGCCCCCGCGAAGGGCGCTTCTCGCCGCTGTGCACGCTTCCAGGAGCCGGAGCATTCCTCCTGCGAGAAGGGCAGCAAATGACGGCGAGGCGCCCGCTCCCTCCGATGGCCGCCCCCGCCCTGGGAGCGCCCCGCGACTCTCCCAGCGACGGGTACGGGCGGCCGTTAACGGTCGCGCTGCTGGCGCAGCGCCGCAGCGGCCATCTCCCCGCCACCGGGCCCATAGCGCCCGGCCCGGCCCCGCCGCCGGCCCCGCAGTGGAGCGAGGGGCGCGGCCGTCGCCCCGGGGAGGCGGCGCCGCCGGCGTGGCCGCCCCGGGCAGGGTTCAAGTGATGCGGGCGCTGCCGCCCGCCCACACGGCCGCCGCCAGCCCGCGCCCCGCCCCGCCCCCTCGAGGACCCCGCCCCCTTCCCCCCGCGCGAGCGCGGCGGGTCGCGGCCGGAAGTGAGCGCACGGCGGCGGCGGCGGTTGAGCAGCGGTTGAGCGACGGGAGGGGGCTGCGCGGAGCCCGGCGCGCGCGGTGGCGGCGGCGGCGGCGGCAGCAGGGGAGCGGAATGGCCGTTGCCGCGGGGCGGCGGCGGCGTTGCAAGGTAGGCGCCGGGGCCCCCGCGCTGAGATCGGCGGGTAGGGGGCGGGCTGGATCTCTGCTCGGTCCCCTCGCTCCCATCCCTTCCTCCCCCCCTCCCAGCGCCTCCCCTCAGGGGCCGCGGCGGCGGCGGGACCCTCGGCCTCGGCGGGCTCCCCCCGGGCGGCGGGGCCTGGGCTCGGCGCCGGGCCTGGGAACGGCCGCAGAGCCGCGCTGCCCGGGCGGCACCTGCGAGCGGCGGGGCCGGGGCCACCGTGGGGCCCGTCCGAGGCGCCCTCGCCTCTTCGCTGCCCGGTTCGTGCGGCTCCGGCGAGCCTGCAGGCGGCGGCGGATCAACTGCCTCGGCGAAGTGCGGTACGGAAAGCGCTGGGGCAGCGCTGCTCCTGACCCGACTCGGTAGCTGCGAGGTCTCCCGAGTAGCAACTCGTGTTTTTTAGCACGGCCCCTTTCGAAGACGCTTTTTACAGCGAAGAGTGAAGCCTGGGGAGGTGGGTAGCTGCCAGCGCGCGTACAGCGTGAGACCCGTGTGAAGGCAAGGCTCGGCTGGAGGAGTCGGAAGCTTTTTCGCGCGCGGGCGATGCCGAGTGCTCGCTCTACGTAGGGGGTCTTGTGGGTCCCCGCCGAGACTGCCGAGTTTTCCCTGTACTTAGTTTCTCGTTGGCGTTCGGAGTGGGCTGACTAACCTGCTGCTGGTGTGCAATATCGCGGGTCCAGAGAAGTTGGGTGTTGTCAAACTTGATGCTTAACCCACTCTGCTGTTTTCTCTAAGACCTTTTTAGATGTTAGTTGTAATATATGGAAACGTGCAACCGGCTTACTGTTCGCACTTTCATCCAGTTTGTTATTCACCACCAATGCCATGAAAAGAGCAGGTATACCTGCATCTTTGTTAGAATAAGTGACTTCCCACAAACAGCTGTGCTGTTGTTGGGAAAGAGAAAAGAATAAAGTAGGA
The DNA here is from genome assembly GCF_036417845.1 of Apteryx mantelli. NCBI lineage: Eukaryota > Metazoa > Chordata > Aves > Apterygiformes > Apterygidae > Apteryx > Apteryx mantelli. The sequence goes on from NC_089981.1 coordinate 26,455,229, forward strand.
AGAAGAGGCACTGAAAAAGAGAGAACTTCGAAAAAAAGAGAGATTCTGATATTTTTCCTAGTCATTGTATTCTTTATTGCAAATGTTGTCCCAGAACGTAGTGAAATTAAGCTGATTTGGGGGGAGGGAAGACATGCAGAGAAGGTTTTAAATAACAGCCTAGCTTGTTTAATGTAAATCTCGTTCTGAATAGAACTGAAGATTCAAGAAGCATCCTGTGATATTTGTAAAAGGTATTGTATTTAGAATATAAACTGTGTTCAAGAGCATCATACTGATGGACATTGCATGAAGAATCCAAAAGAGACGGAGCAGCTGTGGGGAGGGGGAGAAACAAAATAACAGACTAACAAAAGTATTCTGGTAGTTGTTTTTGTTAGCTTGGAATGCAGTGGTGAATGCAGCGGTGTCCTTCATTCCTCTAACACTTCAGTGCCTAGAATGGCCCTGGAAAGAAGTTTCTTTATTGGTCTGGGAAGAAGAGAAGCTGGTTAAATGGATTTAATATATTTCATTTGCAGGAAAAAGGGACTACAGTAGCCACCAAATTCAGGGGGAGGGGGAAAATTAAATTGAAGCAAAGCTAACAAGAATAAATGGACAATGAAAGGAAGCTGCACAGAAGATAAAGACAGTGGGAGAAAGTCAGCACAGGGAGAAGTAAAGAAACAAATACTTTGAGATTAGGTAGCCTTTAGTTGAATAAATTAATAAGAAGTATTTAGAATCCCATCCTCTTAAATGCATTGTATTTGAAACTTTTTTTTACACAGAGATGCTTCTGTATAAGAATAGATAGGAGGTCTCAAGACAGGTTAAAAAACAACTCTTTTCTCCCAATTGATGTAATAAATAAACTTGTGATACTTAATTACAGTGTAATAGTAATCCTGATTCTGAAATTTGATGAGGTTCCTCATCACTTCCTTTCAGGCTATTTTGTTGTCATTAAAACTCAAATGTAAAGGTTTGCCTGTACAGATGATCGGGGTACATAAATGTAAATTGGTGATTTAGTTACTTTTGTCTTTTGGATTGGCTTTTTCCGTAACTACTAAGAAAACAGAGTGCCTTAAATGGAAAATGGTGTCTTTCAAATCTTAAGTTAAAAAAATCGTATCTGAATCTGTGTTCTTCTTAAACTCAGTACACTTCCTAAACTTCTGAAACACTTCTTAAACCCAAACTTCAAACTGCCAGTATTCCTTATCCTGTATTGCTATTATAACTTCGTTTCTGCTGTCTAGCAGGAGAAATGTGAATTAGAAAAGGAGAAATTAGCTTAGAAAAAAAAAGATGCTGAGGTGATGTTTGGGGTTTTTTGTTGTGTCAGGTTTTGGTATCTCAGACCAGTATTGGTCTATCTAGAAAAATGAATTAGTTCAGAGCAGGGCTCCTTATTGTATATCTTTAAAATCTTGAGCAATCTTGATATTTATGTTAGCTTTAAAAATCACAGTAAAATAGCATTGATGAGTGGAATGCTATAAGCATAACATTAGCATGACTAGAATCCATAAGATATAATGAGGTTTAAGATCAGCCTTAACATTTAAATAAAAATTTACTGCTTTTATTTTAGAATGATTGCCTTTGGTGTCCATGGTTAGTGGGATTTTTTTTTTTCCATTTTTGGTAAGAATAGTACAGCAAACTTAAGAATGAGAATGTAGTACAAATGTAAATTGTTTGCTTCATGGAAGTGTAACTGTAAATACATTTTTCTATTTTAAGTAGAGGATATGATGTATAATTACTTACCAGAACTAGAGTTCAATTTTTATCAGCAACTGTGAGTAACATCAGTCATCTAACAGAGTACTCACTGAATCCCTTTATACATAGAAAGGTTGCTGTGATGTCAGTTTTTGCAGAAGACTGCAGAAGTTGATTCTGGGCAGGGCAAGTAAGTGAAGGAGGAAATGTTTTCTAAGCATACCAGTAATGATAAACCTCACTTACTCTGTCAATGTTTCGGCATAAATTTTTTTCCTCAAAGCTTGCATAAAAAATATGAGAAATACTACTTTGATCTATACTTTTTTTAGAAGGAATGCAGTTTGAAATCACTTACTCTAGTTTGTTCCAAATAGTTGTCGCTTGAGAGTGTTTTTATAAGTAGCGAGAGAAGGCATATTTGCGTATTTCATGCAATTTACAATTTTCAGGCATTTGGCATTAAAGTTATAGACATAAAATGCCTTACACGGATCCACTAACAAAAAATAGGAAACTTGCAATATGCAACATTTGAGGGCTTCATGGTATTTGTGTTAAGTTTGCGTCACTAGTTCGTATCCAGAGGTCAGTTATTGCGTATGACCTAGAAGTAATATGGTCCATATCGAGTTTGTAACTTATAGGTTTCAGTGTTGCAGTTGGCATTTTTGTTAGTAGTTGTAGCAGAGGCACTGAAAACAGATAATCAGTAACTGATATGCTCTTATCCTTAGGTTGTAGTCACTGCAAAAAAGCACAGGGTGGTGACAGTGCTGAGGTGACGTTACAAGGTAGATGCTAAAAGTTTACATGAATTCAGTATGCAACTGGACAAATTCCTGGAGGAAAAATCCATTGGGGGTGTTAAAATATTACAGAAGTTACCATGCAATTTGGAAAGGCCTTGAGCTGCAGATTAGTGGAGACTGAGAGGGTATTGTGGGGAAGTATCATTATATGCTTGCCATGGTTTAGCTTTTTTCCTAAGCATTTCTGAAGCCACCCTTAGGGAAAGGATAAGGGCTGGATGAACCTTTGGTGTGACTCACTACAGCCATCATGTTCAGTTTTCCACCAGTGGTTAAAAACATATCTATCTATCTGATTCTGCACATTAAATAAGTATTTAATATTTTCTAATGTGTAAAGCTAAAAGGTATGTGTAAAGAGTGCACTTCCTCTGTCAGTTAATAATCAACAATTCTTGCTTTCCTAAATGCTAGTTTTGTGACTGAGAAGCATCTGCTGATTCTAAATGAAACTGTGTAGGTTTCGTGCCTGAGGGGAAACCTGTCTGTTGAAGCAAGTGGTAGAAATAATTTGACTACTACAGCAGAATTGTGTTTGATTAGACTGGTAGATCTAACCGGTACAGTGCACAGAGTTAAATCTGCGACAGAGCTGTGTTGACATGGTTTTCTCTCCCTATGCTACTAATGTTTTTGATATATTATGTTGAAAGTGTATACTGGATATTTGCAGGGCATATAACTTAAGAAAACTTAGGTACTTAATCATGGTCATCTTTATACAGTGTAGAGTGTTAAATGACTATATCAAAGGTGCTGGGCATCTCCATTCAGGTAGTCAAAGTAGATAGTACAAATGTTTCTTCCCTCTTTTTTTCTCTATACTCTCCTTCTTATAAATACTTGTTATATTTTTGATTGAATCAGATATTTAATTTGTTAAAATCTTGTCTGTACCTTCAGATCAGTATCACTAGTATTGGAACTAATGGAAATGCTAGTACAGATGGAGGCTATAGGTTGTCACTATTGTGAGCAGGCCAGTACTGCATGAACAACCAGGATTTTGTCTGTAATAGTGCTGTCACTGGTAGGAAATGTTAGCAAAGATGCTCTAGTTATAGACCAGGAGCAAACATTATCCCTTAAGGATCTCTGCAACCACGGAGCTAGCTAGGAGTTTGGCTGCTGCAATGGCAAGCATGAGATAAAGGTTAGTAAAAGTGAAGCAGCCTTTTTAAAGGAGGAGCTCTGCTGAAGAGACCCTGGGGGTCTTGGTAGACAGCTGTTGTGCAGTCTCTGTCCTCACGGGTCTGTCAAGATCTGCATGCGTAAAGCCCTGAGCACCCTCACCTCATCTATTCTCATAATTGACCTTACTTTGAGCAGGAGGTTGGACTACAGACCCTCCTGAGGTCCCTTCCAGCCTTAATTATTCTATGAAGTGGTATTTTAGAACAATTTTTTTTTTTTTTTTTGCAAATGATGGACTAATAAGCAAATTATTCAGCTGGGGAAACAAAATATTTGGGGCACTGGCTTTTTTTTTTTTTTTTTTTTTTTTTTTTTTTTTTTTTTAAGGCCTAGAACAGTAGCATGGCTAATTTTGATTTTGTGTGGAATATTTTGCATTGCATGTGGATTTTCAAGTGCCCTTTGGAAAGAGAAGTTGATCACAGAATCACAGAATGGTTGAGGTTGGAAGGGACCTCTGGAGATCGTCTCGTCCAGCCCCCCTGCTCAAGCAGGGTCACCTAGAGCATGTTGCACAGGATTGCATCCAGGCGCGTTTTGAATATCTCCAGAGAAGGAGACTCCACCACCTCTCTGGGCAACCTGTGCCAGTGCTCTGTCACCCTCACAGTGAAAAAGTATCTCCTCATGTTCACGTGGAAGCGTCTGTGTTTCAGTTTGTGCCCGTTGCCTCGCGTCCTGTCGCTCGGCACCACTGAAAAGAGTCTGGTCCCATCCTCTCGACACCCTCCCTTCAGATACTTGTACACGTTGATAAGATCTCCTCTCAGCCTTCTCTTCTCCAGGCTAAACAGGCCCAGCTCTCTCAGTCTTTCCTCATAAGAGAGATGCTCCAGTCCCCTCATCATCTTTGTAGCCCTTCGCTGCACTTGCTCCAGTAGTGCCACATCCCTCTTGTACTGGGGAGCCCAGAACTGGACGCAGTACTCCAGATGTGGCCTCACCAGGGCTGAGGAGAGGGGGAGGATCACCTCCCTCGACCTGCTGGCAACACTCTTCCTGATGCACCCCAGCATACCATTGGCCTTCTTGGCCACAAGGGCACATTGATGGAAAGCATGAAAAACATAGGGGTGACATGGAGAAAAGCACAACTTCAGAGGTGGTTGAAAAGCAAAAGAACCAGTAAAAAGTTCTCAAAAGTGAACTTCTGAAATAAACAGAAGGAGGAGGTATGAAAGCATTGTTCTGCAAGGAGAAACATTGCAGCAGAACCCAAATTCTTCGCCTTTGTCAAACAATGCTGCTAATAGGTTTGGGGCTGTAGGGAATGGAAAGAATCCTGGCCAAGTGCATCGGAGTGAAGCAGCCTGAGATGCCATCAGTTTCATTATTGCTTTTTCTGGTACCCACATCTAGAAAATACTGTGCAGGAGCAGAACTTGCAGGTATGCTGTCAGGGCGCTGGGAACAAAATAGGGGAAAGATGCTGAGGTGTAGAACTACTCACCAACTTCTATATGTGATGAAACTGATGTCAAGTTTCCTGTGGATTTGTCTTCAGCTGATAGGATTTAAAGAATTTTTGCTGTGATTCAAGCATTTATAAAGATTATTTATGCAATAAATTTGTAGTGTGCAATAATATGAGCTTATGCCACTGTTTTCTTCAGCTGTGACACAATTTCTTGGCTGTCTTGGGTTGCTTGTTTTTAATGAAACTTAATGGAATTTAATTATCTTTAAGACTTCTGTCCCTTTAGCAGACTTGGTTGAAATGGTGATTGGGCTCAAAAGTTGAGGGGAAGGATGGGCTATAGCAGCACAAATATGCTGAAGAAGCTTGCAAGCATATTGCACAAAATCCATGTGTATCCACGTCTGCTGGTGGATTAGTTTGCAATGGCTAATGGTGCGGACCACTGGTTCAAGAAGGGGAAGAGTACTTTGTGGCTGTGGGAAACAGATGATGTGCATGTAAATATAGCTGCCTGGGTTAAAATCTGCCTGGAACACCGTGACTAATGCTTCCGTCCTTTGTCCTTCTTGGAACATTGATCCAAAATCAAGATTCTACAGTTACAAAGCATGACATGTAGTAAGTCTTCTGTATAGTATTTTGGATGAAAATTGATGTAAATGGAGGGGTTGTAAGCATTTCTATAAGCATGGAAACTGCTAAGATGAGATTTTCAATGGAATTGTTGCCAATATTGAAAGATCTTAAAGCATTCCTGGAGACTTCCTGTTCTAGTACTGGAAACACCCTGTTCTTACCTATCTCAAAATCAGAGGCTTTATGTGGTGAAACTAATTTTTGGATGTAAATGGATCTTTATAATCAAAGTTAAGAGATGCAGTTACTGGTCTAGGTACAGCGGCCTGGGTATTATTTAGAAGCTAGCCTGGCTGACTTGAATGAAACAAAAAGGAGTGCTGATTGAGAGTTCACGCTCAATTAAAAATCGTATCTTTAGATAAATGGTTTTTTTTGTTTTGTGTTTTGGAAGATTGTTTAGAAATGAGCTGAAGGGGATTCAGTTTTTCAGTTAGTTATTTTAATCTCTTCTTTAAGAAGGCATTTTCTAATTTTGCTAAGATGACTGGATTAAAGAAGCTACTAAGTTTTAGTGGAAAGATAATAAAATAGAACTATAGCTAAAACACTAACCTTCCAGGACTATTTGTGTATGTATTATTGGAAAGCTTTCAATTTAAGCCTAACAGTATTTAAAAAAAAAAGAGCTTTTAGTCTTATGAAGGACTGAAACACTCAGGTTTATATTCAAGGACTTATAAAGCTCAAGTGTCTGTAAATAAGGTTAAGAACAACCATTTTTATTTACATTTCTCAACAGATGCATCTGCAGCACTTAAAAGGAGTTCTTCCAGTTTGAAATAGAAATGATAAATGAGAAAATATTGATTTTTTTTAAAGGATTTTTTTTACTTTAAAATCAGTTGCTATTAACATATACAGTCTTTTTAAAAAAGATCAATCTGATTATATGATTATTGTTTAGATGGTTTATCTGGCTTTCAAAGCCTCTCTAACAAACAGTTCATGCACTGTGTGGAGATTAAAAATCTAAAAGCGAAAAAAAAATCAAGCTGTTGGGAAAAGCAATAAACCATGTAATACCAGTCATGACTGATGTACAAGCTGTTACACAACTGAAGAATCTGTTGGTGTTTTTTTTTTTCCTAATGTGTTTTAAGGTACCTGGAAATAATTATTTTACTAGTTGTATAGGAGGGGTGAACCTATGTAAACTGACTTGGCACTTTTTCAAGAAATAAAATGTCTAGTACATTAGTTACAGTGTGTGTGTGTGATCTTAAAAAGCCCTTTGTTCTTTCAAAGCATTACTGGGATGATTTCCTCTGCTTTTTTTTCTTGATCTTCTTGTTTTCAACCACTTCACCCATAGTGATTACACCTGCAGAATCTCTTGTCAGTCACTGTGTTCTCATACTTGCTTCTCTGTTTTGTTTTGTTTTTCTGAAATGCCTATACTATTTTGGTAGGTCTGTAAGTGACTCTCATCTGACTTACTCATGACTTGACTTGTTGAAGTATCTATTTAGGTGTTTCTCAATTTGTAGCAATCTGTGAATCCATCTGGCAGAGGAAGCTTTTGAGCATCGAAGTTTTTTATTTCTTCCTAAGGAGTTTTCCTTGTGTGTGTCAAATATCTTACTGTGAATTCCTTTCTAGATGATTAGTACTTTCCATAGTATGCTACTGCTGTCTTATTTCACTGAGTTTTTCCCTGTCATCCCATAAAACTGCTACTATCTCTGGTATGTGGGCAAGATTTGTTAGTTCCTTAGTTATCATTTGATGTTAGGCAAATGCTTTGAATTTGTTTTTAATTAATGGTAAAATAGCCATAGGGAGTTATTTTGAAAAATTACATTTGTTTTGAGGAAATTCTAGCTACTCTATGTCAAGGCATTACTTTACAAGGAATGCAGGAAATGGTCTGACATATTATCATTGCTTCTGTATTTCGTATGGGAGTTCTAGGGAGTTGATGTGCACTGATTTGTGATAGCCATAAAGTATTTCTTGAGAATGAATTACCAAATAATATGAACTCTGTGCTTGTTTAGCACTAGAACAGATTATAAATAGAATTTTAAATTAAAAACTTTTTTTTTTTGAAAAGAAAATTTTTTTTCAGCTCTGTTTAAGTAGAGAAGAATTTTAACATGTACATGAGCAGGTGATGAGATTATCTCTGTTTGAGGTAGCAGGATTTATCACTAATAAAGACATCCCTTGTTCGTTAAGATAGGAAACTAATTTAGATTTTTGGGAGCCTTTGTCCTGGTAGACGTGTAATATTCTGTATTGATTTTTCTGATGTTTCTTACCAAAAATCTATAAATTCCTCCTGAGTAAAAATTGCTTCATGGTTAGATTTTATATATTTGCTAGAGGAGTACCTGTGTAAATACTTTCTGCTTTTATGTAAGCCTCTGTAACCTAAACTCTCCTTTGGAATGAATTTCCATCCCCACTTAGTGGCTTTGATCTGAAGGAGATTGACAGACATCTTGCTGTTTCTTGGTTCTTGATGTTAACAAAGTTTTGCTGTTGCTACTTATTTAAAAGAAAAAAAAAAGCAAACAACAGCATTTTACACCTTTAAAATAAGGAGTAATGAGCATTACTCAAAAAAATTACAAAGCAATACACAGGTACATAACTGAGTAAATTAATTTTAGATGCTATAGATATATGTATTCAAAATTGCTACTGAAGACATGTTTAGGAAGATTCTGCTAGATTGGAGCCAGGGAAAGAGGTATGCAGATTTGTGCCTTATTACATCTAACTGAATACATACAGAAAATATTGTCTAAAGTTACTAGATTTCATTGCAAGGGACGTTTAGTCAAGACTGTAGCTAAATCAGGTGGTTGAGTTTTTTAGACCTGCTTTTATAGAAATCTTGAAGAAGGTAATATCAGCAAATTACTGCCAGAACAGCATAAACATAATAGACATTATAGAAAGTATGAATGCCTGTTTTATTTTAAATTTAGGGAAAGTAAGTGATTTGGAGATGTTTTATCACTTTCAAATTTCTGTTATAATCCCTTCAGTTGTTTCTATGCCTTTAAAAAAGCAGGGGGAGAGGGAAGAAGCATTTGACAAGTGACAAGTTCTTTAAGTATTTGGAGAGATTGTGCTTTTGAGGGTAGAGGGATTGACAGCTGAAAAAGTAATTTTACTGTTGCTCACAGTGGTGTGCGCAGTAGCTGAGATGAGAACTATCTCAATTCTTTCAGGATTACTTTTAGGACTACAATTCTGATGACTTCCAGTTGTTGCAAACATCTCATGAATTCCTGCTGTATGATCAGCAGTGGTCCACATATCTGTTTTTTGCCCGTTTCTGGGATTTGAATTGAAACATTGTTCTGAGTGTTTGATAGGAGTTCCATGCTGTTCTTGCAAATGGAGTGTGCCCTTCTCTTTGTAAATGTTGCAAAAGTTTAAATTCTGCTGTCTGCCTTTGAATTTAGGTGGCTACAAATTTAAAAGTTCAAAATGAAGCCAAACTCTGTATGTGAGCGTGTTGACTGATGCAGTATAGTTAACTTTTGAAAGACATATCTAGGAAGCATTTCTTCCGACGGTTATATCGTATAAATTCACTGTTTAAAAACTGGCATGCAGGATAAAGTCTTGCTAAAACTTGCAATTTTATCAGATGCTTTTAAACTGTTTGAAATCTGCAGCCTGATTATAGAATTTGACAGAAATTTGTAGGCTGATTTGGCTTTATAACTGTCCTCTCTGAGGAAAGAACTTATATACGGCGATCAAACTGCATATGTGTTTGATGACAGAGTGCCTGCCTTGCAAAAATAAAAATCAAGTTCAACTTTTCAGATTACTACTACTAATAATAATATCTTTCAACTTCGGCTCTTAGAAGTCACTGGATTTATATCATTACAAGTTTGCAATCAGAGCTTTGGAAAAAAAATGCAGCACTGTCAGGGGAAAACTAAAATAAATAAGCAATTATTGAGAGACTGGGATCCTCTAGGCATTACAAGTGGATGTACTGCAGCAGGTGTCTAGCAGTGCACCATGTTTCCAAGTGCTAAAAAAATGTATGTTTATCTCAAGTCATGAATTGGTGAAACAGTAGCTTGTTGTGAGTAGGAAATTGCTTGGCAAATATGAAGATCAAAGCTGTTGATTTTGGCAGAAAAATAAGCTTTCCTACTTTTCATGGTGCCAAACTCATTATAGTTTGGTTCCTATTATAGTTACTTTGAAGACGATGTAACTTTGATTCCCCCCGACCCGAGAAATCACTTGCTCTTGCTGCTGTAATTATCAAGCAGCACCATAATGCACTTGATATTCTTCTTCAAAGCTGTTGCCCGGATAGTTCAGAATAGTCTCAGCAAGTATAAACCTAGTTTTGTTTTTCTGAACAAAATTCAGAAAAAAATTTGTACTGCTCTTCAGAATCCTTAGGCAACAGCAAAACTGTGAAAATTACACTTATTTCATGCTACTACTTTGTAGAAAAGCCAAGTAGGAATTGGTAAGAATAGCGTGTTTTTGCATCTAAAAATTTGACATAACAATTTTTGACCAGACATCAGTTAATGAGATTAAAGCCTACTTAGATATTTAGGCAGTCTGAGCAGTTAGTGTAAAGTACATTAGGCTTCTCATTAGGACATCATGGGTGGCTAGTAGGCTTAGACTGGCTGCGAAATATTCAGTACACCTTTAAGAGAAGATTTAGAGTGACTGTTCTGTTAACAGGTGAATATTAAGTAATCGTGTGTCGCTGATGTGCAACTGAAGGCTGGCCCTTTGCTCCTGCCATCAGCAGAGTATAGGAACTGTGTTTTGCAATGGAGATTCACTTTGAAGTAAATCTTACTTATGACAGAAAAATATGTAGGTTAAAGATACTATTTTATTTTGGTCTTCTAAAATAAAGTGGGGAATATAAAAGCCTGTAAGTTAGCATACGCATTTCTGCATGCCTTGATAACAATATACTTTTAACTCCTGTTTTTCACCCATTAGCCTGTACCTATTTCACCAAGTCCCTGTCTGGATGTAACAGTTGGCTCTTATTTAAGCTCTGTGAGATGGGAAACATGCTTGCTTGCTTTGTTTTTTTTTTTTTTTTTTTTTTTTTTTTTAACTTTAGAGTAAGCTTGTCTGGTACAAAACTAAATAAAAGAATATATATGTGCTTATGCAGACAAGTTATGAAAATATAAAAATTGTTTCTGATTGCTTTAATTTCTCAAATCTACCAGTCGTGTTCAGTTTGGTGGTCAGGGCTTGAAACTGAGAGAACTCTAGAGCACAGACCAGTTTGTGACTATCAGGATTTAATGGCTGGGCTCTCCTTATGTTGGAGTTCATGTCAAGATACGTGAGGCAAGTATCTCTGCTCCATACGTATCGCTCCTGTTACAGACCACAGTTTGTGCTCACTGTGCAAAGGATACATGGTGAAGGCTGTAGTCTGGCATGTTTTTAGACAGTGGTGCCACCAACAACAAATGCCACGCCATCTCTCCCCACCAGTGTTGCAGACTTCTTGGGCTGGCTCAGGTGTCTGTGCAGCTTTACTGTAAAACAAATCCGGGGGCTGACCTGTCTTACAAAGTAACCCAGCAAAAAAGTCGTTCTGATCCATTTCAACACTCTACTTGTGCAAACAGGTAGTGGATAGGACAGGACTTCTTTGTAATGGCAATAGTGGTGGCTTTAATGAATGCCAAACTCTGCAGCTTAATATAGTGCAAGGAAAGGATAGACTTCATCTGTGTTGAAAATCATTATCTGGTGGGATGGATAAATTCTAATAACCACCAAAGCTCCTCCTTAAAATTTTGTTCTCCAAGGCTATTTAGTTGTGTGCTTTTGAGGTTTTTTAACTTCTGGTTTCAGTCTTTGTTAACCAGCAACTAGCTGATAGAGAGAAAAGAAAGCAGAAGCTTCATAAACATTAAATATTTCCTCAGCATTGTGTTGTTTTGTGATGTCTTGTGTATATTGTCCTTAACATTTCTAAATCTATTTAAAATTTAAAGTTTCAGGTTTTTGTAGAAAAATTACTTCTTTCTGCATTCATCACCTAAGCAAAATTTAATTCTTTTGATAACTTTTGCAATTTTTGAACTGGATCATAGCACTGAGTTTAGGAATTCTCTCTTGTAAAATACAAGGGGTTTCTTTTTAAGCTACAATGAACTTTTCCTAACTTGCACCTGTCTGTAGAAGGAGTTGATGTGAAAGGCTTACAAGTATCTCTTAATAAAAGAAATGATATCCAGCTGAATTGGATGATTGTTTTATGGGACTTAGCCTAAATAAGGTTAGGAAAGCATTGTATTCTTGAGCTGCTTGTGGCATTTGTTCTGTCTGAGGTATTCCTTTCACTGTTTAGCACCAAAACATTCCTCATTTCTGCAGCGAGAGCACTGTTCTGCTTGGCCTACAACCATCTTGTAGGCATTGCGAATACAAATGTCTTTTGTTCTGCTCTTGCTACAGGTTATCTCTAAAACATAGTAAGAAATAATGTTATAAAAATTGTCTGACTTTACCCCTTTCATTAATAAGGAATGAAGGTCTCATTTAAAATGAGAAAGAGGGAGGAAGATCTCTGGCAGAAAGGAAACAAACAAAAAAGGAAAACCCCAACCCTCATCCTTTTAGTCTTGTCATGGTGCCTGAAACATCAGTGCTGGTTTAATCTTGCTTTACAAAAGGGTTTGAGTTGGATTTATGTTTTCAGACTTAGTTAAAGTATGTAGAGCCTCTCTTACAAAGATGTCTTTCGCTCACAATATGAACCACTGAGTAAAGACTCTTACTGTTTATGGGGCCAGTCCACAGAAGTACAATGAGTTTATTTAAAGTACAGCTCCGGTATGATTTTACAAAAGTAACTTATAATGGGTATGAATAGAAGGACTAATATCTAAGTCATCTAAATTGTTTGCTTCAAAGAACTTTTTCAATTGCAAATTGTTTTGTGACTTAAACCCCTGATGATTTACACCTAAGAGCAAGTCCTGTTCAGTGAAACTGTGTATTAGTGAGGATTGCTGTTTATCTAACCCTCCTAGCACAAACTCATTATTCATGAATTTTATCTTGCTATTTGATACGTGTAGTAGCTGTTGCTGGAAAACTCTTTATCTCCCAGAATCAACTCTAACCTGGCTGTGTTTAACAGCTGTAGAATAAAGTAGAAATAGTGTTGAAAAATAACATACAGCCCAGAAGTGCTCGTGATAATCTGTTGTAAGACTATTTTAATAAAGAGATATAGGTATTATGATGAATGAAGGAAGTTGTCTAATAATACTGAGCACGAGATTGGAATTGGAGAAATGTAAGATGTCATTTCATTTATGGTGACCTTAACCAAAAGTGACCTTCCAAAGTTTCTTCCCTTATATAATAGTGAATGACGCTTACTTTAAGGTTCTGTTAAAGGAATTCCTTTATCAGCAGCTCTACTTAAATTATTTATGTATTTTGCATGTACAAGAAATAGCATTTTATAAATGTTATTTCTGTAGTTAAAGTGGCAAAAGTACAATGATCTTTTTTTTTTTTCCAAAAAACATGTTTGTTTTTTAGTTTGTGATGTATTGAAGTAAATCGGAAGTCTTCTAGATCGCACGCTTTATCAATGCTAGGTATTTGTATAGTCTTCAGGACTAGGATTAAAGGAGTAAAACTGGATAAGTGTGCAGAATCAGTCAAATATGAAATGAATTAGGTACCTGAATGCAGCTTTTCCAGATCTTAGCTTTAGTTGTGCAAAGGGAAACTAAACTCTAAGTATTTACTTTACTTAACTGATAAATACTGGTAAGAAAAATAAATGGGTCTTGCAGAATGCAGAAGTTCTGTTTAATTTAATTGTGAGGTTTCTCTTAAGTTTGGTCAAAAAATCAGTCTCTTTAAAGTTTTCTGTCCCAGGTTTGTGAAGGACATATGTGCAACCCTGTCACTTGTTGGTGTATGGCTTAGTAGTTCACTTTATATGATTTGTCTTTTTATAAGTTTCTAATGCTTCGTTTCCTTTTCAGACCTGCTGAATCTATTACGAAGGCAAGGGTGGACAACCAGTACAACGGAAGTGTCGGTTCTTTAAATGGACAGCTGCTCTTGCGGTATGGCCCAGATATCCAGTAGCAATGAATTTAAACAGCGTTCATCCCCTACTTTGGCAACTGCGAGGTCAAAAGATGTGGACAAAGAGGAGGCATTGCAGATGGAAGCCGAGGCGTTAGCTAAAATGCAGAAAGAAAGAGGTGTAGCTGGTAATAAACAAACTCTTCATTCTTTAAACAGCACCAGAAAAAAAGCGCAGGCTCATAACAAACAGGACCATGATCTCATGGTGTTTCCAGAGTCTGATGCCAAGAGAATGGAAGATAAACTAAGTACCATTGACATAGAGAAACTTACTCATGCTGAACTAGAGAAACTGCTGCTGGATGATAGTTTTGAATCTAGTAGAGTACCTACATTACCAGTAACTCCCATTTTGAGCCCATCTGTTTCTTCACAATTTTATCTTGGGCCTACTGGTCGGAGAGGACAGTGGACACCTGGGATACCAGCACCTATGACTTGCACTTTACCTCCTATTTATCCCTCAGCTTCTTATACAAAACAGACTAGTGTATTTCAGAATGGATTCCATCCAAGTATGTCCTCCTATCACTCTAGAGAACCTATTTATCTTGGTCTTCCGAGACAGTCGCAATTCATTTCATATCCATTGGCAGCTACTACACCTTTCCATCCACAAGGAAGCCTACCCATATATCCTCCAGTAATTACACCAGAAATGGCAAAAGTATTCGACAAAATTGCAAGCACCTCAGAATTTCTGAAAAATGGGAAGTCAAGCACTGACTTAGAGATGACCGCTATTAAGTCTGCAGTTTCTAATCTACCAGCCTCAGAAAGCTGCAGAGACATTAGTAAATTTGACTGGCTGGATTTGGATCCCCTAAGTAAACCAAAAATGGATAGTGTGGAGACTTTGTATAAGGCAGAGGATGATGGTGAGATGACTTCTAGCATGACTGCAGAAGATCCATGGGACGCTGTGCTGTTAGAAGAAAAGTTGTTAGTAACTTGTCATCTGGAAAGAAAAGTTAATGGGAAATCTTCTGGAGCAACAGTTACAAGGAGCCAGTCCTTGAACATTCGAACAACTCAGCTTGCAAAGTTACAGGGCCAAACAACAGAGGTATGTAAATCAGTGTTTTAAATAACAGTATGACAGTAAAGATTAGTCACAGTATTTAAAAACCATTTAAGATCTGGATTTGTTTGCTGAATATTACTTGGCTTGGGCAGTATCCAGATAATATGGCAGTTTTAATGATATTCAGAAAACTGAACACTACTGCTGAAGTAAATACCAAAGAACACAATGTGCCTATGTAATCTTTCTAAATTTATAGAGGAAATTGCTGTTATTCAACACCCTACAAAAAAGAAATGGAAAGAAGTCTTTAGGGCAAGGAAGTATTTAAATCACATAGATAAATATTTAAATTCATGAGCAAGTCTTTTGATGCTACCAAATAAAAAGATGGTGAGATAGACATCGAAGAAGAGTTACATCTGAAGCAGCCTTTACCTCAGATTTTGGAAAGTGAGTTTTTCACAACATATTTGAACTTGTCTGCTTAAAAAAAAAAAAAGGCAGAATTAAAAAAGTATAGACAAGACTGTCATCTTCTCTCCTGCTATCACTTGCAGACTTTCACAGGACCACTGTACTTTGTGTAGGTATAAATCTTTCCTTCTGTGCAAATGCTGGAGAGGTTGTAACTGAAACTTTTGAGTATACTGTCCCAGAAGGTGGTATTAATGGATGCTATTGGTTCAGAAACCCTGTGCTTCTGTCCTGGAAGAGGGAAGACCATCATCTTTGTATGGCCGTTACCTGCCTCAGGCAGGGGAAAGGGCAAAAGGGTGGTCTCTGCTCTGAGATCAGGATCACTTTCATAACTAAAGGTTCTTTTGGCGTTTTTGTCTCAAAATTTTTATGACACGCTTTTCCAGTAAGAGTCCAGTAAATGATTGTAAATTCTTAAATTTTTCCTATTTTTTTTTAAAAAGTAATCTTTTTGTGATAAATCTATCACAAAACAAGAAGTAACTTTCTAAAATTTAAGTTTGCCACTTCACTAGAAAGTGAATGAATGCTTTTGGATTGTGTGTGTTTTTATGTAGAGAGACTATACAGACTGAAGGAGAAGTCACGGCGGGAAAAATCACATTTGCAGAAGCTGTAGCCATGGTGGGGGGAAGAGAGTGAAAGATTTATTTGCCTTAGAGACTTGGGATTGCAGCAGTTTTGAATGTTCTTATGTATTGTTTTGCTAGGTGTTTTTAACAGGTTGGGTACAAGCTAAAAAAGCAACTATTAACAGTCAAGGATGTTTTCCAAATTGCTCCTTAATCCTTTGCCTCACCCCGGGGCCAGTTTTTTTCTGGAAAAAGGAATATTTACTAGGCTTTAGTTTAACAGGCTGTTTAAATTTCCATTGAGGTGAAATTTCTGGCTGTTAATTTGGAGTATTTCCCGTTGTTCTGGGCTAGTTGTCAGTATTCTGGCAGAAGTCTAGTAGAAGGCTAGTGGAGAAGGAGGACAAAAAAACCCTAAAACTGTAAACCTTTACCTCTATTTTTAAGGGATCCAATTTTTAAACCTACGTGATGAAAGTCTTGTGTATACCTTCAAGGGTGTGGTGGGTTTTTTTGTTTGTTTTTCTTCTCACAGTTAGCTAAGATATGTAAGCTCAGTTATCTCCTGTTTTTGTTAGAGATGCAGGTAAACTTGGGGTCTTTGGCAGTTTGCTGCTTCACTTTGTCATTTAGCCAGTGATGATTATGTTGGCCTTCCTCTGTTGTTTGGTTTATTGTAAGGTAACCATCAGCTGGAATAGCTAGATTACGCTTCTGGGATGTTGTCCACAGAAAGTAACGCTTGACTGATTGTTGCTGAATGAAATGTGTTCGCTTATGAATTCCAGGGTTCTTTCAAGAATCCAGTATTTGGAAGGGTCCTTCCTGTTCATTAGGTCCAATCCCATGCTATTTGTAGATCACACGTTGTCCAGTTCATAAAATACTCAAGCTCTGCCTTAACAGTTTTTTCTCCTGTTCCAGAGACCAGGCTTTTTCTTGTCCAGTTCCAGACTCTGACTGTCTTCAGAATTAGTCATCTGATTTTCAGCAGCAATATATTCATAACCAGTTCTTAGCAAATGTTCTTCTTGCCGGAATGGTACTTTATCTTAAATACCTGCTGTTCCATCCTGCTGTTCGCACTGGAGAGATGCTGACTTTGTCAGCCTTTTTTTGCAAGCTCTGTCTCCTCTTATGAGAGCTCCTCTTTGCTGTCACCTCAGTAGACACTCTCTGCATGTAGAATGCTTTTTGAAGGTGACTTACGAGAATTTTAGATCTGTATTGAGAGCAGTGTACCATGTGCTTTATGCAGTGGCAATAATAAACCCTCATATGGTAGGAACATTCTGCTTGATACGTTTCTATTGCAATTATTTTATTCATGTTGGCATCACGTTAGCATGTATTGATCCTGTAGTCAGTTGATTTAATTGGATCTTTTTCAGCCACCAATTGTTTCAAACAAGCTCTTAGTTTATAGCAAAGATTCTTTCAGTGGATCCTTGATTGCATGCCCTAGACTTTCTTTCAACCTGTGTTCCTCTAGTCTGTAGCTAACTAGCTTCTGCTTAATCATACAGACTAAAACTGGAGTCATAAGTTGGATGATGATATAAAATTGCAAAGTGTCTTCAAGTTGTTTCTGCTTCGTGTGCTGAGTCATTAAAGAACGCGTACATTGATCTAGAGTCTTTCAGATCAGTATGCCCTTTCAACACGACCTGTTGCTTTTGCTTTATCTATTGCCCATCCTGTGCTACTACTTTGTTTTCTAGTTTAAGTAGTTTTCCATCACGTATTTACAAAGGTGTTATTTACCTTCTACCTTTGGCAATTCTTTCGTATTTTACCCCATTTATCTCCAGGTATGTATGTCCCACAAGATGTATTCTGAAGTAGTCTGTCCTAACTAGCCTGGATTGCTTTTTCCCCTGAGTCACCTCGTTATCTCCCTGCCTCTTTATAAACCAAGAACTACACTTACAAATTTCCAGTCATATATTTTGATTCTGTCATACAATATTTAATCCCTTGAATCAATAGAAGGCTGTGAGTTTTGCCTTATATTTGATGAGGGATATATGTATTCATTATTCCCTTTAAACTACTTTTGTGTTTATTGTTCCTTTCTGAAAGCAGAGGCAAAATGATAATTTTTGTCCTATTTTAGATGCTGTTTTCTCTCCCTTTTCTCTTCACAGAGCTGAAGAGTCTTTTGGCTTTATATACTCGTGGGATCTAATTTAACTAGACTTCTTTTTTTTTCACTTCTATTTTTGCAGGATCTGCCGATATAAGGCCTTTTTCTCAGACAGCTCTTTATCTAGTTTGGCCTGAAGTTTAAGTCCTGCCTTACAAGTTATTCCTGTTTGACTGATAGCTTTTGCACCTCTTAGATTTGCCCATCTGGAAGTTAAAGAAATTCAAATCCTACTTGTTGCTCAAGACTGTAACCATCTCAGTCCAGTGACTTTAGTTTTCTTAGTTTATCAAAGCTTGTCTTCCTGAAGTTATCTTCCAAAAAGTGATCAAACAGGAGTGTTCAAATTCAACTAAATAAGCAAGTAGATATGAAATGTCCTTAATTTCCCATTAGGACATAATTTCCAGCAATACATATCTGTAATAGCATTAATTTCTCTCCTTATCCAAATGTGATCCTGAGGTCAAATGCAGGTAGCCAGATAAGCTTTTTTGTTTTGTTTTTTAATCCTACCAAAAGAACTTCTTACTCATTACAGTAGAACTGATTGTTGGCCCTGGCTAAACTTCCCTGTGGACAACTGCCTTTTATTTCCTTAAACTTTTCTGAAATGTCAGCAGGCTAACACATAACTTTTGTCGTAAATAATTTGACAATGTCACATTGTGGCACAGAAGTGGCAGCGTTGCATCGTCCGTGCGACTTTGCTTTAAGCAATCCCGTTGTGTAGCTTTCCTGTTCTGTGGTTAGAGCTGTAAAGTGCTTTGGTAGTTATTTGTAGTATTGCTTAGCTTCTTACAGAAGAGTTCTTACTCTTAACAGAGAAAACTTAACACTTGGGTAGCTAGCTTCTTGATTTGGAGTTAGTCTGTTTTCTGTGTTGAGCGCTGCCATGCGCTCAGCTGAGTCTTTATCGAGGGGGGTTGCCTTTCACTTGGTGAGTTAAGCTAACTTCCTGTTTCCTTGTATGTGATTGTTCTTTGGTTTGTGTACTTGCTTAAGGAATGAGTGTACTAGAAATAATAGCCCAGGCATGTCAGCAGGCCTCTCACACTTGGCCAGAAGTATTTTTATGCGAAACAACTTGTCTGATATGTCAGAATGGAAGGAACCCTTTAAACTTAGGGTACTGGACCTACTCCTGAATCTCCTTCCAGGTTTTTTGGCTTTACAGCTTCTTTCACTCATTGCTTCCTGGTGTATAGCTAATCCCCAGTTATATGGAATTTATCCTTTTGAACGGATCAGTGTTCATAAAACTAACAGCTTGGCTGAAATAACTAGGTTTAAAGCAATTCAGATGACAAAAATGGGTTGGGTATATGATTCCTTCCAAGTTCATGCTATACTGCTGAAACATGTTAATTTAAGGTGAAAAAATGTATTAACAGAAAAAAGGCATGACAGTTCTTAGCTTTGCATGTATTCCAGATTTGACCTCTTTTCTGTGCCATTGTCTAATTTGACCATCTTCTCTGATATGCTCTAATGAAATGAGATGCTCAGCTCATTTAGTCAGCTAATAATAAATAACCTGTATACTAGTTAAGTAATTATTCACTACTTTTACGATGAATAAATAATTGCAATGATTTTCAGAAAAACTATAGTTCAGTCTGCTCTCTTCTAGACTTCTGGGTGGGCTAAAGGTTTCTGTGACCCTTGTAAAAGCTGTGGATGTAAAATGTAGCTGATCAGAAGCTTACCACACTAGTGCATTGAAGGCTTGATCGTCTAAATGCAAAATGACCCCAAGCTGGATATGACCAGACCCTTCAAGATCAACTTATTCCAGAGAGTATTTGGCTGTAGTTTCATGAGTGCTTCAGGCTGCTTGTGGCTGTTGAGCTCCTGAAGGTTTAGTTCTACCTCAATGCAGCTGGTTGTGCCAGCTGCTCTCTGCTTTTTGCTTACACTAGCATTTGTATGGCTGTATTGTGAATTGGATCAGAAGCTGATCTGGGGTGAAAACTGTTACTGCTTTGTTGTTTGTGGGTTTTCTCCCCCCCCCCCCTTTTTTTAACCTGTTTGTTATGGGTTTTGTTGTTTTAAACTGTAATTCTCTTTCAGTATCTGTTGTTAGATTGGATACACTGAAGAGTGCAGCGTACATTTGGGGGAGTAGTTGGGGAGGAGTGTGTGTGGCTTAAGGGATTAAAATAGCACAGATTTGATACTACAGGACTAATTCTGAGCTTAATGTTCTAAATGCTGCTTCCTTCCAGTGTACAATTTCTTTCCCTGCTTTGTAGCAAAAGGTAGTCATAGGCCGAACTGATGTGTAGTAGTTCTCTCTGTGACTCCATATTGAAGTTTTCTTGGCAGAAGTTGAGGAAAAAAACACTTGTCTGTTGTCTTCCTCCATTCAGTAAAATCTAGTCAAATGCCCAATGTAATAGCGCTCTGAGAGTTGAAACTGTTATGCTTGCAACTTAATCGCCTTCTAGAAAGCAGTCTTCGCTTCAGTGATTCTTTCCTTTTCAAGTTGGCAATGATACATACGTCGTTTATAAAAGTAATACTTTAATGATAAACATCAGGCTTCTGAAAGTCTCTCTACTACTCATGGTTTCACAGGTTCTAGAAGTATGTTTGTAACTATTCAAATACTGTTTTATCTTTGAGTTGCAGAAAGACAATGGGACCACTGGCCTGCTGACAGAAAACACGCTTCTCCAAGAAATTGAAGGGCAGAATCAAGAACTGTCAGCTTTTTCTCAAGCGATTCTGAAGTAAGAAATTACTGAATGCAAATGAGCTTTCAGAAGTAATGAAATGTCTAAATAACTTGTTGTTCCTGTGTTGGGAAGAGTAAATTCGATAAGAAGTGTTCAGTAAGGTGACAGGGCCTGTCCTAAGCTTTTTTGCCTGAATAGGCAGGCTTCAGTATGTATCCTTTTCCCTTTGCCACAGCTTATCCCAGTTTTTCCTGTTCTTGTCTTGTTTTCCAAGAATAAAACAAAATTGTTAAGGTATTCAGTAGTAAGTTCTTTGTATGACTGTGCCTCCTCTTCATTCTTTTGATCCTTTCATATTTTCAGGTGCTAGAGAGAGTCTCTTTATTACTTTTTTTTATTCCTGCTATGGTCAGGAATCAAGATAATGGAAATAAATGATCGATCATTATAGATGAGTTCTGTTCTTAATCTCCTATGATATTGCTCTAATGTTGACAGAAATTTAGAATTATTTTATCTATGTTAAACAGCAGTATGTAAAAAGCAGCTATCAAAAAGTATTGTCTATTCATTAGTAGGTGAATGTGCTTTGATGCTTGTGTCCTGAGGAAAAGCCTTCCCCTTAATTTATCCTTCTTTCTTAACTTTCACAATTTATGGTACTATTCAGAAGTTAGTTGTTTCAAGTTCAGATTGGACTTCCAAAAGTTCAAACATATAAAGAGTTCTGTGGTCTTTTATACATGAAATAAATAACACATTTGTTTTAACTCAGTTTTAGGCAGATGCCCTGGAATGGCTTTTTTTTAGAAACTGCTTTAGAGCTTAGCTCCTGTAGAAGCCGAGTATGTCCTGTAAGCTTTGGCCTATTGAATATTTTAACCTATATGAAAATCCTATGGTTTTCTGCTTAATTATAAGGTAGCTTTTTTCCCCTCTAACAGCTATTCATATAATTATTGTTGTCAATGTTCTGTTGAGAGTAGAAAAATTAAATGTTGTGCATACAGTTTAGGCAAAGAGCAAAAGGCATTCTCTACTGTTCTGACTTGTGGTTATTACCATGTTCTTTTCCTTTAATCATACCTTTATCCATTGCAATATTTCATAAACTTTTTTTACTTACAGATTGAGGACCAAGTTTCCTTATGGTGATCAACAAACAAATCCAGGTTTTGTGTTGAGTCCAATCATGCTGCAAAGAAATATAAGTGGAGAGAGTGCCAGTATCAAGGTTTCTATAGAAATCAAAGGATTCCAGCAGCCAGTAACTTTTACATGTGATGGTATGTTTCTACTTTTTAAGTTGGAGCTTGCTTTTAAGATTTAGCAAAATGGTGAGCTGAGACTGTATACTCAGTCTAGACCAATGGCTTTCAGTTTTTTTAACCCCTGGGTCATGGGTGTGTGGGCTGCTTGCAAGGAACCTGAAAAACGTAACTGAAGAACCTTATTCTGGGTCAGTGCCTCCATGAGGAAATGTTTAGAGGTTGTAAAAGTAAAGTAAAACAGGTTTAAAAAGAGAAACCAAGCACACCAGAAACACTGTTCTAACCACAGTTTGGAATGTTAAAGCACTTTTCAAGACTTAGTCCCGTTTTAGGGTAATTTTTTTCCTTTAGGATTCTTAACTGTTATTTATTTATCAAACACCTGTCTGAGTGTTGAAATAAAGCTGTTTCAGGCTGTCGGAATATTCAGACAAATAGCTGTCAGGAAGTGAGAATAAAAATTGAAGCTATTTTAGCTATAACATCACTTGAATATGTGCTTGTGAACACAAACGCTAAAATAATATTGGCTCACCATGCCACAAATAAGCGGGTCAGTTTATGGGTAAGCATGAGTATTAGTTTGCAGTGTTCTTGTACACAAATTCGTATTCTCTCAGCAGTCAAGATTGCACAGCCTGTAGCTCCGGATGCTGTTAGCTTTCGGCAGTTCTTTGTGATGAAATAACTGCTATGGTAGTAAAGTACCTCAAAACCGCCTTACTCCTTAGCCTTTACCCTGCTATAATCTGTTAATACTTTGGAGCTGGTTCCCTTTTCCAGACCATGTCACCCTAGTAGTGTATCCTTGCTAAAGTGTTTCTTACTGTCTGGTTCTCTATCTCTAACAATGTAGACCTTTTAGAATTGAATGTTCTCCAAAGATGTGAAGCTGCTTTGTTATCGGCTTAAACTAGCTGCTGTATCAGAAAACAAGTTCTTAATGCATAGAGGTCTTCGTTCTCTTAGTTTGCCAGACCGTATAGTTATTCTGCTGTGACTAATGCTCTTCTGTTAAGAAATGAGATGGTTCTTTATTGTAGTCTAAGGAGGTTTTCTGCTGCTTATCCTTAAGATTAGACTTTTCCTAAAATTACAGGCTTAATCCTTCCCTACAAAAGGTTTTAATAGTGTAACTGAAATTTGATAGCTTCAACCCTCTATTTTTAGAAGTTCTGTGAATTCCAAGTAGCCTTGGAATGTGTTATGCATTCTTGTCCTGCAAATCTTCTTTTTTGTGCCTTCTGCTCACTTCCTTTCCTGGTGCGGAAAGCAGTTACAGTTAAACTACTACTGTTCTGTAGCTAGTGAAAGATAGGGATCTTTAGCTCATACTAGCAGTAGGTGGATTCAAAGTACCTCTCTCTTCTAATTCCTTCTGTTCTTGGTCCAATTGTGTTACATAGTTTGGCCTCCTAACGCTAGAACTACTTTAACATGGCTTATATTTCTACTTAGAGGGAACTACAGCTCTTCAGTGCTAATTGCTATGTAGAAAAGACCCAGGAGGGAAACAGACTAGCTTTAGAGCTTATTTGGGTATATCTATTAGTTTTTCATAGACTTGTACTTCCATGCAAAATCTAATAAATCAGTCAGAGCTGTTCTCATGTGTTGGCAAGAAATTAATGCCTCTTAATGAGAGGAGAAAAAAAAAATTAATCTTTGCATCCTCCCACTAGGTGTTGCAGGACTGGCTGGCCTTAGCCAATGTAGCCTATGACTATAGCACACACAAACTGTTACTGCATCTTTTTTCCTCTCGACCAACATATTCTATTCTGAAGGTAGTACTACAGTTCAGAAGTTCCACTTTTAGATTTTTTTTTTAATGTTTATGTTCTATTCACAGCAGTGAGTAGAATTGATACAGCTCTAAACTTTTGTAGTTTTTTGTTGGTTTCAACTGTATTTTTTTTTTCTGCAAATTATTATTTTAAGCTGTAGCCTGTTTTGTATGAACTTTTTTTCCCTGGGGATGTAGGGTTACAGAGGGGGGTTTTGTTGCTGGATATTTTAATGGTTTGTATAGACTTTTTCAAAAGCACTCTACTTGGCTTGTTTTCTGAAAACTGCTTGTCGTTCAGCTTAATGTATTAAACAGTCCTGGATTCATGTTTCTTATCTTTCATTGTTCTTGAATTCCTTCATACTCATTTTTCATATGCTATCAAATACCTCTGTGCTTGTAATGATTAGTCATCCGTTGGAGATGAAGCACTTACATTGTCTTGTTGAGTGTGTTGTCTTTCCGCTGTGTATCCACTACAGTGGTAACATTTTTTTAAAGAAAAAGAAGCTTCATGAAAATTAGGAAGGTCAATGAGGGGGGGAATAAAAACTTCGGAAGGTACTGCTGAAAAAATAAAATGCTTTTATGTAGTGTTCTTATAGAATTATTGGGCTTTTAGTGACATTGTCGGCAAACTGTTTAAGACAGAAGATCAGGAACTAGATAAGGAGGAGCAGAGAAAGGGGTGAAGTACTGTCTACTTAAAGTTTTGTGCATGTATAAAAGCATATCTGGGCATTCTTCCTCAGTGTCAGCTGGTGCCATGGGAGAATGTTTTTTTTTGGTTTGACTGGGATTATTTCTTTTGCTTTGTGGTTGCTGGATGGAAGGGAGAGAAGACTTCCAAAAAAGTGTTTGGAACCTCATATGAAAGTATTGGTAGTTATGAGCTGCCTTTTGAAAGTGCATGTTGATGATTACTAAGATCTGATCTGTACAATGTAGAAACTGCCCTAGACATAACTAGGAGGAAAAAAAAAACCCAAACTTTTTCTGTAGGTTTTGCCTTTGTTACAGTTGAAAAATTCATCTGCTCAAAACCAGAATAAGTAAGAAAGTTCCATCTTCAACTTTTCAGATACAATTTTTAAACTGAAGACAGCTCCAGGCTCACTTAACTGTTTGAATTCCTTGCTGAATAAGACTTAATGCTATAAAAAGATGCTATCCTAGTGTAAAAAAAAAAAAAAGTGAAAACAAATTGCAAATTAACAGCTTTTTTGAACTTTTGGTTGAGTGGCTATAATGCATCCTAATTTAAAGAGGATTTAGTGATTTCTGAAACTACAGACAGGTTTGTAAGATACCTTTCTTTGCTGCAAAAAGTGAAGTTTTCAAATGATGAAACCTAGGAAATTATAGAAGCATAAGAGCCTTCTCTAAGAGTATAAAGATAAATCTCATTAAAGAACAGTTACAATTTGTGAGTGAAAAACAGTTAATATCAATTGCTATACACTGATGTTTAACTTCTAAACGTAATTTCTTTAAACAGTGAGTTCCCCTGTTGAGCTTATAATAATGCAGGCACTTTGCTGGGTGCATGATGACTTGAATGAAGTGGACATTGGCAGCTATATCCTGAAGGTCTGTGGCCAAGAAGAAGTTTTACAGAAGTAAGCAAACTCTTTCTCATTAATGTTTAACGTCATACTTTTTCATGGCACAGTTACTGGAAAGTATATCTTTAATGATTAAATGTGTTAAAGCAGAAATATATCTTCAAAATATACAAGAGGCATTTTCGCACAGTGATTAGATCTCTTTAAAATTGCTCTGGGGTACAGCAAAGTAGGTCAACAGCTTCCTAGAAATCTCTTGTAATCTCCATTTTGTTGTATGGTGAACACAAACAGTTTTCCAAATGCAGATTTCCATAGTCTTTCTGTAGATGGAGAGGATGGTATAGTTTACAGCTGTTCTTCAAATCCCAGCAACCAGATAAATCTGCTGATGCAGTTTCTAATAATCTGAATTAACCTGGATTTTTCAGAACTAATGGCTTGCAAATCCTCAGTGTTTTGCAGGGTAATAATATTTGGTTTCCATATTAGCCATAATAGTTAAGAGCTTCAGCAAAAATACAGGTATCTGTAATAGTATATTGGGACTTCTGCAGAAGTAAAAAACAGATCAAGAAATACCATGTGGATTTTTTTTTTTTTAACCACTTCCTTATTTTGAGCCCAACAGGCTGCCTTAAAATTTCATCTGTTTTGGGGGGTGCTTTTGTTTTGAAAACACTGCTTTTTTTATGCAAGTAACAATAGTTTTCATTTGTTTAACAGTAAGCACTGTGTAGGAAGCCATGAATATATTCAGAACTGCCGGAAATGGGATACAGAAATTAAACTGCAGCTCTTGACCCATAGTGTAGTGTGCAGAGATCTGGCACGAACAGTAAGTACCTCCTAAACTGCAGTAAATCTGATTTTGTTATTCTGAAACTAACTCATATGAGGTTAGGTGCATTGGTTAGAGTGGTGTAGATAGATAGATTATAGAATTAGGTAATAATTCCTGCAGGGAAATACATGGACTTCTGTCAACATCTGAATTTTTGGCTTTGGGAGAATATTTGAGGAAATCTGTTTTCTTTGACCAGCTTCAAGAAGTTGGGAGAATTTGATCTGAGTTGTAATCTTGTGTGATTAAAAATTAGTAAGTCTGCTTAGTGATGTGAATTGTATTCTACCCTACTAAGAGGAAATAAAATACATAGCGAACTTTGGCAAGGAAGATTTTATAAATGTGGATACTGTCTCTTATTGGACCAACTAGTAAAGCTGGAAAAAGTATGCAAGCTTTTGGACAAAACTTGAGGCCTGAAGGAGAAGCAGCAAATTTCAGAATTAAGTACAAGTTGAGAACAGTTTTGGAGTTTAATTAGATATCTATCAGACTATCAAAGAGGGAGGGAGGAGTATTTGGTGCCTGTGGAGTTAGGTGCTCAGTCCCTTCTCTCTTCTTCCCCCTGCCCCAACATGTACATGTTTCATAAGCTATTAACTACCTATTTCTTCCCCCCCCCCCCCCTTGAAGAGATCGTGTTATATCCTTCCCCTTCTACTCCACAAAATTCTAAAACAATATTAGAAATTATAGAAAGGTGAGAATGAGACTCAATATCTAGTATTTTATTATAGGAAGAAGATGATAGAACACCCATACATCTAACCAAACACCTCTACAAAGTAGAAAAGCCTGTCAGAGATGTTATTATAAGGTAAAGTTATGTGGTTATTTTCATGATCAAGCCCACTATTGAATTTCTGAGTATGGTGATGTTATACTCTTGTATTTCTGTTCAATAATTATTACTTGTTGCAGGTCTTCTATTGAAGAGCTTCTTGATGCATATCATAAACAAATTGGCATAGCGCTTAAAAATGAGGTAAGCTTAGTGAGCTATTGCTGAACCAAAAGTAGCATGAGAATTTCCAACTATCTTGTTAGTAAACAAAGACCAGCTGAAGCTCTTGGAAAATTAAGATCTGAACAAACTGTCGAAAGCAGATCTGGAACCATGGATTTTCAGATTTCTTTCCCTTTTTTTCTTTTAGCTTTTCTAGCAAACTAATAATAATCTTATTGTCATAACTGTAATAGAAATGGTGTACCTTCCAAGTCCAGGGATGCCAAATAACCTTTTCTTCAAAAATGCTAGAAAAGTTTAATTCAGAGAAATAGAGAAAAGGTCCAAATCTTGGCTTTGTCTCAGTCATGTTAGCTGTGATGATATATTGATAACACAGATCACAATCTATACAGAAGCTAGCAACAGTAGTTATGTGCAATGGGAATTATAACTGAAGCATGTCTGAACATTTAAGTTTTACACAAGTATAATATCTTATTCTGCACAGTTAGATTAATTGAACATAAATGTTATCAAAAACAGTGTCTATTTCAGTGGATCACAGGTAACCTAAAAAAGCTTGCATGTGAAGATTAATTTGGAGTAATTTTCCAAATGCAAAAGCTAGCTGAAGATAAATTAAGCTAATCTTTTTAGAAATTAGTAAAGTAGGTTAACTCCTGATAGTGACTTAACTTGGCAACTTAAATTATTAAACCTTAGATAGCTTCTTTAAAAAGCAGTATTTTTTTAAGGAACTTTCTATAAGAAACAGTCTTGAAATAGATGACTTAATGGAAATTTAAAATATTGTGATTAAGTCTGTTTTATTGCCTCTCTGGGAATGTGGGTCTGAACAAGCTGGTGTCCACTGTTTACGTATTCCTTTAATACCATTGTAAAGATCATGTAACTCCCTTGATGGTGATTCATAATGTTCTCAAGGATCGTTTTTGAACATGATCTTATTGTAGAAGAGTGAGATGTTACTGCTTCCTGGTATGGTGGTGTATTTGTTGCCTTGCTCTTAACAGCTGCTTCAGCTTGCTGGTTTAATGAGATTTCACAGGCTGAGCTGAGGAATGCAGAATATCTCAATTCAGAGTTATGTTCTAATCTTTGCACAGTCTTTTTAAAGATGGGAGGTGTATCTTTTAGATGATGATTAGATTCAAATATCAACAGTTGTCCCACTTAAAATTTTTTACTCCCTAAAGTGAATTCCTTTCCAAATTCAGTGGCTGAAGATTGCTAATGGAAGTGAAACAGCTTTAAAATCATCTGCAGAGATGTTATTCATAGCCTTTGATTTCACATTTATGGCCATTTCAAAATGTAGCTATTGTCTTTTTATTGAGATAGTCTTGAGTGCCTGTAAGTTTTATCAAAACAACAGTGGTAGTTTTGCTACTTGGTTGGTATGTTCAGTTATCTTGGAAGTGTTAGCTTTTAACTTAGGACTTAAATATTTACAATGTAGTCTTCCAACTTATATGGTTATTTTTTTACCAGGACAAAGTTAATTGTTGCGAGGTAGTTCCCAATACAATTAACTTTAAATTCAAACTGCTTTTTTGCTGTCCCTTTGCAGCAAAGTCATGAGAATATGCAAGAGGGGGAAAAAAAAAAATCAGTTCACATCTTACTAACAGCATATTACACTAACTCCTCTTATTTAGTTGTAAGTGATTGTGAAAGAAACCTATACCTTAAAACTGTAATAAGTAAACAAATACTTTAAAGTAAATACTTTCATTTTCTACATGCATTCTTTAAAATTGGATGAATGAAGACTTTGCTTATGTTTAAAAAAAAAAAGGATTCTTAGAAGAAACACTTAAAACTTAAATTCATTTTGAAGAGAAGCAAGAAGGGAGTGTTAGGAGAATCTTGACTTTGTCTTAAGCAGTGTAAGAGCGTTTTCATTCTCTGATTAAAAAGTTGGTCTCTTTTTTTCAAAAGACGTTCTTGTGAAGTGTGCAATTCCCTGTCTTTTCTTTCCCTAAGATGGCAGTTTGCAGCTGCTTCTTCTGTGAGAACCGTTTAAATTATATTGAATGGTATGCAAGGCAAAAGTTGCAACAGACCTTCAAATGTTAGTTAAAGTGAAGTCAGTGATAAAGCTACATTACTGAAGCTATATTCTAGTCTACGTATGGTTTGAACCTTCACGTTTGTTTTCAAGAGGGCTGAAATTGAAAAGTTGCCTCTTCAGCATGCTTCCTTCGTCACACTAAATGAGTATTTTTTTCTGAACTACAGTTGTTTATATTAGTTGGGAATTCAGACTTCATATCTCAATAGACTGCACATATTTGCCTAGAGCTAGGTGGTATAGATGAAGAAAAGTTGGAAGCCTCCCAATGTTGTTTTTGGGACACCATTCTAGAATCCATACTACTTCAGTTTCCTACATTGATAACTGAGCTATAAGGAAGTTTTCGAGACTGAGGTTTTTATTTAATCAAATTGTTATACTACAGTTAGATGTATTTGAGATATAAATCTCATAATAAAATTTTCTCGGTAATTCCTTCTAAAAAATGTTTAAAGCAGTCCTGAGTTTTACAGTTGTGATCAGGTTCATGTGTTCTTTCACACTTTTCTTATTAGAACCAACATAAAGCAGTAGAACATGTAATAAAGACTGTCAGAAAAATCTGTTTTACATTGGATGGTGTAGAGACTCCTGCAATAACAGAATCTGTAAAGAAGCTAAGGAGGGTTGTTAATCTTCCAAGGACTAAAAACACTGAGGTAAACTTTCACACTCTAAATTGCATTCCAGTGGTGGTTGTTTTGTGTGGGTTTTTTTTTTCTTTTTTCCCTTGTGCTGATAAATACTATTTCAGAATCTTTGGTAGTTTCAGGTATCTGCAACAGTTCAGTCATGGTTGGATTTCTTTTTATTTATTTTACGTGAGAACTGCTTCTAACATCTTTTGCTGTTAATGCATTTATCACTTGCTCTTGAAACCGTTTTCTGTTCCAAATAGCCACTTTTTAAAGCTATTGTCAAAATACTGTCTTCTGGTTCTGTGTACAGATCTGTGTAACAGCAGATGGTGTTAAATCTGAGCAAGGGAAACTGATGGGCAGCTCATGCCCTGTAAAATCAGTGCAGCTAGGCTCACAGAATAGGAATTCACATCATGTATTTTCTATGCAGTATTTACTTACACTAGTAGTGTCTTAAAACTCTTAACAGTTTTGTTGCTGGATTCCTGAGCACATGGACAAAAAATGATCTCATAGTGCAGATTTTGACTGAACTGCCTTACAATGAACAGTTCACTTGAGCAGAATTGGTCTCAAGTCACTTTATCAAAAACACTGTAATTAGAGGAAAAAGTGCAAATACAAAAATTAAATAGCTTTGTAATGCTGTTTCTGTTGTCCTGCAGTCATAGTAATATGGAAATTCATGTGCCATTTTTCCGTTTTTCTCAGGTTCATCAGTTTAGTGATATGTTTGTCATACTCAGTTGAAGTCGTGCAGGATACACAGGTCAAATAAAATTCTTGCAGGACAATACAGAAAATATGTATTGAAGCTTGGTGAAATTCAGCATATGAAATAATTCTCCAAAGTTTGTTTTTTGGTATGAGAAAGGTATAGAAATAATTGGATTACAGTGTAAAAATGACTTCCAAAAAAAGTTATCCCAATAGAAATTGGAAAAAGTAATCTTTATTAGTAAAAAATTAAATTTTTTTGTGATGAAAATTTGCCTAAATGGTAATATATATGTAGGCATATGTGATATCTTGCTTTTCAGAAACCAAACTGCTGTTAACCTCAGAGCAGGTTTCATCTAAGCCTTACTCTGATATTGTCTGGGTTTTTTTGTTTTTTTTATTGTTGATTTGTGGTTGGAAGAAATAGCCAAAAATTTAAAGAAAACAGTAGACAGTTGAGTAGAAAATAACACGTATTGCTCTGTTGCAGTGTTTGTCAATCTGTCATCCAGAGTACTTGCAGTACTTCATAGTTAATGTGGAGACACAGGCCAATGTTACCTGAGAGAAAGACATGATTAACTCCTCTGAAAATTATTTCTCCCAAGTTTTTGTGTGTTTTTGATTGAAAAAAAATTTTTTTTTGAAGTTTATTTGCGGTTAAAACTTACTGTTGACAAGGTGCACTAAAAGTGTAAGGAGACCTCCCATTCTTCTGAAGCAGTAATGGCTAACTTAGCCATTTTTTGAAGTCTTAAGAAATTTTTGGCGCTTGTTTTTAAATCACCAACTTAATTCTGATTTAAAGTTTGTTTTATCAGAATTAGAATTTGGCACGAAACCCTTCCTTATTAGAAGGGAGTAAATTCCCATGACTAGTTTGTCTTTAGGCTACAGCAATGTCCTTGTTGAGACGAGACATTGCTGTAATACTGTATCATGTTTTGACTCTGATTTTAGCTGTTTTTGTGTAAAAAGTGAACACAGCAGATAGTGCTAAAAGACAGCTTCTTTAGTTGTTTAACCACTAACCCTTTTATTCAGGAAACTTATAATAACCCTTCCTACAAAAGATGCATTAACAAATGCCATAAGCAGAACAGCTTTTCAGACTTGGCTTGCTGTGTAATTGAAGCTGATGATCTGGGCTTTCATCCCTAACAGCCCTGCCTGAGTTGTGTCTCTACTCAGATAAGTTAGTATCCATGAACAATATTCCAGTGTACTATGTCTTTTAACAGTTTCTAAAATATATGAAAACAGTTGTGACTTGACAAAGCATGAACCTTTGAACTTGGGGAATATTTGCTACACAGTAGGGAAGTTGAGATGCTGTCAGTTAACTCTTAAGGAACTGAGAGTGAAAAAGAGCCCAATGTGGACCTAATTCAGATATTTCTTAGTTTATCTGTACCAGATACTTGTTAAGAACAATGGAGGCTGAATAGGGATTTCTTGATTCTGAAACTTGTTCTAACTTATTGTCTAGGTATCCTTAAAATGCGGTGAGGACAGTAGCAAGAGCTCATCTGGTAAGTTCTTCAGTCTTATTTAATAATTGTTTTCAGATGGCTGTTTTAGAAAGATGTGTATTAAAGATATGTTATAATCTAGGCTCACTGCAGCCTGAAAACCCTTTGAAAGTGAGCATAGACCAGTTAACAAGAGCAGTTGAGGACCTTCTACGACTACACGTGAATTCATGCAGCAGCAGTTCTGCAGTAATTTCTCCAAAAGATAGGGGCACCAAGGAAGCATGGACTGCAACAGAACATCTCCAGTTCACAGTATTTGCTGCACATGGAATATTCCCTGCCTGGGTATCAAAGTGAGTAATTTATCAGTTGTAAAATTTCACCCTTTTCTAGATTTATTTTTTGTTTACTCTACTTTCTTTTCCTTGTCCAGTTATGAAAAATACTACTTGATTTGTTCTTTGACCCATAATGGAAGAGATCTGTTTAAACCTGTTCAGTCCAAGAAGGTTGGCACATACAAGAGCTTCTTCTACCTGATTAAATGGGATGAGCTGTAAGTGACTTCATGATAAAACTCACTAAAATATTTTCATATATAGCACTTACCTAGCTACCTGCTGAATACAGCTTGGCATCCTTAAAGAAGGATGAATAAAGCTGCTTTTAAACGGGACTCAAAATATCTAGACAGGGAGGTAACGCAGCTGACTTCTACAGAAATTAATGCTGAATAGTTTTTTCTGTTCCAGAATATGTTGTAACAACTCTGTATATATCTGCATCTAAAAATCTGATTTAGGATTATTTCTCTAAAGAGTAGATGCTTAAGTGCTTAGAGGATCTTTCTTATGGCATATGAGAATGTCTGTCTGGTTTGAGCTGCTAAACAGCTTCAATTTCTCTTTATGGGGGAGGGGGAAGAGGGTAGAAAGAAAGAAGGAAGGGCACGCAAAGAAATACAAAAAGGAAGACTGTGGGTGTTATCTGAGAGGGAGGGAAATATTTTCCATTATCTATGCACAACTTACTCTTTTTCCACTTAATAGTTGTTATGCAGCCTGTCGTAACTGGAGTGTCAGATCAGCTCTACATTGTCCCATATATCTCTTCCTACCCATTTTTAAAGGTCAGAGATGGACCCTGAAGAATACCCTAAAATTCTACAATAATGAAACTGTTTCAGAGCAGGAATAAAACTTTTAGGTTCTAGACTACCTGTCTCCAGAGAATGCTCTGCCTTTTTTTCTAAATATACAAGGGATTGTCTGTTCTCCTGCTTGCAACTGATAGTGTATCACAGTAAGAGATGGGTCAGACTGCTTATAAGCTATTTAATATAGCTGGTAACTGGCTTAGTAATATGCTTGTGATAGCTTTTAGAATGATATTTTGGTATGTAAAACTGTCATTATAGAAAAAGCCAAATGCAGAGAACACTTTGATGCTAACCAATAAAAACGAACAGTGCAAACCAACTGAGCTGGAATTGTTCAGTGAGGTTTATACTCCTTAGCTGCTTTCTTTATGGGTACTGTTTTTGTGCCATTTTAGGAATTTGGCTTTCAGTAGTTCTTAAGAGATTGTTTTATTTCGATGGGAATCGATTGTCAGCTGACTTTAAATCTGAAAGATGAGGAGGCAGCTAACATGGAATTGAGAGTCCTGGTAGTGGGTAGAGTGGGAAGACTGGTTATGCTGGACACTCCAGCTCCTTGTAAGGAATGTGATTTAATAGACAAATATTCTTTGCCTATTAAAAAGGGCTGTTCCAAATCTAACTACAATGCAAAACTGTAATTGAGCAGTTTTTATGAACTGGTGGTGGGAGATAGTGAACTGAAATATAATTGCATGAAAACTAAACTTTGTCCTTCATTGTTGATTTACTTTTTGAAAAGAAAAGTCATCAACAGACTATATGAATGATGAGCCTGTAACTTAGAGTAATAACAATTACTAGCATGGCTGACTTATTTTAATGCTTTTATTTTATAGAATAATTTTCCCCATCCAGATTTCACAGCTGCCATTGGAATCAGTCTTATGTTTGACGTTGTTTGGAATCCTAAATCAAAGTAGTGGAAGTTCTCCTGACTCAAACAAACAGAGAAAGGGCCCAGAAATTTTGGGTCAGGTTTCTCTACCTCTTTTTGATTTTAGACGGTAGGTATCCAAAATATGGCTAAGGTTATGGTGATTCACTGTATAAGGCTTACTCCACACCCATAACTATAGAAACTGTTTCTCTGCCACTGAATGTAATAGGGCATGACAAAGATAAGCCTCTTAAACGATATGGTTATGGAGAACACACCTTCAATTAAATTGGATACGAAACAGTTCTAAATTGTAGTGTTTCCATCTAACTGTCTGAAAAACTGATCTGCTGACTTTAAATCTGAAAGATGAGGAGTTGGATGATTGGATGACAGCTGCTTGTTTGTGGGAAATTGTCGTAGTATTGTGGGCCAGAAGAGATCATGTTAGCACCCACAGCTTGTAGGAATACAGCAGTTGAGTATGCAGGCACAACGCAAGTTGTTTTTTGAGGAATCCACTAGCATTCAGG
Organism: Apteryx mantelli; assembly: GCF_036417845.1. Lineage (NCBI taxonomy): Eukaryota > Metazoa > Chordata > Aves > Apterygiformes > Apterygidae > Apteryx > Apteryx mantelli. The sequence continues at coordinate 26,489,943 of NC_089981.1, forward strand.
TAAAGATCTGTTGCCCAGCAAGTCATATGCAGTTAAGTATCTGCTAGTGTTGCTGTCTACTGAATTGATAGTCTCTGTTCTACATTGACGGAGTATGTTGTTGGTAGGTGGCATTTCATGAGTACTAATATCTGAAAGTACATTATATTGCCTAGGGACAGTTCAGTATTCATGTATGTTTTAGCAGATGAATTGTAAACTGCTAGCTCTCAGCAGATTCATGAGCCATGGTGACAGAGAATGCAACCTGCAAAATAAAATACTTGCAGCAATCCATTAATTTATCAGGAATAGTATCTAGTGCAATACAAAGCAGAACAAGTACTGACAACCAGTAAATAATATACTATGTTTCCATGTGTCACTGGGAAAGATGCACTTTTGCCTCAAAACTATATTAATATGTAGGAGGAAAAATAGCTTTTATCTTAGCCCAGTTCTGTTTGTGGAGGTGAATACAATGACAGCTTATATTTTTACAAATAAAGGCTTTAAAGGTCTATGGTATCTCTAAGCACTATTATTCTTTACAGCATCTTTGTCCTTTTTGGTAAATGTTTGCTGCAGCATGTTTTTGTAGGTGGACGTGTGTAGGAGTCAAGCTGGAGATTTAAGTTTGATTAACTGTATCTTGACTCTTAGATATATCTATTTTCTTTAATCCTTTTAAAAATTCTTCAATCTGATAGTAATGTGGCAACAAACTAGCAAGAGAATCAAAAGACTGTTTTAAAATATACATAAATTTAAAAATAGGTGTGTAGTTTCATAGATAGGCAAAATGAACCATTCCTGTTATCAAGCTGTTTTTGAGTAACAGAGATCACAGGATATTCTGGATCTGGATTTCTAAGAAAAGGGATGGGTGGGAGATAGTTAACTACTGTATTAAATTTGTAACTTATTTCTAGTTTGAAATGGTCTTCCTTCAAGTACAGCTGTTGGATCCTGTTTTACCTTTTCATTATGAGAATGAAAAGCCTACTATAGTTAATGCTCTTCAGTTAAATGTTCCTGGATTTGTTCAAATTGCCACCTTCTTTCATTAGTATTCCAGAATGCTAGTTGTTCTTGTAGCTATTCTGTAAAACTTTAACCAATATGCTTGAGCCATGGACACCAGAATTGGGCGTGATATTGCAGAAATGATCACACCAATGCAGATTAAATAGCTTCTGTATTTATGCTTGAGATATCCTAATTATATGCCCCTCTGACTCTGAGGTCTTACTGGGAACATATGTTGTCTTATTGCTGACCAAGGCCCCTAGGCTTTCCTGGAGAGTTACTTCTTAGTATTGTTTATGTTGGTTTCATGTGGTTTGCATCGTTTGATTCTAGATATGGCTCTGTTTGACTGAGATTTTTTGCTTGTGTCCAAATTGTGAAGCCATCCAGTGTTTAGCCTTGTTTACCACTCACACGATCTGTTTCCTGAAGTTATTGGTGAAGATATTAAATAGCATAGACCTGCAAACTGATCCCTGCAAGTTATTGTAAAATGCATACCCACCATAACTTCTTCTCATTATAGCTGCATTTAAACTTACCAGGAACTAATTCTTAGCATATTTAATGTGATGTGTTAATGTATCTTCCCAGTCCCTTGACTGAAATATCTTAAGGCTACAGTGTATGGTGCAAATCTGTGAACTGAAACATGTAGCTTGCCTAGATCCCTTGTCTGTTAATGCCTATTTGATTTAAATTGTTAACCATGTTTCTGGTGAGTCCCTCAATAGCAATTCCCTATCAGAATAGCAGAAAGTCTTGTCATTATCTGATTTCCATTCCTACTGCCTTGATGGTTTGTTCTGAAGACTTGTCTTTAGTTTACCAGGAGTAATTGGAAATTGACTCCCCTGGGCCACAGGGACCCGTTCAGCTCTTCTAAAGTTTCAAATACAAGTAATAGAGATCTGTTCACTTTAAGTGTGTCTGGTAGCACCTATTTGACATACTCAAACAGCTTTGCACTTGAATGATCTGCACCAGACCACATCTCTAACCAAAACTGCAAGGGCTGATCCAGTTTCCCCTTTTGTATGGTAACAATTGCAACAACTTGGGGGTGCTTAGCAGTACAGGCTTTCCTGCATTGCAAAGAAGTGTTATAGTGGCTTGCAGCTGCTTTAGGTCTCTGCTGATTGAAAATCAAAGATACCTTTTTTCGTAAACGACTTTTCTTTCAGTCCTCTATCTACATATTACATTTCATAGTATGCGATTAAAAATAGTTTTTATTTTGATTTGAATTCCAAATTTTGTTCTGTATGTCTTTGTCATACAACATTCTCATAGCAGTTAGAAGTATGGAGAGAAAATTATGTTTTCTGTTGGTGTGCAGCACTACAATAGAATGTGTTGGGCCAGAATTTGCTGAATGACTTGTATATGGCAGCTGTAGAGATGCTGGTATTTAATTTACCTGCTGTCTCCATCAATTAAATCCAGGTAATTAAAGATACTAGGCAAATATTCCATTGCTCTTGCAAATAGCCAGCAGGAACTAAAGATTGTAGCTAACTAAAACGTTGGAAGATTAAAAGGTCACTCTGTGCTTTGGAAGAATCTAAAGCCAAACTGGAAGCCCTTCTGATGAAATGTGTTTGGGGGTGGGAGGGGACTTAAAATAGCTGCTCTTGTTGATGTGACAGAAGGCTGTGACAAGTACCTTAAACTGGAGAATTATTAAAAAGAACAAACTTTTCAGTGGTGCTTCAGTGGCATGACTTAGTAATCTTTATTGGTTTATTAATTACACATACAAAGCCTGAGCCATCTCTCAAAACACAGTAAAGATTTGACCTTCAAGCTGTCTTTCGAGACTGTATTTTGATTTTTTGGTTTGTTTGTTTTTTTGAGGGGGGAGAGGGGGCAGATATGTCTGTGGTGAGCCTTGCACACTTTGTGAGTACAGCAATTTGTATGATTTATAAAGTATTCTCAGTTATGCCTTGTTATGATTGGAAACTGTTAATATTGGGAATAAACTGGCGAATATTAGTGTCATTTGATTTTTGGAGTTGCAGAATCTAGGAATATGGAAAGCCTAGGCAAATAGTTATGTCTATAATATATGCTTATGCCTAGGCCTTTTTTTCTGGGAGGGTAAGGAGCTGCATGTGTCCTGTTTTATTCCTCAGAGGCAAAAGTGTTCTTTTTTCCCCTCTGTAAGAATTAGGGAGCACTTCATTTAGCTGGGTCAGCTGTTTCTGCATTGAACTTTTTCTTCTGCCTTTTTGGCTTAAAAGTTGCATGTAGGGTTCACACATTTTAAAGGATTTCAAAATGTGGAAGAGAATCAAAGGAAAGAAACTGATTTGATGCTTGATGATCATAATACCCCTTTTTAAACTTGGAACTGTATTGGCCAATGAATGATGCATTTCCTATGTTCTTTTCTGAATATCAAAGTTTAAAATATGCCTTAAGAGTTAAGGAAGTGAACACATCCAGTATTATTTTAGTGAGAGCATCTGTCATATGCATAATTTTCACCTGGGCAGTAGAAACACTGATACTCCATTCAGATTATTGTGCTATACCCTGCTTAATTACTATATTACTATGGTTAATTATTTCTTTGTAGTGACCATTGGTCGTCTTTAGATAGTATTTTGATAACTATTATGTTGAAGTAAACAGATTGTGGCACTAATACATACCTGCTTTCTCTCTCTTTAGATTCTTAACTTGTGGAACAAAGCTCTTGCAACTCTGGACCTCATCGCATCCCAGTCATGCATCAGGGATGGCCAGTAAGAGAGGAAATATGGAAAGAATAGTATTGCAGGTTATATATGCTTTGACTTTGTTATTTTGACTTGACTGCATTTTGTTTGAATATTGTGAGTCATTAATTCTTGCATGAGTGATAATAAATCAATTATTATTTTTAGGGAGAGTATAAATATTAAGTCATATTTGAAAGCCAGTATAGAGTAGTGACCACTAAGCATTAAGGGCAAAGAATGGAAAACTGCTGTAAATGCACAGAAGTCAGATGCTGAATCATTCTCACGGAGTCAGAGAAGCTGGAGGTACTTTGGTAATATGTGCTATCAGAACTGATAGAGAACATCTTTAAAAAGCAGTCTATAGAAACGTGTGCTGAGCAGGGTGCTCTCTGGACCCACATAGCAATTCCAGTTTCTTTATAGAACGTAAGTGCCTCTCATTCTAAACTTAAAAGTCCAGATTTCTCTTCTGAGAGAGAAGGCACCTTGTTTAACATGGTTTAGCAGTCCCAACATGTGGTCAGACTAGTGGTTGGATTGAAACCACTGGTGCTTTTTAACAGCTTTGTGATTAGTCTCAGCTCTAGGCCTTCTTTCTTCTAAAGAACAACTACTGAACTGCGCAACTACTGTACTGTGCAACAACACAGTTGTCCTACAGTCAAGGACCATAGTTATATAGAAGAACTGAAACCAGAAAAAAATTTGAGAAACCAGTATTTGGAAACTGTTACACATACAGAACTAAAGAGTGCAGGTGCCTAAATATTTGAGCTTGCTGGAAGGGGGAGCTTTTTGCACTGCTTTTAGAAACTTAGTTGTCTTCTCAATCTTTTTTTTTTCCTTTTTTTTTTTTTCTCTCCCCCCCTCCTCTCTCCAGGTTGACTTTCCATCTCTTGCTTTTGATATTGTATATCAAATTCCTCAATGTGCAAAGACTACCGTGTGTCATTCCATAGAAACGTTGGAAAAAACATTGAGGGAACGTCTCCTTACCATTCTCTCCAAAGATAACACCATTGGGTACGTTAATCTCTTTGTAACTACAGTCTCTTTGTATGTGGTGATTTGTGGATAGGGTATGGAGTGCTCATCTATTCTTAAACTACTTCTGTAATACACTTTTAGTATATTTGAAGTTCTGTGGAGATGTAAGCAAAAGACTGAATACAACCTGTAAAATAATGGTGCTGTCTTAACAAGTTCACTTGTGCTTTCCATGGTCTGTATCATAGTATTCTCCAGTTACAAGATTGCTACCCCTTTAGCCTCTTGTTATATTTGCCTATTCCTGCCTAGCTTTCCTTCAAATACTGGCAGCAGTGGTAGTTTCAACAGTGGCCATTCATATGCCACAAAAGCATTTTGGGCAGGCTTTACCAGTCATCTTCATCAAACTAACATTAACATTTTGGTTTATTTCAGGTTATAATGTGGGAAGGACAGGAATAGGTTTTAGTGTAACTTTGAACAACTGTTTCTGTAGAACTTTGTGTTTTGTCCAAGTTCTATTCTTTTATGGAGGAAATAGCAGTTTTAAGTTTCATTTTACTTGTGCATGAAATTATTTGTATGTATATGCAGTGACCAGTAGTTTTGGGGTTTTTCAGGTGATGCTCTGTAACTTGCTTTGTAAACCAAAATGCTTTTGTCTGCAGGCTATCAAAAGAAGATAAAGAATTTTTGTGGGAGAAGAGACATTATTGTCATAGTCATACTAGTAGCCTACCAAAACTATTGGCTAGTGCCCCTCATTGGGACTGGGCAAGTCTTCCTGAAATATATTCGTTACTTCAGCAGTGGTCTCCTTTATCACCCTTAGCTGCACTGGAACTACTTGATTCAAAGTAAGAAAAACAAAGTAGATAAGTTCTGCACATGTCTTACACATTAAATGATTTTTGTTTAGAGGATGATTGCGTGGATAGCAATGTTCAAAGGAGGCATACTAACTTTATTCAGATAAGCTATGTAGTGAAAGAGTAACAATAGTATCTGAGGTTGAAATTCTGAATTCTAACATATAACAGGAGAATAAGTTATATAGTAAGGATGTCAAGACTGAAGTCTTGTGAGAGTAGTATGCTTGTCCTAAACATGCACATGTGTGTTTGCCTGTTAGGTAATGTCTCTGAAGGGCCTAACATTTTTAGGTCCTTTCTTGAACTGTTACAGATTTTATATTGGTTCTTTTGTGATCTTAGCTGACTTTAAAAAAAAAAAAAAAAAAAAAAAGGGGGGGGGGGAAGGAGAGAGAGAAAATATGAAAGTACTGTCCAGACAACATAAACTTAGTGTGGATTTGTGGTGACTTTCTAGGTTTGCTGATCAGGAAGTGCGAACGACAGCTGTGAATTGGATAGAGGCATTAAGTGATGATGAATTAACAGACTTCCTGCCTCAATTTGTGCAAGTAAGACTTCCTGCTTACACTAAAACTTCAATTTTTTGCTCCTGAAAAAACAAAGGAATTACCGATTATAGATAACAGAAATGTAATGGCACTTCTATGTCCTTAATAATCTTAACTTAGGTATGGGAAAAAAATTTAAGTAAAGCAGTCAGTTTCCGTCCTGCGTTTGTGATGCTTCTGTCAGTGTACTAGTCAAAAATCTTAGTCTTTGTCTAGAACTGAATTGATTACATTTTCTTTGCATTTAGGCATTGAAGTATGAAACCTACCTGGACAGTGCTCTTGTCAGATTCATTTTGGCTCGGGCTTTGGGAAGCATTCGAATAGCCCACTACCTATATTGGTAGGATGTTCTCTGTTCTGTTATTCCTTTAACTTATTTACTATAGGATTAACATTTCCAGAATAAATATTCTATCTTAATGTCATAGTTTATAACAATGAATGTTGCATAAAATTGATAGTAAACAAAATATAAATGCTGTTTTTCATGAAGAAGCAGACAGTGCCTTTACACAGCAAAAACTTGCATTTTACATCCTGAAAATCAGTAACTTCAAATGTATGTAGTAATGGTTATTTAAAATATTTTAATCTTATTGCCTTGTTTACAATTTTTTATTTAGGGAAAAAGTAACCTAAATCCTTTATTTCAGGCTTCTTAAGGATACACTACACGATGCAAAGTTTGGTGTGAGGTATGAGCAAATTCTTGGAGCCTTTCTTTCAGTCTGTGGAAAAGGCTTGAGGGAAGAGCTGGAGAAGCAAACCAGACTGGTACAGCTTTTTGGAATGGTAGCAGAAAAAGTAAAGCAAACAAGTGGATCTGCTAGACAGGTGTGTATATTAAATTTTTAATATTCTTTAGGAAGATTAGGCCACGTATACCCCCAAAGCAATCCAATACATCAAATCTTTAGTATAAGTTCAATAGAATGTTATATAAAATATGTATGAAAATCTGTGAAACTGTTAATGTGTATTTTTAACAAGTTGATGATTTAAAGTCAATTTTTTTTGTCTGATTTGTTGTCCTCTGAGGCAGAAAATTGTGTGAGAGGATAGGAGGGGTAAGAAGGAAGGATGGTTTCTTTGGCTGCACAATAAGCTAGAATCAGATTTAAACTTGATGCTGAAGATCAATTCCATTGTACAAAAGAACAGATATCTATTTACATGTTGGTAACAGCTTACAATTCAGTAGAGTTGGATGGTATCATTTGGGTCAGTCCAAAAAAAAAAAAAAAAGAAATGACTTGTGTGACATTAGTGCTGTATTCCTAGGTTTATGTGTTTTGGATAGCTAAGACAGCAGTTATAAATCTTTTTGGCATTCCTTTGGCATTGAGGAGGAGTTAGATATCGGTTTTGCTATGCTGCAGGATAACTTTGTCCAAAAGTTTTCTATAGATAGTCCAGTTAGGAAAATATCAGTGGTGTTTTTTCTTTAAAAAAATTTTTTTTTTTGTCTGCAGGCTGTCTTGCAAAATGGTATGGAATGTGTACAGTCCTTTTTCTTGAAAAACAAATGCCGTTTGCCTCTCAATCCTAGCCTTGTGGCAAAAGAGCTAAATATTAAGGTATGGCATGTCCAGAGTTTAAGAATCTTTTTTGTAAAAATTACACATAGGCAAAGCTTTTGCAGTCTGGAAAAATCAGTGGAGGTGCTTGAAAACTGTTTGCACTAATTGAGGAAGGTTTGAATTAAAAATACTGGTTGAATGAGGCAGTAAAATTAGCGGAGAAAAGACAATTTATACAATACTCATGTGCAACCAGTGAAAGTACTTGTTTAAGACAAGTCTGTGGAAAGTTGATATTTCTTCAAATCCTGTCTCCTTTGAAAGCAGTAGTCCTGGTTATAGTAAAGTAGAGAAATATTCAAAGCACATGGAAGAAAAGAAGTCTGACTGCAATAGTAATCAAAAGAGAAAAGTGAACAAGGCTGTAACTTTCAAATAATGAGTAAATATTGTGAAATCAATGAAGCTACCTGTTACTGGTCGTGTCCAAGAGATGCACGAAATCAAGGGAGGCAGCCAATAGCTTTATTTTGTTACAGAGGTCCAGCAGGTGATAATGTAGGAGAAGTAGGTAAATCCTTCTATCCATGACTCTGCAAGGTTCGACAATACTTGCTCATCCACAGGCTTCATAATCATGCATGATGGTATTAAGAACTTAAAACTCTTTGAACACTGGATTTAGTCCTATCTAGGGATGTGATTGCTTTCTTTCTCTACCATAACTATTAAATCATGTGTGCATACTTGAAAGCAGATAAATGAGAAAATACTGTGAAAGGTGCAAACCTTCATTTTTTCCAAAGTCTCTTTCAGTTTTTAAAAAGTTGCTGATAAATGATTTATCCCTGTTTTATTCATGCTTTACTTCAAAAATATATAAAATATCACCATGTTGCAGTACTGTCTTCTGTACAAGAATTAAATGATTATCAGCCAAAGGGCTCTTATTCAAAGCATGTGTTCACCACAATCACAAGATTAAGAAGCCTGAATATGCACACTGTGATTGTCTTGCCTTATGTGCTATTGGGAATTGGTGTTTTCTTTTTTCTTCCCCCCCCTTTCCCCCCCCTTTCCCCCCCCTTTCCCCCCCCTTTCCCCCCCCTTTCCCCCCCCTTTCCCCCCCCTTTCCCCCCCCTTTCCCCCCCCTTTCCCCCCCCTTTCCCCCCCCTTTCCCCCCCCTTTCCCCCCCCTTTCCCCCCCCTTTCCCCCCCCTTTCCCCCCCCTTTCCCCCCCCCTTTCCCCCCCCCTTTCCCCCCCCCTTTCCCCCCCCCTTTCCCCCCCCCTTTCCCCCCCCCTTTCCCCCCCCCTTCCCCCCCCTTTCCCCCCCCTTTCCCCCCCCTTTCCCCCCCCTCTCCCCCCCCTCTCCCCCCCCTCTCCCCCCCCTCTCCCCCCCCTCTCCCCCCCCTCTCCCCCCCCTCTCCCCCCCTCTCCCCCCCTCTCCCCCCCTCTCCCCCCCCTCTCCCCCCCCTCTCCCCCCCCCTCTCCCCCCCCTCTCCCCCCCCTCTCCCCCCCCCTCTCCCCCCCCTCTCCCCCCCCTCTCCCCCCCCTCTCCCCCCCCTCTCCCCCCCCTCTCCCCCCCCTCTCCCCCCCCTCTCCCCCCCCTCTCCCCCCCCTCTCCCCCCCCTCTCCCCCCCCTCTCCCCCCCCCTCTCCCCCCCCTCTCCCCCCCCTCTCCCCCCCCTCTCCCCCCCCCCTTTCCCCCCCCCTTTCCCCCCCCCTTTCCCCCCCCCTTTCCCCCCCCTTTCTTTTAGAATTAACATTAAATCTACTTTTAGGCATGTTCCTTCTTCAGCTCCAATGCAGTACCACTGAAAGTTGCACTGATAAATGCAGACCCTCTGGGAGAAGAAATTAATGTGATGTTTAAGGTAGGCTTTTCGTGTGTATTGGAGAAAAACTGTTGAATGATGAATGAAATAGTACTTAACTTCAACGCAGACCAAGAGAAAGACCAACTTTCACTTTAGCACTGACTTGGCACCATGTAAACAAAAATTTTGGAATCTTGAATGTACCCTTATGGCTTTGTTATTAGGCAGGAAAGTATGTATTTTTCCAGATGATATATACATCTGTCTTAACTGTCTATGTGACCTTCTCAAAGTTGTATAGGAAAACTGCTAGTACTAGGAATTAGTAGTCTCTCTTAAGGACAAGTAGAGTTTCCCCTCGAATAGCCATTCTTTTACCGCTTCTCAGAGTGAAGGCATAAGAATTAAAAACACAACACAAAACAAAAACAAAAAAAAGGAGGGGGCATTATGTTTTCTTAAGATTCCTTTAAACAGTAAAATTTCAGAAGTTAACCGATGCCTGAACATATTGTAACATCTGAAAAATAGGTATGCTGCATGTGAAACCTTAATTGCAGCCTATCACTTACTCCTTTAGGTGCGTAGCTATGAGGAAATAAGTAGTATAATATAACCCTTACTAGAAGTGCAAAGCAATTAAAGTCTGCCAACTTTAGTTTTGTTGAAAGCATATTAGATCTCTAACTTCTTTCTTTTTTCATTTAAGGTTGGAGAAGATCTGCGACAAGATATGCTGGCTTTACAAATGATTAAGATTATGGATAAGATCTGGCTGCAGGAGGGGCTGGATCTACGGATGGTTATCTTCAAGTGTCTCTCAACTGGAAAAGATAGAGGTGCAAAACCAGATGCTACCTATTATCTTTGGTGCTCCTCATCTCAATTTCTTTGCATCTTGTCACTCTTCATAGTAAAACCTTGCTGACTTCTGCTTAGAGGCAGGTCCAGGAAACAATGGAAGGCCAAAGATCTTGCATGCAAGGAATTTTGCTTCTCAAGAGTATAGCAAAATTGAATTATCCTCAATTTCCTTAGAACTGAGTTGCATTTAAATGTATTTCTGCACTTGAATTCTGAAATTCTTACAGTGTCTGCTGTCAAAGAACAGTGGCGCAAGAGTCAATGTAATGATAAAAGCCAGGTTTCCCTCCTAGTGCCCTTATTGCAACACAAGAAAATAATTGTGCCATAGCAATCCTGATTCTTTCATGACAAATAAATTTCTGAAAGTATTCAAGTCAAAACTGAAATTTTAAAGTACTTTGAATCTGCTACAGTTGAGTCGAAGAAATATTCATTTGCTGAAACATGCAAAAAGAACAAAAAATGTTAAAGATAGAAATTATTGCTGCAAAAAGTTCCTTGGGAATATGAGGCAGTTTTGGGGGGTTGAAACTTTAAGTCAGAGAACATTAGGGTCTGAATTAAGTGCAAATTCCACACCTCACCTTGAACATGCTATTTGCTAGCTGTTGCTAATTGTCTAGAGTTAGCCGATAGGAAACACAAGATACAGAAATTAAAGTGGAATTGAGATGATGTAAATATCAGCTTAAAATCCTCAATACTACTAAGAACAGAAGTCATTTTACATAAACGCAACTATTTTGTGTCTTAAATGATTTGAGAACTTTCTTATGAAATATATTAAAGGGTATACAAAAACATCAATATTTCTTTGGACAGACCCCAGAACAGCACGATGAAAACCTTAAGCTTCCAACTTTTTCACATATTTAAGTTGGCAAAATTAACAGAAAAGAGTCAATTTATGTAAAACTTTTGCTTTTTTAGAGGAATGAATGGCATTTCTTCCTACTTTGAACTGTGATTTGATTACGTAGCATGTTACTTTGCTGCTGCTGCAAGTATTCCTAAAATACTTGAAGGATTAAAGAGAAAAACAGAAAAAGTTTATTACGGATTTGCCTGTAGTAACTCTTACAAGATGGAAGTAAAATTATGTTAATCAAAGTATTTCCTTTTTTGATTAAACTATACAAATATTTTTAGTAGGCCTCTCCCGCATGATGCTACATGAGAAGCCCACTCTGCCTTGTTTCTAGCGCAACAATCTGATCCCTTTTACTTTACAGCAGTTAAAGCTACTAGATTACTTAGTGTTCATGCATGAGGAATATTGGTATCAGAATATTTTATAGCTATTAATTATACCCAAAGCATTTATGTAATGCTTTGAGTCAAAGTATGATTTTATATATGCATTCTAGCAACTGCGACTGATTGCAGTAAAGTAAGCTTAATTTGGTTCTATTATGTGTTTCATGTCCTGCTTTGTAAGATGGTCTGAAATGCTTAGTAAACTAATAGAACTATTTTTACAGCTACCTGGGTTTTGAAAGAAGTCAGTTTTAAGTTAGAAGATATATTATTGTCAAGAGAATTTTAATCATATAGTGAAAATACAGTGTAAATTAACATTTGAACTGAAAGGGATGGTAAATACACTTTATATTTTTCATAAAGGCATGGTGGAGCTTGTTCCTGCTTCAGATACACTTAGGAAAATTCAAGTAGAATATGGAGTGACAGGTTCTTTTAAAGACAAACCTCTGGCAGAATGGTTGCGAAAGTATAATCCTACAGAGGAGGAATATGAAAAGGTAACTTTTTTCAATGTTGTTCTTGTTGAAGAGCCCTTAAAAGGGATAAATATCATTTTATGAAAGAATGCAATTCTTGCTCCAGTTCTTCATAAATCTTTAGGAAACTTAATTTTGTCTTCCGACACTTCAGAAAGAGTAAATGAAAATTCTTTGTACAACTGCAAAGTAGTCTGTTAGATGAATTCTCAAGATTAATTTCTGGAGTTTTTATTGGATATAGAAAACTTACTTTGAATTTAACACAGGGAGGAATGGCTTTTGCTCTTGTTTGTGGTTTAGGAGCAATGGTCCCCTTTCATGCCAGTACACCCAATGCTAGAAGTAAAACATTTTCTTCTGGATACAACACTCTGGGAAATAAATGTCCTGTAGCCTTTTCTCTGCTTGCTTATTTCTTCTCTCTGTCTTTTATGATTTGTCTTCATCTCCTATTTTCTCTTTCACCTTTAAAAGAAAAGCAAAGTTTTGCAAAGCAGGCTATTCAAAGAACGTCATCTGGAAAAAGGCAATTTTTAGGAGCTATCTTGTCTAGCTTGAGTTGTACCCTTATCAGGATTGAACTATGAATGCATGAGTGTTTTCCTGTGAAATATAGTCTCAATTCACCCTTTTTTTTCTTTCTTTCTTTTCCCTCCCAGGCTTCAGAAAACTTCATTTACTCTTGTGCAGGATGCTGTGTAGCTACCTATGTACTGGGAATTTGTGACCGTCACAATGATAATATAATGCTTCGAAACACAGGGCATATGTTTCACATTGACTTTGGAAAATTTTTGGGTCATGCACAAATGTTTGGTAGCTTTAAAAGGTATTTTCTGTAGTTAAGTAATGTAGAGATTTCAAGTCTATTTTTCTTAATAATCATTAACATTTAAATTCCTATTAAGTGGTGTTCTTGGTGTGAAGCCAGTATTTCTCAATTTAACCATCTGGTTTCCTGAATCCATTACAACTTTACCTGTGTAGAATTATTTTTGAAAAGGCTCTAGCTCTTTGTGGTGGTGAAATCTGGCAGTTGCATCTTTCTGTTTCCATGTTCTTAACGCTGGAACTGTTTTTAGTACATCAGTATAGGTTTCAAATAAACTTAGGTATTTGATTACCTGAACATTACTTAACTGGGATGCTTCTAAACTGCATGCATATTTGTGCTTTTCTTTGGAAAGAAAAGCATTCCTTCACTTTCAGGGCTAAACAAGCTCTGATTTTTCTTTCAATAGTTATGAAATCCAAGTATTTTGGTACAGGACAAGTGTCTGTGCGTAGGTGTGTGGCTTTTTTTGCCTTGCTGCTAACTCAGAACTTGGTCATACTTATCCAGGGTTATTGGTTAAAATTGTAGTGTAACTTCTCTGTTTTAGTTATGTTCATGCAATTATGCATTGCATGCTGGTTATGTAAACTCTATCAATGAATGAGAAATTGAATGCCAGAAATTGTCATTTGCATGCTTTATAAATAAATGGAAATTGGCTCATAAAACAATAGTGGATGGCAGCATTATAGAAATGAGTAAGCAGCCAGTTTGTATTTCTTCCCCCTCTGAGTAGGGGAAGATGATCTATATCCAAGATAGAGAAATTGCATTTTAGCCAGGTACTCATTACGTTTGTTGTAAGTATATGTATATTTGGTACATTCATTACATTTGTTTGTGTGCTGTGGCTTTTGGAGGTGAGGGATGGAATTTATTTACCTAAACATAGATGTATAGTATCATTTAAGGCATTCGAGGCTAACTTGGCCTCCAAGTGTTGCTCTAGGAGATCTCCTGTAGGTCCAGTATCATGCGAATGTTTTGGGTACTTTAGGGAATCTGGGGTAGCACTAAGCAGCTGAATCCAGCCTAAAAAATGTAAAAGCAGCTGAATCCAACCCCCAGAAGTAAAATGCCATTAATGGATTATTTGATAGCATGGCAGGGGGACACTGGGGTGAATGACAGGAAGTGGATAGACAATATCATTAACATACAAATTCTGCATTTTCAAACAGGGATCGGGCTCCTTTTGTGCTAACGTCAGATATGGCTTATGTCATTAATGGTGGTGAAAAACCCACGATTCGCTTTCAGTTGTTTGTGGATCTCTGTTGTCAAGCTTACAACTTAATAAGAAAACATGCAAACCTCTTCCTTAACCTGCTTTCACTGGTAATCATTATATTAAATTCAGTTGAAACTTGATAGATCTGTGATATAAACTTGAATTAAGGTGTATGCTTTTTATGCTGCAGAGGCTTTTAATGCATGCTGTTAAAAGCCAGAAATATTAAATGAACTTTTGAAGAAAGTTGTATTTGGATCTTAAAAATTCTAGCTACTACTTAGTTGTTACCGGAGAGATAACTAAGACAATAGCACAACTTATACTGCAAAGCCTTTTTGTTAACTACTTTTAACTAACTCTGCAGAAATGGTGGTGGTAGTAACTACTGATTGTAATTGTTGGCTATCACTGTTAGTGTTTAGCAATTTAGTCAAGGCTCAAATCAATTTGAGGCCTAAGGGTTTTAATTATTTCCAAGTAAAATGATACCGGTAACATTAAAGTTGTTATTTCTATTTCCTATAGATGCTTTCTTCAGGGTTACCAGAACTAAGTGGAGTTCAGGACTTGAAGTATGTCCAGGATGCTCTCCAACCCCAAACAACAGATGCAGAAGCTACAATTTTCTTTACGAGGTACTAGATAAGTGAAAGAGTACTAAAATATCCAACTGCATCATCCTTTAATGGGAGTTCTTTGCTGTGATAAATATACTAGGGATGCTCACAAACATGTCTGTAGAGGTTGAATAGTTACATTGGACAACTGATTAATATTTTATGATTATACAGTGAACTAAGTAAATCAATTTCAAATAAGATTAATGTTTATGCTAAAATACTTAGCTGCCTGTAAGAGCAATCTCATGTGAAAAATTGTTTGAAATACTGAAAGTAGATGATTCTGTTCTGCTGCTTGAGACTTGCATTTTGAATACATCTTAAATGGCTTAATAGCAACCTGTATGATGGGATCTTTGTAATGCATGCAGTGTAAAAAAGTTTTCTCTTTCAAGAGTTTTTGCGTGCTGCAGTTTGCACATTGGAAGGGAAGGGGAGACAATCAAATACAGCAAATGGGTGTATGTATATAGTCTAACTGGGTTATTGCTATATGTTACAAAATGAGTTACTGTACTTCTGTTAAATATGTGGGGGAAACTGCACGAGTATCCATAGGCTTTTTTGCTAACTTTGGAAAGCTTTCACTTAGACAAAAACTCATTCCAAAATTTGGGTGCTGAATCTCCTATTAAATGCTGGTATGATACTACTTATATAGCCCATTGATCAATTTTAGTTAAATAGTCAATGTTTCTCCATCACTAAGGACTTGTTTTTTTTATTTTTCTTGAAGACCTAAAAACCTGATTCACTGACAGAATAGTTACGTGTTCTGACATGTGCTCTAGTACTTGAAATTATTTTTCCTTTTGCAGGTTGATCGAATCCAGTCTGGGAAGTGTTGCCACAAAGTTTAATTTCTTCATTCACAACTTGGCTCAGCTGCGTTTCTCAGGTCTGCCTTCTAATGATGAACCCATCCTCTCATTTTCTGCTAAAACATACTCTCTCAAACAAGATGGACGAATCAAACAAGTATCTGTGTTTACCTATCAGAAGAGGTATAATCCAGATAAACATTATGTAAGTATGTGGTATCTGTTTCCATTCAGCAAAAATACTGTGCATTTTCTTCCAAGAAGACACATTCTCCTTACCATGAGTTCAGTACCTAGTCACAGAGGATTAGTCCAGGGCTAGGACTCGCTTTGCTTAACCTTAAGTTAGGTACCTGTGAGGGAGGCATCTAGGTCCCCTTTATTGTCAGAGATTTAATAAATACAGCCATAGATATTAAGCAGTTATGTCAGCTTTAGGATGAGCTGAAGAGTTTTCTAGAGTCCATTGACTGTATTGACTGTAATGGTAGCCTAGACACCCACACCAGTGTTGATACCCAAAGCTGAGTCCCACTGTGGATGACTTGAAACTAAAAACAAGACACCATAATCTAAACCAAGATCTTACTGGGAATGGACCTGCTTGCTTCCTTCCTGAAGAAGAACAGAGCACTAGAGTACAGATTGATACATTCAGCATCCAAGAATATTCTTCAAAATGAAGACACTTCTCGAAAAGGATCTAGAAGGAAGCAGAAAGTGTGCAAGTAGTATTGGCTGAGAAGATTTAAAAAAAATTCAGATTTGAGTCATGTTTGACGTAGCATTCTTCTTTGTGATGGCTCCTTTCTGAATGGAGTCATAAATCAAACACTTTCTTTCTTAGGACCTTTCATTAAAGGTTGTATTTGATCCTCTTGGGTAGAAGCATCTTTTCCTGTATTAATGCACCTACTCTCCCAGTCAGTCTTGCTAGAGGCAGCAAACATTAGACTCTCCTGGCAGGATTTTGATAGGCCTGGGTTGTACTTGAAGACTTGTACTGAAATTCTTATGCCTATGCAGATATGAAATTATCTGACTTCCAGATTGTTTTCATTTCTCTATTGCTGTTTGCTGGCCTAGAATAGTCAGCTCAAGTTACGATTTCCTCAGATTAAGTGAGATGTATTGACTTCTGATAACGTACATCTCTTTCCAAGTTGCATTTGCTGTGAATGACTTAAATCTAACAGACGTCAGCTAGGTAAGGTAGAATGAAGCTCAAGAATGATCAAGTACAAAGCTTTTTCTTTGATTCTGGCACTGTACTGCAAGTGTACTTGACCGTTCCTGGTCTAAGTCAAAGCTGGCTTTTATCTTTCAGGATTCTATAAGATGATGTAACCTGCTGTCTAGGTCTTAAGCCTCTTCCTAGTTGCACACTTTTTTGTAAATACACATTTAACTCATCTACCCATATGAGTCCGCTGAACATAGTTGAGAGAATGCACAGAAAATTTTGTTTTCCCTTTCATAGTAATGTGGATGACCAGTGTATTCCCAGTCTTTTGTCAAATTAATTTTTGTATAGCGTCTGCCCACCAAATTATTGCTTTAAAAGTGGAATCCTTTAGAATCTTGAGAGAATTAGACTGAGAAAATTGGGCATTAGTTTACCCTGCAGTCTGGACCCGAAAAATTTCATGGGAGTTCTAGCCACACAGATGTAGGTCTAGATGTCATTCTGCACTGGTGTATTAAAATATTGTACACCTGATATAAAGTATGAACCTCTACTCAAGCTTCAAAGGGAGAATACTGACAGCTTAGCCTTAACTAACTTTATCCTGTTGCCAGATGTGAATCTACAGTATAGGAAGACCATTTATGTTACTTTGTACCACAGTAGGGTTGTTTGTGATTTTACTATAAAATGCAAATATTGTTACTGGGAAACATATGCAAGAGAAGGATCGCAGTAGTAGAAAGAACTAACTGTTAAGAAAAATTTGAATCAAGTCAGTTCCTATAATATTGCTACTACTAGTATCTTTTCTGTGTTTTTGACAGGTCTATGTAGTGAGAGTTCTGAGAGAAGGACAAGTTGAACCAACATTTGTCTTCCGGACATTTGATGAGTTCCAGGAGCTCCACAACAAACTTGGTATTCTCTTTCCTCTCTGGAAACTACCAGGGTATGTTCCTAACTCAGTAATAAATATTTCAATAAAAGCAGCAAAAGTAACCCCAGCTGGGTGGAAGAAGAAACTGTGTGAAATAAGGAGGAGGCAAAACTGCTGAAGGCCAGACTACTCCTGAAAGTTAGCAATTAAGATATGAAAGGGGAAAAGTGCATTGTTTTAAGGAGAAGCACCAGAGGAGCAACTCAGTGTCTTTAGAGTGTGGTATCATTTACAACAACTATCTATAAATGTTTTCTCACTTTTCTGTAATGGCATTGCATGTTAGTGTGCTGTGGTTCCACTTGTGATTGACAACAGAAATGGATGTCAGCATTTCTAGATAGAAATTGTGGTGAAATCTAAATATACTTACTTCAGAGAAGTTAACTGAAAAGTACATCTTGTTCTTTCCTTGTAGCTTTCCTAATAAGATGGTTCTGGGAAGAACCCATATAAAAGATGTAGCAGCTAAAAGAAAAGTGGAGCTCAACAGCTATATACAGAGTCTGATGAACAGTACTTCAGAGGTGACAGAAGTGAGTTTAAATAAGCAAATCCAATGAAAGCTTTCAAATTTTAGTGCTTGTTAACACTCAAACTAACATGTAACCTTTCTTCCAAATTTAGTGTGATCTTGTTTATACTTTTTTCCATCCTTTACTTCGTGATGACAAAGTGGAAGGAATAGATGGAATAGCCAGACCTACAGGTAAGTAACTTTTTGGGGGTGATGTCTATAAACTGGATGACTGTAGTATAACACCTTTGCAATGTGATTTAAAAAAAAATCTCTTAATTAACTCTAGCTTTTCCTCACTGAAAACTTGCACCTGTATTTTTTCCCCTAAATATCTGTCTGCATACAGCTTCAAGGAGATAAAAACATAAAATTGCAATAATACCACAAAACAATTGAGGTTGGAAAGGACCTCTGGAGATCACCTAGTCCAAACCCCCTGCTCAAGCAGCATCACCTAGAGCAGGCTGCTCAGGACCACGTCCAAATGGCTTTTGAATATCTCCAAGGATGGAGACTCCACAACCTCTCTGAGCAACCTGTTCCAGTGCTCTGTCACCCTCACAGTAAAAGCTTTTCCTTTAGATGCAGACGGAGCTTCCTGTGTTGCAGTTTGTGCCCGTTGCCTCTCATCCGGTTGCTGGGCACCACTGAAAACAGTCTGGCCCCATCCCCTCTACACCCTCCCTTCAGATACTTATGCACATTGATAAGATCCCCCCCTCACTCTTCTCTTCTCCAGGCTGAACGGGCCCAGCTCTCTCAGCCTTTGCTCACATGAGAGATGCTCCAGTCCCTTCATCATCTTAGCAGCCCTTCGCTGGACTCGCTCCAGTAGCTCCATGTCTCTCCTGTATTGGGGAGCCCAGAACTGGACACAGTACTCAGATGCGGCCTCACCAGGGCTGAGTAGAGGGGGACAATCACCTCCCTTGACCTGCTGGCAACACTCTTCCTCATGCACCCCAGGATACCATTGGCCTTCTTGGCCACAAGGGCACATTGCTGCCTCATGCTTAACTTGGTGTCCACCAGCACTCCCAGGTCCTTCTCCGCAGAGCTGCTTTTCAGCAGGTCAACCCCCAACCTGTACTGGTGCATGGGGTTATTCCTCCCCAGGTGCAGGACCCTGCACTTGCCTTTGTTGAACTTCAGGAGGTTCCTCTCTGCCCACCTCTCCAGCCTGTCCAGGTCTCTCTGAATGGCAGCACAGCCCTCTGGCGTATCAGCCACTCCTCCCAGTTTTGTATCATCAGCAAACTTGCTGAGGGAGCACTCTGTCCCATCATCCAGGTCATTAATGAAGAAGTTGAACAAGACTGGACCCAGTACTGACCCCTGGGGGACACAGCTAGTTACTGGCCTCCAACTAGACTTTGTGCCACTGAGCACAACTCTCTGAGCTCTGCCATTCAGCCAGTTCTCAATCCACCTCACTGTTGGTTCATCTGGCCCGTACCTCCTCAGCTTGCCTATGAGGATGTTATGGGGAACAGTGTCGAAAGCCTTGAAGTCAAGTGAGACAACACCCACTGCTCTCCCCTCCTCTACCCAGCCAGCCGTTCTGTCCTGGAAGGGTTTCAGGTTGGTTAAGCATGATTTCCCCTTTGAATCCATGCTGACTACTCCTGATCACCTTCTAGTCCTTCATGTGCCTGGAAATGGTGTTCAGGATGAGCTGCTCCATCACCTTTCCAGGGATTGAGCTGAGGCTGACTGGCCTGTAGTTCCCTAGGTCCTCCTTTTTGAAGACTGGAGTGACATTGCTTTTCTTCCGGTCCTCAGGCACCTCTCCTGATCTCCATGACCTTTCAAAGATGATTGAGAGTGGCCTAGCAGAGACATTGGCCCGCTCCCTCAGCACTTGTGAGTGCATCCCATCAGGGCCTGTGGACTTGTGTACGTCTGGTTTCCTTAAGTATTCCCTAACCTGATCCTCTTCCACCAAGGGAGGATTTTCCTTTCTCCAGACCTCCCCCAGGTCTCTGGGGCCTGGGATCCTGAGAGCTGGTCTTACTGGTAAAGACTGAGTCAAAGGAGGCATTCAGGACCTTAGCCTTTTCTGTGTCCTGTGTCACCAGGGCCCCTGCCCACTTCAGCAGCGGGCCTGCATTTCTCCTAGTCTTCCCTTTGCTACTGTTGTCCTTAGCCCTTCTTGTTGTCCTTGATGTCCCTTGCCAGATTGAACTTCAGATGGGTTTTGGCCTTCCTAGGCCCATCCCTGCATGCTTGGATAGAGTCCCTATATTCCTCCCATGTTACCTGTCACTGCTTCCATCTTCTGTGTACTTCCTTTTTATATTTGAGTTTTGCCAGGAGCTCCTTGTTCATTCATGCAGGTCTCCTGCCACCTCTGCTTGACTTTCTAATCAACGGGATGGACTGTTCTTGAGCTTGGAGGAGGTGACCCTGGAAAATCAACCAGCTTTTTTGGACCCCCCTGCCCCTTCCCTCTAGGACTCTATTTGAGATCACTTAGGTTTCCTTATAACTTGAAAAATTATTAAGGCTTTTACTCTAAACCTCCAAGTTGGTTCTTCGAATGCAAAAATTTTTCTGAAACCTTGCCATCTTGGGGAGGGTGAATTTGAAAAAAATAAAAATAAATAAAATCAGGAACAAATGAATTGGACCTAAGCCTTGCCTTCCCCCCCACCCCCCATGCAATTAGTCAATGTAGTACTGAGGAAAACTTGTAGAATACAAATATTGTGGGGAAATAATGGTGCATTTGTGGGTTTTTTTTGTTGTTGTTGTTCTTTTTCCAGATACAAGTCCATCAAGCCCTACCTCGGGCAAAGTGGGAGGAGAAGTGAAGCTATCCATATCATATAGAAATAGCACTCTATTTATCATGGTGATGCATATCAAAGATCTGGTGAGTTGAGGTACTGAGCTCGGTGCCAAAAACTCTTCTGTTTTGAGTGACCTTTACTTAGATTGATGCAGTAATGATGGAAACATCTGTCTTCCTCCAAATTTAATTTTTCCAACTGCTAATTTAATCAACTGCTGATTTTGGTTAGCTTTGTGGTAATAACTAAGAATTTGAAAAAGGATCTTCAAATGGATGTGCACTAATTAGTTTTCTAATTTGTCTTGTTTTTTCATTGTAGGTTACAGAAGATGGTGCTGATCCAAATCCCTATGTAAAAACATACTTACTTCCAGATACACATAAAACATCTAAACGCAAAACCAAAATCTCCCGAAAGACAAGAAATCCAACTTTCAATGAAATGGCAAGTTAAAATTTAATATGTAACAACTCCCTATGGTCTGATATAATCTTGTATTCTAAAACATAATAAAAATTTGTCTAAAAAAATCTTTAAATGTATATGAAGAGAAAATATACTTGTTTCACAAACTTTAGGCTCTGTTATTTAAAAATAAATAATCTGATTATGTAATCTTACTGTAAGGAAGCAAGTAAGCAGAAATATCTCAGACTCTCTTTAAGAGGAGTGATGGGGAGAAGGAGAGGAATCTTAAAAGTGATTTCTTTTTATTTTTTTCCCTCCCCAGTTCCCCCCCTTCCCCTCCATTCATAACTTGGCCAGTGTGGATAACTCTATATTCCCAGTTGCTCTGAATTAATGGGGAGAAGAATAAATTCAAAAGTCCTGTCATGTAAACAGTACTTCCCAACTAAAAATTCTGTCCCTTTTAAACAGTTTAGCATTCAGAGCACCAAATCAAATAAGCACGTGCTTCAGCCCAGCCTCTGAAAAGCAGACTTACTGGATGGGCATAACATGCAGTTGATAAGCAATGCTTAAATTTGTCAGTGGCTAGGCAGTCAGAAAAAGGGCAATCTGTGCAACTTCACTTGGATAACCAAAAAATCTTAACTTTTTACTTTCTAGCTTGTGTACAGTGGATACAGCATGGAGACACTGAAACAGAGAGAACTTCAGTTAAGTGTGCTCAGTGCAGAATCATTACGCGAGAACTTTTTCTTGGGTGGAATTACACTCTCACTAAAGGACTTCAACTTAAGCAAAGAGACTGTTAATTGGTATCAACTAACTGCTGTACCCTATCTGTGAACTAATTTCTACACCTGAGTAAGAACAGACCAATTGTATTCACCAGTGCTTTGTGCATCATCTTACTTGAAAATAACTTGTACATCTTAAAATAAGAGAGACTGCATTTCAACAGATATGTTGGACCAACCTTCATGTAGCCTAATTTGGAGGATTTCTAGAAAACCATTTCTGGTTTATGCTTATGCAATGTTATCAAAGCATTAATGTAAATGTTTCTTAATAGTTGCGGGTAAAGGAAGGGTTTTTAAACCATCCATGAAAGAGTCAAATTAACAGTCTGACCATGCTGGTTGGTTAAACCACCACAGCTTCATCATGAACTTAGGCCTGTGGATGTAGTGGATTTTTGGTTTATAATTTTTCTGCTCCCTGTATTATGTCATCCATGGCATGATGATGGAGAATATCAAAGAAAATGTGTATTTTTCAGGATTACATTCCCACTATTAACTAGGCATCACAGAAGCAGCAATAGGTAAAATATTGGTGGTTTCACACCTGTAGAAATGAAGGTTGAAGGGCTGGAAAAATTCCTTGGCATTGCATTTGATCCCAGATTCATGCTTCTCTAAAAGTTATTGGAGTGAGTGCCAATAATGGAAGTTGTAAATAATGGTGCCTTATAACTCAGATGCTTCTCTTGTACCTCATTTCTAGTATTTAAATATGTATGTTAACTCTTTCAGCTCCTTAAAAAGGGGAAGTGTTCTCACATTCAATAACTTGCAGGTCCTACCGGAAGTCTTTTCCAGAGAAATGTGTTATTTCCAAATAACATCACTTAAACTGATCTTCATAACTAGTGAAACTTATGTGAATTCCTTCTGCCCTATCTTCTACCCATGATCTGCAAAAGTGAACGAAGACTGGCTGAATGTGTGCTGCTTTCCGATGTTTTGAAACCATGTTTTTAAATTTTTAGAACTTAAATACTGCAGTGAGTAAATGTGGAACAGATTCAAACGCAAAATCCAAAGTTGTATCGCACCTAAATTATTTATGTGCACCCTCCAGGTCAATGATGGCTTCCAGTTTAAAAAAAAAAAAAAAAAGCGCAACTACTGAATAAACTGCAGGTCAGGCATGAGTTGCATTAACAGTGCTTTGGGAGAGGAACTTGGTCACTTGTTTTTCTACAGTTCACAGTAACAGTTTCTCTCTCAAGCAGCCTTAAATTTGAAATAAATTCTGACAATGGAATATAAATGTTAACTACTCCCTCCCATTAATACCACTGGTTACTTAAGTGGGTGTTTTTCTGCACTACAAGGATAGCCTTGTTGTTCAGCTTACTCAGTTTTTAATATGGGCATATTCTGTCTAGACAAAGCTAGAGTTAAATTGCACATTTTTGTTTAGTGCTAGATCTGAAACATGTTTTGAGAAAGGGTGACAGACTATCAGCACTATCACTGGAATGAAATTTAAAATATGGAATGATGAACACTGATACAGTACAGGCAAGTCTTCTTGCCCAACACTAAAAAGCTTTTTCATAATCTGATTTCCTTCCCCTGCTACTGACCAGTGTCCCTTCAATACAGAAGACAGAAGTAGACTTGAATCTCTTGGTGCCTAAAATATTCACAGTCCAATTTCTTGGGTAAGGTATGATTAAAAAGCTAAGAATATCTCGAATGTTAGAAACTGGGTTGCTACTAATGGGCACTAATAAAATCCAGAATCCCAGTTCTATGAACTATCTTCTGCATATTTTTCATTTAGTATATAGCATGTAAATAATATACTATATGACTAACTAGATATATTTCCTGCTCACTTGATGCTTTTGAGATTTACTCCATTCCATCATCAGAATCGCAAGTTACTTAAACACAGGAAAGTAGACTACTGTTTTTGTGAAACGTTCCATTGTGAAATAAAATTAAAGCAATATGTACTGCCTTTTTGCAGTTTGCTATTAAAGCACAGTGTCTTACAGCACAAAATACAAATAAAAAAACTAAAATCATTTTAAAAAATGATTTTCAGTTTTAACAGTTGTCTGGACTCTGGTAAGAAAATGTATAGTACTGTATTATTGTTAGCACTTGTCCTGACTTCTGATTTAACAATCTTCTTAACTCATTTTGTGCCTTTCTCTTCCTTTTGCAAAATATTCACTGGCTAAAGCTTTTTGTGATCACGATTTTTATTTTGCATATGGGATCTGGCCTTGGCCCCTCCTCAGAAGTAGAGGAACAGCACCAAGCTTGCACCTCTTTGCACTGTTTTCAATCAATTAAGAAAAAAACTGATTGTGTTCCAATAACCTTTTAATGTATTACATACAAAAAAAAAGGGGGGGGGGCAAAAGGAAGATACTAAGCTGGGATGGAAGTTGCCGGTACACTAATTTGTTTGAAAATGTAGTTTAACAGCTTTTTATATCTTGTTTACTTAAAAAAATATATATATATGCAACATGTGACCCGCAGCCAGAAATACACTTGTCTCTCCAGCCTTTGTTTTGATATTTGAGAGTAACTGCTTGCTCTAAGACTTACTCGTTTTCTTTATTAAACCTAACCTAGACCTTTGCACTGAAATTTTTATTACTGCCTTTTTATGAGCTACAGGTACCTGTATCTGGAAGCATGTGTGATCTCTGATAAAAAGTTCTTTGCTCTATTTTTAAAAAAAAGAAGGTTGCGTAGAAATCTCAGTACTTGCCTTAAGGGACTGCTCTTTCTAGGACTCCAGTATGGTCAATTTTCCACTGGGACTTTCCTGGTATTTGCACAATGCGTGTGTTACACAAGCAGCGTTCCCTAGGCCCTCCTTGTGCTCTTTACTCGGACACTGTGACTAGGTAGTGCTATAGGTTCACTGAGAGCAACTTGTTTGCCTCCCTTTGTCTATATATCTGTAAGAACCAAATATTTTAATTAAATGACTAGTTAATAAAGATGTACAATAAGGCCCCTGTACTGTAAATGTGACTCCGTAACTGTCCTGTAAGTACATTAAACACTATTCTGCCATTAAAAAATGAAAGCGTGTTGTTCTTCACTTCCCAGGGGCCCGCTGCTGTTTCCCCCCTCAGCGGCCCGGCGGCGCCAACGGCCGCGCACGCGCGCCCCCCTCAGCGGCCCGGCGGCGCCAACGGCCGCGCACGCGCGCCCCCTCTCTTCCCTCCCCGCGGCGGGCGGCCGCGCGGTGCATGCCGGGCGGAGCTGGGGCAGGGCGGCGCTTCTGATTGGCCGGCGCGGGGGCGCGAGGCGGGGCTGGGCGCAGCGGCGCCCTTTCCGGCGGAAGCGGGAGCAAGGAGGGTGTTGCCTCGCCGAGCTCTCCCTCTTTGCCGCCGCCATCATGGGCCGCATGCACGCACCCGGGTGAGTGCCGCCGCGGGGCTGGGGCGGGCGCTTGGGGGCGCCGCGGGCGGGCGGTGAGCGGCCCTGGGGGCTGCTGGGGCCGCCGCGCGGGGGTGGGGAGCAGGCGCGGTGCTGAGGCGAGGGCGTCGGGCCGGGTCGCCGTTTGCCGGGCGTCAGGAGGCCTGGACGCGGCCCCTCAGGACCCGTGCGTAGCGGGCGGCCTCGCCCGGCTCCTCTCAGCCTGTCGTTCTCTCTTTTTTCTTCGCAGAAAGGGCTTGTCCCAGTCAGCCTTGCCCTACCGACGCAGCGTGCCTACGGTAAGTGGCTGCCCCCGGCGCGCTTGGCGGCCCCGGGTGGCTGTAGTAGGGCTCTCAGCGAACTCCGGTTCTCCGGGCGCAGCCTGGCAGTGCCCGTGAAGAGAAAGCAATACGAAGAGAACAGCTGTGACATTATTCTGAAATACAGAGTGGTAACAGCAGTTACTAAATGTTGCTTAACCTTATGGATTTTAAGATACTGGAAAAGCAAGTATTATTTGCTGGCTGGCTGACTCATTGGGGGGAAAAGTCTGTTTTTCTCTTTGTGCATCCTATTTTTGGAGAACATGATTTAAATTATTGTGTATTGATGATTTTTAGAGATTAAGTTGTCACCTTCACATTTGAGTTTGGTTTGTCTTTGTGGAATAGACCCACAGTTTTCTTAGCTGTGTCTGTAACAGTATTTGCTAGTCAGAGCCCTAACTTTAGTAATTTCAGTGTGTACTTTTCAGGGGGCAAATTAATTTCACTTAAGGGGCCTATCTATTGGCTGAACCAGTAGCACCTTAATTTAGCTTGCTTTGCAAGACTGTTTCTTGGAGAATCTGTCTGTGGGCAGAAAGGTCAGTTTATGGTATGCATGGAGAAACACACTGAAAAATAGTTAAACAGAAACATGAAATTAATCTACATAGACATAACCAAAAGTAAAATAATATGAAGCTACCTTCAAGTGCTATCAGTGGCTAAAATATTTAATACAGATTAGGATGCTCAAATGATTCTGCTTTTTTGAAAAACCCTGTTATCTGCTTGGTTTTATTTGTGTTCTGTTTTGAGATGTAGTTTACAGAGTACTTTTAAATACATCTTCACTTTTATTTTTCTAGTTCCAAAGCAATTTAAGAAGCTTTTCTAGCTTATTGATAGCTGTGGATTTTCTAGCTTGTTGGTGCTGTCTTTCTCTTAATAATCGTGGAAGCAATGTCTCTGTCAGCACAATTTAACATAGGAGTAACAGAAAAGGCA
This sequence comes from Apteryx mantelli, assembly GCF_036417845.1. NCBI lineage: Eukaryota > Metazoa > Chordata > Aves > Apterygiformes > Apterygidae > Apteryx > Apteryx mantelli. Next base: position 26,516,855 of record NC_089981.1, read on the forward strand.
TAGGTCTACCTGAGTAGAGATCCCTTTGTCTTATTTTTAGATCATCAGCTAAGGATAAAACAAAGCACCTAGTTGGAGGCTATATTTGGTGTTTTAAGCAGGGACTTTCTTCCATGCACACCCCCCACACCCCCACCCTACCCCATGTTTAACTAGCACTATGGATTCATACTATCCAAGAAAGTTTCTCAACTCAAAAATATCATTAGAAGTTCTAGATTGTTCTCTCAAGCATTATAAAGCATCTACTTCCAGCACTTATAAAAGGTTTTCATATAGCCAGCCTGTGCTTCTGTATTAAACAATGTTTATCAGTTTGTTCGTTTTTTTTCTTTAGTGGCTGAAGCTTACTTCTGATGATGTAAAGGAACAGATCTACAAGCTGGCTAAAAAAGGCCTGACTCCCTCACAAATTGGTAAGGTTTCTGAATAACTCCCAAAGGGAGGCAAAATACTTTTTCCTGACTATAATATGTCAACTGTTCCCTCAAACTGTGTAAAACAACATGTGAAGGAAATACTCGTTTTGTGATTGTACATATTTATTCACTGTGTGGATACCTCTGGCAATGTAGCAGTTCCCATTCTTGCAAGATCTGTAGTTGATAAAGATGCTGGAAATTATTGTACCATTCTCTTTTAAGAAACTCTGGTCCCCTGTTCTTCTAATTAAGTTGTTCTTTTCAAGCAGAAAGCATGAAGCATCTGTTTAATCTTATAACCCGTCCTTAAGAATGGCCACTAATAGGTATTATGGGGAAGTTTATTTTGCCCTGTTTCTCAGAGGAAAAACTTCTCAAATATCAGCTACCCTAGGTTTAGGAGCTTACTGTACAGCTACCTAATGAATTAGTTCTCAGTGGCTTGGACCCCTTTAAAGTTCCACTTAAGTATGTGTGTGTGCTTTATGTGGTAGCGAGTTCTGTGGTGTAGTTATGTATTGCATGAAAGAATTTTCTTTTCCTTGCATAGTTGTTCTGAGAATATTAGTGGTCTATATGGTTGAGTAAATTCTTTATTTTAGGTGCTTTAAGAGTGACCTGTAGTGTTGCATTTGAAAACATTCTTTTCTAGTTTGATTTTTGCTGTAAACTGTAACTAAAGAGTTCCCTAGTAAAACATTCTAATGGAGCAAACACAAGCTGTGTCTGACAAAAATTTAAATCTTAGGTAGTGTATAAAATCTTTTTTCTCCCAATACCTAATTTTAATAAGTCCTACTGACTGATATTTTAGTTCTTACTATGTTACTTGCCTGAACGTGATGGATGAGTCAGTTGTCTGTTAAATGCTCTGTAGTGAAGTGAAAGGTTTAACCAATATTTAGAGAAAACTTTTCTTGGCTATCTTATGAAACTTTACAACAATAAGAGATAGGAGTTGTTTGTGGGGGATTTTTTTTTTCCCAGTGTGAGTTGTAAATGTTTGTTTCAGGTGTGATCCTGAGGGATTCCCATGGTGTTGCCCAGGTTCGCTTTGTTACTGGCAACAAAATTTTGAGAATCCTTAAATCGAAGGGACTGGCCCCAGACCTTCCAGAAGATCTTTATCACTTGATCAAGAAAGCTGTTGCTGTTCGCAAGCATCTTGAGAGAAACAGAAAGGTGAGTGCTAATTTAACTAGAAACTTTCACTTTCTCACATAATACAATAGTTTCTTTAACTTTTGTTGGATCCAATTTTTAAAATAAACTTTATGCAGCTATTCCTAATAATGTGTGCACATGAGGAGAAAGCCCCCCCGGCTGTATCTGTCCTATTTTGATATCATTCAATTTAAATACTTTCTAATCTTTAATGCTGTCTAGGGTTTTGTGGGTACTTTTTAATTAAAGAACTCAGTTTTATAGAGAAATCAGGTATTTTTCTGTTTTGTAGCTGGGAAAAGAGGCAAGAGAAAAGTGATGAGCCACTCTGTTAACAAAGCCAAGACTCTTAGTGCAGGTCCTGTTAATGGCCACATTTGAGTAAAATTAGGGCTTGGAGGAACTTTTTGGAAAGGGAGAACTGACTTTGTAATTCTCCGTCTTAAAAACGCTGCTTAAACCACATATTTCTAGTTTTATTCTGGATTTACCAAACTCATCAGACTTTGGCAAAGGGAACATGGAGTTTGTAGCACTAGCTGTGGATATCAGACTTTACCAAAGCTCATCTGAATTGTAGATCATCTAGAACTCAAAGTAGTGCTTGATTGTGATGTAACTTTCTTTTAAAGGATAAAGATGCCAAGTTCCGCCTGATTCTGATTGAAAGCAGAATTCATAGGTTGGCTCGCTACTACAAAACTAAGAGAGTACTTCCACCCAACTGGAAGTAGTAAGTCTTTTCTTCCATTTCATTGCTTTCATAAAGGTCTAGTAAGTGATATGCTGGGGTTGTTATCTAGAGGGTCAAGAACGTGTTATGATGAGGCATATAGGTAAAGCAGACAGTAAAGAATCGATACTTTTGTAGATAGTAACTGATACATTCACAGAAATTACAGCTGACTAAAATGACTGTCACAATACTTAGAAAATACTGTCTCACCAGGTGAAGTAACTATACACTTAGATAATTTTTATAACAATGCAAACTGAAGTCTCTGGTCTCATTCAGGTACCTTTATATTTCATATTGCTTTAAAGATCTATTGAAAGCTGATTCAATAGCTGAGGGAAAAATTAAGTCTAGGCAAATTTAGCCAACATTAGAGAATTCTCTTAGATGTCTGAGTGAACTTCTCTTAGTCTGAAAAGACTTAAGTGCCACTAACCAGATTTTTGAAAATGCTGTTTTGTTCTGTTATCCTAATTATGCCATTCTTGTATTTTAAAAGGAAGGGTGACTTTCCTTTGTCCCACACAAAATTTTAAACAGGTCATGATTAAGCTCAGGATTAGTAGTTAAAGCTTTGAACTGAAACAATATTTTTGGTGACAGCTAGTTTGAAAAACTGCCTCTGTAACTAATATTTTTTCTCTCTCTCTCTCTCCCTCTCTTTCTCTCTCTCTTTTTCTAGTGAATCATCAACAGCTTCTGCCCTGGTCGCATAAGAGCTGACTATGACTTACTGAAAGAATAAATTTACGTTAACTAAGCTTTTGTTGTCTCTAAATGGTTGGTGCATAATACTTGCCAGTTTCAGGAAGCTGCATGTAGATAGGCAGTGCTTGGACTGGAGATGAAGTGTTGTTCTGTATTGCTGTCCTTCAGTAGCAAATCATGGTAGTGGTTGTTCCTACTACTCTAGGCCAACTGTACTGTTTGTCTGTGTGCTGAAACTGGATTTTTGATGTGATAGCCTCAAGAAAGAAAAGTGACTTAATCATCCACAGCAAATATATTTTAGTAATATGGGGCCATTCCCTGTGTGTGTCCTGCAGAAAGAACTAGGGAAGATGGTAGTGACAGGAGGAAGGGCTGAAAACTTAGAAAATGTGGAGGACAAAGGATTATGCCAGAGGAGAGGAAAAAGGGAAACAAAATTGGAAAGGTAGGTGGAATTGTTGCAGGTAGTGTGGATCTGCTGTTCTTACAGAACAGGTCCAAAAAGTTTAAGCAGACCTCAGCCAGTTCTAACAGCCTACATGCCTCAAGGTGTGTGTTTATGCTGCTTTGGTGCTCCACAGATCATATCAGGACTCCTTGCTCAGTGGATGGCTGGGCAATAATTTTTTCTACCGTTTCTTAAGTTCCAGCTATTCAAAGGAACTTCCTTTTGGGAATGCTTGGCAACTTTCCAGGCCTTGGGCTCCTGTTGCTTTCCTCCTTAGTAGCCCTTCTCATAATAGGATGGTATTAGTAATTGCTGGTGTAATTTTTAAGTGGTCTTAAGGATGAACTTTGAAATTTGGGTAAATACAACAGTGTAGCTATTTTCAGGTGCTGTGTCTTTACTGAGGTAGTTTTGCTAAAGGATACCGGCTGTTGTACAGTCACAAGTACTGATGATGTACCTCCAGGTTCTGAACAGTAGTGACTTCATAGCAGCACATCTTCGTGCTGAAGAAATGTAGCAAATGGGCTGACACCTTTTGCCTTTTTTAGGAGCGTATTGCAGATGAAGAAGGTCTTACGGAGCTGCTGTGACTATTGCACCTCAATCTTTACTTAGTGTGCTACTTAAATTTTGCCAAATTAAAAAGCATGTAAGTAAATTTAAATTAGACCTAACATTTTTGTGAAGTATAGTAGCACCTCATTAGGTTCTAACCAGCAGAAACTGGTAACTTCCAGATTTAATTTTCAGAAAAACAGGATTCTTCTGCCCTGATCATGAAGCAAATATAGAATTTGTGATGAAGACTGTTTTAAAAGAAAAGCACTGAGCTCAAATTAAATTTCTAAAGTTCTGCTGTCTGGGTCCATCTTAAAAGTAATTACTGGCGTCTATACACTGTTAAAACATTTGCTGTCATTTTTGTCTTTTCAGAAGTAACTGTGGAAGGTTATGGGTTGAAAAAGGGATTTGCCTCTGCATTTGCAGCTGGCATGGCAAAATGGGTTAAGCTTTTTCTTGCAGTTTATTAATAACAACCTCCAGAGTTTATGATGCTGGTAGCTCAAAACTGAGCTCAGATAAGTTCACAGACTTCCTTGTCATGTTTTTAGAAATGTGAATTTTTGCTTCAGTATCGTTTTAGAAACTTGAGACAGAGGAGGATCTTCAGAGCTGGCAATCCTTAAAACGCCTCTTCTACCTGAAGATAGCAGAAGGGTAGTTCTTGCAGAGCTTGAACGTAAGCAGCTTTATACAAGTTTCACAGAAACAATTGCCAGATCCTTTTAATGCAGTCATAGCTTTTCTTAAGAGTCCTTGCCAGTGATTTTGCTTCAGTGCTCCTGGTTTTTACCTGCCACACACTTGCAGTGATCTATTAATGAAGTGTTTTGGGACATAGATGCAGAAAACTACTTCATCATATTAACAGAAAAGTTGCCATGAAGTACTGGGTTTGGAGGTATTACCAGCTGAAAAGTGTGGATGCTTGCACTACTTTTTGCTCTGAAGAGAAATAGCTCTATCTAAATAAAGTGCCAGCAGATGGCACTTTGAAACATTGGAGTTTAAAAAAGTTGTTCTCGATTGCAAATAGCGCCACCTAGAGATCAGGTGTCAAAGCTGATGGGCTGAGCTGCTGAACAGATGATACAGTAGTACTACAATTTTAAATATATGTGGTACCAGTTGAGACAATGTTTTTAGTCACAAAGCTATTGAAGCTTCTGCAATTCCTGTTTTTTGTGCTGGTGGGGTGGTTCACTCTCAGCCCATTCTGCCCTGTGTCTTCCAGCACTGGTGTCACATTAGCTTGTTAGAAGGGCTGAAAGCAGGCTGCACCATGCTCACGTCATCTTGCCTATCCAGTGGTGCTGAAAGTTGCTGCCCTTGCCAGAAGGGGGGGGGGGGGGTGTTACAGTGATAGGGTCTGTATCTCACAGGAATGGAGGAGAGGGGGAGTACTGTATAAATATTGTCCTATGCTGTACTTTGTCAGGGATATGACATTATCCAGGGGTGGTTCCTTGACCTGCAGTAAGATTGGATCAGATGGTGAAGGTACTCCTGAGGACAGAGAAAGGGAGAGAGGTGCATACCCCGTTTACTGCCTCTGGAAATCAGCAGTCTCTTGTCAAAGACCTGTAATGGTATCGTGATTGTAATGCATTACGCACATTTCTAGTATTTATATTGCTAAAGATTTCAGTACTGCCCCTCATTAATACAGGCTAGCTTTTAAATAAGCTGTCCACTTCATTTGAGATTTTTATTCCCTTACCCCTTTGATTAGCCAAAGGAGATACAGCACCAGTCTGACTCGTTTGCCCCTGGCTGGGGGCTAAGCAGGCTGGTGCTTTGCTCAGCAGCAGGCATGCCACCGAGGGCAGCTTGCAGCCCTGTGGGAACAGGGAAGTCAAGGTGCTGGCAAGGGGTATATCCTCCTTGCAGAGTGGACCCCTGCAAAGCATGGTCCCGTGCAGTAAATTTGGAGGACGTGGTCTTACAGTGTGTGTTTGAAGGGAGGAGTGTGGGACCAGAGGGAAGCTGCCTTAGCGGCTCCTGTGCAAACATCAGGTAAGTTTACCCACTGGGGCTATGCACCTGGGTGAGTGTCAAAATCCTTCAGAGAGTCTCCTACCATGCAGCCGCTCACCGGGACTGCTGGGGGCCTGTTGGTACCTCTCCCCCAGGCAGCTCAGCCTTGCGATCCAACTGCCCAGGTCTGATGCCAGTTGTGGCTGCTTGAGAGAGTTAGCTGAGCCTTTTCTGCCCTTCTGGGTAAGGGCACTATAACTTCTCTTGGCTGGAGAGATGCAATAAGTCTAGAGTAAGTCCAGATCTGCAAAGAGTTCCCAGAACTGAATTCCTCATATGAGCCAGCATAAACTCTCCCTGCCCCATGGTTAGACCCAGGCACCACCTTGGTCTCGCTCTCCCCAGCGGCCTGGGATGTCCCGTGGGCTTTGGGTCCTGCTCCTCTCTTGCTTTCACTAGTTGCAAAGTCTCTTAGTTTCCTTTGCCTTGGCTTTGTCTTCACAGGCCTACCTTCCTGTTTCTATCTCATTCCCTGCAGCCTTTTCCAAATTTCCAGTGGTGGTCTTTTCTTCCTGCAGTATTTGCCCCTCTTCTGGTGGGTACAAGTCTAAATGATTTCCCCCCCACACCATTTCAGTGTAGGCACTTTCCTGTGTCCTGCCAGGGCACGTGTCAGAAAGGAGCAGTCTCCTTTCGTGGACCTTGGCACACAGCCGCCTCCTCTACCATCCCTCTTGGCCCCCCTTGCGCAGTGGGGCCTGCCCCTTCTTTCCACAGCGAGGTGCAGCCACAGGGCCCCCACCTCCACGGCAAGCTGTCGTGCGCGGGGCCCCCCTTGGCAGCCCTGCAGCCATGCTGTGCTTTTCTGCTCTGCACCAGGCTTTTTTGCATGGTGAGGTTGGTTCACAAAAGCCTCCCAGTATAGCTGAACCCTTGCCAGCTCCGCAGCTCTCCCGGGGCTGTGGGGTGTGGGGGCAGAGGGTATTTTCATGTGGGCTGACAGCGAGCTGTCGTTGTGGGTTGGCTGCTGAGGCACTCTGCCCTCTCGCAGGGTCCCCCTCACCAGGGTCAGCTGCTGTTTGCTGCAGTGTTAGTGCCACGCTAATAACTAGGGGAACCCTTCCAGAGTTGCTGCTGAGGGTCATGATACAAAGGGAATCATTTTCCATCAAGTCTGAAGCATCAAGTTCCCCACTGAACACAGTACAGTGGTGGGACAAGGACATTCTTCAGGATATAGGTTGGTTTTTCCACCCAAGTTTCCAGTCCCTTCTACTCCAGGTTTTGTCTTGGGAACATGAAACTCTTCCCTCTTTCTTTGGCTTCTGCCTACACCTTTCTTCCTCTTGTTCCAAGTTTCTGCGCTCTCCCCTGACGCACCTGGCTGTGTGTCCAATTTCCTGTTGAGGAAATTTTCCCCTTTTGCTAACCAGTCAAGCCAGTTTTCTTCTGTCCCCTTAGGTGACATGAGTGTAGCTTACCCTGATTTGAGTCAGTGGATATCAGCTAGAGCAGCATCCAAATGTGTGAATGCAACTTCTTGTTCTCTTCACCTCCTTACTTCTGTAGTTCATCCAGGAATGGCAAGTCTGTGAAAGGGAGTCTTTATTCCTTTGGTTACATCAATAGCTGATGATCCCACACGTGATTCCTACCTTAGTTTTTAGGAGAGAGATTGAGAGGTAGCTGTTAAAGATGAGGAAAGATTAACCCTCACAGGGACTGAAGGGAAAACTTTGATACAGTCATATCTGGAGGATGCCTTGAGTGCTAGATATCTGTTCATCCTGAAGGATTTTGTGATATGTAACTGGCTCCCTTGTGGAGGCAAATAAGCCATTTCTAACCCTTATGAATTTTTCTGATCAACAGTTCTACTTACTTCTATGAAATATAGGTAACTTTTCTTCTAGTAATTAATTTCAGGTAAGGAAACTTAAACACCAATTATTCTGCTGTTACTTGATTACTGCCACTGGAAATGTTAAACTTCTGTACGTGAAAGGGGAGGAGCCAAGCCATAGCAACAACAATCACAAAAGACAAAAACTTCATGGGATTTATAAATGTACAGCTGCCAAGGTATGCTCCTCTGCTTTTTCTGGAAAATAGAGCTTCTAAAATGTGTTTGCAGTTGTAGTTTCTGCCAGTAAGCTTTCTGCAGTTTTCAACTCAATCATTGCATGTGAGTTAATGCCAAATAGCAAAATGTGAATGAAGCATAATTCTGATTTTTCTGAGGGAAGGGTGGAAGGAATTGATATAATTTTTCGTGACTAGATAGAGAGGTCCCATCTGCAAATCTGAGAACTTGCCACCAAAGCTCTTAATCTCCTCATCCCCAGCAAAAGGTTTGCATTTTGCTCCTTCTACCGTTAGCACCGTTAGCACTTTCAGACTGCAGGTTGTGTCCCCCCCCCGTTTTCAGTGTCACAGCTCGTGGGGGGGGGGGGAAACATAGTTAAAAAGCACTGCACGTGTTTCTCAATACTCACGGGCCTATTTCTGTCCCTGTTCCTGCTTAAAGAAGAGTAGAACCTACTGAATTCACCAAGGGCAGGTTTGGTAACCCCTCAGCTCTGGGATAGATGGTGTTTCTGGTTTAGGCTGATGCTGCTTCGTGTTCATGCAGCTGTTTTGTTTCCTTTTCAATGCTGGAATCAAGCTAGAGGAAAAAATGTGCTCTGCTGCTGGGAAGTCCCTTCAGTAACTCGCCATCATTTGCATGACAATACGTTGTCTTGCCTTGGCAACCTCCCTCAGCCAGCACATGCCTTGGCAACAGGAAATGGTTCAACAGTGTTCACTGCACGAATGGGTTGTCTGTGAATGTCCTTTTCTTGCTTCCCAAGAATTTCTAGACATGTTTGCCTTCTGGTTAGAAATCTATAACCCTTGTATTGAACAGTGTTGCTGACTAGTGCAAGTTCTTTCCTTCCACCAGCAGGATTTATTAAAGACGTTAAGCAACACAGATTTAGTAGCTGGAGTTTCATCACTGTAAAAAGTTAATGGCATTGCAATATGTTTTGGGTATGACAATAAATGGCAACATAGTCCGTCAGGACTTGGTAGCCAGAGTAAAAATACCGTGAGTTAATTCCTGGGGGGTTGCTCAGTGCTTGGGATGAAAGGAAGTGAAGTACGTACAGCCTGTTACATTAACCTGTGAGCTTGAAATACTGTGTGGCAAATAATTACATTGGCTGTGCCTGAGGCAGGAGGTGTACCTGCATTAAAAGATCAGCTGAGTTTTCTAGTGAGTGCTGGTTTTACAGGCTAATATTTTATTCCCTTTGTGGCTGCTCGCTCAAGACCCCTTTTCAGGTCAGAACTTCTTCAGAGCCAGGAAGCGGCTTTCAAGTTTAGTGCAGCTGTCAAGGATCAATCTCTCTTGCAGCTCCTTCAAGTTCTTTATGATGCAGATGAATAATTTCCATAGATCCTTATCCCTATATTATGCTGGAGTGGGAAGAGGGTGACTGGGGTTTTGAACTGAAGAAGCTGTTGACTGACTGGGTGAAATAACCAGTGAGAGCCATTAAAGTTTGTTCAGGTTAAGTGAACTTTGGGAAGGATCCAGATCTCATAGGATCAGTTCTGGTGGGGAAAGCGTTTGGGATTTTGAGGAAAGGGGATGGAAAAGGTATCTCTCTTATACATTAGTGGACAATGGGGCACATCCAAAACTGGAGTGAAATTCAGGCTGTAAAAGAAGTTGCTCCTTCCTCCCTTTTTTCTGTAAACAATGAAAAACTGCGGCATCTTTTCATTAAAATAAAGTTCATCCCATCTTGCTCAGCTCTGACAAAATAGCCTTGGCAAAACTAGGACTGTAGAGTGATAACTTTCCAGAAGTTGCTCATATAATAATACCTGGTGTCTGTGCTGGGCGTTCCCTTTACATCTCAAATTAGTGCTAACGATCTCTCCTTCATTGGAGTGATTCCTGATAACTTTCTCCAGCAGTAGAACTGGATCTAGGTTCTTTCTCCTGAGTGTTTTGCCATTCGATTGCACTGTATCCAGAAAGCATTACAAGAGTAATATCTAAAAATAATATTTCTGTAGCACCAATTAAGGAAGGGTTTCAGAAACCTGTAAGAGTAACAGTTAAGCCCCCCGTAACAATCCTGTTATGTACAGAAAGGCATTTTCAGTGTTTCAGGGGTCCCAAATTCCCAGTGCTGCTATTACATTTGTGAGTGTGGCAGTGTTGTATGTAATGACCACCAGTAGGCAGTTGCTGGAGAAAGTGTTTGGTTTTTTGGAATTCACCAAATGTGAATGTTACAGCTTTGATGTTGCCGTTTCTATTTCTCCCTCTGCCCCCCCCCTTTTTTTTCCTCTTCTATATGATTATAGCCTTTTTCTAGCTGCTTTTGAGAAGGTGGAAGGGTATGTTGGGAGGGTATGTGAGTACTCCAGATAATGTCTGTGTTAAAGGAAAGGAATCCTTTCACATTTAGAGACTCAGGGGAGAGTTGTACTTCATTGCTGTTTGTGTCGTAATAGGTGACACTTACTGCTTCCCTCTACAAAACATTTCATTGATAAGCTATCTCTTACGTAGTACTTTTGATGCATAAATCAAAATGCTTTGTATGGGACTATAGTACCACTATCCCTCACCCTTTACAGGGAACCAGAGGCACAAAGCGCTGATGCAGCTTGCTAGAGGCTACCCAACAGGGCAGTAGGAGAGCTAGGAACGAACCTCAGATGTCCTGAATCCCAGCGCCTGTCCTACCTGTGAGTTCATACTGTAATACATTTACATTTTCAACAAAAATGGATGTTCATGTGCAAATGGCATATGTAGAGAGAGGTGTACAGCTGAGCGTGAGACGGTCTGCAGAGGCATTTCGGGGGCCAAACCATGGCACTTACTTCTCACACAGGGTACCACAGTGCGACTCTCACAGCGGACAAAAGTGGCCAGTTATCAATTCCCCTTTTTTCCACTGGCGTAAGTGCAAGGCTGAAAGCGGAGGGAGCAATTCCTCAAATCTTCCTGCCCAGAGGGAGCCCAGCCTGGCTTCCTATCTTGACAGTGCACCTGGGAAGTGGAGCCAAATTTTGGCTCGGAGCTTTGTCTACATGACTGATCTCCTGTGGGACCTGTAGCTCCATGCTTCGGCCAGCTCAGAAGAGGTCCTGGTGTGGTCTCCTATTGTCTTGTCCTTCTGCATATGGCAACTTTGGGTGTAGCGAAGGAGGATACTTAAAGCAGGAAAAGTTAGGTGTTTGGCCACACTGTGCAGCTGAGACACTGTCACTTGCGACTTTTGAAACCTCTTGACTTATAGGTTCAGTGGTAAAATACTGCACAGTAACCCCCCCTACCCCAGTTTAGCTGCTGAAGACACAGGGTCCCTCTCAAATCGTAGGCAGAGCCTACACTTGTTGCAGTGGTCTCTGGAAATGTTCGATTTATGCCTTCCCCTCTTAGTAAGCGCCAGTACCTTCTGCAGCTGTGGAATAAAACTCTGAGGATCACAAATTGGTCTAGTAAGAGATCCTATTTCAGAAAAGGATTCCTGCCAACCTTCCTTTGATCTGACCAAACTAGTAGGCCACCTGAGCACTTTAATGAGATTGTTATTTAAGAAAACCAATCGTCCTGCTGCAGTGTTTGGTTTTAAACAGCAATTAGGTTTTTCTCAACAAAATTGAAAAGCTTGTCTGAAAGCAGCTGTAATCAGAAACGTCATACTGTGGATATCGATGATAGCTATAGTTAACAGAACAGAGGCTTTGATTTCAGTTCATCACAACGATAGATAATCCCATGGCATACAGCAGTTTAGCACTGTTTCTGTAGCCTGCAGTTTGGGTCGAGAGTACTTTTTCTCTGAAAGAGCACATGGTACCTTTAGTGTTTGTGTTGTTTGGTCTTCATTATGAAAAAACTGAGTGAAGGTGTCCTAGATGCAATAGATGTGTGGTGTTAAAGTACCTTGAAATTAAAAACTAGTTGAATAACACCTTGTATATATACCTAACTCTTCTATTTTGAGGTTTTCAGGTTGTTTCACTGTGGCTGCAATTCAACAAAGCAATTATGCATCTGCTTAGTTTTAAGTTGTCTCTGTTATTCCTATCTTGTTACCTATAGACTCATATTGATTTTTTTTTTCATTCGCGTGTACTACATGGTCACCAATCATGTTAAACTGGAGTGTTTTGTCTGTCCTTTACTCTTTGGGGAAGGAGTTGGTAAAGTGAAAAGTCATTTAGGGTGATGAACCTAAGGCTTAGCTAAAGATACCAGACCAGTGTTGCATGTGTGCCAGCCAGTCTTAAAATGCAGAGCCTTTATTAGAATAATCTGAGTAATTAGCCTTTCTCCTTGCATCCTGACTTCTGATCCTTAAACATTTGAGAGGACAAGTTATTAGCAGTGACCGAAAGCGAGTCCCGTTAGCACCAGAGTACAGAGCAGATGCAAGCACCAGATGCTTCAGCATCCCCAGGTGGAGCATGAGCACCCTGCAAGTGAAGGCGTGACTGAGGTGCGGACGTGTGTGCTTTTGGCTCTGCTCTAGCTCTGTTAGGAAGCACTGATGAGGCCCTGGGGTGCTGCCAGGGGGCGCAGCCTGCCTTGCTTCGTTGTTACAGCTGTGGTTACTCGGGCTAGTTAGATTCAAGCACACAATGTCCATCACTGCCTGTATTAAATTGCAGGCACCTTCCTTTGAGGGGGAGAAAGGGGGAAAGGGTTTTAAAACCTAGGGCATTTGCCTCAGTTTTCCAGATATGGGAATGGGCTGCCTCCCTATCTGCTGCCGGGCTGGCTCTTGATGATGGGTGGCTTCCCCAATTCATGGCCTAAGAAGAGCCAAATACATCACCTATGTTGATGTGAGCTTTAACTCATCTCGATCTAGAGGTGAAGATGATCATGTGAAGAAAAATGGCTCCGTATCTGTGCACTTTGGATATGTTCCTGCCCAACAGCCTGCAAGGCTCTTTTCAGTGAACTGATCCTGTTCCCCCCGACTCTCTCATTTCCCTGTCACTCTGCACGTAAGATACAAACTTCTTATTAGCTGTGTAGGATGCAGTTTACTATTAGAGCTAAGTTCATGTTTTAGCCTGCTGCTGTTGGAAGTGCAATCCGGCCTGTAGTTGCACGCCTTGCTCCCTCCCACATCTTCTGATGCATTGAACCCAATGCTGGGCTGGAGGATGGATCTCAGGCTGGTCTGGTCGCAGCAGGGGTTTTCTGCTGGATGAGTCTTGTGAAGCAACTCACTCTTCAGGCACTAGAGCTGACACAAGGAAAGAGGCAGGAGTGGACGGCAGAGGAGGAGCCGTTTCAGGAACAGCTGCATGTTCAATGCTCTTTTCAGTCATGCCAGCTGTAGAGCGGAGCCTCACCTGGCAGCTGGCTCGAGGCAGCACAGAAGTGAGCGGGTGCACGGGCCACGTAGCGCTCTCCGTGCTGGGGGAGGCTTGACACACCAGCGGGCCCTCGGTCCGTGTTCAGCTGGCATGGTGAGCCCAGCAGATCTGGGAAAGTCTGTTTGTGATGAGTTCTTCTGGCCTCAGTAGCAGGAGGCCACTACCACCAGTGTCTCTTCTGGGAGACTCTTCTCCTCCCTGCTTTGCGCCCCACGTGTCTGTGACAAAAAGGGAATAAAGCCACCAGAAATGAGTTGTGGGCTGCAGGCTTTGCCCTAGCGGGCTGTGTGTGGCCACACAGGCCACGCTGAGCAGCTTTGTGGGGGGGGGGGGGGGGGGCAAGGAGCCCCAGAAAACTAGGGAATTAGGACAATTAGTTTTATATCTAGCAATGCCATAGTTGCACTCAGGTGGGTCCCAGAGTGCCCCTGGGATTTCTCAGTAGAGTGGTATTTTCCCCTGTGTTTGACTGTTCAAATGCTTCCTCCCTCGTTCCCGAGTTACCCTGAGCTTTTCTTGTGTTAGAGGTAGCTCTGTATTCTTCACCCTGTGGGGTAATTGAGCAGACACTGGTTTTGCTTTTATTTTTTTCCTTTCACATTTTTTGTCTTTCAAAAGTATACCAAACTTTGGTCGTCTTTAAAATGAACTTTTAAGAACCATAATTCTTTTAAAGCTCAAACTGCAAAGGCAAGACCCAAACTGCACTGTGCTCTGTGGAGAATTATGAGTGTGTTAAAGCTGCAGTTTCTGCTCTTAATAAAATAACTGTCTAGCGATAAAGACATCTCTCTTGGAAGCAGCTTTCTTCGGTTCCCTCTTTCTGAGGGGGGGATGATGTTAATAATTCAGTATGTGTAAGAGAAGCCTTGAAAGGGAGATGAAGAAGACACTTTGTGTCCTGACCAATAAGGCAGATGCTTTAAGTTTAACTTCCCTTGCTAAATACAATCCATGGTCTGTTGTCAGGCTGTGGTGTGGCCTCAATAACTCCGGAGCATTAAGTGCAGCTAGATCACGCTGCCTCAGGGAACCTGAGAGAGGACAGCGCTGTGTGTCAAGTGCTAGGCCTTTGAGCAGTTTGTCTTAACTTTTTAGATTAATTTATCCAACCCCCTGGAAAAGCCTTTTACTATTGCACTGTATGTTATATTGCCTTTTTTCTGGTAAGTAAGGAGTAATCGGAGAAGGCAATGGGAGCAGTAGCTTTTGCGTGGCAGTAATTACCTTGGGCTTCGGTACAGGGGCCTCTTAACTACTGCTCAGACCAAATCGTTGTGTTTAATCCCTCGTATACCGTCCCTCCTTGGGAGCTGCAGAAGGGTCCGTTCTTTGGCCTGAGCCACATGTGAGATGCCAGAGCTTCTGGATACTCATACGTAAATACAGCCTAAAAGATAAAGTTTTTGTGGTGCATCTTGAATTATGCATTGAACCAGTGCAGGACTTACCTTCGCTCTTAAAGGAAACTTTGTTGGGAGATTGTGATGGCCAGCGGTTAAAACAAAAGCCTGGGCTTAGCTGCTCGTTCGGTTCTGCCTCGTGGTTCAGCATTGAGCTGGTAGTTTAGTGTTGAGCCTTTGAAAACAGTTTTACATTTTGATGAGGTGTTTCTTTGTTTCCTTAAGGTCAGCTCTGCCAAAATAGCCTCCACATAATCATTGTCCAGTTTGGGGGCTGAATGAGCACCTGGGAGGTCCCTATGGGTGTGAGTAGCTAGTGGCTTAACTTCTGCTCTCAGAACATACTGGCGTGCCTTTGTTGAAATGAGGCTGTTTTGTCACCCACACTTCTTGGTTTCTTCTTAAATTCTGGATGTAGAGGTACAGGCACGAAAATGTAGAATATTGGTTAAGAGCCTTTTGGCTCCTATTATTTAGTTTGTCCTTGGATTGGCCCACTCCTCATTACTGTCTGGTAACTATTGCTATTATTCTTGTTTAATGAGATAATTCAAATAATCTCATTTCACTTTCACAGATCATTAGGTCCAACACGCTTATTAATAAGGCATTTGTGAGCTCTTTATGTCCACTCAGCTGTTTTCAGTCCTTCTCCTATCTTCTATGAAGGAGGAAAGAGACGTGCTGAGCTTTTGTAGTTGAATACATTTCTTCAAAGTATTAGTGCTTGTCACTATATATTGTTTAAACACAGTTTCTTTGTGTTAAATGGAGTAATAAAAAAGTTGTACATCTTGGATAGAGGTGTTGACTGTGCTAGTGAAACAGCAGCCCTCACAAAGAGGGAGCTGCTGCAGTTCCTCCCCTGCTGAGAAGGGTCACCTTTCCCATGCAGGCGGTAATGCGCAGCAGATGCAGGGTTATTTCGCTCCACTGACAGCAGGATGAAAGAGAGCAGGGACGTTCTCACGCCTGTTTTGCAATGACAATCGCAGGCAAGGAAGCACTACGGGGACCATCTACTTCGTTGCTTCGCGATCTTTCTAGCCAGTGTATTCCTTCAGCCAATTACACGTTCTTCCTGCGTCTCCCCAGAGTGTGTCGGTCACAGACGCATACCCCATGCCTCATTTGCTGTTTTTAAGTTTTTTTTGTGGGTGAGATGAAGCCTCAGAAGCAGGGAGTGCAGATCAGGTACATCTGGCAGGGAGCAGAGGTATGCCCTTGGTTAAAATGCTTGCAGAATCCTGTTACCCCACGCGTTTCCTGGGGATACTAACACCTGCAAATGCTCTCTAATGCTCTGGTTTGGATTCTGCTTTTGTTTAGAGCCAGTAGAGGGGTGTTCAGCTGTTGGCATGTTTGGGGGGGACAATGTCATTTAAAATGATGAGAATTCTCCAAAAACTTGAAACAACTGGGTATGCGTGGCCGTGCTTTTATGCCAACAATGAAAAAAAAATTTTCCAGTTTCCATGCACACAGATAGAAGTAAATGCAAAGAGTAATGGATGCTATGCTGCTTTCTTTAGTGACCTATAACTGTGGAAGATGTGTGCTGTTCTGTTTCTGTCAGCGGACTACTAACTGTGACAGTCCTACCATTGAAACTGTCACAATTTGTCACTGTGCTTCAAAGATAGGCTTCCACTGCTGACTCCGAGCAGCAATCAGACAGTGAAATGACAAAAGAAAAAGGGTTAGGAAAAAAAATCAAACCTTTTTAGTCTTTAAACAAACTGGAATGGGCTGTCCAAGCAGCCAAGGGTGCTCTCTGTTTTGGGAGAGACTCTTCTCCCTGCTACGTGACCCACGTATGTCTGTGAAATAAGGGGCTGCTAGAAGCCGGCTGTGGGCTGGAGCAAGCCATGTATGGCACATGGGCCACTGCCCACAGCTCCTCTAAAGCTGAAACTTGCTACAAAGGCAAGATCCAAATCACACTGTACTCGATGGCTGGTGAACTGTCCATCCAGTGAAGCAATTTTTCACCAGAAAAACTCTTACCTGCTCTACTGATGATCCTCTGGGCCTGTCTTCCCTGCTGCAGCGCTTTGAAGTTCAGCTCAAAGCCCTGCCTCTAATGTAGCCTGCATTCACATGCAAAAGTCTTTAGCCTGATTAAGTGCTAGCCCTTGGTAAGGAAATATGCCTTGAGGCTTGCTTGGGGCTGCAGTGAGGACACAGGCTGGGGATTTCCTATTTGATAAGTGCTGCTTAAGCAGGATTTAGCAGTCTGCACCTCAGGCCCTTGCTCCTACCCACCTGTTGCCTTTTCTATAGTGTCAGCAGGGTTACTGGTGCAGCAGGGTGGTAAACTGGAGCAAGAACCGATACAGTTGAGGAAGAAAAAAAAACTGTAAAACATTTCTGAGATTTATTTGGTTGGCGCTTTTTTTTTTTTTTTTTTTAGCCAGTTCTCTCTGGTCTGGTTTACCACGTAGCTACACAAACAGCTATGTCAGTGGAGCAAAGGTAAGAACAAGCGGCCAAAAAGGGGCAGGGATTGCATGAGGTTACATTTCCGTGTTTGGTGGCAGGGCCAGCAGCAGCAGTGAGTTATTCTGGACGCTGTCTGCATTTACATTACAGTGTTGTCAGCTGGGTTAGGCTGACGCAGCTGGCTGCAGGGTTGCGCTCCAGAAGCAAGTGGAGCAGCATCCTAGCACAATGGTGTGCACTGCTGCCGATGCAAACCTCCGCGCCAGCCACGCTGCTGCGTGGTGCAGCCTGGGCATGGTTTCTGGCTCTCCTCACACACTGGCTGGAAGAGAAGGGAATGAGCTTAAGGGTGGAAAATCTGAGCTAACACTGCAGTGGGAACAGGTCCTTTACCTCAGATATCACTGACGGACTGCTCTGCCCTCTCAAACCTCTGACTTGGCTGTCCTTTAACAGCAGCTGAACTTCCCCTGACACAGACTACAACAGGGAAAATTAATTGCTCTGTAATGACAAGCCTCCTCTCAGGAACTGGCCTTCTGTTCTGTATAAATGGGGAGCAATCTGTAGCCCATCAACAGACCTCTCCTTTGGGGAGACAGCCTTGCAATTCTCAAATTCCCCTTTATGCTACTGACTTGGCATCTGTGTGAGACGTCTCTTCTTACCTCAAGATTTGTTACATTGCTGCACATTTTTTTTCTTTTAATTAATTTCTTTCATCTCTGTCAGGATACTAGATAATTAAATGCTTCAGTATCTTGTCATAAAAATGCCACTTTTCAGAGGAACTGTCTTAATGAGCCTGTTTTTCAGTATAGCAGAGGCTCATTTATTAGTCCAGTGTATATTTTTAGAGCATGGCATCATTCAGAAAAGCCCATTAGATTGTTATACAAGTGGCTGAATCAGCAAAGTGTATCTGCTGCTCTCCTGTCAAAGCAATAACGTTAACATTATCAAAGTGATTAAAAGCCATTCATTCATTTTGCATTTGAGTTGACAAGTTCATTCCTGTAGAGGCATACAGTATGAAGCTGTAAGAAAAGAAATCTAATAGGTCTTCATATCTCTCAACCTAAAGATCTACCAATGTGTGACAGATGCAATCAAAATATGACAATTGACTGAAATATTGGATGCCTGTGCTCTGTCATGTGGCAGGCTGTCACTGGCAAAGCAGAATGATTCTCAGCCTGGGACCCTTTTCGAAGGATGTGCTTCTTTATGCTGTGAGTTAAATAAGCTGTGTGCGCTTGAACAGGGCAGGGAGGTCTGTGAGGGGCATCGTCCTTTGCCTCTGGGTCACCACCCTGGGGTTTCAGAACAGCCAAAGTGCTGCTGGTCTCTCCTTCGGCAGGTGGACAGGGCGCATTTGACCAGCGGGTGCCGCAGCTCTTGGGTCCCCTGTGAGAGCTGTCGGCAATTGGGTGTTTTAGATTCATTTCTTGACCTTGTCGGGGGGGTGTTGTAAGTGCAGTGTTCTTCCATATTAAGAGCAGAAGTTACAGGAAGGATAGGCAAGCGTTGACATTTCTGTCCTGTGCACTCAGCTTTTTTGGAGAGGTCATGACAGCAAGGTTTGGTTCCCAGGGACTGTTCCTGGGGAAACTGCTCGGTGCAATATATGCAAATCCTTTCTGTGGTAGGGTGTAATTGTAAAATGCATGAAAATGAGAAGAGCAGTCCGTATGTCTGCGACTTGAGTTCATGTTGTGACTTAAGTGAACTGTGCCCCTCATTAGTCTGCAGGGTGTTCAGTTGCTGGACAACACCATATGAGCTCCGTGCTCCCTCTCCGCAGCTGGGAATTCGGACTATCAGCACTCTGCACCAGGGCGCGTGTGATGTGATCATACCTACTTCATTCTGATCAGTAAATGAATGTGTTCAATTTTATCCCCTAAAACACAATTATGAGTACATATGTTTAGATCCCTTTATTTCCTGTTGTAGGTTGGCCTGGCTCCACTGATTTCAATGTGACCATTATGTATTGATTTATTTTTATGCCACGTGTCTGCTCTGGCAAAGTATCACAGACACTGTAGATTTGCTTTAAATGAATGTCTTGTGATTGCATCTGTATGAATTTGAGTGTCAGACTTTATGCTTGTGCATGTCTGTTCAAGCAATATTTGCTCTTTTGATGGATATTATGCCTGCTACGCAATTGCATTTATTCTTTCCCTACCAAGATGAAATAAAACAACACTATTTAGCTCGGCCTTTTTAACATTCATGCTGATCCAGAGAAGAGTTTCTTCAGCCGTTTTTATAGGAAACGGTAAGCAGGGCATCAGAGGCATTTTCAGAGCCCATGAAGATAAAAATTTCGTGGAGTTCAGTATCCTGCGAGGAGGCAGCAGGGCACCAAGTAGGATCGCAACCCTGGATTTGAGGAGAGCAAACTTTGGCCTCTTCAGGGACCTACTTGGAGGAATCCCATGGGTTAGGGCCCTAGAAGGAAGGGGCGTTCAAGAGAGCTGGTTAATATTCAAACATCACTTCCTCCAGGCTCAAGAGCGGTGCATCCCTATGAGTAGGAAGTCAAGCAAAGGAGGCAGGAGACCTGCATGGATGAGCAAGGAGCTCCTGGCAAAACTCAACCAGAAGAAGGAAGTATACAGAAAGTGGAAAGGGGGACAGGCCACTTGGGAGGAATATAGGAACGTTGTGAGAGTATGCAGGGATGCGACGAGGAAGGCTAAGACCCATTTGGAATTAAATCTGGCGAGAGATGTCAAGGAGAGCAAGAAGGGCTTCTTCAAAGACATCAGTAGCAAGAGGCAGACTAGGGAAAATGTGGGCCCTTTGCTGAATGGGGTGGGTGCCCTGGTGACGAAGGATGCAGAGAAGGCAGAGTTACTGAATGCCTTCTTTGCTTCAGTCTTTACTGCCCAGGCCAGCCCTCAGGAACCCCAGATCCTGGAGGCAAGAGAGAAAGTCTGGAGAGAGGAAGACTTTCCCTTGGTGGAGAAGGAGTGGGTTAGAGATCATTTAAGCAAACTTGACACCCACAAATCCATGGGCCCTGATGGGATGCACCCACGAGTGCTGAGGGAGCTGGCGGATGTCATTGCTAAGCCACTCTCCATCCTCTTTGAAAGGTCATGGAGAACAGGAGAGGTGCCTGAGGACTGGAAGAAAGCCAATGTCACCCCAGTCTTCAAAAAGGGCAAGAAGGAGGACCCAGGGAACTACAGGCCAGTCAGCCTCACCTGCATCCCTGGAAAGGTGATGGAGCAGCTCATCCTGGAGGCCATCTCCAAGCATGTGGAGGAAAAGAAGGTGATCAGGAGTAGTCAGCATGGCTTCACCAAGGGGAAATCATGCCTAACCAATCTGATAGCCTTCTGTGATGGAATGACTGGCTGGGTAGATGAGGGGAGAGCAGTGGATGTTGTCTACCTAGACTTCAGCAAGGCTTTCGACACTGTTCCCCATAACATCCTCATAGGGAAGCTCAGGAAGTGTGGGTTAGATGTGTGGACAGTGAGGTGGATTGAGACCTGGCTGAATGGCCGAGCTCAGAGGGTTGTGATCAGTGGCACAGAGTCTAGTTGGAGGCCTGTAGCTAGCGGTGTCCCCCAGGGGTCAGTACTGGGTCCAGTCTTGTTCAACTTCTTCATCAATGACCTGGATGAAGGCACAGAGTGCTCCCTCAGCAAGTTTGCTGATGATACAAAACTGGGAGGAGTGGCTGATACGCCAGAGGGCTGTGCTGCCATTCAGAGAGACCTGGACAGGCTGGAGAGGTGGGCAGAGAGGAACCTCCTGAAGTTCAACAAAGGCAAGTGCAGGGTCCTGCACCTGGGGAGGAATAACCCCATGCACCAGTACAGGTTGGGGGTTGACCTGCTGGAAAGCAGCTCTGCGGAGAAGGACCTGGGAGTGCTGGTGGACACCAAGTTAAGCATGAGGCAGCAGTGTGCCCTTGTGGCCAAGAAGGCCAATGGTATCCTGGGGTGCATCAGGAAGAGTGTTGCCAGCAGGTCGAGGGAGGTGATCCTCCCCCTCTCCTCAGCCCTGGTGAGGCCACATCTGGAGTACTGCGTCCAGTTCTGGGCTCCCCAGTACAAGAGGGATGTGGCACTACTGGAGCAAGTCCAGCGAAGGGCTACAAAGATGATGAGGGGACTGGAGCATCTCTCTTATGAGGAAAGACTGAGAGAGCTGGGCCTGTTTAGCCTGGAGAAGAGAAGGCTGAGAGGAGATCTTATCAACGTGTACAAGTATCTGAAGGGAGGGTGTCAAGAGGATGGGACCAGACTCTTTTCAGTGGTGCCGAGCGACAGGACGCGAGGCAACGGGCACAAACTGAAACACAGACGCTTCCATCTGAACATGAGGAGATACTTTTTCACTGTGAGGATGACAGAGCACTGGCACAGGTTGCCCAGAGAGGTGGTGGAGTCTCCTTCTCTGGAGATATTCAAAACGCGCCTGGATGCAATCCTGTGCAATGTGCTCTAGGTGACCCTGCTTGAGCAGGGGGGTTGGACTAGATGATCTCCAGAGGTCCCTTCCAACCTCAGCGATTCTGTGATTAATAGAAATGGGAGAATGAGGTACTGTAGGTATCTAACTATGAACTGCAAACTGGGAGCTTCTCTCCCAGTTTGAAAGTTCTCATGAACTTTCCAGTCACTAGGCTGCAGAGTCCTCTTGCTTAAGTGTGTGTTCTTGTTGTCACACTTCAAGAAAGTTAATGCTTGAAGCTGTTTACTTAATTATCTTTGTTAACTTGCTGATATGAATCATAATGGGGGCAGGGAGGGACATTCACACTGATTTTTAGGAGAAAAATAAGGAAGTAGCTGGTTTACAGAGTGTGAATTCAAATGATCAGTTGGCAGTGAGGATTAAAAGATAAAAACAACTGTCTTTCATTTTGAGGAGCAAGATTTGAATTTCTTCAGTGTCTGAAAACGCCCAGAATGACTTTTAGCTTTGGTCTGATAAATGCATATCTGCAAAACAGGTTGGAAAAGTGATTTGTAATAGCATTGCTTTTTGCACCAAATCTTGGCATTGATATAGGGGTGAGGAAGAACAGCTGAATATTCTACATCTGAGAAGGCAAAATCTAATCATCTGTCATTGCTTTTCGTCTCCTTTATTTATGTCAAAAATTTGAGCAACCATTTTTATTGGCAATTTGCTATTCTGTATACCGTTTGCCAACTGGATTGTATTATAGCTCAGTTGTTATGGTATGTAGAGCACAGATCAGTATTTCACTTTAAGTGTCTGCCACAAGAGAGCAGTGTTGGTGTAATAAGATGGGAGAGAGCGTGCCTCTGGTAGCTTTGTTCTTCCAGCAGAGCGTACACTGAATTGTTGCAAGAAAAATTCAAACACAGTACAAAAAATCTTCTGGGAGCTCTGCAGAATTAAGGGATAAAAATAACAAATGGTGCTTAATTTCAGGGACTGAGTTTTAAGTTTCTTAGAGTTGTAATTGAAATGGCAGTGGAATCTATTTTGTTGTGGGATTTCAAGGAATTTATATGAAAACTTTATCACATGGTGCTGATAACCCAGACATGTTTGTTCCCATATTCACTGGTGTAAGTCCACTGAAGACTGCGCTGTTGCACTGGTATACCTGAGATATTTGGTTATATGTGTATATTTGTGTATGGTATAGCCGGTCCCTGAAATTTGCAGGAAACACAACTTCCCTCGATGGCGCTGGAAGATGAGGTGGTTCTGAACTCTTCCAGAGCTGCGTCGATGCTCTGTGAAGCCGCAGAAAATTCTCACTCGAGAGAACATCTTGGATAAGTGTGGGAGATCTGTCTGAATATGTATGCTAAATCTGGCTCATTAGCACCCAGAGTTTGCTTTATTTTTAAACATAACTTAATCTGCTGAACATGCATGCTGTTGAAGAAACTCAAAGCTAGTGCTCCGCTGCAGATGCCCAAATATACTAAACAACTAGAACTGTGCCAATAGTCTCATTGCTGCTTACTATTTCCTGGCTGGGGACCAGAGCTACGGCATTACTTGAACATATTACTGCCAAACACTCTATTTTCAGAGTGTTTTTCCACCTCAGAAAAAAATTAGGTGAGATTTTTATTTGGAAGAAGCTTGGACTTGTTGGGACATAATGAATATTAATTTGGAAGCAGTTTACTAATGAAAATCTGTCTCAGTTTCACAAAAAATGACTACATTCAGGTCTTGATCAAAATGACTTGCTTTCCCTGAAATGCATGAAAATCTGTTTTTGCCAACAAAACTTGATGCAAATTTTTCTAAAACATTTGTCTGGTAGTTCCTGAGTTGAAAGCATGGAGTCTGATTTTAAAATTGCCACTTTGCTTTGCATTCAGTTGGAGCTGTCAGCGATCTGTGTCCGTATGAAAGAAAACGTCCTATCTAAAAATGACAAGGCAAGTATGTGTTAAAATGAGATCCAAAAGAGGAAGGGATAAGGCCTAAGAAAGCAGGAAGGATTACTTGAAGACAGGATGTGTTTAAGGAGGGAAAGAAATAAATAGGGAGAAGTTGCTAGAAAAAAAAGATGGAGAATGATGCAGTCAGGGAGCGACATTTTCAGTTTGAAATAAGTGGAAGACAGACAGTAGACTGCATTATCTCTTGGTACAATAAAGTGCTGAACTTAGAAATACATCAGCAGATAATTTGATCCATTTGGAGGAGACCAACAAAATCAGTTAGGTGAGAGAAAAGAAAATTATGGGAGAGACCAGCTGTACTATGTCAGAGAATAGTGGACTAGACAGGCCATTGGCCTATCTCCAAATATCTAGTAGTGGATGCTTAGGAACGGGTATCGCAAATGATATGTGCCACGTTTAGGATTACTGTTCTCCTGTTTTATCTGTCAATTTTCAGAAAACAAATGAGGAGAAGTGGTCACAGTATGCAGTATCTCATAGGTGAGAATCAGAGCTGGAAGAAAGTGTCTCTGAAGTGATTAGTCAAATTAGTGCACTTGCTAAAGTAGCCAAGAGTGAGCTTCGTTTTGACTAAAAATAGTTGCCTTCTCTTATCTAAATATGTCATGTATCTACCATGCCTTCCTCTTCCGAAATGTTATCACAACTGCAGTGTCCTGCATCCTAAATTTAGAGCCATTCATCTTACTGATTTTTCCAGTACAGTACATAGATGCATCAGAGTAGCAGCTTTTTTAGAAAATAAAACCCCCCAAAAGTTGAGAATAACATCATGCAATGCCACCATGCTTGAAATGCCCATGCTTCATCTACTGTAACTATTACCGTCTTTAGTTCAGTTCTTATTATAAATAGTGGTTGAATCAAATGTATAGGGATTTTACTATATATTAGTTATCAGTGGTGGTTCTGCTTTTTTCTAGCATTCTTATAAGTGTCCTTGATGCCTCTTTTATAAGACAATATATTTGGTTATAGCATATGAGTCATGCAGGACAGGAACTCTACTGTCTAACTGTATCTCAGTATTAGAGGTCAGGTTATGATGCTGCTTACTGCTGTAAGTTACATTTGAATCTGAAATATATGCCTAGTATGCAGCAAGGTGAGACTGGAGGTTTCTAGAGCTTTTGAGATCTATGGCTTTTCATGAGTCATCAGAAGAAGAGTTGGGGGTTTTTTGTTTGTCCCCCCCCCCCCCCCCCCCCGCCCAGTCCCTGCAGGTATATGCAGGAACAAGGACACCAGATAAAGCCTTTTTTTCTCCTCATAGTTTTGTTGCCACGACAGCCCCTATAATATCTAATATCCACCATATTTTCATATTTTAGGATTTCACAGAATGCCTTTGACTAAATCCAGGTTTAATTTAAGAGTTCATACTACCTTACTAGTTCCTGTTATAAAATGGTTGTAAACCTCTCCTTTGTCTTCTGTCTAATCAAGTTGTTTTTAAGAGACTAAAAAATTATCTTGACATAATGGGTGAATAACCCTGTATGTTTAGATTAGTTTGTAGGTTGCTCAGCTGCTAATAAATTGAGCAGAGTTCTTGATACATCCTGAGTTGCTGTTAGATCAGTAAAGTGCATATGAAATGTTGCACTTAATGTTTTGCCAGTTATTTTTCTGATTATCAGCTAAACATTTGGTAGTATTATATAAAGTGTGAATTTGTAGGACAAAGTTGCTTTTCATACCTGACTAAGGATGCACAAATCTCAAGGGACTTACAGATTAACAATAAAGCTGCCAGTATACTATAATCTTTGCAGCCTTTTGGAAACTCTAACTTTACTGATAGCAAGAATCGAGTTCTTAAACTAGCTTCTTAAGGTGACTTTGATAGAGCACAAAAATCCTGTGAATGGTGGAAAAAAGATATTTTCTGACATTTTGGACATCAAAATGCAGCTCCTCATGGTGGTCAGGCCAAAGCAGTCCCTAGACGCAGCTCTGTGGAGTGAGAAGCGCTCAAAGTGGATTTCATGCTAGCATGTCCTCCTTTGTGTCCATGAAAAGAGAGTCTCCTGCCCAATACCCGCCTGCGTGACTCGGATTCCTTTCCCAAAGTGGGCTGGCTTTGAGGCTGTCACTCTCAAAGTGCTGCCTGTTCTCGGAGAGGCACAATTTTGTTGTCATCCTCAATTTCGGTGCCTTTTA
The DNA here is from genome assembly GCF_036417845.1 of Apteryx mantelli. Classification (NCBI taxonomy): domain Eukaryota; kingdom Metazoa; phylum Chordata; class Aves; order Apterygiformes; family Apterygidae; genus Apteryx; species Apteryx mantelli. The sequence continues at coordinate 26,542,729 of NC_089981.1, forward strand.
GAGTGCTGCAAAGCTCTAGAAGAAGAATCACTGTCATAAAAGTCAATTTTATACAGAGCAGTCATAAAGAGCTCACAGGCGGGTTGCTATTTTAGTTTGCCAGAATCATGTGAGTCCCCTGCAATAGCTGATTTAGTTTGTTCTTTCTCTTTGAAATTCAGACTTTGATTTTATTTTTTTAAACATTTCTTCTTATTTTTTTGCTTAGGATAAGAAGAAATAAAGGAAGAGCTAGATCTGTGCCTCTTCCCTAGGAAGTAATGGATTTTGTGTCTAAAGCCAAATTGTTGTCATCAGAACTCAATTTAATGATGATTACAAGGGACCAAAATGCTTTGCATGTCGCTGGAGTTTGATGCCTATCCAAACTTTGTCTTTACCTTTTATACCTCCAGATATAACCTCTGACCCTTCACCTAAGTGTCTCTTCACTGACAAACCTGAAATCCCAATCGTTACCCACCTTACTCAAGTTCTTTCCAGTTCTAATTTCTTAGCTTTTTGGGTAAGCCAGTAAAACCTAGGTCCATTTTGCTGTTCTCTGTTGAGAAGGGCATGTTGCCATTTTTGGACAATTTGGTGTTCCATGTAAGTTTTATTTTGTAATCATCCACGCTAACACCCTGGAAAACAGACCTGCTAATTTCTTTTTAAAAAAGCAACTCCGTTTCTTAACACAATTACATCAAACAAATCTGTAGCAGTTTCACAGTTATATCAATCATTAGGAATGTTCATTCCTTAGTTCTTTATTATATTCAGTCAGATATGAAACACATGTAGCTCTCTGAAACCCTGTGCAGTTCTCTTTGTGCATTGTGTGACCCCATACCTGGACCTTTAATCAGGCCGTGGGAGTGCTCTGGTATCGCGCTTCCTGAGATTAAGAATAGGTCTCTAAGAGAAAGTGACTCAGGATCAAAGATTAATAATCACTCTTTTGTTGCTTTTGCCGTTTGTCCATTTCAGAATAAAAGGCATAGGATTCAAGGGGAGGAATGCAGAATTTCAGGCAGCATGATTTATTTCTACTGTATTTTTAGATTTAAGTATTTTCGTCAAAAAGCTAAAGGTCGCAAGAATAAAAACTGCGGGATGCCTGCTCATAACTGGCTCAGAGGTAGAAGACCATTTACGGTAACGTTCTTGTTCCTAAAGGTAGATCCAGATCTAAACTTCTACAAAGCTTTGAGATGGGCCTTGGTTCAGGTTTCTCTCCAGATATTATTTGCTATTATCATAGCAGCTAAGGGCTCCTGCTGACATCAGAGCTTCCTTTTGCTAAGTAGTTTATATGAATTGAGAGACAGATGAATTCACAATGTGAAGAAAAAGGGTAGAACAAAAGTGCAAGAAAGGAAACATTATTTTCCTTTGTATATTTATAAGATGACAGCTGAGTTGCTGAAAGTTTATGTAATATTTGGGAACTGAACTCAGATGTCCCCAGGTCAGTGTTAAATCATAAGACTGTCCTTCCTCTGTGTTGTTTGTATTTATTGCAAGGTTGGTATGAGAGTAAAGTGAGATAATAAATTCTACAAAGCTACTTTGGGTTTGTTTGGCAGCTCTTTAATGAGCTTCCTTCTATATGTGTTTCTCCTTGCCCTTAGTCCCTGTTCCCATGCAATGAAATTTCACTGCTGCAAAATTTCAGTACTCCAGCAATAAACAAAGACATTCTGAAAAATGACGAGTGACAGATAAAGTAAAGGTCTCTGCCTGGCCTTTCACCCTGCCAGAATTTGTCAGTTTTGACTGCAAGTACATTGTAAACCTAAGGAATTTTATTAAACTTTACCTGCCACTGTGTTAAAATAGTTCTTAGCAATAGAATAATTTTGGTTGTTAGCTTTATAGAATATAGTCTGGAGTTGGGTGTTGCTAATTTTCATGCTTTATTATGAATCTTGTACTCTTTTTCTTAGAGGTCTAAGGCCTCGAGTTATGTGATATAGGCCAGACTGTGAGATTTTATTTGAAAATAAAAATGTTGCCAGTTTTCACTGGGGTAGATAGGATCTCAAGAGCGTGAACCTAGGTCTCGAAAACCAGAAAGCAAATAAAGAGAGTCCCAGGTTTATTTCACTTTTTAATCAAAAGATTGCTCAGCTATTATTGTTTTTAGGTACTGACTCAACTTTGACTGCCCGGGGTTGGTAATGCTGTGCTGTGCATCCGCAGTACAGTGGTAGGTGCTGGGCCCTGACCCCTTGGTTCCCTGGTAACAGTGGGGGCCCGAGGCAGGCGTGGGCCTTCCCTGGGCGGAAGGGGGGCAGGAGGGATGTGAGGAGCGCGAAACAGTCTTGCTGTGATAGCCTGGCATTCCTGTGTGCAACCCATAAAGCCCAACTGCGAACTGCATCCGCCTTAGGGGTGGTGTTAAGAGGTGCTAGTGGCCGGTCCTAGTGCAGCCTCCCACCTGTCCTTGGATGGAGCCGGGGGAGCGTTTGTCTAGACCAGTCCCAGTGTTTGTCTAGAAATGAGGAAAAGTTGATGCTGAATGAGTGTGGTCAGGAAGTGACACGGACTGTGTATCTTGTTAAGGCAGTGGAAATGTTTTTTCTAGATGACTTTTTAGTCTTGGAATAAAGGCAACGTCAGACAAATGGTTTCTCTTCCCGTTCATCTAAAATATGTATTTTAAGGCTTACTTTTGTGGGAAGTTATACCTGCTTTAATAATGTCTCTCATTGTTGTCTTTGTCCTCTCTGTCCCTTGTCTTGGAGAGCAGTTTGCCAGGATTATGGGAATTGGGGCATGGATCACATTGCTGATATCAGTGAGAATCATGTTCGTGCATCAGAGGGAAAACTTCAGAATGTTAGAAACAGAGATATTCTTGATCCTCCAGTACGTAAAAGGTGCATTGTATTTCCTTTAAGCAGTCGTCTCTCATTGTCCTCACATCCTCACAGTATCAGTGAGGGATAAACTCTTCTTTCAAATTTACCAGAGTAAACTCACAGTAGCTATGCTGAAATTGTACAAAACTTGACCTAGCTAGAACATCTATTAATTTGTGTTGCCATTGGCACAGTATATAAGGTCAATGCTGTGTATTACAGCTATAAGGTAACAGCCTTGCAGCAAGGGAGCTTTGCATAGAGAAGCTTTAAAAAGTAGTAGTCTTTTCTCCTGCCATTTAAAACTTTCCCAGGGGCTAGTATAATGGATTGTTAGAGAATACAGTGAATGCATGTCATGTATGCTGGCAGGTAAAGTGATTTAATTTCAATAAATTGGCTTGGATAAGCAAGAACAGCAGGCAGTATCCTTTGCTAACCTTGGAGCTGATTCATGTGGAAGCCACATATTCACCTCAGAAGGTGTCTGATAACCCCAAATGAATTCACACCAGCACCGCTACGTAGAAAGTAAGATCTTGGAGAGATGTTCTGGGATAGTCACAGGTAGGATTACTTAAACATACCATTGGTTATCTCTGTAGTTTTATATATGTACACCAAAACCGGGCTCTGTATCGTCTTTTCTGATGGATTAGGATTTGGCAGTGGTGCAGCCCCTTCAGTTAGAGCGATCGTGGCAGCCACAACTCTGCAAGCCCTGTTCCCTTTCCCAGGAGTTTCAAGGAGATACACTGCAGTCTGCCTGTCCCCTCCTGCAGCGTATACCAGAGGAGTCAGCAATACTCCAACACCCGCTAGTGCCGGTCTCCTTCCAGAGCCCAGGGCTAGGATTCCCTGCCCCTCTTAGGTGCAGGCAGGTCAGACCTATGTAACGAGTCCTGGCTGCGAGTTTGTGTTGGGCTGGACGGTGAACAGGGATGAACTCTGACGGACTCCTGCAGCGATGGCAGAGGTCCGCATGCGAGACAGCTGTACTGGCACACTTGACCTGTTATCTAGATAGCTTGTTTCACTGAGAGGGAGGGTGGCTTTCTGATACCTACGTGAACTCTGTTTTGCTACTAGATCTGCATGTACACTAGGAGTGCTTTGCTGTCATGGCTTTCGGGATTAGGAAAGCTGTTTTGGGGTGTGGAAAGCCTTGACCCTCCATGTCCCACAGCATGCAGTATTTTATGTTTCTGAGCACATCTGCACAGCAACTCTCAGCTCCCCGGCTCTGATCCCACCTCTCCCTTTCCCAGTCAGAGAGGTGCTAGGAGTCCTCTAACCTTACAGAATCTGCTCATGAAGGCAGAACTTGTCTTCGTCATGACAAAGAGTTGGCAGAGTGGCTGGTTACAGTCTTGTGGCTTTAACTAGGACACTAGCGCCCAGCTAGCTGCTTAAAGCCCACGATAAAAAGCTGTTGACCAGCATGATACATATTAAAGAGGCTAGACCATAAGCTTTAGCTTCACAGCACACCGTTTCTTTATATTATTCTCTCTCTATAAGGCCTAGTGGGCAATAAATCCACATTCTTTAGTCAGCTGATTTGCACACCAGGTTTTTTTTCCATGTAAAACCCACTTTCCATTGGCTTTTTAGAAGCTGCACTTCAAAACGTACCTATTTACACAAAGAGAATGTAAAAATTAAAACTAATAGCAAATCGGGCATTCTGCACTGTACTTTGTAAGGATCAGTGTGTTCCTTTAAAAACAGAAATTATGAACTTCTGGGCATAGGAAACTGGGAAAAATGCCAGTACAGGATAGAACGAAGATTAATGCTGGCAGGTCATAAGCAAGTTTTCCACATTTCCTTTACAGGATCTATTCAATCAATCTGTTAAGATTATTTATGGAATTTATATAGGATATTATTATAAAGGCTGCCAATGAAAGACTGTCCTCCTTAACCTAAACTGTGGCAGCTCTTATGTTTCAGCGTGTGGCTTCTCCTGTACAGAACTGCTACTGTGCTGAGCAGTGTTCATGTGAAGAGAATACATTTCTGAAGGGATTATGCTGAAATTGCCCAACTTGTTTCCCTTTAGGCTTAAGCTAGATTTAAATTTTGGCTTCTGGATGTGAAAAACAAACACATTTACTTGCTGAGTTGCTTCCTATTCCCAGGAAGCTTTTTCAAAAAGTAAAGATGAAATTCCTTTAACACTCTTTTGCTCGCACACCTAAATATAGGAGTGAACTCCTATGAGCAGAGACAAATCTACCACGTTAGGGTAAATATTAGCACCTCACACATACCATGTCCCAGTTTTTTATGGATGCTCCAGTTTTAAAGTTGTAGCCAATTATGTCTGAAACTAGTGGTTTGTCCCAGTTTCACTAAAATAACCCATTACATTTATGAAGTGCCTATTATCTCAAGTTCTTGCAGCATTTTACAAGTGGTAATATCTGATACCTGTACAAACTGGTGGGAGATGGAGGTGGCAATTGGAAATAGAATTAAAATGACAATAATACTGATAAGAAAAAACAAAGTATTGTTCTTTGAATTCTTAGAATTAATGCATTTGCTTGAATCTACTTGCATTTTACATTAGCTGTGATCATATATTGAAGCAAAGTCTAGAAGAGCAAAAAATGCTAACATTCTTTTTCTTTTTTAAATTTCTGTCAGAAATACCTTTGATTTCAGGATAAAAACCGGATGAGTGTTGCCAGGATTCCCTGTGGATTTCTATTAAGTCTCCTAGTAAAAATCCATTGTTCTTATGCTTTTTAATGATGGGATTTCTTCACTTTTGGTCGATTTTATCAGCTTAAAAAAGCTACTGTTCTGTCTTTATTTGGCAGACTTTCTCAGCCAAACAAAAGTTCCCAACAAATTAATTAAAGATTATTTCCTACTTTCCCTGGCATTCCTCAGTAGTAATGCCAGTTTTTTCAGAGTTCATGCATGACCCTCTCTGTAAAACTCTATGGTGAGCAAAAAACCCCAAAGCTTGTCATAAATGTATCTTTGACTTGGTGCTATTCAACACAATGCAGTTCCATTTCTTATTTTCTTTATTCATTGGTGAGACAGGATTATTCTTAATCCTCTCAACAGCCTCATATTTGTGATATGCTGGCATCTTTTCTTAGTATTGTGGTCTGTCAGTTATTACAGAGGCTATCAGGGAGATGTGTATAAGACATTTCAAATTGTTGAGCTGGCAAATGTTTACTCTTAGTGGCTTTTGATTCCTAAGGAAATTCCAAGGGGATTTGAATTGGTCCTTTGCTATTTGGCTTGCATGTTAATTTTGTGTGGTGTTTTTTTGGCTGGGGTATGCTAAATATCTGTATCAATGGAACCGTTGGATTAAAAATGCCACCAGATGTAAATCGAAGTGTTTTGCAAAGCAATTTTGGTAATGCACAAACAAACTTGATAAACAATCCACATTGTAACCATTCTTTTATAGCTAAATTTCTCTCCTACCCACATAGGAATAGTGTTATCCCACGTCAGAGATGCTAGTAATTGTAGGTGGTCTTAATGCAGCTATAAAAATTGCACCTAATTCTTTTCAACTTGAGATTTGAAATATTGTTCAGCAGAAATGATATGGCAAGTTGCAGAAGGCTAATGAGGAGCTGGATTCCCTTTTCGGTGGAAGCAACAGAAATTTTGCCTGCTTCACAGTAGGAAACTTCTCACCAATTTGCAGAATTTCCCAAATCTCCCAGCAGGATGTGGGAAACTTGTGCATCTTAGAATGAATCCATTATTCTCTTCCCTTTTCCACCTCCAGGCCCGTGGGATACAGCTATAGCATAGCAAACACTGTATAACTCTTTGTGGGAGTCTGCCGGATCCCACTCTGTACAAAGACTGGGCTGACATTATGCCCTCTGCAGAACAACCCATATATTGCTCCTTGATTTACAGGTTCTGCATTATTCCATTTCTAGCCCTGGGCCCTGATACCCACCCAAGTACGGTTGAAGCAGGCTTCCACTGGCCTTGAGTGGGTTGTGGTCTGAAGAATTGGAGGCAGAAGCAAGGAAAGTGAGATGAGGAGGTGTCTAGTAAACGGGGCACTGGCCTTGCACTTAGGAGACTGGGTTTGCTTCTGAAATAGTCTGTGACTTTGGATAAGGTACCTCCTGTCTCTTTTCTTGCTTTTTGTCTATATTGTCTTTTTAAAAGCATATGTTCTTCTGAATAGGAATGATCTCTCAGCACAAGTTTGCATGGCGCATTGTCAGAGGGATCTGGGCTGCAGTTAAGGTTTCTGGTCTCTACAGTGCCACGACTAATAACTTGCTTGGTGTCCTGCTGCTAGGAATTCTTGATGAATTGCCTATTCCTGAAACTGCTACCTCCCTTTTCCCTCTTTTGTCCAAGATTGCTATGTGTCTGGGAAGTGGAGTGGGAATGGGGAAGGGTTGCTTTTGTCTTTATCTTTTTTGGTTTTGTTTTCTTTCTTTGTAACATTTTCTTATCCCCTGTGGCGAAGGAGGTGTTATATGGCAGTAACTGCCCTGGCACTGCTGTATCACACGCTTCTCTCTGGGAGCATCAGCAATCAAATTATGGAAATCACATGGAGGGATGTGTGTTGGCTCATGTGTAACTAGCTTTTCCTCTAACTTCTGAGGTTCTTTCTGGCTTCTTTCTGAGGCTTGACTCTTTTCTTGCAGCATTTCACTGTTTTCATTTCCTTCTTTGCTTTGAAATATAGGACCTCTTGGATTATTGGATCCAGCCTACCACTATCACAGGTACAACAGCATTCAGTCCCTTTCCTATATCTGCTAAGCTCTATCTTAAAAAGAGTTGCAATTACTCCCACTGGAAGGCTGTCTTAAAATCTGCATATCTCACACTTAAAAGTATTATTAGATTTTGTCTGTGCTGCTGCACCCAGGATAGCAGAGTCCTATTCTAAAGATGCAGCATGTGATGGACAGAAGTTTTTCTACTGAGCTTATTTCCCCACTTTCCTGAAAGACATAAAGTAAGTCAACAAAAATATTTTATATTATTAGAACAGTTGTGCCTCCACCAGTAATTTTGCTGGCATAGCCATGTGAACTAAGGTGGGTTTTTTTTTTCCCCACATTCCTACCCCATACACTGTGTCGTCAAAGCTTTGTAGAATGGATGTAGCCTTATCTACAGATAACAGTTGTACCATTGTAACTGCATTGTTTTGGAAGCTGCTTTAAGGTATGGGTCCGGTCTGAAGGCAGGTGGAAAGAGAGGGAGAACCATTTGAGTGCCTCAGGTCGCCTGCAGGGAGAGGGAAGTGCCACACAAGGAACCAGGGGGAGGAACAGCAATTTTTTCTCCTGCAGGTAGAGTGGAGAAGGCATTCAAACCCCCATATCTTTTCCCAGTTCCTATGTTGCTCGTATGGGGACTTGACCAAATGGGATTGGCAATGAACTGTAACTAGGTGCCCTTAGCCTGCCTTGACTGCAGGTTGCTTTGCTATGATAACGTGATCCTGTCCAGTCATGTGCCTTTGCTCTTGGTCAAAACAATGCACCTCCTTTTTTCACCCATCCTTAAATAATCTGACATGTTTCCATAGGACGAGGATAACACCTCACCAAATAAATTGCTAATCCAATTTAGTAACATTGATACTTTTTTTTGGTGTGGACAAAGCCTTAGTAAAAATTTAAGCTCCCTCAAGCTTAAAATTTTCTAGCAAAATTGACTGTGACCTTTGTTAGGCATCTGATTTTTCTGTTTCCTTGAGGAGTGTTTCAGCGCTCATTGCTTCAGGGAACAGGAAAGCAGGAAGTTGACCAAACAGTTTTCAGGCAGATTTGCTGCCTCTAGATGACAGCTGCTTTCACTGAGACACTTCCCTGCAGGAGCTTGGAAGTGGCTACTGGGAATGAAGTTCCTGCTTGGCGAAAGTCAGAACAAGAAGATTCTCAATTTGTGAAACAAATTCAGGACATGTAAAACTAACAAGATTCAAACAATGTTGAAAATCTTTCTCAATCCCCATTGTGTTAGTTAGGAGCTATATTTCTCATTCTATTCCCTCTTACCTGTCTGAGAAATGCGCTTTCCTCGTTTTTGACTATGTACATGCTCTTTGCTCTCAGGTCAGGAGACGCCCCTCATGAGACATGATTACAAATATTTGCGCTTGTTGTGCCAACATATATTGCATTGATCACTAGGGACAACTAAACTTGCATCTAAATTAAAGTCTGCATCTTTTAAAACACTTACGAGAATGAACACTGGCCACAGAACCACAGTGCACCGTAATACCACAAGACCGTTTTAGTCACCATAGATGCTAGTGAAGCCTAAACTACACAGAGGAATTTAACCGAGTTGTCTTTCAGATGTGCAAAATAGATGTGAAGTTCCAAATTCTCCTGCTCCGTGCATCTGAATGCTTCTGCCACCCCTGGCCGAATGTTGTGGAAGATGTACAGCATATCTTTCATGCTGATTAGCAAGCGAATGGAAGTAAGTCAGACTCCTGTTATATCTTTTCACTAGGGAGACGACCGAGGCTGAGAGACTGTAACACTATAAGCATCCATATGTGTACCTTACGTTACCAGGGGGAACAGCCTCATTCGCTTGAATCTGTGTGAAGTTAAGCATTTACTTAAGTGTCTCCAAGGCTAGTTGTAACTTTGGATGTCCTAACAGTAATTTAGGCAGACTAATCACCCTTTATGTACAGCAGATGAGATTAAATGTCAGCTTGGTTAAGTCAGCATGAAAAGAGCTTCAGGGAAACTTGGGCTTTCTGGTTGGTTGTTTTTGGTGCCAGCACTGACTACCTGTTCAGTTGGTTAATTCCCTTCAGGTCTATCCCTCTGTGAACTCAAGTCAGTAATGTGATTAATATTAATTAGAAGAGTTTGAGACTTATGGCTGGAATGTGCTATGTGCTATTTCTACTAGTAATATTAGACAGACATATTCTGAACAGCCTCTATCTTTTAATTAAGCAGCTTAACTGGTTGCATATGTTTGTCTCTGTTTATCCATTGAATCGCTTTAGTGTTCTTCACCATTCTGGATGCTTCCAAAATATTTTAAAAGATAGGATATTAATACACTTTGTTCACAGAGATCAGGAGCCCCCAACAAATTGAAATAGTTATTTTTTTCAAATTTTTCAATTATCTAGAATACTTTAAATACATGATTTTCTGAAAATAAGTCATACATACTTTAATTTGTATTTACAGTGTAATTTAACATTATTCACAGGAAATTTTATCTTTGTCACAGCTGTGGTAGAGCAGCAATGATGCAATTGAGAGCAGTATTGGGCTGTTTACTGTAATTTATCCTGGGTATTTGAAATACTGGAGTATACTGGTTATCTGGTTGCAATGGCTTTTTTTTCTTGATTGGTGCAAAATTAATTATTTCTGATGTTCCATGTGCAGCTGTTTTCCCTTCAGAAAAAGAGAATCAGTTTGGGGCAAAAACTTAAAATGAACAGTGAAAGATCCATGAATTGGCACTTGTGTTTGCAAGAATCTGAGTAACTTATCAAGTAGAACAGGAATCAAAATCTTTAATGGTCCAAATGCAAAAACTAGCAACTCCAGCAGAAAATCATTAGACATGACCTTCTTGCAAACTGGAATTACTAAAAGGTAATCTTAGGCTACAGCACATTTTAATTAACTGAATGTCTGTCTCTGATAGATGGTGGTTTCTGTAAATATTATCTTCATATACAGTACTGCCAAGGAAGTTGATATAATCTTGAATTGCAGTCATCTTTCTCATGGGCAATTTTTCTTTCTCTTTCGAACAGAATGCAATCTCCACACTGACCCCTGATAGTTGCATTACATTTTAGCCAGACTACTTACCATGTCTAGCTCATGTGGAGAAATGACTTTTAACTTTAAAGTTGGCTATCTCATAAAAATAGTGATATTTTATATCCTTCTCTGCCCATGAGGCTGTCATGAACTACTGACAGCTTTACTTTTTGTTGGTACATTGGCATAGATGCATAAAAGATAAACTGTAAATTCTCTTATGTCCCAGCATGCAGTAGAAGTCATGTATGGGGAAAGTCAGAGCAACTATAGAAATAGCCACCATTTACAGATTTGAGAAAGACAAATTAATGAACAAAAAAGTACAAGATCTTAAAAGCCAATATTTTGCCTTTCACGAATTCTCGTTTATTATTCACAGAAAAGATACCCATAATGTAGAAATAAAATGCTTGAGCAACAGTTGGTTAAAATGGGAAGACTACTTAATTCTGCAATATTTATTGTACCTGACTTTTTTTTTCTTCATTCTAAAAACTGGTCTTATAAAGTCTTAATTAGTCTTCCTCTAGAATTGGTGGAACTATTCATCAGCATCACTAATATTAAATCAGTTTTTATCACTGAATAAAATACAGTGCAAATATAGTGTAGAGGAAATGAAAAACTTAGAGTTGAAGAAAATCACCAATGATTTCCAATTATTTGGAGGTCTCAGTTTCTCAAATAGACATTTAACTAGTTAAAAAAGCATACGGCATCTTTCATAGAGGCAGTGGTATTGCAACAATGGACAAGAGAATCACGTCATCATGCAAATCCCACCTGGAAACATGAGATCATCTTGTTTGCCACTTCTGCTGATAGAAGGGTGTTGTATACTTTCAGAAATATATATTTCAGGAAGCTGGTCTTCCAAGGTGAAATGTGGCTATGTAAGGAACAACAGTGGACTCAATAGGGTGCCAAGGTAGTAGTGGTGAGCTGAAAGTGCTCAACTCTCCTGGTAGTCCAGCACACTCTGTTCAGTGTTATTGATGGTGGTAGAAGTCCTTGAATTCACAGAATATAGAGAAGAAATTTGGACCATGTCAGTAAGGCAAGTATTTTATTTTAGGAATGAAGAAAAGCTGTTTCCAAAGGGAGCGATATTTCTGTTTAATATTGTTTATTCACTCTTTGAGATGTGATATGGGAGTGTCCTCTAGCAAAGGTGAAAATAAGAAACAAAATTACATGGCTTTTCCTTTCTCCCTGCACTTTTGAGGGGACTCAGTGGGAAGCACACACAGCCTTTTAACTGGGTAGGATATTAACAGAGGGCTTTCCCAGCCCATGAAGTAGTATGTCTCTTCAAATGCACATGCTGATGAGCTTTGGTGGCTTTCTTGAACCAGTAATCAACTCTACTTCATTCATTGTAAATGGTATAATGTTTTGCATTTAGAGAGTGCATTTCATCCAGAGCTTTACAAATACTCATTAAGCCCTGAAACACTGCTGTAGAATAGATGAATAAATTATATGGGGGAAGTAATCATTAGAAACCAGTGTTGCTTTGTCAAATGGTGTACAGTTTTCATGTAACCAAGTACTTAAGTGCAGCAAGTCCTTGACACCTATTTTCACTTTCCTATTTGAATATTCATTTGGCTTAAGTTAACATTTCATCCCCACATCTTATCAGAATTCAGATTCATCCTCTGCTAATGGAAACTGGCTACAGACTGCTACAGACAATGGTTGGCATCAAATAAAATTGTTCTTTGTTTCAAAACTATGGTTAGAATTCAGTGGTTAATCAGATGCTGATAGCAAACAGTCGGGATTTCCTTTACATTCATGTGGCAGTACAAAAGACAATTGATACGTGGCTAACGTAAGATTCACTCTTGACATCCTATGCATCCGAGTTGAGCAAATTGGGTTTTGTCAATAACAGTATACAGCCTATTGTGACATGTCTAGTTTTTTTTGAGTTGTATTTCTTTCCCCTAGTACAAAACAGTTGTGCACTGAATGCTGTTACAGACATATCTTAAATTCTACAAGTCTTGCACTTGGCAGGTGCTACCTTTTACTCTTTAAATTTCTATAGAATGTTAAAACCAAAAAGAAGGATGCTTCCAGGGACATATGGTAACTATGAAACTGTCTCTCTTAAATATCCAGCCTGAATCTGATCCACTTTGTTAATTACCAGATGTTTTTCATTACATTGGCATCAGCTTAAATTAAACTAGTTTAGTTGGGGTGCTCATATTAAGGAAAAAATAACCATATGGTATCCTTTTTGCTAGTCTTACCAGTGAAGCCAAGATTTGAATGACTATGAGTTGGAGGTGCACTTGCTTGTTCCACCAGGTCCTATTAGATCTGAACTTAAATGCTCACAGAGCAGTGGGTAAAAGCCTGCAATATCTTAATTCATTTTATAACTGCTTTACGGACTGTAGAATACTTGTTTTTCTTGATCTTGATTCACAAACAATAATCTTAGGGGAAAAAAATTTCTCAAAATAACTACAACTTAAAGTAATTAAGTTAATTTCCCACTGACTGTACAAAATTTTAATTCTTTTTAAGAGCTTATATGACAATCTCATCGTTAACATAAGTGTTTTTTAGCACTTCAAAAGGAGGTAGTGATGACAAAAAATGGAATTTTTTTACATAATTTTATTTTGTTTGGTTTGCTTTAGCAACAACCCCAAAAGCAGGGTTAATTGGAATAATGACCTTTGACCAAGGCATTTCTTGTGAAATTCATCAGTATCTGGAAAAGATGGCCTGAAGGAAAAATGTTAGCTTGTTTTGTTTCTCTGGAAATGCTTCAGGCCACCACTGTTAGTACTACAGCAAAGCTGCACCTTCCACTTGGGAATTACACATTCCCTACAGATCTGCATATAATGGAAGAGAAGACAGGAGTAGTTGTGGCAGTTTCTTAAAAAGTCTGTTTTCACTGTGCCTTTGCCAAACCTAAGCCAGAGACATGTCTTGTAAGGATTCATTTATGTATTCAAAAATGAGTACTGGTTTTACACTGTTACCATGGGATGGCTATGGCAGGAAATGTGCAAAACACCCGCAGAATTGTTGTTGACAGAATACAGTTCTAATTTTATCAAGTGTAACCCCTATGTGATATGTTGTTAAGCCAGCTGTCAACATTTCAGTGAATGAAATACTGATTTGAAAAGTGTGCAGTGCCCCCAAAAAGGTACAATAGTTATGCTTGAAAAACAGAACGTGAAAGACATCTGCTTGACTGAAATACGGGAGCGATTATTGCTAAGTCTCTGAAGAACAATTAGAGTTGTTTTTTATTAAATTTTCACATTATGATTGACACTGAACTGAATCAATCAATATATAAATTCAGGTTACAATGATCTAATAAGATACTGAGAAAGATAATACTTTACAAAACAATCTGTGGAAAAACTCTACAATGCTGAGCCTAAAACCTAAATTTATCATTTTACCAACTGCCTAGCATTTGTTCTCTTCTGTATTTAATCTGTTTAGCTACTATTTAAATTAGATTTCAGAAGACTATGTAATTAAGAATTGTGATATAATTCATCATTAGTAGAGGTCGCATCCATTAGATATCTAAATAATAGAAGTTATTTACAACACCATTTTAGATTCTCAGAGAGTTTTAACCATTAATCAACAACAATGGAGAGATGTCAAAGTATAAAACTGAATCAGGTACAACAATATTCCAGTCTGATAAATATCAGGATATAATTTGCTGGAATATATAATTCTCTTTAATTGCATGGTAACTTATTTCACTGATTTAAAAAAAAATGTATAAATCTATTTCAGCAGGGTTTTATTGAAAGCCATATATACAAATATTTTTATATATTTGTATGTGTTTAAGAGATATAGGCAAAGGTCTTAGTCCCTCAGAAAAGAGAGTATCAAAGAATAATTTGTTGAAAGGTAATACTATAGTAAATGAAGAAGAATGTTTCATGTCTCTTAGTTCAAATAAAATAAGGGAGGAGTTCACTGGACATCTTTTTTTGTACAAGTCTATTAATTGTTTACCTATTTCAACATGCATATTTTAAAATGAGAGAATGAAAAGGTGTGAAGCATGTATAAATGCATTAAATTACAAAACAGTGTTTTGCACCCCGCTGACCTGTTCAGCAGTAAAGTAAGCCGAGGCATTGAGTCTATTTTGGTCTCTTATATAGAAGGCCACCTACACATGTTTTAGAGGAGTGAAGAATATATGAAGGTAGAAAAAGCATCTTTTCTTTAATACCCTGTCTCAGTCCAGTCAGATTCAAGACCTCTTCTTAAGACATTGCACAAAGTTCTTCTGGTATTTCTGTTTTAAAACTTACCCACACTATTTTGAATGTCTAGAAAATGCAGTCCAGGTCTGTGCAATGGCAAGCTGGGTCACAGGCATTAGCAAACAGCCTTACTGCTTTGGGATCCAAGCTGATGTCTTGAGACAGCACTGCCCTGGGGAAATGCCCAATCTCAAGGGACTGCTCACAGTACTCGCTTTGCTCCGTGGATCTGTACCTGGGCAGTTAGTGTGGAGCCGCTGGAGGCTGGGAGTTTTATGGCTGACGTGGGTCACGTGCGAGCCCCGTGAGGCTGTGCTGCTCGCGTCAAGGCCGGCTCCCGAGCAGGGGGCCGCAGCCGGGCAGCGATATCAGCGTGAGGCCTCGTTTGGCAGTGCTACCCTGAAGACCATTTTGAAACTCCAAAGTTGAAGCCATGCTTCTGCATCCCACCCCATTTTCTGAGGAAGAAGAGTAAGTATCCAGCCTTCAGCCTTTGACTTATCTAAATATTGTGTGTGTTTCATTACATCTGAGATTGAACTGACTTCCAAGCTTTAGTCCTGCTGCCTTTTTATTGTGGGAAGCGAACATTACTAAGAGAACAACATAATAAAGGCGAAATGATGGAAATCTGTTTACAACCTGCAAGGAAACTCCTGTGGCAAAGCCTGTATCAAAATTAAGCAAGAACTGGGACATTTCACCAATACCAGATTTGCAACTTATAGATTTATTTTTTCTCTTCTCCTGGAAAAAAAAAAATCTGTCTTTTCTTTCTAGTTTTGTTATGCATGATTATTTTTCTCCTTATCCAGGCAAAAGAAAGTTTTAATTCTCTCTTACCCTGATTTGGGCTACAGGGAGAAACAATTAGATGAAGACATGTAGGAGGATCTTATGGAATATTTGGGGGGGAGAGGGGAAGATGAGAGAGACTTCTCTTGGATTATTTTAGTTTTGTTTCTGTTTAAAATATGCTTTTCTGTTACTATAGCTACTAGCTGTGTTATGCTCACATACAGATGTTTTATCATCTGTAGGAACTGATTGCTGCTTCAGACCATCAAAGCCAGAAGTAGAGGGGATAAATGTGTAGCAGGAGACTCTGGAAAACCATGAAAGAACCTGAGTCCAGGATAGGAAGAGACAGGACTGGACATAGAGGACTGGCAAGAAGTCATGCTTGCTAGGCTTGTGACAGCAGGAAGAAATAGAAAGAGAGTTGGATATTGGGAAACCTGTGATGAGGTACGTACCCTTTACGTTTTCAGAAAAATCAAGGAGCCTAGTTAACCCTCAGTTATCTCCTGCTCCTGGAGATAAGCAGGTAACTGAAATCTTAGATTCTCCTGCAAAGCAGCCTTTGAAAAAGGAACTGGGAGACCTCAGTGGGGAGAGATTGCTCTGTTTGGCAAAAGCTCCTTTAGGAAGAGGCCTGGGAGCTCAGTGAGTTATAAGCTTGCTGAGAAAATAACATCTCTAGGAAGACTGGGCAGAAGATGCTAAAATTGCATCTTGTCTGGAGTTTTGTGGGAGAGTTGTTATTAAGGGGACTCCGGGTAGAAGCTTTGAGTCTTACAATGCAAATCAGGAATGAACTTCAAGAGGTTCCTGGGTAGTGAATTTGGGGGACTTCAGTTTCTTTAGAAAAAGTCATAATAAAGATCACTAGGAATGTGTGACATTCTGCTTGCCCTGGCTGGGGTGCGTAGTTGCAGAAAAGGCAAATATGATAATCGTGGTTGCCAGAGGTGCTAGAAAAGGGTAATAACCAGTCATGAGGTGTTGCACAAGACAGTGGACTCGAAGCTGGAAAAAAGCTTTGATGGGGATACAGAAGTGAGATATCATGTTGGGGAGAGGAGGAGCAAAGTGCATGGTCAGTCAGGAAACCTCAGGCTATTCAACAGTTGTATTTAAAATTTTAAAGCTTTTAGTCTTAAAGGTCAGTTAGAGATCCATCTTTCCTTCTGTCCCATTTCTTCACTTTGCAAAAGCATCTCACCTTCATACTCAAGTGCACATGGCTGCGTGATAAGAGTGTTATCACACTGTTATCTGTTCTGTGTTGTTCATGCACGCAGAACGACTTCAAGTGTCTGCTTTAAAACAAACCAAATGTTGACAGTCAGATACATGCATGTTGAAGAACGGGGAGGCAGGGGGAATATTTTCACTACTGCCAGTGACAGGCACCGTCACTTGTGCTATTTTGGGACAAATGACAAAACACTTATTATGATTGTGTTTTATTGATTTTAGTTATTGATTATCAAAGATATCTTAGTTCAAGGATTCTAGCATTACATAAGTAAATTATTAGGACATTGTGAAATGAAAAAGAAGAGGGAAAACAAAGCAGGAAAAGAACTAATAGGATTGTGTTTCAATTAAATATGTTACAGTAATCGTAACAGCTATTGTGAAAGAAAACTGTAAATAGACACAGTGATCAGGAAACGTATTCATTCATTTTTGCTTTCACATGCATTTTTGTGAATTTTAGGATAAGCTTAACTCAGTCCCTGAAATATAAATCTTTTGGGCAATAGTATATTCAGGTGAGTGAGGTAATTGGATATATTCAGAGATTAGCATCTAAAAGGTAAATCAGTAGGATGTCTTTGAAAACAAGATTTGTAAGGAAAATAGAATAAGGTGAAATTGTTTTGAAGATATCTGCTGGCTTCCACAAAAAGATATTTTCAGCATGAACATACTTCTAAAAACTGTGGGGTTTTTTGGGAAAAAAAAAAGTTTTAACTGAAGATAATTACCATTTTTCTTACTCCTAGGAGAGTTCAGCATGTTTTGGAAGGAGAAGTTTGGATTTATTATGCAGCAGGAGTATTGCCTTCTCAATGTCATTTTCCCATCTGTCTTGCTGAGCAGTGTTACAATCTCAGCTGATCCATGTGTGCAGTCATCAGTCAGATCATACTGCATATTGATACCGTAAGGCTGAATAATGTTCTTGTACAGTCTGCTATGCTCAATATCTTTCTCAAAGGAATTGTGGATACCATTTAAACTTGTTTGTATTCTTTCCAGTGCCCAGGAAAATAAATAATTCCTTTTTCAGTATTTGAAATTTCCTCAACAATAGATTTAACTTTATGTAATCTTACTTATTTTATGAGCTATACTTACCCTCAGGTACTCATAGAATTCTATTGCCTGATGCTAGTTACACAGAAATGTAGGGGAAACTCTCAATCTATTGCAGGGGGAGCAGGCTCTAAAAATCTTCCTTTGTCTAAAATTTGCCATCACTTTCTATGCAGCATAAATTGCACTGTGCACAAAATGCAAGAGATGTTTCATTTAATATCACTGTTTATGTTAAAGATACAACACAATCTTTTAGTGACAACACATCTACTGTTCCATTCAACATTTATTTGGCATTGCAGGTGATCAGTTATTAATAACTTTTTGATAATGAGGGTTTTCCAATATGCTTCATGAAAAAGCAGCCATTGCTCTCATTTTGGTAGAGACCTTGTATGTGTATTAATCCTGTTCAGGAAAGTACTGATATTGGAAAGGGCTGCCATCTTGCAGATGGTTTGCTTAGCTTCTGTACATACCATGCAACTCTTGCCACCCTTCCTTGTGTAGAGGTCCCCTGACTTCTGTGGATTTTGTGATCCAGCTGAAAAAATTCTAGATCAGGGACGAGGTGTGTGCGCTACAGTCAGTCCTGTCATTGGTAATACCGCTGGGCAAGTTCTCATATTTCCTAACTACCTCAGGTATAACTGCCCTTCCCCTGCTTGTAAATAATTGAGATCTTTAGTTCAAGTGGTTACCATATATTCCTTCTCCGGGCTAGATAGCTGATGGATAATGGTACTCTTTAGTAGATATCAGGTGATGACAATTTTTGATTCTCACTTATTTCTAAAAATCTTATCAGCTTCTATTTTCACAGAAATCTAGGCTAAAAGGGATCAGGTGAGATTTTCTGTTCCATAGCTTCTGATCTGAAGAAAAATGAGTATTCTTAGAAACCTCTCTGACAGAAGTTTTGCCTGACCAGTCTTTAAAAACTGTTGATTCTCTGTGTAGTACCATCTTCAAATTTATCTTGGCATAAATCCAGCTAATTACTATTTGCCTTGAAATAGATGAACATGGAATGCAATTGATTAGCATGCATTAAAAAAAAAAGTTTTCATTTTGAAAGAATACAATAATGCTCTTAATCATTTCTGTACTAAGAAAATCCAGTTCCTTCAGTTGGATCCAATTCCCATTCTTTTAGATCACTGCTTTCCAAATATCTTGTTACTCTCCTGGATTTTTTTGTTTGGTATTCAAAAATTTTCTAATGCTGTGATCTAATTTTTTCTCAGATATTGAAGTTTGACTGTAACATCCCTAGGTGGTCGTTATCCCCTTTGAAAGAGATGTTTACCTATCTTCTGCAGTCTTAAAGATCAGAGAAATCTCCACATCATTTGCTTTGGCTAATTTCTCAAATACTCTCATATGAATATCAGCAGGTCCCATCAATTTGAATATATCTAACTTATCCAAATATTGTCATTTTTCTTCTCCTTATTCTGGTTTGTACTCCCCTTGACATAATTGTCCATATGAATTACAATTAGAAACAAACTCCTTTCTAAAGACTTGAGCACGAAATCATTAGCAATCAGCTTTTTGTAATCTCTTTTTTGCTTTCCTTACCCAGTAAGTAATGCTTTATCTTCCTTTGACTTGAATGTTTTTTCATAGATGCAACTCTTGTTATAAATAATTTTTGGACCTCAGACTTAAAAAAAAAAAAAAAATTCTGCATGACCGATCTATTCCTTTATAGTATTCTTTTATCCAAAGGTTTGTGTTTGGCTCTAGCTTTGCATGGCCTGTTTTTCATTTTTCAGGCTATTAAGGAGCCCTATTGATGTCACTAATATTTCTGTTCTGCACTGAGATACTGACCTGAGGTAATCAAGTAAAGATATTCCCTTTTTCCTTCATAATTCCTTTCAGAGAGACCCTTCCTGTAAGTGTCCTAATTTTGAAGTCTGCCATTTTTGTGGATGGACAAGGGAACCTATTATTTTTATTGTGCTATTTTTTCCTCTTTGGAATCAATAAGGCTATTATCTTGAGATGACTTTTTTCCCATGCTGTTTGAGAATTCAGCAGTGAAAGTTGTTTTCCCTAATTTGAATAAATAAATCATAGCTGTTCCGTAGTAGATTTCCTCCAGCATCTGAAATAATGCTGCATTTTGGAGAAACAGCATTAGAAATTTCCTGGAATAGGGATTTGCCGAACTTCTCCAAGACCTTTCATATTTCCACTTATTTCCTGATTAACATGCTCTTTCATCTGTAAGAATCACTGTTTTGATTTTTGATCTCTTGTCATTGCTGAATGGGAATCTCCCTGCATAATCTTGAAGAACAATTCAGTTGCACAACCTATATCTGAGCGTAATGAGTAAAAGAGTTGTGCAAACTGCTCTGAAATGGTCTTGCAAATCAATCTGTCTTGCTGTGAAACTTTTTGTTATTTTAATTCTCAGAGCTGGTAAATCATGCTAAAAGGCATACTACACATTTTGCAATATGGCTTATAAGCTTTCTTAACATAATAATTCAGATTCATTGTTTCTTAAATGCTCTGCCTCTGTCTGGGCTCTCACATAGGTTGTGCTTGCTCTTTAAGAAGTGTACAGGCCACAAAAAACTTAGGAAAAGTAATAATTAGAAGGCTTTTCTATGCATTGTAGCTCACTTCAGTTAAGTTTCTTCAGTTAAGTTTCCGAAATAGCAGCAGCTTGTGACCTCTGAGACCATTAAGTTCAAATATTCAATCCTTGGAAAAACAGGAAAATAGACCACTGGAGTACACAGCAGCCTCAAATCCAACTGTGATTCTATAACCTCCTAGACACTGGATCTAACTGTGGCTGATGGAAAACATATTTTAAGGGTTTTTTAGTTGGAAATTCTTATATAGTGTCTCTAGTATTAGTTCCAGATTCCTATTGTATGTTTTGGTGAAAAGTTAGAGCATATGAAGGGTTGAAAAAGTGCAGGGGAACATACAGACCTGAATGGAGCAGGGGGCTCCATTATTTCCACTAGTAAAAGTGTGTGTGGGGGGGGAAGCATGTGAGAAGATTTGGATGCTGGCAGTGACAGGGTGATCAATAAAGCTGAGCTGGGAGGAAAAGGGCTGAAAAGAAAGGAAAAGGATAAGGTGGGAAGGATGTTCATATTCAGTTGTTTGATTTTATTTTGGAAATAGCAAAGTGTAGATACAGATTTTGGCATACTTTAAAATATACCACTGCTTTCCCAAGGCAGAAGAAACTTACTAAAAGTCATCCAAAAAGTGTTTCCAGAGGATGTAGACAGAGCAAGTAACACTAGTGGTGCATTCATGCAGCTGTGGGGTTCGAACTTGCAGTATTCAGGGACCTCAGCATGTTTCCCTGAGTTACCCAGGTATGATGAAAGGAAACCTGGAAACTCTTTAGCTTTTAATAGAAGCATAATCTTGCTGAATATGCATATTTCACTCCCTTTTGCTGAGTTCCTGATGTTGTGGCCTGAATTTCCTAGCTTAACCCCAAATAACTACCTCTGCCCCAAGAGGGCAATGAATGATATGTCATAGAAAATAAACTATAGGTGACTGAGATCAGCCAGGGAGTACTGGAGCCAGAGTTTTGGCATCAGCTATATTCAGAAAAATCAGAAGAACCTGGTATTCTTATTAATGATGCTTAGGGACATTCTCACTCCAATGCTTTAATCAATCACAAACTTGCCTCCTGATGAGCCCAACAAAAAGTCAGCTTGTGGATTTTTATCAGTTTAGAATATTTTTCAACTTGACATTAAATGATCATAGTTTTAAAATAGAGCTCTGCTAGCTACTATAATAGAACATGGTTTTCGAATGTTGCGTATGTCTGAAACTAACAAGTAGATCTAATAATCTTCTAACGCTGCAGACTACAGGATGCATCAACTCAACATTTGGTCATATGACAAGTCATAAATTGAAACAGGGGAAGTTCCCACTTCATGTAAGGAAAAAAAAATTCACCACAAGGACAGTCAAGTACTGGAACAGATTGCTGAGAGAGGCTGTGCAGTCTCTGTCCTTGCAGGTTTTCAAGATCCACCTGGACAAAGCCCTGAGCAACCTGGTCTAAATCCAATGTTGACCTTGCAGGAGGGGAGAATAGATGACCTCCTGAGGTCCCTTACAGTCTGAATTGTTCTGTGTTTCTAAGATTGAACATTTTCCTTCATGTTAAGAAAAACCCTCCTTTTTTTATTTCATCCATATGAATATGGAGTGGTATTGAGCAACGTTATTATTAAAAAAAAAAAAAGCAAATGGTTAATTTCAGCTGGTCCCATATAAATACTCTTAAAGTACATATAACTGAACTTAAGGTAAATCAGTGGTTTCTTCATTCATACTCAAGGTGAAAGAAAAGCGGTTATTCAAGATACTATTATCAATAAGATAATTTAGTAATTCTCTGGGATGAAAATGGGTCTTTATTATGCAGACTAAAGAGATCAAATTGATATTGGGAAGTCACTGTCTTTTGTAGCAAAACTGAAAAGTATTTTTCCAAATTTTTTTGGAAAAAAAAAGATTTTATCTCATGTGCAACATATAGGTGGATTTAAAGCTGCATGGAGTTGTGAAAAGCATTTCCCAAAATTTTAAAAAGGCCCTTTTACCTGATGGAATGAGATTGATTATCCACTGTCTTTTGTATTGCAAGAGGAAAATCAAATGAAATCACCAGCTTGAAAACAAACAAAAGGAGGTGATTCTTCATACAAAGTGCAGGTAGATGAGCAGCTAGGAACGGCTTGCCACAGGCTGTTTTAGATGATAAATGTTATGTAGGCTGGATAGGTTCACAAAGGAGATATCCATTAGGAGTTATCAAATGCACAGAAACAACATCTTGCTCAAGAAGTGTCTGTGTTCATAGCTTCTGGAGGCAAATACTAGAGGCAGAGGAAGAAGGGAAGCAGGTGGGGAGATGGCTCTTAAACTCTCTTCTAGCTCTTGTTCTGTATTTGAGACAGAATGCTTGGCTAAGCAGATCTTTGGCTTGACCCAGTACAGCTACTATTAGGACCTGGGATCCGCAACACAATGTTTATTTAATTAATTTAGTACTCATTAGAAATACAGAAGCCTATCTTATCACAGTGGTCTAGTGGCCAAAATATGGCAGTTATAAGCTGACTTGAATGAGTTCGTGCAACTGACAGAGCATGAAAGGCTTGCTCCATGGCATCAAGGTAAATTAATCGCTCCAAAGCAGGAGACTGTTTTATCTCTTCTGCACAGATCTAAACATGCAATGACACTAAGCAATTTTTATTTGATTTACTTTATAATTGGATGAGAACAGAACTTATTGCAGGTACTTAGCACTGTGATAACTCACTTCTAATCATATTACCAGAATAATTCAAAATTGGTAGGGTTTCAAAGAAAAGCAGTGCAGAAGTTTTAGGTTTCAAAATTCTGACTTATGACAAAGAGCTGGAAGATAATTCTGCTCTTTAATGGAGGATAAACTAAAATGTGAATTATCAGAGGATGAAAATGTTAAGGAATAATTTATGATAGTGTAATATAAGAGGGAATTTAATCTGTAGTTGTTAAACAAGTGCAAAACTCTGTTGGACTTTCAAAAACTGAAGAAAATCACCAATTTCTTTGTCAAGCCCATGCTTTTTCATGTGCAACTGAAATCCAACCACTTTCCAACATTTATCCCACAACGTGTGCCACAAGAATGACCATTCTGGGTCTAGCACAGTATCATGCTCTCCAACAGTGGCCAAAAGGGGGAAAGGACTGACCCAGCCATTTCTTGATGCTCTGTGAGCAGGCTGTGTTGCCTGCAGCACCTATAGGAACTGCTGCCTCCAAACATGCTCGCTGGTGCGTGACCCCATGTTAGGGCATGACTGACACCTTCAGCACCTTAAACACCCCTGACTACAGCCAGGTGCATCTAGCATAGACTCTGTGGGCCACCAACCCACATGAGGTCATCCCAGTGCAGCATGTTCTCCTGTTGTCTGAAGTTCCTATGAAGTAGAGCAGAACAGAGTCCTCCTACCCCTTGGTGCTGCTCTTCTTGTGTACTTAGAAGAAAAATAGTGTGTATGTATTCTCTTCCCCCTACAGCAATTCTCTTGCCTCTTAATCCTTCCCTATTGCATGGGTTCTCCCTCTCCCCCACAGCTGTGCTCCCATTGCCCTCCTCCATTTTTCTTTACTCACCTGCCCCCAGTCAAGCCCATTTACCCTTCCCCACCCCTCTGTGCAGCCTGACTTTCCTCTATTTAACACTCTCTGTCCACCCCCTGAGCTTCCCCTGAAACATCCCCTCTTCCCAGCTTTCTGATCCTCATCTCTCCCCAGGAACAGTATGGCAAAAGAGCACACGGCCATGGTTGGGGCTCCACCACTGCTGCATTAGAGAGAAGCAGTTTAGAGTGCTCCACTCCGACCCTTCTCAGCCCTCCCCTTTCTGTTGATTATTGCTGCAGTTATTACTACTGCCAAGGCAATGCTGAGAGGCACGGGCTGGGACTCCTCACTCGGGACCCATCATTGCTCCACTGGCTGGCATAAAGGACCAGAGGAAGAAAGGTAAGAGCCCTGATCAGAAGGAGAGTAGCCCTGCCCCCTCCCCCCCCTTTTCCTATCTTCTCATCCACTCTGAGGATGTGTCTCCTCAGCTGCTAAAGTGCATTCCCAAGTGACTGCAGCTTTGCCTGGAGCACTTTCTATGTCCTTAGCTATAGACTCTCCATCCACCAGCACCAGGATTGGTAGGGATTTGAATGCCACAGACTGAATTGGGAGGAGTAAGGAGTAAGTTGGATTCATTAGCAGGCTTTTTCATGTTACTACTCCCTCTTTTTCTAGGTAATTTATGAATACAGAGATTGGCACAGGCCCTTGTAATACTTCACTGATAACAACTCTGCCTTGTGAGCTGACCCTTTAACTGTCTCTCTGCTATCTCTTAACCATGCAATGATCTTACCTCTCTTTCAAGGCTAATGAGAGGTCTTACTCTCCTTACCTTCCACCATTGATGGAAATACATCTCTGGCCATAATGGAAGTAAAACACTGTTACACCCATGCTTATCATCCATTTTGTCATGTTCTGGAGTGTTACATGAGTTGCTAGGAGTCAGACTGCAAGAACAGGAGATTCATCTGGACTCTTTATTTAGCAATAACTTGCTTTACGGATGTGTATCTTTCCTATCAGACCTTGGAGACAGGTCTTGTCCATACTGTACGCTTCTTGCTTTGGAGTTGGTGTTCGTCGCTCCTCTGGTGTTGTGCGACTTGCGCGTAAGCCCAGCAGGCCGGCCTGTGGTGTCACACAGCGCAGCCCCTTCAGAGTGGTAAGCTGCTAGGGGAATGTAAACCGGTGTCGCCTGACCGTGCTTCGCCGGAAACTTAATTCTCCCCGGCTTTCGCTGGAGACGCCGCGGCCCTGCTCCCTCTTCCCGCCCGGGCAGGGGCCGCGAGCCTGCACGCTGCCTCGGGGGCGCCGGCGAGGACTTTCTCCCCGCTCCGAGGCGGGAGCTCCCGCTCCCGGGCGCCGCCCTGCCGCGGGCCCCGGGACGGCTGAGGAGCTGCTGCCCGGTACGAGCGAGGCGGGAGGGAGGGAGGGGGCTCGCGGGGGACAAAGGCCGGCGCCGCCTCCCCCCCCCCCGGGGTCCCTGCGGCCGCTGCCCCTGGGAAGGCGCCGCTCTCGTCACGGCCCGGGGGGCGGCGTCGCCCCTCGCCCGCGCCGGGGCGCCGCGCCTCTGGCGGCCGGTGGCGGAGGCGGTGGCGCTGCCGAGCAGAGCCGGGCACTGGGCGCCGAGCGCCGGCCGCCTGCCTGCCCGCCCGCCCGCCCGCCCGCACCCCCTCCCCGGCCGCCGGGCTGCGCGCACGGCGAACATGGCGGCGGCGGTGGGGCGGGACACTCTACCTGAGCACTGGTCCTACGGCGTCTGCGGCGACGGCCGCGTCTTCTTCATCGAGTAAGGGCGGCGGGGCGGCGCGGAGGGCGCGGGGGAGCCGCCCGGCTGCCGGCCGCGCTCCCTGCTTCGCCTGCCGCTGCCCGGCCCCGCGCAGCCGCTAACAGGTGCATGTTTTCCGCTTCTCCCTCCTAGCGACCTGGCCCGCGCCACCACTTGGCTGCATCCGCGCACCGGGGAGCCCGTCAACTCCGGCCACATGATCCGCTCAGGTTGGTGTCCCGGGGGCGGCGGGGAGGCCACCCCCCCCCCGCCTCGCGCCGTTAACGGCTGCCCCTAGCCCGCTCCCGCCCCCCCCCCCCCCCCGCCTCGCGCCGCGCACCGTTAACGGCCGCTCTGGGGCCGCACCCCCCTCCCCCCCCCGCGGCCAGAGAGGCACCTCGAGGGCACGGGCGGAGTTCTCATCCCTTCTTTCCCTTCCTTTCTTTCTCTCTCTCTCTCTCTCTCGTTCTCTCTTTTCCCTCCGCTCCAGACCTGCCCCGAGGATGGGAGGAGGGGTTCTCGGAGGAGGGAGCCAGCTACTTTATCGAGTGAGTATTTTCCCGGCCTGGCGCGGCGGTTGGGTGGCGGGGGGCGTTGGCGGCGCGGCCGCCGCCGCCGGGGCTTTGCGCCACCCCTTCCCCCCCCGCGCTTAACCTGGCCTTTTCGCCGCTTTAATGATTAACGCTAGGGAAAGTGAAAATGATGTGCGTGCTTTCGGCGGCGGACGGGGAAAGTTGGCGGCTGGGCGCTGGGGTTGTGGTGGGATCGAGGGGAAACGCAGGCTCTCTGGATTGCTCCCCGCACCCCACCCCGCCTTGCTTTCTCAGGGGCAAGCAGCAGGTTTCCCCTGGGGGGAGGCTGGGTGCCCGCCCCCACCTTTGGTGTTTGAAGTGCGGTTTGTGGCAGGTGGAGCGTTGCTGCTGTGTTCGGGTAATGGTTGAAAGTGGCAGCTTGTTTTTGTATTAAACGGCAAGTGTTTGTGGATGCAGCACTGCGAAGTTTTGCAAGTCGACGGCGCTCAGCCTCTCATCCAAGAGGCAGGGCAGAATGGTTGAACTTGCTGTGCTTGTGCTGGTGGTGGCTGTGGTGTCTTCAGTGTAGTGTATCTTTTTCAGAGAGCAGTTAAAAACTTGAGATGTGCTGTCTGTTAAGGCTGTTTTTTTTTTCTATGAGATGCGATTATGTTGTAATAAAATACAATAATTGAGAGAGAGCTTCTTTCAAGATTAGCATAAGGCTTTTAGGAACATAAACAGGAACATTTTAGGAATGTAAGAATAAAAGTTCAATCAAATCAGTGAACTTCTGGGATGCTCTGGATATATAGTTACATGTCACTTATAAGGTCTCTCCAGATTTCCGAAGGAAGATGCACAGTATGATTTCCTGGAATTCATAATTACTAACATAAGGGGTTGCAAAGTACTCGGACCACCGCATTGTTTCAACACAGGGCTGGAAGGGACAACCTGGGTCATTAAGTGCAGTCCCCTATAACTGTTGGCAACTATGTGATAGATGTCTATTTTTGAAAAGCCTGCAGGGCACTCCCCAAAACTCTATGGCAAACTTGAAATTTATAGTAAAGATCTAACTACAGAACTACAATGTGCCAGGTAAAGAAGGGAGTGACTGAGGGTATTGTGAATATCTCCAAGAACAGGATGTTTGTTAAATAAAATTCTGGATGATCCCATAATGTGTATCAGGCCCTATCCTAAACAGGTGGAAAAAGCCCAAAAGTTCCTCTTTGACTGACCCAGAAAATTCCTTCCAGAGCCAGACTGGACAATTAGTTTGCCCTCAACTTGTGAACAGGAGATATCAGCTGGGCATTGAAGAGAAGCTGAATGCCATTTATGGCAGCCACTCTTTGACTGTGGCCAATCTCCGCTGCCTCAAAAATAAAAAAAAATCCTTCTGGTTCCACAGATAACTAGTAAAATCCTAAAATATGATATCTGTACACAATGTAATTGTAGTATAAACAAATGAGATCATTTCTGTAGATACAACACAAAATTATTCCTTCTTCATAGGAATATATCTGTTTGTTCTGTCCCTTCTAGCAGCTTACTACTGCAATTTTAAATCACTTTAGATTCCTTTTCCCTGCTGCTTTGTTTAGAAGACCATTTTTGTATCTTATTTGTCAGGTGATCAAAAAACTTCTAATGTCTGGCTCATTAAATTCAACTTGTGTCCAGTTTGTTGTCATTTGAACTTGGGTTAATAGTGTTAACTTAAATTGGAATTGGTACAGGAAATGAAATATGGAATAGATTGTGTATTTTATAGAGCAATCAGATAAACTTGGCCATCTTACTTACTCCAAACAAAACTTTGAGAGGGGCAATGGTATTTTTTGACATAAATCTGTTCAGCTGTACTGCTTCAGACCAAAGGTTCACCTGATAGGCATCCTCTTTTCATCGCTGCTGAAGAGGATAACCTATGGAACGCGGCATGTGGTGTTTCCTCTAGCGCTGTTCGAGCCTTTATATTTTCAGCTCGGAGGCTTCCTGAACCAGGTGGGGTTTCTCTGTTTTTCTTCCATGAACATGTTTAGCTCCCCTTGTGGTCATGCAAACTTCAGTATCTGCAGCATCTTTAGGCAGGGAGTTCATAGCTTGCTACTCACTTTTTCCATTCTATATTGCCTCCGCCTGATGAGTTCTCAGTTTGCAGAAAAGGTTATTGGTTCCTAAATGCATGATTTCACATGCTGTGCTATTAAATTCCATCTTCTAGCACTCTAGTTGCCCCAAACCATGAGCTCTTTTGTATAACGATCCAGTCCTCTTTGTACTGGTGATAGTTTCCAGTTTGGTGTCATGCACAGAAATTTCATGAGGGCATATGAAGTTCTTACTCCTTGGCTACTAATGAATTTATGAAATTGGATCAGTCAGCACACTGAGCTCTGTGGAATGCTGCTAGTAATATCTTTCTGTCATGATAATTTACAATTTTAATGTAACCTATTGCAATTTTCTCTATAGTCAATTCTTACATTACTTCTACTTTGAATAATTTTCTATAGGATGCTGTATCAAACTTTTTATTTAAATATATGTAGGCTAACTTTACTTATATAACTGATTTCTAGTACAGCAGTAATCAAAAGGTTAGACTAGTTGGATATGAGCTATCTTTGATAAAAAAAAAATTGTAATTTATTCTACATTCCATTTATTTCCATGTCTTTACTTCAGTACTCTAGGCTTGAAACATTGTACAGTAAAACAGACAAAGGTTTATAAGCTGGTCAAGCTTAATATTAAAACCAGATAAGCTTTTTTTCCTCCTTTCAGCTAAATGAGCCAGATTCTTTGTCCGATCTTTTTAAAAAGGGCTCTCTATCCGTTGATCATCCTGTAGTCCTTCTCTGCACCTCTTGCAATATGAGGTCATCTTTGTTGCATATGGGTAGACAGAATCATGCATGGAGATGAGCTTTTGTGAAACTCTTGAACAACCAAAGTGCTTTCTTGGCTCTAAAAACTTCTCGGCCTTCTGCATTTTAGCTTATTTGCATTTTTGGGAGGACACCCGCATGCACAGCACGTGAGAATGCTACCGGTTGACTGATAACATCAAGATCTTTCTTTTCCTCTGTTGCTTTAGCTGGTAAGACTGTAACTTATATTAGGAAGTCATGTGTGAAGCTGCATTCTAGTTCTTCCTGTTTGGGCACATCCAGTTCTTCCTGAATGATCCTCTCTGTATTGGTGATTCTTCTTCTTTTTTTTTTTTTTTTTTTGGTAGTGGCAAACTCTATTAGCGTAGTCCTATCTCTTATCTTAAAATCACTAATTAAAACAAATGACTAATTAAAACATTAAATAAATGACCCATAACTGATCTTTGCTGATTGCCATTTGGTAGTTTCAGCAAAATCTCACTTTTTCTTTTGCAGCTTATCTCCAACTTAAATAGCTTGTCCTAAATGGGAAAATGGGATTTTCATATGTTTTACTCTGTTTTTCCATATACATAACCTCAGCATCTTTGTTGCTCTGAATCAAATAAAGGCACAGCTTAATCAGCTTTACTCAATGTAGATACTGATTATTAATGACTACAATTTGATCGCCTTTGCTAGTCAACTATGAGACTTTTTTCATATATATGACTTATTTCCTCTTTCACTTTGAGTGACAAGGGTGTGTGCGAAAGAGCAATTTAATTTTTTAACCAAAGAATGGAGTATTCCATTTGCTTAGTATGCCCACTTTTGATCCATTTCAAGAGGACTATTGATTTAGGAGTGATTTTAGGACTAGATGTTTCTTTGCCTAGTAGTATCATAGCTCTTGAGTTTCCTGAGTGTGAGTGCTGAAGACAGCTTGAACTACTTTTTCTTCTTTTTTTGTTCTCTCTGATGTTTTTGAAGTATGTTCTATAGGTTGGGCAACTGCTTGTGTCGGAGGCATCAAAGAATGTTGTTGCTGAGCACACTTGTGGGGTTGAATGAAAACCTATAACTCTTGCTCAGATTTATTTCAGGTGGTTGACTTGCTGATGTGAAGTAAGTCTAGTTGGCAGAGCCTCTTGTTGGGAGGGAGATGTGACATGCAGGGAAAATAGTGACTGATGAAAAACAGTGCATGTATGCATTATAATTCAGGTTTTTATTTCAATTTGCTTGTTATCTTTCGCTGATCATCCGAACTCCTGGAGTTGGAAAGCATTGAAAATCTGGAGTATTTTTTGTTACCTTTTCATAGCTTTGAAAGATTGAGGTGTGTATTTATGTGGAAGGATCCATTCTTCCAGTGTTAGATATCTAGCTGTGACTCAGTGTTACAAAAAGTGTGCTGCAAGCTTCCGAGACTGTTTTAGAATGCTGCAATAATACTGCACATCTCAAAGATAATATTGAATTCAAACTGTAGCCTAAAATCAAGAACAAACAAGTGGAAATCAGCACTTAAATAGCTGAAGCTAACTCTGTGTTGATTTATTTCTGAAGTCAGTTGTTTCATTTGGAGCATGTCTGACTTGGACTCTTCCTCAGGTAAATCGGTGAAGAAGAAACAGAACTCTTAACCAAACGGCCATGATTTGTAGCAATAGCCTGTAACTGTTTGCAACTATTACTACTTAATACACCTTTTATTTAATCTTTCCAGTATGTAGAAGATATGCATGGCGCATGTTTCAAGTATTTGGAAATATTCTTGCTAAAAGAGTGAAGTACGCAAAAGTTGTGAATGCTAAACTGAAGGCTGCCTTTGTAATTTTAATTCGGCCATATCTAACACTTGTATTGAGATACCATGTTACTGAAAACTGTACAGGAGCTCAGATTCACCCGGTGTGGGCAATAGGTTATACCCAATTAATGGCTATTTAATCATAAAACCTTGAAGGGGAAAAGGCCATCTGGATTATTGAGTCCAGTCCTTTTGATTACCTGTGAGTATTGTTTTATAATCTCATTAACTAATTTAATCAAAATGTTTCTTAAGCCCTACAGAACTTCCTGCTTTTCCTGCTCCTATTAGAATGCTGAAGACTGCTTCTCTTTAGTGGTATTTTAGGTGGGCTAAAGCACATACTTTAGTATGTGTTGCAGAGCCTGGTCTATATACAATTTTGTTTCTTCCTTCTTGTGCTGTTTTCTGTGATGGTTATTGCTGTAGGAATAAAACATCTGGAGCACTCAACTACGATGAGTAAAGAGCGGTGATCCCCCTTATAATGAGATCTTCAATATAGATGATGTTCTTTGTGTTTTTGAACACACGTGCTTGAGATAAAAGGTCTCAGTGTTAGTATCTGTCTGTAAGTATACAAAATAATGTGAAATGCACCTGTGAATACCTGTGAAGAACAGACCTATGAAGTACTACACTCTCATTGCTGTGTGTAACCAGTTTGAGTTGTATGGAGTTCCTAAAATAGAATAAAAATTGTGTAGCTGTGACCACATAAACTCACCAACAAAAACTGAAGAAGTTGCACTGTCATTAGAGAATTTGAGGGTAGTCTCTGGCAAAATGAAAGAACTTTGTGTGCTGTAAAACTTTGTGGAGAATCTTTTAGGGGAGGAAACCTGGACTGGTTCCACAGCTGAAGGGTAAAGCTTCAGTTTGGATAAATCTTGAGACAGAATGTATGTGGCAGATAGAGGCATAGGTTATGATTTGTTACTAGAATTCAATCTAGAATCCTCATGAAGAGAGTAGATTTCATTGAGGTAATTTGTACTGACGGAAGAACAGATATAAAATTAAGAAGTAGCAGAAAAATGCTAGAATTAGATTTTATGTTGAAACGTAAGGGGAAAAATCTGTCCCATCCTGCAGTTTTGCTGAGATGATAGATGGTCTTTAGCGGCCTCTACTGGTTTATTAACAGGAAATTAGGCAGTGAGAGAAAAGATGGGGATGAATTTTTATTATTATTTTTAATTGTTAAGAAAGTGTTCTGTTAGGGAGGTGTGTGGGGGGAAGAACTATATACAAAAGTAAATTGCATTGCTTGTAAGAGTTTGTCTGCATCTTTCCTCTTGTCCCTTCTTCTCCAGCTCTGGACTTGATCATACAGCAAGTTTAATAAATCGTATTGTGTGGGATGGCAGACAGAACTGAGATGGGAATATTGGACTTGCTGGGTAGATATGGCAGTGATGTTTCTTTCAAGTTGGGAAACACTTAAATTTCCTCTTTTGATGATCATCAAAAAAGAGAGACCACTACTTAAAGAGTGGAGTAAATGCTGAAAGATTTGTATGCAGGCAGAGAGTTTGCAGAAAATTGCAGACAGCCGGGTATGTACTTTGTAGTTTAGCTCCCAGAAGAAGAAAAAAAGGTGCCTGCTTCCTGAGATACAGTGTGCCTCCTGGAAGGGCAGGTTTGGAACTGTGAACAAGGAAAATGCTGTGTGTGGTTTGATTCAGTGATGTATATGAAGAGGAACATTGTGTGCATTCCTTGGAGAAGAGGGGGAAAGTGTGTGAGAGGAGGTGCTGTTTTTTGTTTTGTTTCTAAAGCAAGGTTGCACCAAAAGGCACTTGGCTTGTTTGTCAATCCCTGTTTGTCCTTCTTCGAAAATACACACTTGTTGAAAAACTAAATATTGACTACCAGAGAAGCCAGCAAGGGTAACAAACACATTTAAAGCATAGTTTCCATTAACTTGAAATGTTGTTTTGAGTGCTGAGCACTTCTGAAAATCAGCTTCCAGAGTTTCAAGGTTCATCTGGGAAACAGAGGAACATTCTTTTGTTCCAGTCTGGGTTATGTGACTTGCTTATATTGTAGCTCACGAGCAAGGGAAAGATCCAGTTTCTAGAGCTGCCAACATCCACTTTGACTATGAGATAATTCTTTGAAATTCCCCATTTTGTTCATTGTATGTTCTGTAGTCTTTAACATAAAGCTGTCAGAAAAGCTTCAACCATTCAGCCGCATTCCTGAAGTAGACTCTACGTTTGTGTTCACTGAATGTGTGTGTGTAAATATGTGCGTGTGTTTTGGGGAGCTGCATATTTCAGTGAGGGTTTTAATATTTCTGAAAGTCTCTCTAAAATGTAAAGATTAAAAATAAATACAATTGTATAGGTATAGATATAATCTTAAAAAGTTTTGATAATCTTGTGTTAGATTTCAGACTACTCTTCGAAGTGTGTGTAATATCTAGGACACCATATCAGATTAGGAAATAGATCATTTTCAACACTTACAATTTTGTTTTGTTGTTTACTCAGTAAGTATCAAAAAAGAGACAATTACATTTGGGACAATAGAATCTTTATATTAATACTACATGTTTTGTTGAAGAACATTGTTTTAAGCTCTTGGTAGCCATTGTATTATCTAGCAACTGGACCTAATCAAAAGGATTACTCATGCAGACAAATCTATTATGCAAGATGTTTTTGTATTTTATCATGGAGAAAAAAAAGTACATTTTCCAAATGAATCTTGCAATATTAAACAATCTTAGTGTGTACTTCGGTGAAAATAGAAGCATATGCTTTGAAGTACATGGGTCCAGTTTTTTTTCCCTGGTTATATGTTCTGCACTTTTCTATCTTTCCGTTTGCTACAAATGGATTATACTAAAAATGAGTTTTTACCTCACTACTGATAAAAGTTTACCATTATCTCCAAATATTACATTTCATTGGTACAGATGAAGTGTACTGTTTTAGCATTACAGTGCTGCATCCCTGTGAGCACTAACTTTAATAACGTAATGTCACATTTGTTTAACATCACTATCCACTATGACTGTACGCTATAATTTACTGTTAAATCTAATTTATTTTGTTTGTGCTCCTAGACTTTTTTTATGATGTAGCAAACATGCTAGTTGCTGCACAACAAAAAACATTGACCTTGGTGTGGATGATGGAAAAGGATGGGGCTAAAACATCATGTTACTTGTAGTTTTAGTTGCAGCATTTATGACACGCAGTTTTACAAAATCTGCTCTGGGATTTTGTTCTCAGAAGCAGAACTCTTAATTTATAAGCAGATTTGTAACTTTAAAAAAGTTAAAATCCAAAAAGAATCTGGTTAAGCTCCCAACCCTTCTCTTTTTGATTGTCTGCCATGTAGTACTTGGCAAGCATATCACTGACTTGTCTGGACAGGTACGAAAGCTTGATACCAATACACAGTAGGTATGTGTTTTTCTGCCTGAAGTGTTCTCTATCTAAATCCTTGTTTTCCTCGTTGTTTACCTGTATCTTTAAAGGCTTTGTCCTTAGCTTGAAAAAAAAAAAGCCCAAAACATCAGAACTTTTGAAATGAGTTTTGGATGTGCTGGTGAAATGAAGTGCTTGAGTAGTCCCGAATTTTATTTTATTTTTGCAGTGTTCTGTCAAGCAAAGACTCTTATTTTCATTTACTTTCTAGAGGCCAAATATCCTGAATTAGGGACAGAGTGCTGAGCATTTGGTAAATGCATGTTCATTTTGAACCTTGTTGTTTCTAATTGGTGAAAAGGTAATTCTTCAGGAGCACTGTGTAGACTGAGATAATCAAATATGACTAAGCAGCAAAGCAGGCTGTTAATTTTCTACTTTATTTCATCTGAAAAAAAGTAAAGTTATTGGCCTCTTGCAATCTGCATATTTGTTTCAAAATGTCATAGTTGCACATTCTTCAAACTAGAAAAATACTTAAGCAGAAACTTTTATGTTTACTAGTTTTTTTTTTCCCAGTTATTTCTGTCCTTTGTCTAGGTGGAAAGAAGACTAACTTGGATTAACTTACAATATTGGTGTTAATAATATGATGGAGAACAATGAAAAAGTAGAAATGCACTATTTGTTTGTCAGGGTAAATCAGAGGTTTTTGGGTTTTGGGGGGGGATAATAGGTGTCTTTTTAAGCTGACTTCTAGGTGTGTTTTAGATGTGTGGTCTGCAGGTTTAACCTCTTAATGCTCGAGTTCAAGGCATACTTTGGATCAAAGGGAAAGAAGTTGTCATTCTCCTAATACCTAGAACAATAAATCTGTTACATGTATTTCATCAGAATGTTTAAACATATCTGGAGGCAGAACAATTCTAACTGGTAAAGCAGCATTAATATTTTTTAAAAATATTTTCCTGAAGATCAGGAGCCGTAACATTAGCTGTTTGCATGGGGAGAAAGGACTGGCAAAATCTAAATGGATACAGAGGTGGTGTTTTTGGTTCAAAACCATGTCCAATTGTCAGAGTTAAATTAAAATTAAATTATGAAAAGTTTTCTGCAAAATGGTGAAACCCGCTTTTCTTAGATGACTGTTATCAGTCACTTGATATTTATTGTTACCATCTCAAGATATCAGCCCTTCTAAACGTTATGTTTTGTTTTTGTTTTTTGCTGGTGCTGCATACAGCTGTGAATATACTATATAGATAGCAGGTTTTCTGTGAAGAAGAGCTGATCAGCTTAAGACAGCAAATGAGATATCAGGCTTGTGTACTGTCCGTTTTTGTATCTCTTAGGCAAATGTTTGTTTATATTTTTAGAGATTCAATTGCCAACATGCCTTTTTTTTTAATGTGAAGTTGTTGCTTTTTTTCCAGCTAAGGCAGTGATCTTGTTAAATGGTTTGGGAAAATATCTTTATTTCCTTCCTTACAAATCATAGACAGATGCTGTTCTTAAAATTCTACTTTTGTGTTTTACTTTTTAGCACAGAAATACTTGCTACCTGAAACTCTTTTTCAGATGGTGATAAAACTTATTCCTTTGATGTAGTATATGCTTATCACGGCCAAATATTCAGTTTTGAATAGTCTGACCTCTTTTCTTTTGCTCTTCCAGTTAGCTATAGTGAGTTGCAGTTTAAGTTCTTTGATAAAAATAATGACCAATGGCTTATTTTAATCTGTTTCATAGTCAGTCGTTACATGAAATTCTTTTAGTAAGCAGGTTACAAGTATTGAATTAGACTTTGATACACTCATTTATTGGTTTGAATCCTTACAGTTAGAATGTGAAGTGATAAATCTTGAACTTTATCAAGGTTAATATCAGTGTAACATACTTTTTGATGTCACTGCCTGAGTTTTTCTTGCTATTAACTTTTTTGAGAAAGTGGACACAAATCTCCAACCAAAACCTCTATAAAAGAGGGTTGCGTTTCCACACCCTTGGAGAATATTGAAATGTGTAAGGAAACACTAAAACAACTGCGACTGGAGGTGGAAAAACTGAATCTGAGAAAGAAGTAAAACAGCACTCATTTTTATGACTTCTAGTGTATTTTCATCTGCTGCATGTTCTTCAGCGTGTCGTTGTTGGGCATGAAATTGAGGTTTTACATAGGGATTTTTATTGCAGTTGAAGGAGAAAAAAAAAATCACAGGTAGAAACATAAATTGCAGTTACTGCTGAAGTAAACGTTACTGACCCAGAACATCCAGTGTCTAGATTAAACTTAAGGTATGGAAATATATGATTAAGGTATTCAAACATCTTTGATAATACCCTATATTATTGTTATGCAGTAACTGTAAAATTGATGCAGAGTAGCCCTTGCCTACAGATTTACAAATAATATTTAATTTTAGATTCTAGTAGTTTTCCTTCCACATACTGAGCGATGTGAAATGCTGCCACAATATTAGTGTTTCTGTGAGGTGATCCAGAGAATTTCAATAGAAACGTCTTCAGGGTTTGGTATGAAATTTAAATAACTCTAGTACATGGTTGTTGGATTTCTGCAAGGAGACTTGCAGTCACTTACGTATGCTGACTTCAGTAAGCAAAATGGGAGCTGAGCTGTGCATTTCCCTTGGGAGGCTGCAGAGTCGGACAGCAGCTGAGCTGCAGCTGCGGTGTCTGAACCAAGGATTCCCAGAGGGCTCGCAGTGCTCACTGCGTGTTAGTGCTGCGAACCTGTCGGCCCAGGGGCAGGATGTGCTATGTGGCAGGCCCAGCAGCTAGTCCGTGGCTGCTGGCCCTTGTGCTGGGCTGGCAGAATCTGCTGTAATGCTGCCAGTTTTAATAATAATAAAATAAGCATGCCCCAAGCATTTGAAGTTTGAGAAAGCACTGTTTAAACTGAATTTGCCTTGAACAGGTTACCAAAAGAGAGGGAAAGATGGGAAGTATTTGAAGATGTAGATTAGTGAATTGATAGTCTTTTGATATTGACTTTTGGATATGTCCCTATATTCACAAATTATAAAAAGCTGAAGCATTTTGAACAGACAGCAGTGTGAACCTGAAAAGGCTTGCGAAGTCAGATTAAGCATTGCCTGAAATGTTTTAAAAAGAAGTAGCTGCAGGTTATATTTTGAAGTAATATAGCTACAAGAATTTTCAGGTTGTCGATGTATAAAAGAGAATTTTGTTTGTGTGGGCAGATGAGAAGACTTAAAAACTTACATTTATGCTATCCTACAGCTATTTTTTGAGTGGTTTCTGTCACTATGATGAGGTAAACTGTATAAAGGCCTATTACATTTTTGCTTGGGAATAGAACAAAAAAGTGTATTTTTTTATAGATATGGCCTGCTAGTGAATATTATCTTTGTTTCCTTTAACAGGAAAATTTCAAATGGCTTATTTCTGATGAATTGTTGAGATTTACTTGATTAGAAACATGATAAGAAGTTATATCAACAAACTTAATAAGCTGATAATTCCAAACTACATAATGCCAGTGTAGTCTATTTGAGAATAAACTTTTTGACATCAACATTTTATGTTTTCACCATAATGTTAATGATAAATTAACTTTTTTCCTTTCATCTTGTCTTAGAAATCCTATTAATAAAGTAACAAGTTTTCTAATTGTGATCAGGTCTGCATAATGGTTTTTGGGTGAAACTGAGTTGGAGAAACATGCCAAGAATGCTGTTCTTGGTGAATATCAGCATTTCATAAAATGCATAGGTGAAAATATATTAAAAAAAAAGAGTATGATTATGTTTGATCAATTTAATAAAGTTATTAATCAAGTGTTCTGTGGCAAGGTTTCTTGGTTCTGCATGAGTATAGAAATCTGAGAGCCTGACCTCTGCAAATACATTAAAAATTAGACTTTTATTGTATTATTCATTTCTGTGTTTTATTCATTCAGCTCAGCAGCTTCCATGCCAATTAACTTGACATTCCATTTATTTTGGCTGCTGAAGTTTGTACAGAGAATGCTAAATTGCAGCGTAATACTTGTCTACTGGGGAGGTGACTAGAAATACGAAGAAGGTATGAATTCAGAGTGCTATAGTCTGTGAAGAGTGCCCAAGTGAAGAATTAGAGTGGACTAGTAGCATTAGGAAAGCCCTTATGTCTTCAGCTGATTTGAAGTTGATGTGCTTGTTCCTGCGTAGTGTTGTGGCTTTATATAGGCTGAGCTCTAGTTCCAAAACTATGAAATGTTTAGCAAACATCCAGACCTACCATGTAGAAATTAGTTTGTTTAAAACCAAAACAACCTTCCTGGAAGCTTTTAACTATTTTGGAGGTAGATAAAACCAATTTCTACCTAATAATCAAAGAAGTTACTTTTTTTCCAGGAAAGTGGGGTCAGTAAAAGTTAGTATTAGTTGGAACTGCTGTGTTCATAAACAAAATGACTTCTATGTGTGAAATTTACCCTGTTTCACAGTTGAAATAGTTTTGATTACTTGTAGTGGTTTGTGTAATGTTTTGGGTTTTTTTTTTTTGAATTTGAAGAATTTGAATGAATTTGAAGAAATTCTTCAATGGCTATTTCATGCTGCAGCAGTGTTTCCATTAAATGAATGTTTGGTGATCTGGAGTGGAGGTCACAAAACAACTCAAACTGTGGCAGCAAATATGTGGATTGCACTTTAATTTCACTTCTGAAGTGAGCTAAAATAAAATGTCTTTCTTTTTTTGTATATGATAGAAATGGATTTTTTAATTTCATGATCATTGATTTAAATAGGAAGTCTTCGTTTTATTTTCTATTTTCAAGCTGGTTTTAATCTAGAATGTTGCAAATTTGTTCTTTCCTAGCTGGTCATGAATTGAAAAAGAAGAATGAGCTTAAGTACTTTCCTCGTAGTTTTTGACAATTTACGACATAGCTGTTAGCTGAATAAGAAGAGAAAATATTTTCCTCTGTGCTTGCCCAGAAGCTAAAGCATTAAACAAGCTTTTGAAATTAACTCTTGTACCTCTGAACTACTTTAACTTGTCCATGACATATGATGATATTAAAATGTGGCACTTCCAATGTGGTAGGAAAGATTTGTGCAATAAGGTAATATTGAAATAACAACATATGCATATGTTTTGAAAAACTACTACGGCCTCACATCAAGGTCTTCTGACTTACCATCTTCATAGAGCAACATCAAAAATGCTACTTATTGAGACAAAAGG
Organism: Apteryx mantelli; assembly: GCF_036417845.1. Lineage (NCBI taxonomy): Eukaryota > Metazoa > Chordata > Aves > Apterygiformes > Apterygidae > Apteryx > Apteryx mantelli. The sequence continues at coordinate 26,582,523 of NC_089981.1, forward strand.
CTTTGAGGAAGTCTTTCTGTATTGGGTATTAATGCTAAGAAAAAAAATTATATTAAATATCTGAAAGCTTTGGAAAACAGTAGGAGCAGTTCTAATACAAGTCTCAAAATTTATGCCATTTCAGCTGTTAAAAAGGGCAGTCAGAGCTTGCCAGTAAACATTTAGCTTATAAATGTGTGCCTGTTTTTGATTTTTTTGGCATGGACCTTTACCACTGATTGGGGTAAAAACTCTGTCTCTTTCTACTTAGCTCTCACTGGATATTCAAATAGACTAGGGTAGCTCTTACAGTGGAACTTTTAATGTTTTTAAGCTGGTTAATAATGCAAATGGATACATAGTGCTCAACAGATTACGTACAAACTTCTTACTGTAATTGTTAGACATGAAATACCACAGGAGGGGAATGTCCTTTAAAACTTGCTACCTCTAGCTTGATATTTTTTCCCCAAAGATGTTGAAAATAGTTCTTACAGGCCAGGAAAAACATCTGTGTATTTAGGTAATGCATCTTTGGAAATAAACCTAAAACTATAGAAAACCAGTTGTTGGACTACAATATGATGTTCTATTGTGGAAAGCAAGTGCTTGCATACAAATGCTTGGAAAAAATGCAGACCAAACTGCTCAAACGCTGCTGCTTAGGATGCACCTATATATTAAAAAAAGTCAATGTTTCCTATAAACATAGGACTCTCCTTAGGTTTCTTGCTAAAGAAGCTTATCTTAAATGTTACTGCTAGCTTTTTCCATGTGACTTGCATACCTCTATAATGTGTTGTCTTAATTACTCGGAGTAGCCGCAAACAACAAAGGGACCTATAGTAGATGGCTGAATACTTGGCGTTTTTACAGAACTGGTACTGCAGATGATGTAGACAATGTTATTGATGGGAAAATATTCCTACTTTGTCAAGAGCACTGTGAGGTACAAATGTGAGATACCTGTGGCCAGCAAAATTTATTTAGACGTGCACACACTGATGTGAAATTCGGAATGACAGACCTTCTTTAGCATTTAACTGCTCAAAGCTTCTGAGGAGTTATTTCCTGTAGGGCCTGAGAAACAGCCTGCTCTGCCTGAAGGTGTGAGCCGCTGCTCTGGAGGGGAGACTTGCTGAGTCAAGATGGGTGGGTACCGTGAATTGAGAATTTCCACCTAGGAACAAATGAAGAAAGGGCAGGCTAAGAGTGCTGCAGACGTCCTGAGACAGTGCTCAGGTTTGTGATCTAGGCTAAGTTATGGAGAGAGTAATTTTTGTTATAATATGCCTGAGGAAGGCTGGTTTGAGATGAAGCCTTGCAAGGCTGCGTCTGGACGGGTTGGTGACTTCTCTATCCCAGTCTTAGGTGTGGCTTAACAGCTATTCTAAGGTATTAACGAAAAATGATTTCTTTTTCTCTTCTTGCCCAACCCATCCTGCTCCTTCTGTGGGTGTGTACACACATGTATTCTTTTTCTGATATTCTGCAGGCAGTGGGAGAGGATTAGAGATGACTGTATAAAAGATGTTGGCTTTGATCGGTTGGGATCTCGACCAGATACCTAGTTTTGTGTATCTTCCTGTGGGTTGGTTTCAGTCAGTGTCTGATTGCTCGCTTTTCCTTTTAGGTAGCAAGATGGTGAAGTAGAGAATAGGCACATCCTAGCATAAGTCTGGAAAGGAACGTTGATTTATCTGGTTCAAAAGGGATGGAAACTTGATTGATCTTGGAAAGAAAAGGGTTGTTTTGTTGGACTGTTATGCCTAGAAGAATGTAGCTTAATGACACTTGATTCTTTTCTCTTAGGGAATCCTTACTGGAAATGCTGCATGAGCAGAGTGATTGATCAGAAATACCCCAAATCCTACTAGTTTTCAGTGTTGTCATGCTGCACTGGTAAACTGTTTTGTCGTTCTGTGTAGTTCCTGAATTGTCTGAGTAAATTTGCACCATGGTTAATGGGGTTTTGTCCCAAGGAATCAACTTGTATGTTCAGTGGCCATGATGTGTTTGTTTCCCTGACCATTGCAGAGAAATGTTTTGTTGCATTTGTGCATTCCGTCATCAGTGGGGCCTCTGAATACTACAAAAATAAAAAATAATAAATCCACTGAACATTGCATGCAGCTGACTCTTCCCAGGGAAACTTATGCCTCAGCTAAATACAAAGCAATTTTTGAGTGCTCAATGACATTTCTCAAAAAAAAATTTTTTTAATTTTCATCTGTGCTGTCACTGATGAAGTGATAAGTGATTTCAGTAAAGCTTAAGTGATAGTTTTAGTTAAAAAGAATTGTTTTTATAACATCTTTTATTTTTAATTTCTCATATAATTTGAAACTTTAATTGAAAACTTTGCAGATACCTTTTTATAAACCAAACATGGAAGGTTTCTGTCTCAGATGAGAAAGTTTCAGATATTCAAGTCACTGAAGTGTTTTAATTGTTATGTTCTAAGGTTGTCTAAATATTGCAATTGAAATTTTGGTTTTGGTTGAGGGCTTAGAATAGGTTCTGAAAACTTTTTTTCTTTCTTTTTACACTGATGTAAAAGTATTGATTGGATAACTTGTGGAATAAAAAGTTTTTTTTCTCTCAGACATAACACTTTCAAACTTGCCTTTTCAGTCATTTGTTCTGCTGAGCAGTGCTGTTTATGTCATAACTAACGCTACGTGTGTTTGTAATGTGCAAGTATTAATGAAATACCATATTCTTGGCTGTTGTAGATTGATTGGCTGCTGAAATACGGTATTCCTGTGCTTACCAACAACTGTTTCCTACTTCAACAGTGTTTTGAACAGAGTAACACCTTTCACATAGACTGTTTATGTAGGAGCAAGACTATGGAAACAAGCTGTTAGTGGCTATCCTCATGAATAATCTGGCATACTGCCCAGTAATTTGAATTGCCATCGGTTGGGAAAATGCAGCCAGGAGTGATCTGTTGAAGAATGTGCTCTTAACTGTGCTGTATTGTAGATGCAAGATGGGAGATTCCCCCCCCCTCGCTGGGTGCTGGGATTTCCATGCCTGTTGAAATTTGGCCTCAGTTGAAAGGCTTTCTTAGTGTTTTTGGTTTACTTGCAAATGAACTGCTACATTAGTGTCATTTTTGCAGACTAAGATAAAAAACAGCAAAATAAAACCTGTGTGAAAGAGGCTGCTTTCAAATAAAGGAATTGAAGCCTCCACAGACACCTCTACTATAGAAAAATATGTAGTGTGCTAGCTTTGCTTCATGGGAAAACCAATCTTCTGTGCAAGTTCAAGCATTCATTCAAATAGTTTTGTTTGTTATACTCTTTCCTGTCTCTTATTTTAGTTTGAAAGTAAAAATAAGCCTGTAGAAATACATTTTTGTTTTTAAGTATTTTAGTTGAATACAAAAATTGAGGACAAAGTCTGCAGGGTTCTGCTGTGCCACAAGGGGGCATTTTTGGTGCCAACTCTGCAAACTGTTCAGTAAAGGAGGAAACGTGCTTTTGAATCTTTCACTTTGGATGAATTCATCTTGAAAATAAAATAGAAATGATGCTTTTATATTCCTTTGTTTCATAACTAAGAATAACTTAGAGATATTATAGTTTTCCCAGTTAACATGGAATAGATGAATAAGATTTTTATAATTACATAAAGCCTAAGAATTCAAAATAAAACAAAATTGTCGGATTCATAATTTTGTGCCTGGTTAAGTTAAATTAAATGATCTGTTGACTTGGTATCAATTACAAAGAATAAAGTTGGACATTGAGGAAAATATGATGCTAGGCCTGTTTCCTTTTTAGGTTGAGTAATTTTTAATAATGTGGTTCAATGTGAAAGATTGTGGTTATAAAAACAGTGTATCCTTTTGTTTTATACGGAATACAAGACTAATAAAACTAGAGGAAGTGCAACTGGAAGTACTGTAAATACTAGCGTAAGATAGCCTTATGCTAACATTTCTAGCATTTGCATTTTATCACTGAAGATGAGTGATAATATTGTAAATGGCGAAATAGTTGGACTTGTGTACTGTGTGTAATGAGTTTGACTTCCCGTTGAGTTCAGAGATGCCTACCTTTTGTAGTGGAATGGGCCGCAGTTTCTTACAGAAAGCCCTGGAGAGCTGCCTGTGGTTCTTCCTTGTGTGCGTGGATATGTATGCCATTGCTCCATCATGTGACTGGGACATGCGTGCACCTGTTACATGTGAGGGCATATACTCTTAACCACACGGAGGCATCCTCTGGCATGCACTCTTGTCAGGTGAGAGGACACATTAATGCACTTCAGTTGTTTGTCCTGACTCCCAAAGTTGTCAAGTGGTAAGGGGGCTTTCCTCTGATGAGAGAGATGCAGAAGCAGAATGCCAGAAGAGTTCTTCCAACTTGAAATACCTGTGTTTTTGAGTATCCCCCAGGAAATGTGGCAGTAAGGAACAGCATATTAACCAGATGAATTGTTCTGGCATGTTGAATTTCTTATGCCAGCTTGACTAATCTTCAGGGGCTTTATGATCTCACTGAACACAGAACGTAATTGTAGTAGGACTTGGTTTGTTTTTTTAGATCTGGCAATTTAAGTCTTGCTGACCATTGCTCATGCTTTCAGGTTGGTGAGCCAAACTTAGTATGAAGACATTTGCAAATACTAAAAAAGCAACATCGAATATTTGGAAAGTTGAAGCAAAAATTCTCTCTGCAGTGAAATTTGGCTAGATTGTTTAATGTAGCTTTTGCTCAATCAAATTGATGTTTAAAATGAAACATAACTTATTTCTATAATAAAGCTGTACATTATTAGCTTCAAAGTATTAAAATATCTTTAAGATTAAAAACAAGTATAAGCTGTCTGTCCATGAAATTTGTAAATGTCTTTAGCTTTATTAACTTCAGTTTTCTTTTTGTTTTCCACTGGAAAGAGAAAGTCTTAATTTCTTTTTGTTATTGACATTTTTTGCTATTACTTTAACATTCCAAAATACTCTTAATTCATAAATTAAATTTGTACTGAAATTGCGCCTTTAAAAGTCAGTAGTTTGCTCTGTATCAGGGAGTTGTTTTTTTGTCATTCAGATGTACAGCATCTCCTAATACTCCCTCGAAGGATGGTTGAAGTATTTTGAATGCTTCATGTGAAAGGCTAGTGTGGCACCGGTAGTTCTGTTACATCAGTTAAACAGTGTGGCTGCCATTCAGTTAGATGTGGCATGGTTCATTATGAAAAACATTCAGTCTTCTACTGAGGTAGTTCTCTACTGAGTTTTTTTTTTTTATTGTGCTGTATTTTTTTCTGAAATTTATGTCCTTTTGTATGTGATCTGCAAGTTTTTGTGACTTCTTGCTATCTGTTAACAAGATGACATCACTGTTTTTTTTCCTTTAAAAGAAAGTCTTTTTTATTAGATTTCTTAAAATGTATGTGAAAACAGTGTTGTAATGCACATGCTTTGAAAGAAAAAAAAATAGCAAAATGAATACATGCTGAAAAAAGGATATCCTGAACAGGCTTTTTCAGCTGGATAGTGCAGTGCTACTGTGTCTTCACAGCAATTGCATTTTGAGGGTGCTGTGGAATTTTAATCTTGTTGGAATGAGAAAGCAGCGCATGTGCTGGTAACTTCTATTGTTTGCCCTCAAGGAACGGTGTTGTAGTCATTAGAATTTATTAGCATTGGAGTGGCAATTAATGCTGAAAACTATTTTATGTATTTTTATTTTTAAACTTTTTTAGGTTGTTTTTGCATACAAATGCAAACATTGCCGGTTACAAACTAAAGCGCTACTCTTTCTCACTGGGTTACGGGCTGCAGTCATAAAATGTAGGAAGCTGGTGGAGATTTGGGTATATACTTGCTTTTAAGGAAATTCTTTCTGAATAAAAATGAACACAGGCTAAGTGTATTCAGTCTTTAGCTAGCCCTTCTTGGATTCTTAAAGCCTGTTCAAATAAGAAGTACTTTTGTAACTGGCACCAAGTAATTTTTTTGAAAGTCATAATTAAGGCTTTGCTTGTATTACTCATGGAATTCCAGTTGCTTTCCTTTATAAATTGTGCTATAGATTGGCGTAAACTGCAGGGGAAGCTTGTAGAAGTCCACAGGTACACACCTATGCAACAGATGTACTTGTCTGCAAATACATGCCTGACTTGGATCTCCTACTGTCAACAAAATACTTCAGGAACCCTTCTGTTCTAAATCTAGAGTCTGGGAGTGCTGACAAGCTGTGCTAGCTCTCTTTAAAAGCAAACATTCCCTCCCTCTTCCCACACATGCACATGTATAAAGGACAGGACTTAACTTTTGCATCAATGCAGAACTGCAGAACTTGTATTCATACACATGAGAAAAAAATCACACTGAATTTGTGGAAACAAGAGATACCAAATGTCTTGTCAGAAGTCATGTTCTGAATGCTAAAGTTTTACAAAGGTACTGCTGGTAGTAAATATTTCCAGTGAAGACCTGTCCAGCAATCAGACAGAAGATTCCAGGGAAGTTCCATTAAAACTTCCATTGTTCAAACTGGTAAAGCACTTGGGCACTACAATAAAGAGCCTGTTGTGCTAGAAAGTGTTTGCAGTCAGCCTTCTTCACACGAGACAATGATAGCATTTGTTTGTATGTGTAATGTGAATGGCACTTTTAAAGTAACGATGTTTAACTTCTGATGCCTTCAGAATGGCTTTGGAAAATAATATTTTCAGCTAATGTGATTTATTATCGAGCAGATTTTGCTTTATAGACTGAATATTTTTCATAATAGTTTTCTAATTTGACACTAACTTCTTTGGAAAAAACACTTATTGAAACACATTCTGAATCATATATGCTTTAAAACTTTAAACTATTAGAACAATGGATGATATTTTTTATGGTGCCCAAGATAACTTTACCTTTTTGCAACTCGTTTATAATGTGGGAGAGGGAAGGAATTGATGGAGGATATGTATAAAATTGAAGTGACTGTTCCTAAACATTTAATGGTTGAACACAAGGTTTTCCAAGAAGTACCTGGGAGATGAATCAGCAGCGTACTGTACAAATGAGCAATCTTTAGTCCCCACTGTATTTCTGGGTTTACCATTCTGACTAGGTTTGGAAAAAATACAGTAGATATCAAGACAATACAACATTACAGGATACAATTAGAGCACATCTGCTTTGCGGTTTAAAGACAGGACCAAATCCAGGGATGTTAATTTGGCCATGATACGCATGTTCCTCCTTTCATATTGTGTTGCCACTCTATTGCAGACAAAATCGTTTGTAGTACAGAGTAAAATGCCTCACCAAAGGCATCTTACTTTGTAACATTGTCTATATGGGATATTCGAGAAGGAGAAAGCAAGAGAGAAAAGGTTTATTTAACCTAGAAAAATACAGCTATTTGACTTAAATGAGATATCTTTGAGTATATTCCTTGAAATATGAACATGAAATATGAACAGTTTGCAGTTTTTGCACTTAAAATAGTAGAACAATAATAGAACAGTTAATAACGGTCTATTTCAGTTTGCTTATAAAGTTTCTCCTGTTAATACTTAAAAATTAGGAGGATAATGAAGTTGATAAAGCCAATAAAAGTTGGGTTTTGTGGTACTTGGCACACACTTTTTTTAATCTCCATATTCTTATTATCTTTGGCACAAACTAAGTTATCTGTACTGTCTACTAGGGTACATACACTATCATAGGTGGGCCAGTTGCATTTACTGGATTGTTTCCCTGGTGATTATTAAAGGAGAAGAAAATCTTGAAATATAACAGATGGTGTCGTGATTGGTAAATCAATAAAAACATTATTTGATTATGATTCAGCTGGCTACCTTGACAGTACCTTTTCAGAATATGAAATTTCTTTAGCAGTTAATGTTCAAACTTATCATCCATTTTGTGGCATTTTTTAGGCTTTTTGTTTTTAAGCTAAATAATGAAAATAAATGATAGAATGTGTGTTCTTTTTGAATCTTGCTAGAATTCAGCTTCTGTGAATACTAAAACAGATCATTGTTGTTGCTGTTTATTTCTGAAGAATATCATGTTTCTCATGTAATGATATCTTAGGCTAAAATTTTGTAGAAAGATGGTTTGTTGTTTTTGTATAAGTGTATTTAATTTTATGTGGAAGACTTATGTAAACCATCTTCTTGCCAAGGTTTAGGTTAGTACAGCTTACAGTAGTACGGATGTAGCTGTTTGTTATGTCTTACCCCTTTTAACATCATTGTAGTATACTTGCTGTTTTGTACATGAAGACTTGCTAGGTCTGTGTTACTGTAGCTGAGATTTTGTGTGACCTTAAATTCAGTTGAATCACGTGACTATAATTAATGTGTGCCTCATAAGTTCCATTCAGTTATCTGGGTTGTAATCATCTGCAAAATAGTGGAGATACTGTATTCAGCAGCCACATAGAAGAAATGCAGGAACGTGTAAACAGGGAACTGACTTCTGTTGGGCAGTGCTGGAACTCAGTGGCTAGCACAGTGGCCTCCAAGATAAGAAAGCTGAGAATGTAACAAAGAAGGAAAAGGCATCAGTAAGTCAGAACAGGATTGCCTAAGGCTACAGGTAGAAGGAAATACATAAATAGGAAAATACTACAAAATGAAAGAGTAAGGTGTTTTATAGCAGTTATTTCTATCAGTTTCATAGATGCAGATTTGCCCGTTGCTCTCCCAAAGTTAGTAGTGAAGCAGTCAACTTCTTAAATAAAAGTCAAAGCAATGTTGGCAGTTTTGAGAACCTTATGTCATGCCTGTAACCAACTTCAAAATACACTTTTGAGAACCCGCCCCCCTTCCTACCAGTGTTGAAAAGCCAGTGAATCCTCCTTGACTATGGTGTTTTGCCAGAAGGTGTGTCATCCATTGTGATGGGATTTCTACCAAATTACCCATGAATAGTAAGCATTAACATATGTATAAAAAGATATGAGGTAAAAGGTGTCTGGGAAATAGAGGAAGATTTTAAGAAGCATGTGTTTATTGGCACACTAATAAATTAGCATACACAGTTGAACTGCTGAACAATAATTAATGGCTTTATTCAGATTGTTATTTTTAAATCTCATGCCTTGACTTTCTTCAGAAACTGTTTACTTTTTTTTTTTTTTGTATGTTGGTGCACTCTTTGCATGCATGTCTACTGCAGTTAAGTTTTTGGGGGTATGTTAGTGGATATATTAAAACTGAAAGCTTGACTGTCAGAAGTCTGCATTTTAAAACAATATTTTTGTAAATGAAGCATTTCCACCTGTATGGTAAGTATCTTATTTTAACACACCCAAACATTTTGGTAAAGGGGTAGAATTTTAGACTATGTGTGAAGGCTTAAGACCACGAGTAAAGTTTTGGATTTTTGTAAAAGCCCATAATAAATGGAATAAGGAACAGAAAGACATTTTGGGAACTGTCTTAAAAAAATATTTTTCTATCGTTAACTAAATTTTGGGCAGGCTTTTTTTCTTTTTTTTTTTTTTTTTTTCCCCTTCTCTTTCCAGATTGGAGTCTTATTGTATGTGACTACTGTCCTCACTGCTAATCTAGTACAAGCTGCAGTCCTGCCTTAGAAAATGGATAAATGCTCCTTGCCTAGACTTTTACCTATTTAACCATTTAAAGACGTTTTTGTAAGATTTGGCATAGATTAGTTCTAATGGCAATTCTGGGTTCACTTCCTTTATGTTCTTAGATAGACCTAACATCTGATTCTGAGAGCTCTTATTTATTGTCCTGTCTAAAAGTTGCTCTCTTCAGCATCTTCGTATTCCTATCTGTAAGAATCTATTCCCCCGCATAATTTTGTTTGCAAAACACTTCCCCAAAGGCATATATATATATACACACACACACTCTTGTATACTTATACATGTATATTTATATATATACACTTGTCTGTGTGTATATATATGCGTATGTACACACACATTTAAAGCTTTTTTGTACTATATATGCAAGTTTTATGAGAGAAACAGGTATTCACTGATTGCTGTGTAGTTGTACGTGTGTAAGAATAGATACTGTGTAATTTGAGGGTATTCAACAGTAAGCTGATCTTGTCATTTAGATCATTTAGATATTGATGTAATTATTTTGGCAATTAATATTTTAACTTTTATTTCTTTTTAATGAAGTCTGAGAATACATGGCCTTGGCAGAATACATGGCTATTTAAAACAAACAGCCAGATAACACAGTTGTATTAAAAAATGTAAATTGGGAAGATTAATGCCAAATTTAATTTCTTTTGTCCCTTTCATTGCTGAGTTTCTACACTTGAAGAGGCATATTTTTACGCTAGACTACACAACTATAGACTACACAACTACATATAGCTCAAATAATTTAAATTATTTTTAATTGTACTGCAGTTTGTTTAGCATAAAGAAGCAGAGTGAAGTGAGACTTCTGACAGATCAACAGTGTGTAGAAACTAAGCATTTGCATGAAGTGAAGGTTCTGTGTGCGATGAAGAGTATTCATGAAAAATGAAGTATATCAATTTTAACCATACTTCATAATTATTGAATGTTACTTTAGTAGAAGTGCGGTTTTGCTTTTGCCTGTAGCATCTTCATTCCCTTTGTAATGTAATCCACTGAGACTGTCTTAGAAACAGTCTGCATTTGTATGCTGAAATAATTTCTGGTGCTGTCAGTGTAGCCCTTGCAATTTAGTATGTTAAATATTGAGATATCAGTGGATGTATGGGACTGAAAAAATCTGAAACAGTTGTGCATAGGCTTGTGCTTTCTGTAACTGACTGCCACCCGAGTCAGTTTTAAGAAATACAAAAGCTTGTTTACAACACTTGTTTGAATGTCACCAGTTTAAGGGAACATGAACAGGTAGACAGGTTATCAGATAATGGCTAGCTAACCTCGAGGGATGCACTGGGTTGATTTCTCTCCTTCCCTTATACTTCCCTCATATAAATGTTGTGAATACTACCTCCCCCCTTCCTCCCCCAAGTTCCTCTGCCTTGGCCTGATTTCTGTGTTGGCAGGCTTGAGTATCCTTCCTAAGTCTTAGTGATTTGATGAAGCTTCACAGTGACATGAAGACCACCTAAAGGAGATCCAGGGGCAGGTTAGCCGTAAAACCGATACTAATGACTAAACTCAAAGATGCATTGAAAAGGTCTTGTAAAGCCTGGTGAAACAATTTAAAAATACCCCACAAACAAGCTTTAAAATATACATTTGCAGGTCCACTGATTTCCTAACGGATACACTCATTTTTAGTTTCCATGTTTTATGAGGGTTGGATAAAATGTACTGATCTGCTTTCATTAACAAAGACTGAAAAACAAAATGCCAAACTCTATTTTAAATATTTTTTAATGTAACTAATGTTTTAAACATTTTTACTAATAAACAGTAGGTAAAATTATTTTCTTTAGTAAATGAACATATGACTTGCTTTAACATGTGTTTTTGCATAACTGACCACTCATTCACCTGTGCAGAAATTCAGTCTTAACTGTATTAAGAGTAATGTTTTGTCACACTTTAGATGATGGATTTTACCGTGTTTGCTAGTGCTGTACCATTTACTGTTTGCTGTTTACCTTTAAAAGAAACAAAAGTGAAAATTGAAGTGTTACAGAAAAGCATATTTGGAATCTTGCTGTTACCATGGATTGCATTCGATTCTTGCAATGTTGAGCTTTGGGAGACTTTTATGAATTTTGAAGTATCGAGAAGATTTTAAAGAGCAAAAGATGTATTTCATATTCTTGCCTTCTATGATGCCTTGAACAGGAGTGCTGAAAATGTGTTCTTAGTATTCCTGTCTAAAATTTGCTGTTGTGAGTTACCTCCAATCTACTTTTCCAACAGCTTATTTTCCCCCGTTAACTTTTTCATCTGTTCCCCTCCCTCCATTAGCTTTTTTTTTGTGTAACTTTTGTGACTTTTGCGATTCTTGTGAAGGTTCACTAGCTGCAGTTCTGCCAGGCGTTTCTTTGTTTATAGGTATCATGTTGCCTATAGGGAGCTTATGTTAAAAGGTTGATACTGCTGGGGTTCCTGGAGAGGTTGTGCTAAGGGTGTCCGCGAGCCACGTGTCCTGATAAGACCTTGAGATTTCAGCAGTCAAAAGGATTTGTTTGTAAAACAGAGCATCTCTATTCCAAAAGCTGTGCAGCCCAGCAAGCTAGCTTTGGTCTTGCCTGGGCTCAGTCGTTTTATCGTTGCCCAGTTAGCAAGCTTAGCCAAATCTTGTGATGCGATATGCTGACTCTGTGGGTTTTCTGCACTACTTTCATGCATTTCTCATGTTTTTGTCCTGCTTTTGAAGCTATTAGCTAGAAATCGTACTAAAACACTGGTTTGAGCAGCTTTCGACATCTATAACCTCGAGGTCACCCGAGCTGGTCACTTTCACGTCCCTTTAGAGGGAGCAGAGCGAGAGGCATTTCTGGGGCAACTCAACTATTTGAAGTAGGCATCTAACATAGATCAGTTGTTCCCTAAAATCACCTTTCTTTCCACTCATGAGGTGAATGACTAGCTCGACTATCGATATTTAAAGATGAGAGGTAAATCCCACATCGTATCTTGTGAGAAAGCTTAGTGTGCAGCTGCTTTCTACAAGCTCACTATCCAGCCAGCATCTGGTTGATGGTACTTCTCTCAGTACAGGACTAGAAAAGTTGCTTACTTCTGTAGCTGTTCTGGGTAAAGAACGCTTCTTTCTTAAGTGCTTTCAATACAGTCTTAAAATTATTCTTAAAACCTATTTGCTGATTTCTGGGTTTGTTGATTTGGTTCCAGAGAGGAGAACTTTCTCTTTGTTAGCCAATATTTTCAGCTTCCTATTGGTTTGAGACTGATGGAATAATGAGAATTTTATAAAAGACAGTAGTGTTGCCATTCTAAAAATCACAATATTATTCTTTCTAAGTAAATATTTGCTTCTCTGTTGTAATGTTTCCTGGATTTTACTCATTTCGCTGAGATGTTCTCTGGGATTAATCAAAGTTTTGATTCTAAAATAGAGTCTGAACACAGATTCAGATATCTTGCTGCTTTTCAATGTTCCGTTTGGCTCTAAAATGTATTCTTCCTGCATACAATTAAGCTGTTCAACAGAGTCCCTACTTTGCTTTTCATTTATGACAATAGCTGTTGTGAGTTTAGAATTGGAAACAACTAAGCAAATACTGTCCGCAGGAACATCCAAAAGACAGACAAAACTAGAGTGATTAGTCAGAAAATCTGTGAATAAAGGGTTGAGGGTACAGCAGGATCTATTTTGAAAGTAAGATTATAATAAAATTTTTCTCCATTCTTTCCTTCACTTCAATATGTGTCTATGTTTACCTTTTTTTTCAGATCATAGAATGAGTGGGGAGGAGAATCAGGACTTTTAAAAACAACTGACATTGGGTACTTTTGTACTTTTGGTTTCTGTTTGGTACCACCTCCTGAATCAGCTCCCCTCATCCCATCAGAAACACATGCATTGTATTTCTCTCCTCATCCCAGCAGAAGTACATGCATTGTATTTTTAAGAAGTTTCAAATGGTGCCCTGAAAACTTCCTGGTTACTTCTTAAAACTTGGCAGGAATTTCTTTCTTATATTTGATGAAGGTACTGTTTTTATCGGAGGGGGTGTGTGTGGTGGGGGTGGTTGTGCTTGGTTGAAGCAGCTGTTGCCACCAGTCGTTGGACTACTTACATGCAATGTGCGGAAGTGGAAAAGCCAAAGGAACTAACATGCGCCAATTTAGAACCTATCAGTTTCTGAGCATTTCTGTAGAAGCAAAGGACGAAAATAGTAAATTATGTGCTTTTACCTTTCCAGATCATTAAAGGTCTGATCTAAAGCTTGTTGATTTTGGTGAGCTTCGGATTAATGTGTGGCTCAGTTACAGAAGCCAATCAATTCTTCCTCACTATCATTAGAAGATAAAGGTGTGAAGTACCATCCTGACTGCTGTGGATGAGACGAACACAAACTGACTAGCCAATACAGCTTCATGAGACACACTAAACCATCTAAAACTGAGCTGTCAATTAAAGCGATACTAAAATTTCCCCTGTATCTTTCCTTCACAGCCCTTTTCTCACCAATTCTGAAACACTTGTGTAGCAACATGGTCATCCAGCTCACTTTTCTGATTTAGCTGAAAAAACTATTCCTGTGAGACATTAGTTTCAGCTGAATCACTTGCTCTTCACACTACTGCATGGCTGCACAAGCGCTAGTGCTGGGGCAGGAGAAGCATTGCAAAGGCAGGAGGTGGGACTGTTCATTTCAGTAGCAGTGGGACCCTACTTGGACTTAAGCCTCTTAGAAAATGGCACTGTCAGTGGAAATATGTGATGAACAAGAATTGAGCAGCACTCGTCTTTAGAGGTTTAGACCTCCCAAGAGACTAAGCATTCCCTGAGATTTGGCAATAGCCCATGAAGGATTTATATGCTTCCCATTTGAAGTAATTTGATTTGATTTTTTTTTAATGTTTATTTTCTTAAGTTCCTTTCATCTAATCTTAACTTTTTTACCCTGTCATGTTGCTGAGCAAAACTAGAATGGCTCCAAGTAACTACAAACAATGTATAATTAAAATGAATTAGTTTTAGCTGTGAAAGGTTACTTTGGATTTTATGTGAACTTTGAAATGAAGTTGATATGCCAGAAATCTTTTGATAAGATAAGAAAGTTTAATAATTTAGATGACATCTTTGTTTAAACTTTATTGCAAAAGCTTCAAGCTTCTGTTTTAAAACATCAAATGGTCAGTTTAGAAATGCATTTAGAAGTATATTATGAATGTACGCAGATATGCATGATTTCAACATATAATTTGGGCTTTAAAGTACCATTTATGGAGACTGAATATAATGTAAGAATGTGCAGACACCTAGGCTAGCTCACTCTTGTGTTCTGATACACAGTTATGCTACACAGACTTTCTTGTAGAGATGTGATAGTGCTTGGTGGTTGGTTTGTTTTGCTGCTCTTTGAGATCAGGAAACGGAGTAAATTTCCTTTTCAAGAACCCTGAAAAATGGTAAGATGTTATTTTGGAGTATGGTGAGTTACTTTTGTAGAATTTGGATATTTTTGTCTTTTTTTCCAAACAAGAAATACAAAAGGAACATTCAAGTCTACAGCTCTGGTGGGAGGATGTGGTTTGTGCAGGGACACCACGTACATTCCATTTCATGGAATGTAATTGATATGGCATTTAACAAGTTGTTTTACTTAACAGCTTCATGAAAGATCAGTTTAATTCTAAAGCTATGTGCAGTGAGAGTCCTTCTTGCAAGGCTGCTTACCTTTTCTACAGTTCAACAAAAGACATGTATTGCTAAGATGTGAAATGGGTTTGTGCTGCTGCAGAATGTTCTCCAGGTATTTCTGGTCTACACCAAATTACAGGAGACATGCTTCTATGTATGCCAGTAAGCAGAAGGATTACCTGACCACATATAGTTCCTGGTAAGCAAGTTGAAATGATTAATTTGAATAAGTCATATGAATTGTTTTTTGTTCTTTAAATGTTTACATAGCCATGTTGAAAATTGCAGTTAATCTGCAGTCTACTTCTAATGCTACTATGGTTTTATGAGCAGAGCTCTAAGAAGGAAGCCTGTTGTTAGATTTATTCATCTTTGTGATATTGACTAGCTGCAAAATAATTTTCATAGAGGACAAAACAAACTTGTATTTCTAACTTATGATGATGAATTTGGATGTTGTCCTATTTTTATTACATAATGAAGTCCAACAAAAAACATAGGAAGTGTAAGGGTTTTTTTTTATTCCCTCTAATAAAGCTTACCAAAACATTTGTTTAAGTTTTAAGAGTTGAATTTGGCAAAGTGTGTCAATTTTGCAATTTTGGGGAGGGAGTTGGTAACAGTCATTCTCTCTTCAGAAAGAATCTCTGTATGTAGAAGGGATGACTTTGGCATATAAACTACTGAGAGATGATTACAGATTTAAGCTCCAAGGTATCAGTTGCAAGGATTTCTAAATAATAGAATACTGATTAATGTAACAGTAATAATTTTTTTTTTTTTAAGAACAGCTTTCCTAAGGATGTGCCTGTCACACACTCCATTTCCTGCATTCCTTCCTCACTAGAAATATCAGATTGTAATTAATGCAAGATCACAATGTTGGGTGTCTCTATTTTGATTTTTAATTTTATTAATTAAATTACAAAAGCAAATTAGATAGTCAAATTCAGACAAAATACGTCTTCAGAAATGGCAGGCAGAGTACAAAAATTCATGTTCATTACTTCATTTTAAAGAATACATAATTAAAAGCCAAGGAAATTTCTTGATGAATCTGTACAATAGAATGATGTATGGTTATATTCTGGATTCTTGAGTATTCTTGAGCCAGCTTTGCCCATTCCATAACAATACTGAAATAGAAAGTAATAAAAAAATCTCTTATGCAGGCCTGTTTTTGAGGAATATCATATCTTTTAAAGTAGAAATAATTTGTAAATTTTCATGGTTCAAAGAGCTCACTGCTTGTACCACTCTCAGGTGGACAATGAGCATTAATAGTGTAATTTAACTTCTGTGTTTCTTTCTTTGCTAGGACTTCATCTTTATTCCAAATGGGATCGTTCTGCTTCTGTTTTTTCCTAAAAATAATGGAAGCATGTTAGCCTTCTGCAAAGCGCAGCCAAAGTACGAAATGAGCTCTCTCTGAGCAGAGTCCTTTTAGAAACCACAAAAGCTGAACTCTGTTGAAACTGAATTTTGTCAGACCCGTTTCCAGTTGACAGGGACAAGGAACTTTTAGTCTGAATTTGTTTCTTGTCAGTCCATGCCTTTCTTTAAGCTTGTCTTATGAGCTTGTCAGTCATTGTCAGTGAACTAGTTTATTTTGATAAGCTAGTTCATGTTTATGACCCAAGGGTTATCTGTCGTTTTACCCCTGCACTCCCGATGCTGCTTGTTCTAATGAACTTCAAGTGTGTAGTAATCTCTTGGCATAGATTTGTAATTTTTTTGTGTTCTACACTTCCCTATTGTAATACAGTGGAAAAGTTAAGATTCAGAATGAAATTTGTATAATAAATATTTCCATATTTAATGTTTTGGAACAGTAATATGAATCTGGGCTCGCACGCGTTGCAATCAACGCCAATTTCAGTAAGAACTACTTGGATAGAGTCATAGAATAATTTAAATTGGAAGGGACCCCTTCAAGCCATTTGGTCCAACCCTCTGTTCCAAGTAGGGGCCACTTCAGAGTAAGTGGACATGGCCCAGTTGAGTTTAGAGCATCTCCAAGGATGGAGTTTCTCTCTAGGCAACCTGACCCAATATTTGACCACCATCAATGTGAAGAATTTTTTGCATACCTCTAAACAGAATTTCTCTTGCTGCAACTTGTCTGTTGCCTCTTGTCTTTTTTCTGTGCACCTGAGAGAAGAGCCTGGATCTGTTTTCTCTATAATCAGCCATTAGATGAGACTGTGATGAGATCCCCCTTAGTCTTCTCCAGGCTGAGTAAATGCAGATCTCTTGCCTTTCTCTTGTACCTCATGTGCTCAGGACTTCTGACCATCATGGCTGCCCTCTGTTAGACTCCCTCTGGTTTGTCAGTGTTCTTGCCTGTCAGTGCGTCTATACATGGGATCATTGTTTATGTGAATAAATTTAATACTTAGTGTTCTGCTAATATCCCTGTCTGCCAGCTTTTAGCTGTAGGCCTTGTAACCTCCTGCCTGTATGAAGGATGGTGAGAAAGGGGCCCAGTGTGCGTATGGAAGCATTAATCTGAGGGAGGATTCATATGCGAAAGGAGTGCAGTAGGAGCAACGAGTTAGGAGAGGAAAAGGAGTGGAAGTTAGAAAGTGTAATGGAAGAAATTTCACTATATGAGATTTACATTGCTGGAGGGTAGAAGACTTTAAGCCAGAGGCCATATCTTCAACCTTGGTGGATTTTTTTCTGTGATTAAATCTAATTGCATTTGAACTCTTGTGAGTTGTTGAGCCATCAACAAGATCTTTTGAAGAGTTCCAAAGTTGAACTGCACCTTGTATGAAGAACCTCCACTGCCTTTTTTTTAAAATTATTATTATTTTGACTAGTTAGTTACATCTAACATCCCCTCGTTCCTATACCAGATGTGTTGTATTAGGTGCAGAGTAGAGAATGGTCTTAGTGAAACAGTGGTTAGGATGAAGATGTAGCACCCATAGAAGATGATCTGTGGGGCTGTATGTATGACTGCAGTGTTAATATTTAAGTGAGAGGAAGCTAGCTATGTGGAATCATTCTGCAGGAAGCTTGACAAGAACACTGGTGTCTATATGATGTGTTTGTAGCTGTTTAAAAAAACTTTCCAGGAAAAAGTTCTGAAACTACATTTTAGTTTAGATTGTGAAAAATTCAGTATGAAGCTACAGTAATTAGCGTAGTCTAGTTTAAACTTGTAAGTCAAACATAATTGTTCGAATCCTTATTCATACTGACATTAATGCATAAAAATGTCAGTGCATAAAAATGTCAATTATTATACTATTGGTAATTCTGCTCTCTACCAGCTTATTGATGGTCAAAACCTTTTTGTTTCCACTTGAAAATCTATTCCTAACATGAGCTCATGGTTTTTCTGCAGTGTTGTAGCAGACAGGCAAATAAAAATACTGTGGTTCCATCTCCGCTCTTCACAGATTACTTTCTTCAGGATTGAATGCTAATACTCTGACAGATGTTTTAAATGACAACAGGCAATGGCTGCTGGTGGTGATTTGAGTGAAAAATAAGGAGCAGCTTCATGACAAAAAGACGGTGTGTTTCTTCTTGCAAGGTGTGCAGTGTAGATTACACAGTCCTTTTTTCATAACCTTTTCTGTGATAAAGAGTGTGTAGAACTAATTTTATTCAACTAAGTTTCACCAAATTGATTTGGTACTTATGTAAATTGCATTTATGTTATTCCCCAAACCATGTCGGTCACAGATTTTGGAATTTGATTCTGTACTGCTCTGCTATTTCAGAGTCAGAACAGAAGGGTTATTTGGGGGAAATCCCTGGGAGAGAAGATGGAGATTCTTGAACATGAGCCTGTTGTTTGCTGTCTTGCATCAAAAATAAATATTTGGATTATTTTTAAGGGCTTCTGGCTTGAGAACTTTAACACTTCTCATTATTTGATTTATATTACAGATGCTTGCAGAAATAGCTGGTTTTCATTTATAAACATCATTAACCAGCCCGATAGTTGAAAGACTGACCATGATCCATGAATAAATGAGCTGTAATGAATTTTGTCACAGATGGCTTGGTCCTAAATAAATGGTGCTTTAGCATAGTAGAAAGACAAGTCTGTGTATCCATCTAAAAAAAAAAAAAAAATTCCCCATCCTTCTTAAAATTTAGCTCGACTCTGCTCCATTTAAAAAAAAAAAATACACCCCCCCATATATATATAAAAAATATATATATATAATGGTTTCTCTGTTACAGATTGTGAAATGTTAGTGTTTGCTTATTGATTAACCCATTTCATGCTCTCTTTTTGAGAGAAAAATGTTTCTCCTTTCTTTCACTCTTCATTTTAATGGACCCTTTTGCCTTTTTATGATTACTTAAGATTTTATTTATAAGATCTGGCAGTTAAAAATGTTTGAAATTATGCAGATTGATTACAACATGAAATAACAATTAAAAAATTCCAGATAGACTGAAGTATAGACTAGAAAATGCTCCCTAAGTATATTCTCAATTTTCATTGTCAGTTGTATTCCCTGTGTTCATGGGCTGTAAATATGAGTAAGACACACCTATTGATGTGAAGCATTTGGATAATATTTGGATATCCAGATATGTGTTGCTCTGACTGCGTCACCATTATGTTTCAAGGGAGGGAAAAATTATTACCAACCAGTTGTCCGTCCCAAGGGAAGTTTCTGTTAATGGTAAGCTGTAATGAACATTTATGTTATTTTGGAAAACTGAGAATTTTAGACTCTTGTCATGAACAAAAGGTAGAAGAAAAAAAAATCTCATTCTTTTATAAAATGATTCTTGGAGAATCAGCTGCCAGGATGCCTGCTGTGTATTTGAGGATATTGGCATCCTTTGGGAGCTTGCAGATGATGGCTAAGATGGTGATATTAGCATGTGAAAAGGTGAGCTTTTTACCATATACGTTATGGCTTATTTCAAATCTTGGAATTGATTTAATTTCAGAAAGTATTACTTCATGTCTCAAGCTTTTATTAATTGCTTTTTCAGATTTCTGATAGGGCTTTTATTGGCTCATTTAAATAATGTTATCAAGACAGACATGTGAAGAACTGAAATAAAAAGGTTAGAAGGGATATTGAGCTGCTTTTGTCTTCCCATAGCTCTTCTACCCAGTGATGGGTTCAATGACTCTAGCTGACTTTCACCATGGAGTGAAGTAGGTGGAATCTCTTATGTGGCTAAGCTTCCTGTGTTCTGATAGGTGACAGCTTTCTAAGCAGTTTATGAGCACAGTAGTATATTTAAACTTGTACAGAATATGTTAAAATATGTCCGTTTTACTGAAAATTTAAATAAGTATGATTATGTACTACAAATGTAAGACAGTTTTCTAAATAAAAAATAAATATTCTTCCTTTCCCTTATGTTCTTACTCTGCCTGGGGTTGTTTGATTACACTGATTAAATAAGACAATGATGCTTCTGTATCTAAAGTTACGTTAGTTATCTATAGTTTTCCAGTTCTTCTTTTTTAAATATAACCAGGACATAGCAAGAACAAGTCAATACCAAGAAATGTATTTTTTTTCTACAGCTAATTTAACAAAAGTATTAAAATAGATGGAGCATTATCATTTCAACAGTGAAAGCTGGATTCGGTTACTTTCTTTTCATGAGTCAACTTTTTATTTCACTACAATTCTGACTCGCCTAGTTCTCAAAGCTAGAAAGGTGCTTGTAAATGTGATTCCTGTAATTTTTGTCTGACTTTGAAGAGCATGTGGGATGATGATGCTTATAGAGAAAGATTGGGGGAGCGGAAAACAAACAAGATCTAGTACAGAGCCTGACTTTGTTAGGACTAGTCTTAGCTGCCCTTCCTGAATATTGTGGCATTTTTAGTACTTATGTTCTGTGTTTATAGTAATAGCATGTAAGACAAGCTAGTTTAATTTGTAACGTAGTAATACGAGATTATACTAAAGTTCTGGAACAATTTTTTCAAGTAAGGAAAATTCAGAGTTATTCTTTATTTTGCTTCCTTATGTTCACCCATCCATGTTTGTAAAAATGTTATAAATTTATGCAGTATATAGCCTGCTCATTTGCAGCATGGGTATTGTGCATCACACGTTGATTTTATTATTCCTTTTGCTAATGTTTAATCAACAAAATGTTACTCAGGCATTTTGTCCTCTACAAATGTTTGTGTAGTAAGATAGCAGTGCTGGTTCTGACAGC
This sequence comes from Apteryx mantelli, assembly GCF_036417845.1. Lineage (NCBI taxonomy): Eukaryota > Metazoa > Chordata > Aves > Apterygiformes > Apterygidae > Apteryx > Apteryx mantelli. Next base: position 26,603,925 of record NC_089981.1, read on the forward strand.
TCATTATACTAAATGTAAAGCAAACCCACAATTTATCATCAGTCCCACCATACTGCTGTTGCTTCAAAAACATTAAAACTGACATTTGGGTTTCTCTGCAGTCACCATGTACATAATACATACATTCATATTGTAACTGTATGTATTTTGCTTGTTAAACCACACTCTGAAGTTCACAGGTAGGTGTTTGCACGTTCTGAGAGGTTTCATGGCTTTGGCGATATAATGGCATGCAAAGTATTTGTTGATCTTTACAAACAGTCGTGAATTCTTTGCATGGACATTTTTACCATGACTTTTTTTTTTTCTGATTTTTGGTGACAGCAGGCAGGTGCCTGCGAGCAACTATTGACTCAGTGAGTCAAATCCTCTGGTTTTCATAACATATAAACTTTTTCATGGAGTGATTAATCTGCATCTTAACTTTTTCTTTTTTTTTTTTTTTTCCCCTTCCTCCTATACCTACCAGGTTGTGTTAGAAATGAAGGAAGCTTAGGTGCTCTGTTTTAAGTTTTGGCTTGTATTTACTAATGGCAATCTTGTATCTACTGGTCTCCTGCCTTCCATGTTGTTTGATGCAGGTAACTTCCCCCTCTCTGCTATTTGCGTTACTGATACTTTTTTTTTCTTTTTTTTTTAAACAGAGCAATCCTACACTCCACAAACTAGGGTGTTAAATAAGCTACATGTTATGACATGTCTGCAGTGTGCAGTGGGTTGGGTAGAGTGCCCAGCTGGTATACCCATGCAGTGCAGTGGAAGTCAGAGGCATTAACTTTTAGCCAAAAGCAGTATAGTCCAGACATAACATCATACAGATAAGACTATCAGGTCTGCTGTACTGCTGCATCTTTAGTCAGTCTGGTTCAGATGCTAGCTTGGCTGTTTAGCTCAAGTTTTTCTACCTTGTGCTATGTTTTGCAAAATAGATGTGCCCTAGCTTGTTGCAAATGACAGACTGCTGCTTGTGTCCTGATCTGTTTCCCAGATCATACAGAAAGTCCTTCTTTTTGCATGCAACTATTTGATGTTTTTTAAATCTGGATAATGTAGAGTTGTGCATGATATTCTTGATAAAGTGTTGCTGAAACTCTTACAGGTAAAGACTGCTTAAAATACTTCCTTGTCTCTTCAGGAAATACCTGTCCTAATGTATCCTGCCATTAAACTTTGTCTCTTTCACTGCTGTGTTACAATGGTGGCTAATGCTAGAGTTCCTCCAGCTTACTGATCAGTTTACTGTCAGACACGCATTATGCATTTTCCTCTGTATTTACTTACTTTCAGTTGTTAGGTCATGCCTTGGACCTCATTTTGAATGTTATTTTCCTTGCTATTTAAATCTGCAAAGTTTTTTCTTGCAGCTGTTTGATGAATTATGGTCATACATAAAGAAACCTTTTGTCTGACACTTGAAGAAAATTTCTTCATGCTATATTTATTACACTGCTATATCTCTATAAAAGTAGTATTTTCTGTAACAGCGGGAAATTTTCATTACAACACTAGCGGAAAACAAAATTACTAGTTTGGGAGTGAGACTTTGGCTTGCCAAATACACCTTGGTGTGTGTGGGAGGTTTGTTTGTTTGTTTTAATTGAAAGGACAGGCTGTCATGCAGTTCCTCTTACTTTTTATCAGTTGATTTTAAGCTCTTCAGTCACAATATGGCCATGAATATTTCATTATGTATTTGAAGAAGCTCCTTGCTGAAAATGGTAGAAGTCATGGTTTCTAATTACATCTGAGTAATTCTTTCACATAAATCCATTGACCTCATCCTGTTTCTTGAATTCAGCTCACATTGCTTAAAGGAACAAAAGTCTGTAAATTAACACAGGACTCTTATTATTATGTTGTCACTATGATATAATACAATACACACAAATATACCTAACAGTGGCAAACTCTTGGTTTTAGGCTGCTCTCTTTAAACCCACTAACTTTGGTTCTTGATGAAGAACTTGGCTTTTTCCTTTGTTTGATCTGTTCTATTTTTTGCTACTGGTAATGAGGCCATCCTCTTCTGAAACCTAGCTGTTCCCAATTGTTGTGCATTTGAAAAATGCCATTAGCAGTGGAAATGTGGTAAAGCTCTGCTTCTGCCTTGGCCAGAATAGGTGTTCTGTAAGGGTATGTGGGGAGTAAGATGTGGGGAGAGGTTTCTGGAGAAATAATAATTCTGGTGGAAACCATAAATGTCAAGGAGATGGGCTTTGCTTATAAAGCTACTGTTCCCTTGATGTGGTAAATGTCTCTTTACTGTGCATAAGTATATTGCTTAGAAATGAAGATGCTGCTGGCTTGTTTTAATCTTATTGTTAACCCTCAAATTAAGGTAGGGTCATTTTTTTCACTTGGTGTAATCTGACTTTGTTTTGAGAAAATGGATGGTAACCACCTTCCTTACCATAGTGTAGACAGAATTGCCAAGACACGAAAAAAATGGTTAAGGAAATACCAAAATACTTTCACTACTGCTTTTGGCTGTTAAATTTTTGGGCAAGCACATTTGTTTACTCTGTCCAGGAATGCCAAGTCATACAAGCTGTAATATTCCAAAATGTACTGCACGTTAAACTTCTAGAACTAAAATGTTCAATCTGCACTTAAAAGGGTAAAATTTTTCCCCTGTGTTTCTTCCAGCCTCTATTTTATCCAAAACAGACTTTCTTTCCCCTTTCCTTCCTGAATGTCTGATCTTTCAGTCTTTATCAAATGTCTAGAAATAGGGTGAGTGGCAATTTATCTTCAGTTTGACAGAGTCACAAGATTACTTCTTTAAACAGTGGGTAACTAATCAGAGATGACGTAAAACTGCAAACTGATAGGCTTTTTAGGCATATTTAGGCATGACGAGGCTAGTCAGTAAAGTGAATATGAAGTAAAGAAAGATGTGTTTCCAATGTTTAAACTTTGCATAGGTGTTCTCAAAGAGAAACAAGTGGGGGCTTAGTGCACTTAATGGCTGCAGATGTATACAAGGCTCTTGCTGGAACTGAGCAGAAGCAAGAGATGGTACCACTCTGGTTTTTGTCATTCGTTCTTCCTTGTCTGTCTTGTCCCCTCCGAGATTTACTGTCGCCTTGGATCAGCCAGCAAAACTGCATATATAGTCTCTTCCTAACCCAGTCTGTCAGTGATGTGGGTTACCTTATACTCTGTCATATGATTTTTTTCAAAAATAAGGGTTGTTTTGATCCAACTGGATTAAGGAACAGCTACACGTATGTTTACGGTGGCTGCTCTGAAGGGGACAGTGAATGACATCTCTAAGTGTGAGATGATGAGCTGGAGGTAGTAGCCTCAGCAACACCTCCCCTACAGCCAGTACAGTAAGTCGGAGAAGTTTGAATTGCTCTAGTAATAACCTTTAAACCAAAGTTATGTGAATGTCTTTCCAAGCATGTATTTTTTAATCTCAAACCTGTTCTTAATCAGCACAGACTAAATTAATATAGGTATTATATTGTAAATATATATATAGAGAGATGTTTTATAAATTGAAATTTAAGCTTGTTTAATATCATACCTTATAAAATCATACCACTGGCTATAAATATTTGTCACTTTATACTGTGGAAGATCAGTGAATAAGACTTTCAGAATCCTTACAGTTATTTATTCTGGCAGTTCTTAAATTACTCTTACTTCTAAGAAAATCACTGAGTATTTGCAGTCATAGTATTGTCCTTTCATAATGCAGAATGATTAAAAACAAAAATTCATGGGAAATTGTTCATCTGAATTTCATAGCTCTTGTGTGAGGCCTCAACTGATGTGACTCATGCAAACATTGATTCTGCAGTTGTCATTGACTTTTCAAAATAGATCTTTTAAGCAAGACAAAATCTATGGTGTAGATGCATAAAATTATACATCACATGTCTAAATATTCTTTAGTGTGGTACCTCATATTTCTTGATAAACTGTATGTGTGAAGTAGTGTAATGTTCCCAAGGAATCCTGGGGACCAAATACGAAGACTGTAAAGCGGTATAGAAATGGTAATGTGGGTGTGGGGGGGAATTTACAAGTAATGAATTTTTTTTCCAGAGCAGTTAGATCTCACTATTTGGTATAAGACTGTATGTGGTCATTTAGTACTTTGTCAGAATGGTTTATGCTGCCATCAAGAGGAAATTGTATTGCAAGTAGTTGCTTCTACACAGAGGTACTCATTTTATTATTTAAACAATTTTAAATTAAGACTGGTGAAGCTACATTTAAATTTTTTTGAATGTGCCTACAGAATTAACGGCATATTTTGGATAAAAAAATCTTTAAAAATCTTTAAAAATGTTTCTTTAAAAAGCATAAGCATTTGGAAAATAAAGGTGATGTGTTAAATGTGAGTTCTTACTGGTCTGCGTAGGTCTGGTGTTTAGGTTTCTGGGTTTTGTGTTGTTTTTGTTTTGTTTTGTTTTGTTTTTAAGAAACTCAGTGAAGCCTGCAATATACTTCTGACATTTTGAAGAAAAAAGCCTGAGATGCCTTCTGTAACTTTCTGGATCCTAATAATTCTGTTTCTACCCTACTATGCAAAAGGAAAAAACCTTCTAGAAAGAAACCTCATTGGTGATGTGAAGTTTATGTTGCATCTTTAGGCTGAACACAGCCTTGGAAACTTCTGTAGTGGAATTACAGTGCTCTTTCTTTATTTCAGGTGACAAAATTAATCTGTTGGAACAGAAGTAAACTGAGAATGACTTTTTAGGATTTATTTCACAAAGTCAAATACAAAAAGAAATCAGAATTTAAAATATTATGTACAGTTTTAAAGACTAATAGTTCCCACACTGTCTGGTATTCCATCTGTAATTTCTTTATCGTACCAATCATGTCATGCATGAGGGGAGATGTTTTCTTGGTCTACAGAAGTCCATCAGAGTTTTAGTGGGGTGTGTGTGTGTGTGTCCTTAAATACTTCTAGAGCCATTATAATTTTAGTTTGAACTTCCTACAAAATCATTCTGTCTCCACCAAAAGCTTAAACCTTATGAAAGGTTTGCTGAGGTTTTGCTGCAGTTTATTCTGTAGCTGTGTGTTTAACCGGCTGCTTATTACATCGCACAGGGCACTACTTTTTTTCCCCCCCCCTCTGAGTTTTTCCTTTTTTATTACAAATAAGGTGGGTTTGTTTTGATGCTTTTTATTTCATTATATTCACCATTCTATAAATATCTCTCAATTACATTTTCCTTTTAAAACTATCCTAGTCTTCCTAGTGTTATTTTAAAAAGATAGAAGCACCTCCCAAATCTATTCCAGCTTTTCTCTAGGCAGAAAAGGCTTTCGAGATACTGATGCTTCCTTGGGTTCGTTTCTTTTTGTCTATTTCCCTCTAGGTGACATAACCAAGCAGGGAAACGGATCCGCACATAATCGCATACGTGCGCTTTATTGTTCCTGTTCCGTTCTCTTTAAGGACACTGGCAACACAGATCCCATAGAAGTGAAACTTCAACTATTAAGTTATATTGTAGCCCTTTGGAAATTTGAAAGCTGTATCAGCTTTTATGCTTAACTCTTTTTTCATCATTTCAGTGTAAAGGCTATTCTGTTCCCCTACTTCCCCCCTGCCCTTTTTGTAAGGGAGAAAGCCATTTAGCTGTAATAGAGTAACTTTGAAGTAAGTTTGAGGTCTTTAACTTGTTGAAGTTAAATGCTGGGGGAAAAGAAAGTTAATTTGTCTGAGGTGGAGGTGGTCATGTTTCATGTGAGTTTTGTAGTATGTTTATCAACTGTTCTCCTTTAGAAATTAAAAGTAGCTTGCAAAAAAGTTGTGTATTTCTTAGTAATGAAATGATTTAGACTTTCAAACAATGGTAAAGAAATTAAACTTATGATTTTCCACAGGGCCAAAATAAAACTTAAACAGGTTGAGAAGAAATGTTTCCATAGGCATGTCCAGGATTTCTTACACTCTTGTATTAAAAACAAAAAAACCAAAACCCTGGCATTTGCAAATGCCTGAATGTGATGGGCAAATTATATGTTATAGATGGTTCCCAAATTCTAAAGGTGTTGGGGCAGAAGCAGCAGCCAAAGTACCTTGGAGATCACAAGAGAGCAGAAGAAGAGAGTAAGTCACCAGGATGGTGAAGTCGTGACAGGGACAATTGGAAGAGGCTAGGAAGAGGAGTGGTTGCTTGACTATGCAAAATAATTGAATATGGCGATCTAAGAAACAATATTAAGCAGATGTATTCATCAAAATTCCTATAGGCAGCAGAAGTCCTTAGGGCCAAAGGTTGTAAGAGTTGATATTACTGATGGCTCAATTTAGGTTTGATTCTGAAAAATGGAAGGATGGGAAGGTGGGATTTCATCAATTGTAGTGGCAGCACTGCAAAACGGAATTCATCCTTTTCTGCCCCTTCTAGTTTGTGGGAATGGATGATGTGGGAAGTGGTGTAAGGTTTTTGCTTTTGCATATAGTAAAAGTTTGTCAGCACTGTGCAGCTGAAATACTACAGTTTTTTCCTGATGTTGCTGTAAGCCTTCTATCTGCTTGTTCCTGTTTTTAGTGTCTGGGACGTGTTTGGTGAAGTAACATCATATACATATTATTTAAAAGCAAAAGTAAGTTTGACGACTATTTCATATTATGATTCCCAGCCTAAAATAATTTGTAGTAAGCAGAGGTCCTTTTTTTTTTTTTTTAATAAACTTTATGAGCACCTGCAATTAACTGTGAAGTAAAGGAGTTGTGAAGAGCATTTCAACGAGAGTAAAGCCGGAGTAGTGAGTTCATGATAAATAACCTCCTCCTTCCAAATACAGAGAGAATTTTAGTGGTGTGGTTGTAAATGATTTGTTTTCACAAAGGCTTCTCTGTATATCTACAGTATAGCAGAATCCGTATAAAATACATCATCTATGCTTTGATAGAAATGGTTTGAGAGAATATTCTGAGTTCCTCAAAGAATATTGGTTTCATTATATGTAATATAAAATGAACAACTTTTTTTTTAAAAGAGAAAATAAGGCAAACACTTTTCTTGTATCTAGATATATTGGGAAGAGCTTGAAGGCAAATTAATAGAAACGGTGTGAACTACTTTATCTAACATTTTATGTTAATTGATTATTTTAACATGGGCTGTTATTAAGACAAAGTAACAATAACTTACCAAGAGCAGCTCTAGTGTGAGTTTTTTGATTGTTTTTTGTGTTCATTTTACAGAAAAGTCTTAAACATATTTAAGTGAATGGAAGATAAATCATTTTGTGATAAGGAATAAAAATTGATTGTTTTTTTAAGGGCCTGACTTAAAACAGTTTTAAAATAAAGTATAGTAATTCCTGATAATTTGGTTACTTTAAAGTAGGAATCAGGCCTCTCAATAAATTTAATACCTCACAAAACTGAAGAGATTTTTGCTTCATGCTTCTGCAGAGAAATCTACAGATTTAGTCTACCCTTTTCAAAAGTGTTCTAGTTCTATAAGAACATCCATTGAAATCAGGCTTGCAATAGCTGTTTCGGCATTGGTTAGTCATTAATCTGGAGAGTGATATTTTCTTGAAAGATGATACTTTATTTGGCTTCATATAACAAGATGATTAACTTGTTCTAGATGGGAGGGATTCCAGAAAATGATTGTCTGCGAATGTAATTATGCAAAGCTTCTGTCTCAGCTGTGAAAGTTGTGTGGCCAAGGAATAACGTGGAGAATTAACTAAAATAATTTAACTCCATTAAAATGTCAATTCCCTGTTTTTAGGAATAATCTGGGAAGTAATACCATAATTATAAACAGTTTCTTTGGCATTTGATATTTATATTGCCTTTATCTTGAATGAACACAGGAACAAATGGTAGTGTTAAATGGATGTGGTCATGCTAGGGCATCTCCAGGAGCAAGCAGTTTTAAAATCGGTGTAAAATCCACCAACATCAAATGTTCGAACTTGCATCGGTTACATAAAACAAGCTAAGTATGTTTTGTTTCTCTTAAGCCAGTCTGAACAATCTAAATTGTTTTAGAAACCAGTTTTAGTTCTTTTTCCATGTGTAGATGACCTGTTGGGTAGAAATAATGATGATGGTGTCATAGGTGGTGTTCTGCTCTAATCTTCTTCCCTCCCCTTTCTTTCCTCTTCCCTCCCCTTTCTTACCTCCCCTAGGCAGAAAGAGAGGAGTGGAGGCGTTAATTTTTTTTCATCAAATAGGGAGAGGGGAAGCTTGGTCCTTTTAATGACTGTGCTTCACTTTTGAATGCTTATCAATGCTTCAGGCTTAGTCATGAGAATGGTTAATGACTGACTGAAGCTGATGGTCCATAAACACTGCTATGAAAAAGCATTATCATAGGTATGTATTGTTTAGTCCTTGCAAGGAGATTGTAATGGTTCGTTTCAAACCCTCTGTTTTCCTGTGTTTTATGTACTAAGTGCCTGAGATAACGTAAGAATTTTGTAGTGATCTCTTACCGATCTTTTTGAGTTTTCCATCCTGTAACTTTAAATGTGCAGTGTTTATTTAGTGCCATGTTTTTCAAAGTTCATTTTGTGATTACAATACCTGCCTGGAAGTTGAGGGCTGTTATCTGAAATAATTAGGGCAGTTTGTGTTGGATGTTCCCGGCACATACTGTTAACCCTGTGTGTGTCTTGCAGTACTTGCCTTCCGTGTTTGGGAAAGATACTGACGGGAGAAGGGTAGGGTTGTTTCTTGCTCATTGCAGACTTTGCCTTCAAAATGATGATTGATTCTTGTCAAACAGAATAAATATTTTCATTATTTTAAAAGTGCTTAAGTAGGTTTTATTAAGAGTGATGAAGAGAGTGAAAGTATTTCTGATGCCTTCTGAAGTAATTAGACAGCTTTAGCAAACAGAAGCTCAGTTACAAAGTTCAGTGAAAACATGCCTTATCTTGGAATATATCTAGTTACTTCTTACAGTGACTAAGTTGTATTGTTTTCCAGGTTTGAGCCTACATCCTTTACATTTTTATCTTTGTCATTCTCAGGAGCAGAAATAATAGCTTTTTACTTTTTGGCAGAGAACCTAAGGTTACTCAGTTGTTGTAAACATGGTTCATTTCACAGGATTTGAAAGATGAATCAAAATATAATTAATGACTTTTATTTGTGTGTACATGTGTGTTAAGGGAGGTCCTGGTCCTGTTGTGTGTTTTCTTGTTTTGCTTTGTTTAGTAATGCTTCCCATGTCCTTGGAAAGCATGTAGCCCCTCTTCCCTTGTACACTGACATCCCTAGTACTGTTAGATGTTTAATTTTTTTGGTTTCTATAAATCTATGTTCTTTTAGAATTCTATGTAGCCCGTTTATTTCTTAAATGTGACTGTGATTAGCTATTGTATATTGCATTATTTCATAGTTAAGTTATTTTCTTCCATTTCTAGAGTGTGTATTATAATGGAAATCAAATGAGCATAACAGTTTAAGGATTTGTGAGCATTATTTTTTTTCTGAGATTAAAATGACATGACAAAGAATATATTAAATAAATAAAATTAGTTCTTATACCAAAAAAGAATGAAGAGTTAAACAGTTGATAGTTGAAACAGAAGAGTATGAAATATTTAAATTTCAGAGAATAGGTTAGATTTAACTCTAGTTTTGTTTGTAGTACTGAATTGCCATTTACTGGCATATGGATTGACCTACCAAATGAAAATGTTTTGCTATGTAAATTAAAATTTTTAAGTGCAGTGAACAAATATAAGTATAATGAATAGTGCCATCTGTCTACTTAAACAAGTGAAATGTTTTTTCAGGGAGACTGAGATGACAAAAGCTTGTTTAAAACTATGTATACAACCTTCCTGTCTTACAAGCAAAAAACACCCACCCTGCTTTTAGAAGTCCAGGTGCGCCTGTGGGGACAAATCAGTAGAATTCGCTAGACTTAATACAACAACTGATAGATGAGTTTGGTCTGTTTCTTTTTAATGTTCAGATTATAGCAAATTGTTGTAAACAAAGAAATAACCTTTAACTGATTTAAAAAATCAAGTTCTCAATTTTGTGTGTAATTCTGGGGATCAGTTTGTTGCCTTTCATTTGTCTGAGCTTTATTTTCTTTCTTTTTTTTCATCCTCATAATGACCTTCAGCTGGTTTGAATATGCTGAAGTCAAATAGTGGCAATACTAAAAATATTTTATCAAGAATATTTCAGATTACTTGTAACAATGATATTAACTGAATGCATGCCAGCTCTAGTTTAGAAGCCTTAATTAGGAAAGCTTGTTTTGGAAGTGTTTTCCTTTATCATCCTGTCTTCAGCGGTTTGTACACCCTACAGTTTCTTTTGCCTCTTTTTTGTTTGAGGCACATTGAATTACACGCATTACGAACTTTGAAATGACCGAGTTTCATTTTTGTTAAATTGTAAAACTTTTCTATAATCTGGTATGTGATTTGCACAATTTACGAGGCATTATTTACAGTTTATTAGTAGCAATTTTGGATAAGTAGCTTTTATCAGGGCCCTTAACATAAAGTACTTACCTTTAGGGTGAAAAAAGACACCATGGTAACTTTCTTGCATAGAAAACTTTGTTTTATCCTGAAGATCAAAAACAGACTCAGCCTTCCTTATTTGCAAGCCTGTGAGATGTACGTTATATATTGTGGAGCCCTCATGCAGGGGCAGCAAACTGAAGTTTGGATGCCATTAAGTAGGCATCTGTTTAGTCTATTAATATGAGCGTGTCTGTAGCAAAGACAGACTTGTACTTTCTGGTAGCTCAAGTGAATTAAGATTTATTTGGGGTATGATAGAGAGGAACCCAGAGCTGTCTTCTAAATTCTAAGTAATTTTTAAAAACCGTTATAGTATCAGCATTCCAAAAGCCAGTGGCTTCTATATATATTTGTAAATGACTATTCTTATTTAATCACTTTAGTCCAATTTCCATTCATCACAGTGAAATACTGTATCTCCTGTTAGTTTTTATCAAAAGTTTATTCCTTTAAAGCTTATTGGGCTGACTTAGCTTTTTAATTCAATCATTTTGTTTAGTTTTCTGTTTGATGTTCACATGTCATCTAGCATCAAATACATCTTTCTATGCAGTATAATTTTTTAAGTAGGATGGACTAGCTTAATCCCATTTCAGGGCCTGCATATTTATTATATAGTAATGTCATGCCTTGACAAATGCAAAAATAACACTTCTAAAATAGTTTATGTAAGTTATTTCAAATTTAAGACTATAAAATTATTTCATACAGTGAGATAATGTAATTTGATTCTGTAATCTGCTTTGAACTGAAATGTGGCACAGCTACTGATTTCACAGTAGACAAGATTTGCGCTCTTATGTTTAGAGGTGCAGTGCACAGAAAAGAGAATTGTCACTCAAATGGTGTTTGGAAGATGGACAGTAGCTGGTATATGCCATAAAAATCTGTGCTCTCTGGGGCTGTTTGGAGAGGTATTGTACAGATGGATCAATTTTGAAATTCTGCCAGGAACTAGGTGGGATTCTGGTTAGTTTGGGGCTTGTTTGTTTTGTTTTGGAATTCCCTGCTCTTTCTGGCCAGAAATGCTGCTGGCAGACTTGCAGCTCTGGTGGTCCTGGTTTTCAAGCACATGAAGTCTGTAGCCTTTCTCCACCGGACTGGTATACTAGCCCCAAACTTCCTTGGTGCATTGTGGGTGGCAGTCCCACGGCTTTGTGTATGCTGCAGTGCTGGGGAAAGAGGTGTTTAGTCCTTAGCCACCTGCTTCCAAAGCCAGCGTGAGTGAACTGCCAGACTGAACAGATTCGTGTGATGTAACATGGTGTCACAGCCGATGCTGCGGCCTGTGAAGCTCTTACTTTCCAGCAAGAGGTTTCTCTCTCTTAGTTTGCTGGCAGATGACTGATTGCTGGCAATGAGTAATGACTACGAGTGTGGCCAGAAAATATTTACTCTGTGTCCTGGGCAAGGGTCATGGGGATGATACAGAAGCAACATGGTGATAGAGTTTCTCATTTTCCGCTTGCATTGGGAATGAGAGCATCAACCCAAAGTTTAAGTAATCCCTGGCAGGTTAGAGTTCAAAGATGTACAATACAGACTGTCCATGTGCAAAGTTCATCTGCCTCAGCAGGTACCGAATAACCAGTATGTGCGTACCTCTGACTGTTGATAGCATGGCAGTTGAATTCTGGAAGTTAGTATCTTCCAGCTGCAGGTTAGTTGTGGCTGATTGGTTCAGCTGGAGTTGCTGTTGGAAAGATTGGCAAAGTCGTAAGGAGGGTTTTTACCCCTTCCTATCTATGTCACTGTCAGTGGCTTTGCCTCTGTGAAGTTTTATGACTTGCACCAGCTTAATTTATAGCTTGGGTATTCCTCTTCTGCCCCAGCAGACATCCTGATGCTTTGTGTTGGCAAATGGGATTTTTCTCACTCATTCTGCAAACTGTTGTGGATTAATTTATCCAGCCATAGGACAGAACGGCCAGGCTGAGAACAGTACCTGGCTGTTCAGCAACTTGTGATTGTAGGTTTGCAGACAGAAGGATTCACTGTTGCAGTACAACAGGATAGGGTTCTCTCTCTGATTGGCGGGATGCCGGCCTTGTTCAGTTGCTCATGAAGCTTTAATCTTTGGCCACCATTAACCGTTTGCCTGAATGCTTGCTGAAGAAGCATGCATTGGTTTTCTGAAAAACAGGTCAAGATTGCTGTTTTTTTAACTTCAGTTCTAGTTTACTATCATGCAATATTTTTGAAAGCCATTGAGAATTCATGGCTGACAGTTAAAACATCCGGTGGTGAAAAATACCCAAAATATGGAATAAGTGAAATAATTCTGTCAAATAAAATTATTTGGCCTTTATGGCACAAGGCTCTTTAAATGACTTATTTTGGCCTATGAGCTTAGTTTTTCACTCCCAGTTTCTTAGTTGCCCATCCAGCCTTCTACATTCAGAATAAACAAGTTAGCAGAAAATAAATGTTGTAACTGAAAACAGAAATTGAGTTTTGTTTTTCATTAAAAAAATCTTCAAAGGTATTATGTGCCAGGAATGGGGAAACAGCATAAAACTCACCACTGCTCAAGAGCTGTGTGGGTGATGATTCTTTTTGGACATAAGAGCCTCTGTTTTGGCTCATCACTGATCCAGGTTTTACATACGGCCACGTGCCACCTTTTGCTTTGAGGTACAGTGGTAAACGGTGTTGTTCTAGTAACCTTGAACAGAGGACCTACTTCACCCTAAAGTGCCCTTTTTCGAATGGAGCAGAATTGCTGCTGGAGCATACCTCCACGCAGCCCTCCAGGGCCCTTCTTTGTTGGTCACTGTAATGCTGGGAGATTGACAGACTGGATGGAGTAGGGTGCTAAAACCTGGTGTCTGTAAGTCCCATGGGACATTATGATAGAGGGATGATGGCAATATTAATGTCTTGAGCATCCAGAGGAGAGTGGAAGGAATGAAACCTCAAGCTGCCTATAAAAACGGGGAGTGGCAAGATCCAGGAAGAGTGGAAGAGTGGCGAGGGGGAGAGGAGTGTCCTCTCCAGTTTGGGCACAAAGGCCAAGAAGATGGCCTTTCAAATACTAATCAGCACGCACAGCCAAGTAGAGCAGGCACGGGATCTTAAGTATAATGCTTGCCAGGAACTGTGATTTTTGACTTGATGTAGAATTAGAACTTGTCAGATTTATAGGGTCTGTGTAGACAGCACCATAACTGCATTTAGCAGTAATGACTTTTGGATAATGCAGTTTAGTGTGTCTTGCAAGTCAGGGCTCTGTTGTTGGTTTTTTGGGCATCTTTACAGCCTGTCTAGTGGTAAAGTAGCTACAGGAAGTCTTAAGTTTGAGCTGAAAACATCTAATTTTGTTTAGATGAGAATTTAATAATTTGATAACTTTTTGTTCTAGATTGAAAAAAAAATTAAAAAACTATTATTTTTTAATTATAATGAGAATGTCTGGAAGGACTAAGGTAGTAAGCTGACACATCAGTCCCAGTAACTCCATTATGAATTCACAAATGTTTAGAAATACTTCTAGGTTTTGTTTCAGGTGTAGGAACTTTTTAAAGCTGGTTTCAGACTCTGACAGAAATGTTCAAAACAGATTTTTTTTTTCTTTTTTTTTTAATCCAACAAGCAAAATAAAGTATACTTTGTGGAATTCTTCCAGGTCTGGTATGCCTTTTGAAGTTCATTTTACGTCAAGTAGTATTTAACTTTTTAGTATGTGTTATTAATGACTGATTCCTGGCATGATGTTTAGAACATGTGGAAATTAGCCTCTGCTTGGAGAACAACTAGTTTTAAATCAGGGCTGCTGTTCTGTTCTGGTATTACCCCTGCTATTAAAGGAAAAATCCTGTAGTTCAAGACTGTCTCTCTGAAAAGGAGCATGGAATGAAACAGAATTGCTTGCTTTCATTTATGGCATCTTAACCTTCTGGATGCAGAAATGTATCTGTTCCTAAAATAAAGCTATAGCTTTATCTTGCAGTTCATTGTGCTTCTCTGTACCTCGAAGGACTAATCCTTTTTAGAAATAAAATCCTTAAATTTTGTATTCTCTACTCTTCAAGGCCCTCTTTCTTCTACTTTAAGGAGTTTCATCTCCTCTTCCAGCCTGCATGGTTGCAGAGAGGAGTGCATTGGCATTTCATATTGCAAAAGATGCCTTTCTCAAAAACTTCACATGGTATGCAAGTTGCTTCAAATAACCCTTCTGCAGATTGTGAATGTAGCAAAAGCAGGTGAAAGTCAAGTCCTGCATAACTTCTGTGTGTTTTGATATTTGGAAAATTAAGTTTGGGAATCCCATTTTTCCCCTCTCAGGAGGTGTAGGTAAGGAAACATGTAAGCAGTTTGCCACTGAGAGGCTTCACTAAAGCAAAGCATGCCTGTTTGTAGTAGCTAGGCTTTAAATACCTGTGCGTGGTTTTGCATCCCCAAATGGACTTCAGCCCCTAGGTGGGAAGGCTGGGCATTGGGTCTGTTCTATGGAGGCTGCTATGCTCCCCTTCTGACTCCTGTTTGAGAGGAACAAAAGCAGGCCCATGGGCACCCAGGTAACAGAGCATTGCATAGGGCTTGAAAAGTCTTAAAACTGTGTATGTTGTTTCTGGTACTAGTATTTGGGCATAGCCAACGGAGTTCTGATCTCATACCTGCAAGGGAAGAGAATATATGCGCTTTCAGAGGACCTAGCGCCGTAAGTAAATCTCTCTCTTCCCCCTGCCCCCAGTCCTTTGACCTATCCAGCCTTTCAGTGGCTAACATTGGGCACAACTGCAACTCTAAGCAGCTCCTTCCAAAGGAGATCATACTCCTTTACCCAAGTACTGTGAAAGAAGAAACTTTTGAGGATTTTTTTTGTATCATAAGAGATGCCAACTTTTTGTTCCAGCATTCAGTTTGAGAGGGTAGCTTTATACTCACTCTGCTTCTTTGTAAAGATAAATAAGCAATTAGCAAAGTGTAGAGAGTAAATTGAGAGACAAGCTTGAGAAACTAAGAAGTATGCTCCTTGAAAAGGAGATTTTTGCATTTCTATGAGCTTTGCCCTTTGGGTCAGTTTTGTCATTGTCACTTGACATACTTTGGGACATGGAAGTAAGGTGGGGAAAATACGGAGAAGTTTGGGGGAAGTGCCTGTGTCTTTGTGAAGCGTGCCACTCTTGCACGCAACTGCCATTAAACAGGCTCTTGAACTCTAGAATGTTGACTTCTTCTTAACATTCTGACTGGGAATGAGATAAAACTGATAGAGGACTAGGGTGTCTAACAGGCAGCCATGTCTAGGCTAGATAAATGAACCATCAAGCTGAACAAGCTTGTTAAATAGACCTACCTGGATAGTGTTATGTATATGCTAAAAAAGCTGCCTTAACAGAAGACCTTTTACTGGAAATAGTTCATGGAGGTGGAGAGGAGGAAGGAAAGGGGGCTTGGAGGAATTGAAAGCTACTGGAAGGTAAACAGAGAACCCGGGTATTAGGAGGGCAGGTAAACAGGGGAAATTTTAAAGCTTGGAAGGGGGCCAGGAGAGGGGGGGAAAAGGTGAATGCATCTTCTGCTTTGAAGAACCTGGTTTAATTGAAATCAAAATACAAACGTCTTCATGTGCTGCCTGTTTTCTTTTAGAGGTTGCTCACTTTTCTTTATTTTTCACTGGATACCAACCTGGAAACAACAACAAGCCTGCTGATTCTGCATCTGCTTATCTAACAGTTTTGTTTCAGAATTGTTTTCTGTGGTGCTTAACACAGTCTAAACCCCTACTGAAGCTTTTTTGTAGTCAGAGTATTGGTTTTCCCAGTTGTCTTTCTGTCCTTTTTTGGTGTTTAATGAAGAGTGAGTTCAGGTTGTAGCTTTTCTCTTGCCAAGATCAGTAATTTGGGATTCCCCTTTTTTTCTACACCCTGTTGTCAGAAAATTTGTGAGATATTTATCTTTTAGATCTCTAGTCATCTGTCAAAATAACTAAAATTGGTCAGAAGATTCAAAAGTAAATGAAGGTTTGTTCAAATAGGATTCTTCCCCCAAATATGACAATGATCATTTCAGTTTTCTTAGAAAAGTAGGCTAAACAGAGATCTTAGTTCAGCTGTTTGAACAACAAGTTTGAACGCCATGTGTTATTGTTGAATGAGCAGTCCGCCTCAGAGGCGTGCAAAGTCCTTCGATAACGGGATATTAACAGTGCTTTCTCAGCTGGATGTTTCCTCCCAATTTCTAGTAGTTAGCAGCAAGCATACTCACCGAAGCATGAGGGTTTTGTTCTCAAGTTCTCTTTCCTTCCAATATTTTTCTGTTATCACTTCTGGATATTTTTGCTTTCTATGTAAATGTCCAGTTAGTCTTTGACTCTGGATGAGTTTGGGGGCCTCAGTGATAGCATCCTTTATCAGTTTTGAATTTGCCATTCTTCAGTCTTGTTGAATGTTTCCCTGTTCTTGTGTGTCGTACAGAAAGGAAAAGCTTTCAGTTAAGTTTTCTAAGTACCATTCATTATATCGGATATCTTTGTAATATTTTCTTTGTAAAGAATGCTGTTATTTTCAAACTCAATGTAATTTTTTTTACTACATCTCCTATATTCTTTTCTGTCTATTTTGGTGTCTGTAATACGTTTCTTAGCAGGCAGGGAAAATACCGAATACAGCATTTTGCATGGGAGGAAATTACTGATTTGTGCCATTGGTGTTAGAATATTTTCTGCATCACACTTCATTGTCTTTTTTAAGTGGATACTAATATTTTATATGCATTTTGATATATCATCACATAACTGTCTACAATGTGACTGCTTTTTCTTCTAGATTTGATGAAGTTAATTTAGATTCCAGTAATGAGATTAGTCTGTTTCAGTCTACCTTTTTAGTCTAAACTATTTTCCATTAATTTACCAATAACATTACTTGTCTGAAATACCTGAATATTGTCATGAGCTTTTTACTGTGTTAAAAAACAAAAAAACCCACTTCTCCCATTTTTTCAACCTAGCTTTTTGAAGTGCAGTTACACCTCAGTTACTGTATTATGTGTATTTGCAACTAGCAGCATTAAATGCTGTAATGGCTAGCAGGTCAGTTACTTAAATATTAAGTTCATTTTGAATTCTGGAACACACAGTTTTTGTGCCTCAAGCTTATTTTCTTTGTTTGGTTTTGTTCCAGTCAAGTAGTAAGCAGTGCACTGCCTGCTATGCCAAACAATACTAGTGTCTCTCTTCCCGCCCCCCCCCCCCAAGTTTGTGACTGCATTTGGAATGAAACCCATTTGTCTCTTCTCGTGGTGGTGGTGGTGGTGGTTGGCAGGTAAATGTGGATCCCAGAAGTAGTTCTGCGCTATAATAAAGCTCTCTTGTGGAAAGAAGTTAAAGGGGCACTAGAAAAGTGATGTGTATCTTTGTGTGGAGGTGGGTTTTTTGGTCCTTACCAGATTTTTTTTCTTCCTCTCTCTCCCTCTTGCCCACAAATTCCCTTCCTGTTTCCAAATCACTGAACTGGTATGATGATTATAAATGAAGAATTCTGTCTCTGTAAAGATCATCTTAAATTCAGGCTTTGTCTGCCTATTGTGATCTCTCTTATTTCCATCTTTAAATGTTACTTAATGCTGTCTGCCCTTTAAAAACTGTGTAGTTTCCACCACACTTAAACATTTAAATGGCTTTTATATTTAAATTGAAACTTCAGACCAATGGTGCTTCTGTTGTGTCTCCCACTAGGAGCAGGAGACAAAAAGAAAGCTCTATTCTGAATATTCCCACACATTTTTTCCCTCAGAATACTACAGCTGTTTTATCCCTTCATAAATCTTTAATCAAAGGATTTCAATACTTAATTACAAAAGAAGTTTAACCTCACATCATTCCTTTGCTGCCAGTCAGTATTTTCCTTATTATGTGGATAAGCTAGGCATTAAGGAATGAAGTGATTTTTGCAAAACAGCCTAGCAAGTCAGTGGCAGGCTCTAAGACTCCTGATTTGTAAGTCTCTAGTCTGATGACTTAACACTAACATTCTCTTCAGCTAGCAGATCAAATGGAAACGCCCTAAATCCTGGTTGGGACTAATCAGAATTATTCTGTGATGAGAATTACTGCATAAACATGTTAATGGGGTTCTAACATGCTGCGATTCTCAGTGTAGGCAGGCACCAAATAAAAAATGAGCAGACACGCAGGACAGAATTTACCTGGTTTAGGGTCATCCGCACAAGACGACTTGTCAAGTCCAACCACAGCAGCACAGCTTAATGTCTTATATGGCCCTATCCCATATGTCAAGCAAGAGCTATAGAAATAGGGATGAAAACTAACAGCACTTACCATAACAGCAAAAAGTTGTATGCATGTGAGAGGAAGAGAAAACTCTACCAGGTCTGGCCAAATCACCTATTCCATTCCATCTAATTGAGGTTATCTGTGTGGTTTTTGAGAGTAGTTGTATGTGGAATTAATACTCTATGCTATACATGAGAGAGATTATAAAGATTATTTTTCAAGACTGTTTGTAAAATTCAGCTGATATCACAACATCATTTATGCTTGAATTGCATTTTCAAGCTTTATCTCTACAGCCAGGAGAAGTATAAAAACTTCTACAAAACTATTTGCCCAAAAGCTTGTTTGTTTTCCAACCATATCAGTTGGGCTAATAAAATAACTTTTCTGGGCAAGCTTTCTTCTGGTTGTAATATTCTGGCATTTTTATAGGACTTCAGAAATGGGTGCTTTCTGGGTGCCCCAGTGGCCCATGGAATCTGCACATTAACCTGCACGCGAGTGCACATTGTGTGTGTTGTGTGAAACGGCCTGGGATTCCCCGTGTTGTAGCTAGCAGAAACAGGCGATTACTTGATTGAGCTCTGTGTATGATAGTTTGCAGAGCTAATTGATAAGCATTCCCAATTTTTTGAGGACCAAGTCCTTACTCTGTAGAGTTTGATTGCCTTTTTTTGTCTACTGTTTTATCTCCACATGAAATGTTGATATCAAGTTCCCCAAGTAAAGCCCCCTTTTCTACATCCTGGCAGATACTAGTTAGGCAATGTAAAACCTCATAGTGCTGTTAAACAGTATAAAAAATAGTTGATTTAGTCAGAGGTTCCTCTAACCTTATATGTGGATTTGAAGAAGAAACCAAACACCTTGCTGGGATCAGATTTACTCTTAGATTTAAGAGAAAATTAAGGTAGAAGAACAAGCTCCCATTCTTTTAAGTCAGTCTTTAAAAGTTATCTGGAATAGCCACAAAGTTTTGGACCATTGTCTTAATGACTGAGATATTTACTAGCAACTCATAATAAACCAAGTGAAACTGATTTAGTCTTTTGCCAAAGCTGAGAAGTAAAATATAAATAATATGCCATGGTGTGGATGCATTAAATCCAAGATTTTCATGTTTTCCAGTACAGTTACCACAGATAATGAAACAAATTTTAAATCTGTCCTAATTAATACTTCGCTAAAACTTAAGCAAGTCTTCATGTGAGGGCACTGTACAAATTCTTTACTGTAAGGTTAGTGTTGATATGAAATCATTTAATTATATTTGACATTAGTTACGTCACTAGGCTGTACTATGGCTACTCACATTTCTTCCTGCTTTTCAATTGTCTTTTCCTTTCCTAAGGAAGTCATGCATAAAAAAAACTTTCATGTGACTTATCTGTGTACTGTATATCACAAGAAATCTTGAGTTTGATATTTCTTTGGTTTATTTATGTTGTAGTAAAATGCTGCTAGAATGCATGCACTTAATTTTATTTCTATGTTAAATAGCTTAAATACTGTGGCTTAAGATTCCACCTCCCCTCCTTCCCTTCTGCCTCCCCATAGTCGTGGGTGTAGTGTGATATGGTTCTTTTCAAGTAGGGGGAAAAGCTCAGAATGATTTTCATACTGCGGTAATGTGCAATAATGTGATTTGATGTTGCTGATAAAACAATAGTATGCATTGTGTATTTAACTGGAATTAGGAAAAAAAATTGTCATTAAGGTCAAGGTCAGGGATCTTGCGCATTTTCAAGGAAATTCTTGTCATGGGCTAAAATCATGTTTCACCTGCAGTCTTGATCTTCGTTAGCTGATAGGAGGGATTTGCGGCACTGGCAATAAGTTCTGCTGGTTGCTGGCTGCCTGCCAAAGCAGGGCTGCTGTTTAAGGCAGCAGGTCTTTCTGCCTTTCTCCAGCCTGAAAGGCACTGTGCTTTCAAGAAGAATGCGGTGTAGGATTTTGTGTGGAGTCAAAAACGACAGGCTGTCCTTGCTTTACTGAAACAACTGCCTGTTTATGCTTTGTAGTACGTGATGTCATGAGGGTGTTGGCTTTAGGAATTTCACTACTGAGGAAGCAGCTTAATGTGCAGTCAGAATTTTCAAGACCTGTGAATGTGTACTTGGTTTCTTTTTAGTTAGCTCTGAACAAATGTACAGATGGATGCGCACACACATTTTTTTGGTAAGGAATTAACGTGGAATATGGAAGTGATTTAAGTGGATACAATACCTGAAGGTAATGTCGAGTCAGTCTGGATTTTCAAACTCTGTTCCTCTACCAGGATATCCATTCTACCAGGTATCATGCAGGTATATCATGTTTTAAGTTTTATCTTTTAATGTGCTTGCATATAAAGCTGTAGCATGGTGCTTGTGTTGCAAATAGAAACAAACATTTGTTTTGCTTTCTGAAAAAAAAAATTAATGAAATCATAGAATTAAGGAGGTGAAAACCATATATACAGTTTTTAAGTGATTTGTACCTGACTTTATAATTAGATTTTCAAAGTCTGCATTTAATCAAAACACATATTTTTGATTTGTTAAGATACTAAATGTTTTGAGAATGTTGCTACCTGGAAGAATTAAGCTGTAACCTCAGATTTTTAAATTGAGGTATGTATTCAGATATTTCAGTCATTTGTTAGGAATTAGATATCTATGTTGCTGGGAATTGTAACTTATCACACAGATTTATGGAAAGCATGGACGTTTTAAATATTTTCTTCCAGAATTGCATGAGATGAATAAAGACAGACATTTCTACTGTAGTTCTGCTTTTAAAACTTAACCATTCACAAAAAATGTGCCCATGTGGAAAGGTGATAAATGCTAATGTTGTGATAAAGCTTAATGCTACACGCTTCTTATTGGTTGTCTCTTTGATTCAACAGTCCTATTAAAAAAAAAAATCTTTCCAGGAGTGCTGTAGAACAGTTTTATAGAGAAAGGATTGAATTTTAATGATGAAATTACTGTTTCTACTGTGGAAGACTGTAGTACTGCATAATAATTAGAGGGAATGTGTTACAATACCTCTGTGGCTGAAAGATCTCAGGTTTCCGGCACACCTTAATGAAGGAATGTAATCTCTGTTTATTGTGTCTAAATCTGAAGTCCCTGCCTCTCATGGTGCAACAATAACAAGGGGAGGGAAAAATCGCAGTTGGAGCGGGAGTTTTGTGCTATTACTCATCTTTCTGTAATACTTTTGAAGCGTAGGATAAGAGAGTAAGTTAATAATTAACATGTTCATATCCAGAGAATGTACCCAGCGGATAATCTTCATAAGCTGTAGACTGTACAGTGGTGCTGGTTAGTTTTGTAAGGCTGCAGTGGTAAAGAATCATTGGTGAATAGAACAAAGGTGCTTCTGCATGTTGTTCCTTTAACCACTTTTCTCTGTGATTCTAGAAATAAATTCATACACTTATTTGCGTATTTGTATCTCTGCTTTCCCCTCAGAAAAAAGATCGGTAGGGCTACCAGGCTGTCTGGTCAAAGGTACTAGCAGGGTTTTATTGAAACCAGTGTTAGCCATTTAAGGTCAACAACAGTGATTGCTCATGATTGTTGTTCTTTGGCCTAATTTTGGAGGACACTGAAGTCTAGTAGCCTTTCTCCTTTTTTCTGGCCTTTTAAATGATAATAGAAATGGATAGGTTGGAAATTAAAGGAGATGGAATTCAGTAAATGGTAGCTGATGTAAAAGCCTTCTCTTCCCAAAGGTACGTTATTCAAGCAGTCACCTTTTTCTTTCTTGCCTCTTGAGATCAAAATGCCTAGAGCCTACCTCCTAACTCTCTTTTTTCCACAGTTAGCTTCTCAACAGGATGTTATCTCATGAGTGAGTTCCAAGTCCTCACCCTTCTGTTGTGAATAAAGAGAAATTGAAGTTACTGAACTTCTGGCTCCCGGTCATTTAACTGTTTTTGTTGGTTTGTTTGTTTAATTCTCCCATTTCTTTCTTGCTTTTAAAAGTTTGTTCTGCATGTGAATTAAGGTCATCTTCAGTAATTTTCAGATAAGATGAATCATTTCTGTGGTTTGCAGCAAAGCTCATTAAATGCTATTTTACATATGTAAATTGAGTGGTGTTTTTTCTTTTCATCACTAAATCATTCTGACTTTGCCACTTAGTTTTTGTTCCAGCATCTGTAGAGAGAGGTTCTTTACCTAGTGTCCAACCACTGATAACTTGACAGCTCTAACTGTATAAAGTTAGTATTTCTGCAGTCATTTTAGAGCTCATCCACAGTGCAAAATCTTCTTTCAAAATGCAGCCATTTCTGATTGGAGTAAGAAAGCTTACAGAGAGGGGCTGAATTAAGATTTTTATTCTATTCTAGTTGTTGCAATCTGGTGACTGAACGTTTTCCAGAAAATGAAACAGTGAGACTACAGTTTATGATAAACGGTTTGTGTTTGCCGTGGAGTGAGGAGGATTAGTATTCATCATGCTAAATTTGTGTGTTAGCAGAGACGTATTCATCTAATCTGGCCTGCATCTGGCATGGCATGAAATGGATGGTTCCATAGCCTTGAACAGAGTTCTGGAAAAGCTTCAGCTTTTGAGTAGACAAGTTTCATTTTCTAGAAGTCAGAATTACCTGTGTGAATTACATGGGTGTTTGGAATGGCTTATGTTTTCTGTTACACGTAAAGGGTAATGATTTCTGTCATTAAGTCTGGTATGGTATTTTTGTGGAGATGGGGTCTGATGTATTGATGATAACCTGTTCTGGAGAAGTGCACCGTCAGTGTTTTGTTTGCCAATTGCTTTCTAAAGGTTGCTCATAATATTGATTAGACTTTGTGTTTGAGGTGGTGAAGGTCCGGTTCCCCAAACTAAGTCACTCAGGATGGGATGGTCTCATAGCTTGCTGTAAATTAAGGAATTACGTAATTCAAGAGTTGATCTTGGTGACTGTTCTTGAACCATATTGTAACTCATTTTTTGTATCCATGCAAGTCATAACTGCAGTTTCTTGGGAACGTTTCCATATTCAGACAAAATTTATATTACACTTCACAGTGTTGAGAATTTTATGGATTGATAGCATTTATGTTGAAACTGGTTCCAAATTTCTTGTCGCCACATAAAAGATCTGATCCAGACATTCATCATAAATAGTATTCCATGTGATTAAAAAACACTTCCTCAAATAATTTATCATTCTCAGATTTAACAGATTTGGGTTTTATTAGAGAAATTCAAAGAAAATACTACTTATGATTCTCATAGTTGAAGATAAGTAACAGCAAATGTAAAACTAGAATCTGTGGTTAAACTTTATATGGTAGCTATTTGCCTTCCCCTCCGCGGTTGCCCTAGGCTGACAAGAGGCCTCTTTCCTAAGGACGTCTGCAATTTCCCACTGCCCTAGGCTGCTGGGGGGAGAGGAGAGCTCTGTGTGGGTTTGGTTGGCAAAGAAAAGGAAGGAATGTAGCGTCTTAGCCGTGCTTGCCAAGGGAAGCCCAAGATTTCAGCGTCACTGGGAAATTAGCTAATTGTAGCCATTTTAGAAAATGGTCATTCTTTTTGTTTGCCTCAGAAAGACTCAAGTCAAAAATAAACTTGTGTATTGCTTCTATGTTGTATTTAATTGTTTCAACTGTATAGACAGAGTAGAGCCAAATAATTCTGCAGTTGCTGCCATGAGATAATTTCTTTAGACTATTATTTTTAGTTGAAATGTAACTTTTAGACATACTGATGTATGTGTGATTTTTTAGAACAGCTTTTACAGCTATAATTTTGGAGGACTTATGTTGCATTCCTCACAAGAAAAGTGGTGTGGGATTTTTTTCTGTAAATACGAAACTCAACCCTGTCTCAGCTATGGGGTGAATATTAGTGTTTCTGCAGCGTAGCTGGAGTTCTGCTGAAGGACTGTGATATTGTTAATCTAAAGATTCCTCTTTAGATGGAATATTGTTATTGCTGGCACAAATGCCTAGTGGTCAAGACATGGCTGTTCTACATAGTCTAGAGATCTTATCATTTTAAGTAATTAAATTCGAAGTAGAAAAAGGTGTGTTTTTTTTGTTTGGTTTTGTTTTTTTAGGTTTTATCAAGGCTATCATAATCCTTTGGCCTAACCAGTATCAGAAGTCAGGCGTGACTTCTGACCTCTGCTGCCCTTTGTAAAGGTGCAATTTCCTCAGCTAGGGAAGGTTACTGAAATCAGCTTCACAGGAAAAGGGTACTGCTTGTATCAAGATTTCCTTAGTCATACATGTTATTACACTGTTCCTCTCTGCTTAAAAAAAAAAAAAAAAAAAAAGCCTGTCCAGTGGTAAAAACTTGTAATTTTGTTAATTCAAGAGGAGACACCTGTGCAGTTGATTCAAAACGAAGTAATGCAGACTACATCCTGTCACGGCAATATTTTAAATAAGCTATTGTAATTGAAACTAAGGAACAAATTAATAATATTTAACTGTGGAAGGGGAAAAATCTTGCAGCGTTAAGCTGTTGCTTTTCTGTTGAAGAGGGAGACCTTTCTCCACTGTCCACTTTAAATGTTAGTATTTAATCAGCACCTTTTTTTTTCTGCTCTGTTTTAGATAGAGGTATAAATCTTGATCATCTTCATGCTGTAGAGTATTAGGAGAAAGTGCTTTTAAAGGAACGAAACAATTACTGAACTTTGTAGCATAATCTGACAAGTTTAGTTAAACTACAATGTTTGAGAAATAATGAGTTCAGGCAAATATCAATCAAGAATTAATAACATGAAAGGCAGAAATTTTATTAATATACTTGCCTGTTTAGTAGCATTGACCAAACTCCTACGTAACTATTGAATGCAACTGTTCTGAATCTTCAGAAGTATGCGTGTGTAAGACAAGGATTTAGAACTTCGTTTTCTTGGAATAAGTAAATCCACTGAGTAAAATGTTCTGTATTTTTTGTCCTTTCTTATGGTTTGCCACCATTTTATTTTCTCTGTCTTGTACGGAGAGAGGAGGAGAAAGGGGAGGGCAAAATTTTTGACCAAATTGACAAAATATATGCAAGAATATAGCATGTTAAATTCTGCCTGGCCTTAGAAGCTATATTTCTCCGTAGAATTTGATTTTTTTTATATGCCTACAGTAATAGGTGTCTTTTGTACTGGAGGGGAAGGTAGATAAGTGTCTGCTTTTTAGATGGATAAAAATTCCTTTTTCAGGACTCTAGAAGAACTAGTGAAGAAAGCTAGTGCTTCTCTTACTAGCTATCTCATTTACTTCTAAAAGGAGTGTATTAAATTCTGATTTAAATAAGAGAGAATGATCAAAATGTGAAGAAAACAGCTTTGTATATTATATCCTCTGTGATATTGAAAATGGGGACAGGCTATTTTTATATTGAAATGGTTTAAATTTTATATAATTGCTTTATAGACAAATAAAAAGATTGTTTTAAGCAAAAAAAAAATATTTTTTTTTCCAAGGGGCCTCATGGTTAGACTGTCAGCAGTTATTTGGGTTTGACAGAACAAACAACACATTAAAAAGCTTCACATAATAAAAAGTAACTCATTAAGCAAGACTGAACTTGAAAAAAGAGTTTTGCTTGCAGGGAATAAATCTTAAGTACAGGCAGCTCTTTGAGAAGACAAAATAATAGGAAAGCTGTAAAAGATGAAGCAGGTTGTAAGATCACCGTTTCTAATTTTTGTCCAGACGATTCAAGCGCAAAATCCTGATTGAGAGATGCTGCTTAATGGATGGACTAGTGTTGAGGTTCCTGTACTAGTTTCATCAGTCACTTATTTTGAAAAGTAGTGCTAGGTAAGAACGTGTTTCTTATAAAAATGTTTCTGGAATGGGAAATCTCTTCTCTTTTCTTTCTCTCCTATGCCCCCTTTTTCCCCCCAGTCTATTTTATTCACTTTTAAAATTTATTTATTTACTTTTTATCTCCCATGTTCCATCAGATCTTAACTGGAAATTAAAAAGCAAGTGGCCAGTAGACTGGCACGTTCCCAATGTGGCTGCCTTGTGGTCTACAGCACAAACTTTTGACACCCCCAGTGCCTTTGTTACACCAACCTTAAACAGCACTTGTGAAACTGTTTGCCCTCGTGTGTTGCCAGTTTCGCCTGTGTCGAGTGATATTGGTTACTGCCTTCTTTAGGCATGTGTGTTGCTGCTGCCCTGCTTCTGCCCCTTACCTTCTGGCTCCCCCAGTCTCTGCCCAGGGTGCAGGCATGGCTCAGGCTATGCTTGATGGTAAGCATGTAATCAGATTAATGCACTTGCAGATTGCAACAACTCATTGTAAATCATTCTGTCAGAAAAGAGGAAAATATGAGCATTATAATAATGCTATCTATTAGGTATCCTTAGAAGGAGACAAAAGTATGAACTACTTTTGATGCAAAGCAATAGCTCTGATGTGGATTACTTACTTTCATAATTAATTCTGACTGAAACTTTGAATATTTCTTTTTGTTTACTTTGCGATATCTGGTATTTCAGGCTCTTTATGCAGAGAAATTTAATTGTAGTTCTTCTAATGACATTGATATTTGGCCAGCAGAACCAGTTGCAACAAGTTCTGTGTTAGTTTTTTCTAACAGCTATTTTCTAATATATTCTTTATTGTATTTAAAAAGAAAAAAAAGGAAAAGTGTCTAGCATAACTAGAGATTCTGACGTAAAATTTTTTGTACTCTAATTTTTCTGAGGATTTTGGCATGAAAAGGGAGTTTATTTTTCTGGACTGTTTTGCATTATCTGTGTTGCTTTAGAGGAATTTTTGCATGTGTGTTCTGAAACAAAACTGTTTTAGAGTACTTGTGGTGGGTGTAAGTACATACAACATTGTTTTCCAAAATGACAGTGGACGTTCAGAATTCTGTTCAGTTCTTCTCTTCTTTCCGTTACCATTTTTGCCTCAGTAGTTGACTAATCTACTTACAGAATTAAGTTAATGAATTATTACAGTTCTTATTTCAGTAGTTTGCTTCCCAAGATTTACAACTGTAATTGCTTCTCTTAGATCATATGGTAATTGGATAAGATACCCCTTGAATCCTTTTAAAATCCTTATAAGGATGTATCTTAAGGTTTTCTGAGATTTACTTGGTGTATTGGGGAGTTTGGATTATGTAGCAAAATGTACATCAAAGAATCATCCTGCACTGTTGAGAGTATATGTTCTTCATGCATTATTTTTTGAAACAAAGTATCAAAACTAACTTTAAGCATGTCTTAGAAATTAAGCCTAGGAAGAAGTACTGTTCTTACTAGTCTTAGCAAAAGAAACACTGACTCGTAATAAATCCTGCAATATGAAGGATGGTTCTACAAAAAGTCCTGGTTTGTGCAGCATTTAGTTAATAAATTGAGAAATGTAAACTATAGAATGTGGTTACAATTTGGTTTGCAGAAAAAAAATCTGAAGTGCTGGTAGAAAATTTGAAAGGAACAAATTTGCAAGTTTCTTCTCTATGCAAATTCAAAACTTCCTATTAAATCAGAAATGAGGACCTTGCCATAGCTCAAAAGTGTTATTTTTACAAGAATTAACTACAGGAAAGAAATAACTGATACAATGATTTATGTTTAAATTTGAATAAGTGTCAGCAAATACTTGAATTATAACAAATTGTTAAATATAGATAGTATCTATTCAAATAAGATGTAGATTATTTTTAGTCTCATTTTTAATGCTGTTATTTTGACAGAGGTATGATTTATGACATTGTTAATCCAGTTTCATCAGTCCTGTAATTCATTTGAAGAATTTCTCTAGGTGAAAATGCCTTGCTGAAGGACATCTTCCTGGGGAAAATGAGCCTAAATTTGAACACTTATAAATGGTTAGTTATATATTCCATTTTTTCTGTTCTTTACAGAAAATACACTACTACTTTCTCACATGCTGAGGATGGCTACCTTAAATTAAAGTCACTGTTTGAAACAGAAGGTCAGTCCTGTTGGCATGTGAATCCTAATGCCGCTGTACACTGATCCAATGACTGCAATGCAGATAATGCTGCTGATGCTAACACTTCAAAATTTATGTCAGGTTCTCAGCTCTTGTTAGTGCTTTCATTTATTCCTGACTTTAGGTGAAGAATAATCATCTGCTAAAGATATGCAGTTGCAGTGGAGAGGATTGTAAAGGCTGAGGACTGTGGCCTCATATGGGGAGGATACCAGGGCAGTGCATGATCATGGGTAAAGTTGTTCCTGCTTCCCTAACATGTCCATCTTGGATATGACAAGCCCCAGGTGACCAGTAGACAGAAGCACAAATTGGGTGGCACAGCACACTTTGTCAGAAATTAAGGCCTATGTTGTTTTCAGATGGTGTTGTGCACTAGTCTGGTTCAGTGGAGTCTCTCACGCGTCTTATGATTGAATTTTGCTTGCTGTGACAATTCCTGATTTTTCTTCTCAGAATCTCACTGTGTAATGCTGACATTGGTTCTGTCTTCCCTGTGTCTACTGCCCTCTTCTGAAGTGGGATATCATCTCGGCTGTTTTCTTTTACTCTCCAAATTCCAGCTGTGCCCACACTTCACTGCCCCTTTCCCTGAAATGCTGAAGACCTGTCTCTCTTTCTGTAGAACTTACAGAGCCTCCGGTTTGAGCCCTTACTGCTCGGCAGGGTTACTGTGACTTTTCTTAGAGCTCTATAGCACTCTTCCTCCCCAGCCTCCTCTCCTTGTTTCCATACAGGTAGTCCACCTTTTGCCTGCTGCGTTAACTACATCACCCTTTTAAAAAAAAAAAAACAAAAAAACAAAAAAACACCACCACCCTTTCCTTGGCTCTCCTGCTAGACTGCATCAAGTTCAAGCTTGTTTTTCTTGCTTTTAAGACATGTCATTAGGTCTCTCCCTACCCCAGTTGCTTACCAGGTTACTCCTTCCATTTAAGCCTATTCAAACATGGCTATAGGAAAAATTATTTGTTTTTCGCTTGTCTGCTATTGACTGGGTAAAAGACTTCAGCATAGATTTCTAAATTTGAAATATGTCATTGTTTACAGAATTTGTAACTCTTGCTTTGTAAGAGTAATTATTCCCTTATTATCATATTGAAAAGTTAATTGCCTTTTGTCTTAGCCAATTTTAGCTTTTACTATTTTCTTTCCTTCCTTCTGTCCTCTTACGAGTAAAAACCAAAGTGTTTCCCTTCATTTTCCTACAGCTGTTCTGTCTTTCCTATTGTTTTAAAACATGCCTGAGGCAAAATAAAAGTTTGATTATTGCCTATAATTCCAAAGTCTTTCATTGTGCCTTTGTTTTCCATTGGGGTGATGCAAGGGAAGATGGGTTACAAGTGTTGTCAGTGATCCAAGAACGTTGTTCGTGAGAGTTTCTCTGTTGGAAATTGTTCAGACTGATGAAAAGAGTTGGTGTGTGTATTTGTATTAGAGAAATGTTTGTATATTGTCTTGCAGGTTGACTAGACTTTAATTAGAATGATTTTCAGGTGTGTTCACAAGGTACCTCTGTTGCTTTAACTCCAGCTTTTGTGAGTTGTTCTGTGATGTCTGAAGAACGACAAAAATGTTGATAGAGCTTTTGGAGGGGGAAAGATGCAATCAAATAGTTCAGATTCTGATTAGAGAAAA
Source organism: Apteryx mantelli (assembly GCF_036417845.1). Classification (NCBI taxonomy): domain Eukaryota; kingdom Metazoa; phylum Chordata; class Aves; order Apterygiformes; family Apterygidae; genus Apteryx; species Apteryx mantelli. The sequence continues at coordinate 26,634,244 of NC_089981.1, forward strand.
ATTCATGTGGAAACTTTACAGGCAGGTTTATTTTCTCCCTTCGTTGTGTTACCATAGATGGATAATAAATCTTCTAAAATGCAGAATATTCAGTATGTACCCTGTGTCAGCTTGTAATATGTAAATCTTGGTTTGCAATTCAGAATTGTTCAAATTGAGAAAAGTAGCACTGATCTATTAATACCTACTAGGAGTCTTTTATGTTCCTTCACTGGCAGAATACTTTTCTTTTATGGATTTATTGCTGCTGTCTGCCAGGCCTGCCTTATTTCTATGCGCTGAAAACATTAGACAAATCGGCAGTGGATTTGCTAATGTAAACTTTTCTATTGCTATGCACCGTGGTCCTTGATTTCACTCCATTGTGCTTTCTCTCTATATTCCTTTTCTACCCACTCACCCTGCTGGGTCATGATTTTCTGTATTTCAGATGCTAAAAGCTCCCAAATATAGACCCCTTATTTTTAAGGACAAGCTGTTCTGAAAACCCGAGTTACTTAAATGCTGTAATTTTCCAAGTTTTAAAATCTAGTTTTTCCTAACACCTAAGCTACTGAATGTTTGTACTTACTAAGTTTGGGCAATTTAAAATAATGAGGTTGCTTTCAAGTCACTGCACTGTGTAGTTTATAAATTTTAAGATATATTAAATATTCTCAATATGGCCTCCTTCTAGAGTCAACTGAAAGTTAGGTAGAATATGGTTTATCAAAGTTCACAAGTATGCTCCCATAATCTCCACTTTTTGAGTCATGGCTGTGAACTTTTACAAGTTAGAACCATTACAGATATGTAGCAAGTTACAGCATCTATTCTTTTCTACTGCAGTGCTGAAATGGCCAGGAACTGCACTAAGTGTTTGGGCCTAGTTTCTTCAAAGCAATACTTAACAAGCCTACTTAGCTTTGTTAAGTAGTTTTTTCTCTCTGTCAGTCTGCCTTTCTGTCTGTCTTTCCCTAAGAATCAGAGTCTCAATACGTGAACGCATTCTCTGCTATGTTATTTTTAAACTATTGCCTCTTTACTGGTTGTTTTTCCAGTTGTGGATATCCATGTGTTGTTTATTTTTACTTGACAGTTTATTCATCTTCTCATTGCATCACATGCAGCATATTAACCCCAGCTTGAATACTAGCCAGAGCTCTTCTGCTGGAGTAATCATTGCTAGTTGAGTCCGCTGATTTGGGAAAGTGAAGACCTGTAAGTGTTTGGGACATTAGTCCCAGATCTAAGCCATAAAGGTTTATATGCTTCATAAAAAACTGATGAAATGTTGACAACTGTTATTGGTACCCGGTTGAAGATACCATGGATTGTGGAGACTTTTTGAGATTCAAATTTAGAAATGTAACTCAGATGGCTGAATTAGGTCTTCAGAAAATGATTTCCCTTTTCAAGCAGTGGCAAGGAAAGGTGCTTTAGAGCAAATGTATGATATGAGTTGTCCCATAGGAATCTGCGGAAACTAGTTCTGTTGAGCATAAGGGTTGGCCTTACTAGGCCAATATACTAGTCAACCTTTCTTTAAAAAACAAACAAAAACAAACAAAACCTGCCCCAGTACCCAAGACGCTTAAAAGATCTGATGCTCTGAGTTGTACATGTGAAAGTGTGAAAATGTATCTATAAAACTTGAAGTCAGAGCTACAGCAACAACTGTGGATAATACTTAGTACCAAGACCATCTTTTAGACCTTAAAACATCATTATTTGTCTCCAAAGAACATCTGTTGCTTCCTTTCAGCTGTTGATTTACCCTGGATTTAGAGGTGTCGTGACAGGGCTCAGGTTCATGGTTTGTGCATCATGTTGTGCTCTTGTTTGGAGAATTCCCATGTATGCAGGACCTGAGGAAGATTTCCATGGTGGTGATAAAGGAAAAAAGGGGTAGAAAGTGAGAACTGGAGATGTCTCTAGGACAAAGGTGACTTTGAAATCCTCCTGTCAAGAATCTGTAAAGCTGCTGCATGGAAGTTAACTTATGCTTGCACAAAAATCCTGTAGTTCTCTTACCTCAGTTAGAGGTGATTGGTAAATCAGTATTTGCCTAATAGGCATCCTCTCCCACTGTTCTGGAAGAATGCTGCCAAACTTGTGAGAGCAGTAGCAATATAGATGGTGTTTGAAGAAGAAATGAAGCTTGTTTCCCTGTGTCCTGAAACTATCTACATTCATTCCTCCCACCTGACTTGCTCATCTGTTTCTCTTCTTATGTGGGTGTGTGGGTTTTTTTTTTTTTTTTTTTTTAAAGTAGTGACAACTTAGTCCTATTTTCATGTCATGTAACGTGCTTGAAGGGCATTGGTACTTTTCAAAACAAAAATATATTCCAAAGAATATATAGAGTCTTGTTTACTGCATGTTTGGATCTCTAAGTTTTGGTGCTAGTATATGAAAATAAGTGGAAATTTAACCTGGCGGTAAATGTGTGGGTGGTCACTGGATAATCCTTAGCAGTTTTCTTACTGGGAGGATCTTCAGATGAATTCCTTGAAGATTTCTTTTTGTTTGTTTAGTAGAGAGCAAAAGATTTTAGCTACAGTTTAATTGTGAATGTATGGGCCAAAAGGTCTGTTACATGAGAAGGATGGAGTAATATATGTCTGAACACTCTTTGGAGGATAATAATTTGTGCTGCAAAGGTGTGAAGCACTTTTTCATTAAATGTTAGAAGTGCTAAGTATAGAACACACCTTAAAAATGTATCGTTTTTCTATTTGCTGTATTGAAAGAGGTAGTTATACTTTTCATTTTGAACTTGCTTTCCCTAAAATTATAATGTGTGCTGAATTTTTGCATCCTCTGAAATATGAAATATATATTTTTCTATTTACATGCTACTTGTCTCTTGTAACAGATATCCTGATGTTTGTGCATTTGGAAGTTCTTTTACGTTTAAGATCTTTCTGGAAACCAGATGATGATTGAAATAGTTTCAGTAACCCTTGGGCTAGAAGGAGATAGTCTGATTAATTTGATTAATATTACTGGTATCTGGAAGGTATTGTTTCTGAGTTGCTGCTCCTTTCTATTAGTAAAACTAGTGTTTTTCTTTCTAATACAGCAGAAGTTAAATGCTTCTGCACATAGTACAAACTGCAGCATTTATAGGATTTGATGAATTGCCAAACTTGAGGGCTTTGTACTTCAACAAATAAAATTAGAATCACTTACTGGCTCACTACTTTTCAGTTTAATATTAGGAAATGCATATTGATGGTTGATACTGTGTTCCATCACTTTGTAATTTTATCAATAAACTTTAAAAGACATTTGTGCGCTACATCATTTTATGTTGGATTTTTTGTTATTAGTTATTGCTAACAGATGAGGTCTGTTTCCCAGGACAGAGGAAAGCCAAAGATTGTAGCAGTGGAGTCGTTCTTCTTATCCCTTTCATATAATGTGTAGGCAGTGTCGTCTTAAAGGTGCAAGTCAAATTCTATGTAAAAATAGCCAGCAAAATATTTTGAATAATCTGAGCTAATAATTAAGTAGCTGGCAGAATGAAAGTTCATGCAGTTACTTAGGTGTAATTTTCAGGAATGTTTCATTTTCAGTTAGTTTAAGGTATAGTAAATCCCCATGTAGTTAAAATCATCTATTTCTCACCTAACTTATACTACCAGTTAAAACATAAATATTGTAGAAATAAATATTAGTAAAAACAGGAAAATACGTCTGTGTGTGTGTATTCTTGCTGTTTTTATTACAGTTTTAATGACTAAAGGTATAACTCTAAAGCTAGTATCAAAATGTGGATTGTTCATCTTAAAATCTGATCTTTTTTTGTTATGCTGCACTAGAAAATCTTATCCATTGTTGAAGCAAAATCCACTACATTTTAGCAGAGTAAGTATAACGTGACACCAGTGATTTTCACATCTCTGTATTTTCTTCCTAATAAGCCCATCTCTGAATGATCAACTGCAAGACAAATAGCTAGTTCTGACACTTCTTTAAAAAGCTTGGATTACTCAAGTGATATTGGCAATTGATATCACTTGAGACTTTTGTGATAAGGATTGATTACATTAATATTTCATAAAAACCTCTATTCAGGCACTGTATGCTAGTGATTTACTGTCTTTACTAACCCAGTCTGGATTCAAGATATTGATTTAAATAATTCCATTAGTTCCTCTGAGACATTTGGTCCCTGTAGGAAATTTGATTTAAATCAACACTGGTGATAAAAACTGTACAGCTTTTGACCATTAACTTTTATAGAGTGACTGTTTAAACAAAATAAGATTAGATTTTTTAGTTGATTATTTTTCGTCAACATGCATGCCAGAAATTCTTTTTGTACTAATTTAGAACATTCTCCCTGTAGAACTTGCTAAATGGTATGAATATGTTTGCCTTTGTTAAATAGCACATTTTAGAAAGGCAATGAGTATTCAACATTGCTTGGTCATGATTTGAAACAATGTGCAGAAATAAAGGGCTTTGATTCCCTACCAATTCTTGCCCTGGCTGTAATAAGTAGTTCAACACTAACTCTTATTAGAGAGAGACTTTTCCTAGAAAAATATGGACGTATTTTCCGGGTTTAGTCAACTCCACTCTTTGTTCTTTGTTCATTGATTTAGTGCTTTAGCAAATCCCAGATGACAGTAGAAATGACACCCTTTGCAAAGAATTTCAGATCAGTAGGGATTCAATTTGTAAATCTATAGAAATTAAATGTTGAGATGAGGAAAACTTTTATTATAGCTACCAGCTCTGGATTATTTCCCCTATAGTGTTCTTTTTTCATCCATGTTCTCTTTTTAATGACTTAGCGGAGGTTCAACCTGGTTCCTCTGAAAGCTCTTTGGACGTTATCTCTACCCAGACTTGAGGCTTGTGAAATATTTCTGAAGTACTTGCTTCAGTATTGCCCTTTCAGTATTTTTGATCAGAGTCTTTAAGTGTTTGTGGTTAGTGAAACTGTATGTTTAGTTTAGATTTGAATTCCTTGTAAACACTTACTTAAATTCTGGCAGTTTCCTGCATTCTCCTTTACTGTTAGAGACTTATAATTAATTCAGCATTCTCTATGTAACACCGCCATCTCATTGATGCGAAGGTCTTGCTGGTCAAATAAAAACTTTAATAAAATCTTTCTTACTGTATTGAAAATGTTGTTTTTCTTTCCCTCTATTGAACTTCGAACTTTCAGTATTGATTCTTTTTAAGTGCCTTTCTTGAATATTTGTTTTGGGACTTTTTTCCCAGAAGTGTTTTTCTAGATTGAATCCATGTTTCCTATCCAGGATATCCTGTACTATCAGAATAAGGAACTTTTTTTTCCTGTGTGCTTTTGTTCTGTTGCTTAGTTTTGTTTCTGTATTGCAGTTTATCACTTACCTTGACTATAGTCTGCACTCAACATTTTCATCCAAGCTTCCTTTGTCCCTCAAAATTTGAATTCATTCCCATTCATTGTGCCTTATGCTTGTATGAACCTTTTTTTTTTTGGTTTCATTTCTTTAAGGGATTGAAAGTGTCATACATTCCCAGTGAATATTACACACATTTACAACTCTATAAATATGCATATCAATGTATAACAAAATGGCTTTTTGTACATCTGCATGAACAGCTTCAAATAATGGTAAATTGTGAGATGACCAAGCTGTATCCACTTGCCAACTTGTTAAAGGGAATCATTGTCATGTGGTTATACTAAATAACTCCTGCAGTATGTGTGTTTGAGTAGCATGGAGAAGAATTACCACTAGGAGATCCTCTTTTCATCCCCTTGTGTGTTTTAATCAAGGAAGTGAAAATATTTTTCTAATCTGCAGGCTTGTTTATGCATACTTTGACTAATGAATAGCCCTGTCAAGTCAGGGCTTTATGTCTAAGGGTTTGCAGGATCCAAAAGGTGTCGTGGTTGGTTTGTTTGTTTTTTCCTGAGAACAGTATATCAAACATTAAAAAAAGAAGGGGGGAAGGGGGAAGCCACTTTAAAAGAACTCATCTTTATTTTTGCCCTAGACTGAGATCTTTCTTGCTGTTGGGAGCAGCTGGAAGAAAGATGCGGTATCTTGTCCACAGCTTTGCCTACATTCTTTTGCAGCAAGTTAGTCCCTGATAACATTTTAGACTTCACACTGAGCTGACTTAAAACACTTACTCAGTGTTGATATGAAAAGCATTCTAACAGCCATCTTAAAACTCGTACTCACAAAAATATTTTGTAAATAGCAAATGTCAAATGTAAATTTTTTTTGGGGGGGGGAGAACTATAAAGAACAGGAAGCTGGAGGAAAAACCATATTAATCTGTTCATGGCAAGTTATTCTTGAAATCTTAAATTGGTGGGGTTTCTTACATGGTAAAATTTTGTTTCAGTCAAACTGTCAGCAGAATGAATGGCAGTAATTAAAATTCCCGTTGTCTTCTCTACGTGAGAAAAGGTTTTTGGTGTTGTCGTGGTGACAGTTGAGTGACAGCTTCAGAGTGAGTAATTGCTACTCAGAGCTCTATTATGAACATTTACAATGTTTCAGAAAGGATTTCAGGACAAAACCGCATTTCTTCACTGGGCTTTCAAAACATCTTTTTTAACCTGATGTTTTGTGTAAAGAAATATTGTCTAGATGATTTTGCTTTGTCGTCTTCTGCTTTGGTCAGAAGGAACAAATTCTTAGGAACTACCAGCTGATGCAACTGGTTGGAATTCATACTACCCTACAGATCCTGTATATTTAATTTTTCTCTAACACTTTCCTTTTACAGCATGAGTATGCATGCTTTTTCTTAGAAGGTGCATGTTAGATGCATGCATATACAGCCTATGTATATAATGTTGTAGTGCATTTACAGCATTATGATGACTTGTAATGTGTTTTAGGTAGTAAGTTTTAATAAATCGTTTGCAAAAAGAGTACTGTTACATTATAAAGACTTTCTTATGGCTACAAGAGTCTTATAAATTAATTTTTGGGAGATTCTGTGGGAAGAGTTACTTTAGGGTTATACTTGCTTTTCCTAGCCTAAAAATTTGATAAAAATGCATTTCTGAATAATGGAGTTTATACATTTAGTGAGTTTAGGAAAGTGAGGTTTACAGGTTGTAAGGGTATATGTAAACTGTAGTTTGCATTGGTACTTGCACTGAGGCATGTGTTGGTCTCAAAGCATTGTATGCAACAGTAGTCCAGTTACATGGGTCCCTGTTACCATGTACTGTATATACCTAATTTAACATACTTTCATAAGCTCTGAGAGTTGTTTTATGAAAAACAATATTTTAGATCAGTTTTTGTTTTAAATATAGTCAATTTAGTTCAAGTTCCCTTAAAATACAGGTAGAGTAAGAATTCCAGGTGATGATAAAGGTATGTTACATTACTGTCTGAGTTCATGTTCTTCTGACCTCTGGTAAACACAGCCTTATTTATAGTAGCTTACTGATGATAAGAATTGAAGATGGCTTTTGTTTTTTTTTACTGATTCCTTCCATATAGTGCTATCTATACATGCTTCTTTGATATATTTATTCTAAAAGACATTGTTATGAACTAGATGAGCATGTGGCGTCTCCTTCTCTGGAGATATTCAAAACCCGCCTGGACGCAATCCTGTGCAACTTGCTCTAGGTGACCCTGTTTGAGCAGGGGGGTTGGACTAGATGATCTCCAGAGGTCCCTTCCAACCTCAACCATTCTGTGAATAAGTGAACTAAGGTTGTTTAAAATATTTTTCTGTTTTCTTGTGGTACTTAACTTTGATCTGAGTGGCTTAAAATGTACACTTAATTAAAAAGTACTGTTTGAAGATGAGGTTGAATAAGTTATGTTAACAACAGTAAAGTAACTTTTCACTGCATAGTAAGCTTTAAATGTCATTGTTGTCTATGTGTTTTATAAGTTTAAGTAGATTTATAATCCCTAAAATTACCTGTGTGTGGTGTGTGCTTTAACACAACCTGGGAGAATATTTAAGTATTTAATTTTAAGATGTCTTTTTAGAAGAAGTGTCATAGGAGTCCTTTACATACTGACAAAAGGACACATATTGCTTGATGTCCATTGAGGCTGTTCTGCAAACACTGAGAAGTGTGAGTTGTCAAGTCTGAGTGTTTGTAAATTAAGGTTTTCTTTTAAAATTTTCTATGTTGCAGTAGGTGAGTGACATCTCGGGTTTTTTCACATTTCATTTTTACTGACCTGTTTGTCTTTGAATTCAAATAGTCCCAGTACTGTAATTTAGGCTTTCAGATGGTATGGTTGATAGGTCTCTGATATGCTAAGGCTATCGCTTTTCTGTATGGTAAGGGTCTTGTTGTCCCTTTGTGTGAAAGACTGTTAAAATGTACTGATCTTAAGCTTTTGGGGGAAGAATGAACAAAATGGGTTGATAGTGTTTTCCTTGGAACTTGCAGCTTCAGTCAGAGCATTGATTTTTACCTTATTGACAAAGGTGGTGTGCTTTCTGGTTAATCTTTTAATCTTGTAATGGGTGTCTTAAAAATACATTTTGTACTCCTGTGTTTTATTTTCTTACTAACAAAATTGCTTTTGGTACTGTAGCCATAGTGCCTGTTACAATTAGTTTGCTTTAAATGAGTTTTTAATGTGATGAGTCATTTCTAAATGTTTTAATTGAGATAATGTTCAGAATACTAGTTGCAGAAAATACACTGGGTTATTTTAGTTTTATTGCCTTGGAGACAGAGTTTGTCATTTAAAGAAAATAAATGGAAGGAATTATTTCAAAACAAAGTTCCTCTTAACATGGAGTATATATGCAATGTGAAGTAAAGCTGTTTTGTGATCCAGTCAGCAAATGATGCAATTTTTGCCTTTAATGTAAAATAACCATATTTCACATTGGATAGTGCTAATAAGGGTTTATAACCCCGCTTCCTTCCTTAGTCCTCCATAGGAAATGTGCTTCTGGGCAGTTATGATAATTTGATTAGACACTTAACTACAAAATTCTGAACAGACAAAAGCATACACAAGTCAAGAAGAATTAGCATCTTAAAAGTCCTGACTTGATCTGTACTTTGCTACCTGTGGCATAGTAGAGTTTAGTTTGCGATCAGGAAGCTGTATCTTCTGTCATTAAGACTTTTGAAGATTTTTAAGTACATTATATGGAGTTAGTTGTAATATATTTTATTCATGCTTTTAAAAGTATTAGACATTAAAATTGGTTCTCAAAACTTCCAAAATAGAAATTCTGAGATGCTTCAGTAGAGTTTCCCCTCTTTTGTCATTCTGACCTTTCAGCAATGAGAAAATGTGTGTGAAAGAAAACAGCTGAATACCTAAAATGGTACTGCTGACAGAGAAAAAGAAAAGAGAACAAGGAGGGGAAGGTGGGCTAGAGCAATGTTATTCTGGAACTCAAAGGATTACAGTGTTTTTCTTTATATATTTCAATGCCATCTTGTTGCCGATGCTTGATAGTTTTCCATCTACAAAGACTGGGGAAAGATAGTAGAAAATATTTTTTAAAAAGTTTGAGATGGATGCATCTTGAACTTCAGCTGTTTGCTGGAGGATAAAATACATCTGTGCAGTCTGTCTGCCTTCTGCTAATTTAGGATTTCCACAGTGACTGCAGTGGGTGTGAAAGGTTGGTTGTGCTAAAAGTAGCACAAAGTGAAAATCCTTTTTGGAACTGAATAGTTTAGAGAGGATGGGGACGGGAGGACCTGTAGCAACAGCTGTGCAGCGTTGTTATAATATTTGGAGATAAGGATGTCTGAAAATAATAGAGTAAAAATAGGCTCTCAGGAAATTTAAGATGAAAAGTTTTCTAAAAGTCTATTTTATTATGGAGGTTCAAAGAGAAGCAGTATTGTCAGGACCGAATTGAGAATCTCATTTTAATTATTCCCTGAGAAATCTGGTAATTGATACCACTGAGATTTAATTTGTAGAAAAAAATGCTGCTACTAATGCCCTACATTCAGAGTTCTAAGTATCTTTGTTTTAAAAAGTCTGCTTCATCTGGAATCTCACAGGTGAGCCAGTACTTCCTTTCCTATTTGAATTTATGAATATCTAGTGATCTTGGTTATAGAAGTTGTATAACTGTATAAGAATGTTTATATATGGTTATAATATGATTATAATATGGTTATATTAGTTTTTGTGTGAAGAGTACAGGATATTTCTTTGGAGAGCTGGAATTACCTGTACTTCCAGCCCCAGGGACTAGTGGAGAGCTCATGGAACAGAAGAGAACATCTCATTGTAGAGGATTAGGAAGCAAGGAAAATCCCTGTAGTGCTCATATGACTACTTTTCTAGTTGATGGAATTGCTATGGTTTGCCTAAGGGAAAGTCCCGTATGAGGCCTGTGACCTGGGCAGTGTGTATTGCAGTGTCACTTACCTTTCTCACTGGAAGATAGCATAATACGGAAATTGAATAAAATTTAAAATCTTTAATCGCCTTGAAAATGTTATGAGAGTTCATAGAATGTCTAGTTCATAAACTATACTTGACATCTGGATTAGCAGGCACTAGATTTGCTGCTTTTATAAAGTGTAGAAAGTTCTGAGCAATCCAAAATACAATCGACTATGATAGGCATGTATGCAGAAAATCTGTGATAAGAGAAAACCAAAATCTGTCAAAATATGTTTTAAATGAACTTTGTGTGGTTTCAATGAGTAAATAACCTTGGAGTGACATTGCTTCCAAGTACATGTGACCTTTGTATACATCCCGTTACTTTGACTGAATGCAAGTTCTACAGAATCCAGATGAAAAGTAGTGAAATGCATGGCTTCTGCCTTATCGAAATGCTGCTTGTGGAGGTTAGCTCATGCTGGAACCATATGGTACTGTAACTGTGGTTATGGATTGGTGTAGCTTCTGGTCCGCAAACCTTTTCTATTATTTATTTTAGATGATAATATATATGGACTTACATATGGACATACCAACTCCACAGGAGTGTAATGGGGGCAGGTTGAGTTAATGCAGCTTAAGGAACAGTCCTTCAAAGACTTCAGTCATTTCCATTTATCTGTTGATTGGTAGGTATATTAATGATCTCATGAAAGAAGACTTTAAAGTAAGTTTTTCTCTTCTGTTGGTCAGTAATTGAAAAATTGGCTTCTTGCACATATCTTTGATAAGTGCTACTTGGCAGTAGATGAAGGTTCCTTGCTTTTAAAAATAGTTGGTGTTAGAAATCATGTATATGGATTTTTCTCTGTGCTTAATTGTAGCAGGAGTTATCTTTAAAATGGGGCCATGATCTTTGGATATGTGGTCTTCTGGGCAGGATAAGATCACTTAAATAAAATGGTTCTCCTGTATTTTTTCTCCCTTCAGAAAAACTCTCTGGGAGGACTGTTGAGCAACATAATATGATTCTTGGCCTTGCTGTCAAGATTATTTTTGATTTCCTCCAATGCCTGTTGAATGTAAACTGCAGGGAGTAGTTCTTCCAATTAACAGCAAAGTGTCTGCCTGTTCTTTGCTGTGCAGTGGCTCAGCTTTGGCAGCCAGATAGTCAGGGTTTGTTCTGGGCATGTGTGGAGTTTGGGGTCCCTCAGTTGAAGGGAAGTACTCTAACGCTATTGCTGACAACACCAGTAATAAAATACTTACATTTAAATCATGGAGATCCAGTTTCAGTAAAACAGCTGTTTATATCTTTTAAAGCGCAAGTCCTGTTCAGCTTCTTAAGAGAAATAGGAATGGGAGTAGGGTGTGTGGGTTTTTTCCCTTGGCCTTCTCTGTATGGTGTGCTGACTTAGAAACGTTAATATTGGAACTTTAGTCAATTATATTGCTTTGTTTGGGATGAAGTTACTGAAAACAAAAATGTTTAGACTTTCTAGTTTGTGTCCATAAAATATAGTTGACTATTTCCAAATCAGACCCTAGTTTGTTTGTTCACATTAGCTCTCCTCTGTCATTTTCTTGTGTATCAACAGTATAGCTTTCATGTCTGTTTTCTAGTTCTCATGCATTCATTTCAATATAGCTATTCAGAATGGGAACAGAGTAAGGTATGTAGGATCAAGTCCCCAGACGTTTCAAGGTGAGAGAAAGCTTGAGCTGCTTTTACTTAATGTCTTAAGAATAGTGTGTCTTAATCTGCAACTTGCTCACGTCAAAGGAATGAAAAATATGCATGTGGTATTTGCAGAATTTGAGTTGTCTGAAAATGATTACTATTCAGAGGTATTAAAACTTAAGGTAATGATATATATAATATGCAAAACCCAGAATGCTAGGTGTAAAACAGAGATGATGTCTGTGTCATACAAGTTAAGGAGAATCAATTATTTTGTTTTTCTTAGAGAGCATCTTGTTGTTTAGAAACAGGGCATTTTTCTCTATTTTTATTCCTATTTGACGTTAGGTTGCATTAGAATGTAGTTATGTCTTTGTACTGTCGTACTTTGAGATGAGTCGATATTGTCACTTATAACTTCCTGAATTTCATTTATTGCATTGGTATCACCGATGATACAGTTTAATTTAGATTCTTAAATTGCTTTTGAAGAAGTTGACAGTAATAAGATGACAGCACATGATACCACCTGGAAAAGCAAGCAAATTCTGAGTTATCTTAGGTTGAACTTGACATCTCAGTGCAGTTATTTGTAAGCCATACCAGGGTGAATTAAGGTAATACCAATTAGGAAATAAGTAATTGAGCAGAAAGAATGAGATTTTTATTAAGTAGCATATGAAAGGAGTAGTCTCGAACTGTGAGTTTCCTTTTGGAGACTTTCATAAGCAAGTGCAAGTTTTTGGATGCTTCTGATTGCTTGAATTTTGTTAAAATGCAGTGACAACCTTGTCAAATAACTTTGCTAAATTGCTTTCTGAGTATTTTGATGCTTTAGGCTTTTATATATTTGTATAGGATTGTATCCTGTTGTATAGTGTTTCGCTTCACAGCTGAGAAAAGGTACACTGTAGTAAAGAAGGCAGCCTCCTTCCTCTACACTTAGTATCTGAAGTGAAAAGAATAATCGACGTAACCAAAATGTTGTCTTCAGAATAAAGTTTTTTGTGTTGGATATAAATATGGTAAAGAGGAAGCTTCCATGCGTTGAAAGAGACTTTCTATAAATCTGTGAACAATTAAACTTGGCAGGCAGCAACATGTCTTGTTTAACTAGAGTCAGAAATTCCAACCTGTTCTTACTTCCTAGTTTTGCTGCAATTCTTTAGGAAGATAGACAGGGAGATTGAGGTAATCCTTTCAAATACAGAAAAAAATCAATATTTTTGCTTATATGGACTGCAGTAGAACCCAGAAAGCTGCAAATGAGGTGAAGACTCCAATTTGATTGGCCCTTTTCTGTCCTTTCAAAGTTTTAAATGTTAGTAAAGTGGTGGTTTTATTAATAAATAAATAAATAAAATTACTCAACAAGGTCATACAAGAAATGTGCTTCAGAGCTAAGATCTGAATCAGTGTCCCAAATCCCAGTGCACTAATGCCAAAATCATTAACTTTTATCATAGTTACTGTTATAGAAAAACATTACTGCACTAACAAGTTACCAGCTTAGCCACATTTCTCTCTTTTTCTGTGGGAAAACCCCATTGCTTTGTAAAGACCCATTTACAAGCCCTTATCCAGTCCCCAAAATAACTGAAATGTCATCACTGAATGAATTGAAATTGGTTCAACTTTACATCGCAAAACTGATGAATTTAATGTTTAAGCAGAATTGCTCTGTGAATCAGTGATGACGTGTTCTGTAAAAATCAGTCACGCTTAAGTCTTACTCTTTCCTGTACTACCTGCAGATTTTTTTTTTAAACAGTGTAACTGCAGTGTCTATTAAGTTACATTTTAAGAATAAGTGTAATTTGTTGGTCACTTTATCAAAATAAAATAAGTATGGTCAACAAATGTTCCGAGTAGTAATTAATGACCTTGATTAGTTGTGATAGCCAACTGAGAGAAATTAACATGGGATTTCATCTGAGATTAAATTTTTATGTGCAGAAAGTAAGAATTCCTCAAGAGGAAATGACACAGGGTTTGTCCCGTTACCTGCTGTCCTCTAGTAAGAGCTGTTTTCCGTTTGGAAGTTGTGTTTTTCTAAGTCCCGGAGAAATGTGGCTATGGCAGTCCCAGCTAACTAGCTTTCAAACATCAGTTTTAATTCTTTTCTTTTTTGTGACGGTTATTGCTATAAGTTACAGGTTTTCCACAAGCTTGCAGATTTCAAGCAGAGAAGTGACAGACCAAGTGAGTAGCTGTGCAGATGAATTATTCTCCTGTTTGTAACTACTTTGGAAAACAGCTAGGACGCTTGTAAAAGAATGTAGTTAATGTGCTTTGCAGTTGTACGGAGAGAAAAGCAGGTAAATTTAAGTACATCTTTGGAAGTTGAAACTAAATTTTATTAATGCAGTGGCACCCTGACCAAGGAGGTGGAAATAAATTATAGCTTTGCTTTCAACTGCTGTAAATTCAGATAGAGATTTGGAGAGGAGGAGGAGATCCCGAGAGTTCTTGAGAAAATGATTGCATTATTGTTGTCTGTTGGTAGGTTGAATTGTACAGAATATTCAGTATCTAAAGAGCACACTGTCTCTCTTACGAATAATTACAGTGCTAGATTATCCACTTAAATTCATCTAAGCAATTTTTAAAATATTATGTGTTTTCTATAGCTACTAAAATAAAATGTGACTGAAAAACGGAAAGCTTGAAAAGGTGCTCTGCTGCTTCTAATCCTCTTGATTAAATCTATATACACATAATATTCATCATATTGCTCCCTTTTTTCATTTTAAAAACTAGTATTTAATAAAAACACTTTTACTACACTGCTGGACTGAACTTGCTTGGAGTGTCTAGCTCTTAGTTCTGGCTCTGCTCGCTCATGTGCTTTGGAGTACATTATTTTCAGTTGTAATTCACCTGAAGGGAAAAATATCCTTATAATTCACAAAGATGATGAAGGATTACTTAATACCTATATTTGAAAAGGTTACAAAGCTTTCTATAAATGGAAAATAAATTTTTCTAGGGTGTTCTGTCATTGTATCTGTTGTTAAATAATTACCTAAAGAACAAATATTATTTCATGTGAAGTTATTTCACCTTCAGAGCTGCCAAGTTTCAGTCACGTGCTTGGTAGAGACTTGTTTGGCATTGAAAGGAGTTAACAGAGGATCTGAAAAAGTTTTGGAATTTCTTTCAATCTCTAATCCTGCCCGGCGCTCTGTGTCCTCACCCAGGCCTTGCCAGTAACGTGAGAGCTTGCACGCTGCCTGATTCTCTCGCTGCAGCGTTGCTCCTGCCTGTGCGCTGTCCCACCAGAGAAAAACCAGCCAAGTGGCGCGATATGCGACCTGGGACGCTCCCCGAGCGGTACCTGCATGCTACTTTTGCTGCGTATTTGAAAAAAGCAAATGGTGGTGGTGATTTGAGTGACTGAGAACAGAAAGCGACCTGGGTCTGCGGTGTCCTCCCCGCTTGCTGGCTGGACTGGGGAGACGGCAGAGAACTAGTCCTTGCGTTACAGAGGTGAGAGAGGCCTTTTCATTCTAAGGAGCAGTCACACTGGACTCTGTGGGCAAGGTCTTATTTAAGGGCACATTTCTCTGATACTCAGCTGTGTAAGTTCTATTCTGGACCTGTGTGGGCTGTGAAGGTACGGGAGATAAAGCAGGCGCACAGCAGTGCCGTTGTACTCTTGGAGGCCTTATCTGTACTGGCTTCATGGTGCTGAGAATGGAGTGCTCTAGCGGGGGCTGCAGGCCAGTAGAGCTACAGGATGAGAACCAGATGGGGGGACTACAACATGCTGCTCAAGTGGCATAGGAGGAATGTAGCTGATAGTTCCACTATATATAGTGGTGTAGCAAGAGCTGTCTCCTGGCTGGATTTTGCTGCAGCCTTGCTCCCTGAGCCAAAGTTAGGGAGCCTGACCTCACCTCCTCTGCCAATTTTTGTTTTGTCTGTTTGATCTTTGTTTTCCAGGCTTACTGTGAAAGACAGGAGTAGCTTCACCCTTCCAGTTACTTTGAAAAATAATAGCACTTTTCATGTGTTTCAGGAAAGAAGTTTTCATCTTTCCCAATAGGATAATTTGGTTTCACACAGTCTAATTCAGAGCTGATTTCAGAGACACGCGCTGTCCACAAAAATGACTGTATGCTATCCGACAATGCATATTGATGTTTGTTTGCTGATAAAAGCAAAAGCTCCTAACCACCGCATACAGAACCAGCAAAGTAGCTTTAAAAATGCATTTGCTAGCTAAAGCGATCTGTGAGACTGAGAGTGAAAATGTGTTTCTTATATATTCCTTGTGCTATTTTTCTTAGCCACTAGATCTTTGTATTGTCATCACCCTTGTCTTCCACCAGCTCATTCTGAGATGGCTGTTTGGGCACCATGAATATGTCTATTCAGTGACACTAAGAAAGTGCAAATACTTCTTCTGTGACTGTTGTTTTCACTGCCACTCTTCTCGCAGCTCTCTGTATTTTATTGTAAAGCTTTACTCTCATACTGCTGCTGCAATATGAGTGTCGAATCAAGAAATTGCATACACAACGTGATTATTTGAGAACTTTCATAAATTTGACATATCTGGTTAGTTCACATACATAGACATTTAATGTGCTAAGAATAGCATAATTTATGCCAATAACGTACACTGCTATTAACCCACTGTCGTGGGTCATGTTGTAACTTGACGTGCTGTGGTTACGTAGCCTTCGTGGGGTTGGGAAGGAGACACTAGATGACTGAAAATAATTGCCTGCTCTTTCTTCAGAGTCAGTTCTTTGGCTTATGTCTAGTAAAGAAAGCTCTGACATTACATGCACCAGAATGGTTAATTTTCAAAGCAATTTCCCTGGGTTTCTGCATTGAGTTAAATATGAGTATTAAAAGCAGAAAAACTTTGAGTTCAGAACTGTTCAGTACATTGTTGAAATTCTTAATATTTTAATGTCTTTTTTTTGTTCGGTTGTAGAAATCTTATCTAATAGTGTATATATATATATATATATTTACTATATTTTCCATTACATAGATACCAAAGAGGATGCTTTGGTCTAATTCTGTAGGAATATTTGTGTGATTATGTTTAAAAATGTTACAGGAGTTTCTCTGCTTGGCTGACTTGAGGCCATTGAGTATTTCTACAGGCCCATAAAGGTGTTTCCCTTTAGGTTATTTCCTTGACGAGGTTTGACTAAGGTCCTCGGCAACTGATGTAGCTGTAACAATCCTTTTTTTATGCTGCAGAGCTAATTGTTAAATTAAAAAGACATTTCTGGATAATTTCACAAACTGTAATTATGCACAGTCTTTTTTTAAAGAATTTTCTAAATCTGTCTTACAGTTCTAATTCCTAAAATATTTATTGAAGTTGGTTTTAAGCTATGAATTATTCTGTATCTCTCACTACACAGTGGGGGTATGCCTGGGTAACCATATGATCGAAACATTTGGGTGAATAACGTATTTTTTACTAAAGTTTTATCAGCTTTTGTAGCTTTGGTCTCAGAACCATTTCATACGGTGTATAAAAGACTGTGTTTGATGCATGGTGACTCATAATACTATATTAATTGAACGTTTGAATGAATGAATTATTACTGTTATTATTTTTAAGAGATACTAGTCTTGACAATGCAAATATCACTTTTTGTGACCTTTTGAAATTTTTTAATGGCAGCGGCAGCTATAATGCTTTTTAGCTGGTGAGGATCCCCCCTCTGCAAGGAGAGGTGCTTGCAAGTACAGTACACTTCATGTATGTGCTACCTGTGAAGGAGCCGCATATGAATTACAGTAGGATTCTGTGAACTGACGCTAAGGCAGTGGCTTTTGTATATTACAGTATTTCTTCACTGTAAGTGCTGGGTCTCTTTGGAAAGGAAAGTAACTAGTATTTGTGTAACTCAAAGCTCTGAAGAGCTGATCTAATAGAATACATTAATTTATACTCCTTACTCTAGGGAAGAGAGTCTTGTGTTGCTAGTCTTCCCTCGAGCAAAAGCTTGATGTTACGTGCCTTTCAGAAGTACCATAGTCCATTTTATACTTTAGATTTTACAGGAATAAATACTTCCCTTTACAAATGCATTTAATTTGAGGAGATGCATCACGTTTTATCTAACATGCCTAGCTGGATGAGGTTGGAAGGTGAGGAGCTTCTTTAAAATAGTCTAGAATTATTCAAACCAAAGGAAATAATTTTGTTGATGTAATTTTTTTATTTGGTTAATTTTTTTTGTTGTTTAAGCTGTCCTTTAAAGTCTATAGCTTGCAGTGTTTCAGAATTAACCACAAGATACACTGGAACAGTTTGTTACTAATGAAGGAACTTTTAGGAATACGCATGCCAGTAAACACAAACAGCCAACCCACAAGAATAGGTGTGTGCTTTGGGAATTGTGGTTTGTTCGTATTAAACTGTACTTCAGGGAACGTGATGCCAATATCCTTGTTTATTCTTTAGCTTGATGCCTGAAGAGATGAAGTCTGCATGATTACAGGCAGTTGGTCACTCTCTAGTAACTTCTAAACCTGTTGACCAATTTCAACTGTATTTGGCAGAGAACTACTTGTTTCTGAGTTGTCAGATTCCTCAGTTTTGTGAAGAAAAGAAACCAACAGTCAAGTTACCTCGGTACTGCTAGAACCTCGACAGTACTGTGAAACAGCAGAGAATCTGAGTAGGGATAGAGAGGGGATGAGACAGACCCATGCACATGATGAATGTCCCTACCAATAGGAAAAGCTTTGGTTGGAACGTGTGTCCTGTTAGATAAAAAACACATAGCCACAGGACACTAGGCTGTACAAGTTCTCATCTTTTGTGGAATACTTATTAAACAGAATGTAAACGGACTTTGAATTTAATTACTTGCTGTGGTTAAAAGGTGAAGGAAGAAATCAGATTTTTATGCCATTTTGAGTTTTTGCTTCCCAAGTAATGTGGAATTCTTACATCTTTCTGCCGGAGTTTATCTGCTTTGTGGCAGAACTAAGAAATTACACTCAACCTTATGACTGTAGGACAATTTGGATTGGACAGGCCCTCCGGAGGTCTCTAGTCCAACCTCCAGCTCAAAGCAGGGTCAGCTATGAAATCAGCCCAGGGTACTCAGGGCTTTGTCTAGTCTGGTGTTGAAAACCTCCAAGAATGGAGACTGCGCATCCTCCCTGGGCAGCCTGGTCCACTGCTTGGCTATCCTTGTGATACATCCTTTTGTCCTCAAGGTGAAAAATTCTCTCTTTGTGTGCAGTCTGAACCTTTCTTGTTTCAATTTATGCCTGCTGTCTCTTGTCCTCCCATCATGCAAGACTGTGAAGAGCCCAGCTCTGTCTCCTTGCACACACCTCCCGGCTGCTGTTAGGTGCCCCTGAAGCTGCCCCTTCTCCAGGCTGAACAAGGCCAGTTCCCTCAGCCTCTCCTCACAGGGCAGATGCTCCAGACCATCCTAGTAGTCCTCCACTGACTTGCTTCAATGTATTCATGTCTTTCCTGTATCAGGGGACCCAAAACTGGATGCGGTGTTCTAGATTGTATCTTTGGTTGATACCAGCTATAATTCTATAATCCTATACTGGATACTTGTGATCTTATATGAAAATGGTATTTAATTAAAACTTTATTTGCATGGTGTACTGGTATAGGCTGTAGATGAAAGCATTTCCATTTTGTAGAAAGGGGAAAAGGGCAATGTATTTAAACTATCTCACTCAGGCCACACAATGCAGCACAGCGCAGTCTCTCAATCTGCAGTGTTGTCCTCTAATAATCGCTTAGCCACATTACACATTAAATTCAATAAATAATAAATCAGAAATGCATTTGATGTAAGAAGTTGAAATCTGTGTTCAACACAAACACTTGTGAAGAGAAAATGTTTTGAGATTGTATGTCCTACACTGCAAAAAAAGGCTGTTTCTGAAAGCTGTTCTATTCAGTTTTCATAGCCGTTGTATTAAACTGTTTCAGCTTTCTGCATTGAATGGCTTGCTAGTTAGAGGAAAGCTGAATGCTCAAAAATTCTTGTTTGCTTTCATTCTTAGAACTGGTGAGGGTTTTCAGCTGCCCTTGGTGAATTTAGGTGGTTTGCATAGAAACATTACTTTTCATTATAGCTAACTTCATTATAGCTTAAAATTTGAGACATACAGTATTTTTATATAAAGTTTCCCTTAATACTTTTGCACAAAATTGTTTGCTTATATGGCAGTGCTTGTTGGAGGGCTTCCTCACTAAATGCTTTAAGCTATTTGTTATTGTTATTACTTTTATGTTAGGTAAAATGGTTCCAAATTCATGTAATTATTTTTGAAAGTACTACATTTTGTTTTGGAGGTTTATAGAGAAATCACCTGACTAGCTTGCAATATGCGAGTAGGAAAGAAGGAAACAGACTTAAGTGAGTTCCCAGTCTGAGTTAAGATGATGTGATACAATGATGTAGTCTTTTGCCTTTTAATGTTATTTTGGTATGATCTGTTGTTTTTTTTTTCTTCCCAGTTTTGGAGGCAAGAACTGTAATTTTTCTAAGTTGTAGAAATAAGGAAACAGAATGAAATTTCACTTTTGAGAAACGTCCCATTTTGTAAGGATTTCCTTGTCTCATGCCATGCTTTTTTCCTTAATTTCAAGGTACTTGCATATGCTTTTTGTGTGCTAATAGAATTCTGATGGTGTCTTATGATGTGTGTCAAAAGGCTTTGTGGATCAGCAGATGACTTCACTCTGTATTCATCAGGAAGATCTGTGCTGATCCTGTGATGTGATAGTATATTTGTCCTTTCATATGGTATTCTTTTTATGACTGAAAATATCTGCAATGATTCTGTGGAGTTCTCTATTTTAGCTTACCATAGGTTTATTAGATTTGTTCTTAAAAAGGTATTCATTAATGATGAACTCTTTCCTGCTTCTAGTAGTATTGGATAGTATTTGTTGTCTTTGGTACTTCATTAGAAAGAGAAGAACAACTGACCCAATTCTGAAGGAACCTGCAGTTTCCTTTTAATTTCTTCGTTAATGAGCTGGGTTGAAGGAAGGACGCTACATGGGAGCATGCCTGCCAGTTTACTCTCTCTTTTGACTATGGCATTTTCAGACTTTGGTTGTCTGCAACCATTTACAGAGAAAAGTGGGAATATGTGCTGTAATCTGATGTCAGGCCAGCAGTCCTCTTAGCAGTCTTTCTAAACACAGGTACTTGTGCTGACTGACTGTGGTTACTGACATACCCGCCCAAGGTAAGAGAGTTACAGACTAAATAACTAAAAATTTGTGAATTCTCAGGGTGATATTCTAAGGAGGATACAGATCTTGAGAGTATCACTTTTACTCCATGATACTTAGGTATTAGTTCATAGGTTAAGATGCCAGTTAAACTGTATGAGAGGGTGAAATTCTGACCTTATTGTAGTCTATGAGACATTCATTTCAGTGGAGCAAGAGTTTTGCCACTACTCTGAAGAGGCACCCTACTATTTTCAATTATGGATAATGTTTCAGTATCTTGAAAAGAAGCTTTTTTTGTCTTGCAGTGGATACTGTTGCTTGTGTAATACATTTAGTATTGGCCCAAATTCTTCCAAAATATCTTTGTATTACACTACACTTTTCTTAGAATAATATTTTTTCACAGAACATTGATGGAACTAATTATGTTGGACCATTCATTAATACTCTGCAACCAGTTCTAAAACTTAATGTCTAAAAAATACTCAGAAAGCAAAGCTTAAGCTGTTTTGAAGCTATGTATGTATTTTAGAAATAGATTATGGGAAAAAAGTAAATAGAATGTCCAGCTGTTTGGTTAGGTACAAGCACTTTCTCCTATTTGGAGTAACAACTCACTGGCCAAACAGCAGTTCTTCACTGCACAAGTTCTTCCATGAGCTGCACCTGCACCAGCGTCCTCCCTAGAAGTGTGGGTGCTCTCCCGTACCTACCATGACCATTTGGGGGAGTCCGCATAAAGGTGCTTACCTAGTCTTGCAGGTAACTGTAAAGCAGTCAGCCTACATGGAAATGGGGTGTTATAGAAATGGCCTGGCTTGTAATAGTTTATCAGATAGCCTGTCCAATGACAACATGAATATTTCTTGACACCTATAAACTTGTTAATGTGATTGTAGAATCAATCACTATTCGATTCACACATTTCAAGATCCAGTTGTCCAGGCATTTGAATTACTTGAGGCAATATATAAATTTTCTTGACTTAAATCGAAAGGCCATCATTATTAGCCGTGGCCAAAAGCTAATTATGAAAATTTGGCTTTGACTCAAATACGAAATCAAAAAATCAACTGAAAGCGGGGGGGAATAGGTGATGTCATGTTAATTATGAGTTCTACAAAAGAATCCATGCATGCAAAAAGGCCTGCCCATGTGAACTGTGTTATGTGATTGGAGACTGGGTTGTAATTGCCTGTTTTTTGTGTATTTAAATCATTTACATTTCACAATACTATAGGTTAGGTTAGTGCAAGCAAATGATAGGCAGTGTTACATTTGCTAACTTGCTTAATCAGTAATACTTGTGAGATCATCTAGGCTGTATTCTGATGCCAAGCAGTAAGGTGCTATCAAAGGATACAGATGTCTGGGTCCCACTCAGCAGGATCATTACAAAAGAAAAAATTATGTAGATAGATAGTTTGTAAAGAGGTTATCTGGGCCAGTCCCCGCCCCTGTTCCTTGCCATTTAAAGCAGGGCCAGCTCAGAGGTTACGTTAGATGTTCAAGCAGCATGCTGTCGAATGTGCTTGATGTTAGCCAGATGGTAGAGGTCCTGGAAGAATGAAATTCTTGAGAGATTTGTGAAAAGGGGGCCCTTTAAAGGAGCCATGCTAACACTTCGAATAAAGGAGAGAACGTAGTGTGAACACAACCCTTCACCAATTAAAAGCTTATGGGACCAGAGGTTGTTTTTCTTTTCTCCTGTGTGATGCTTTGTCTGTGGGGTCAGCTCGTTTTTAAATTTCGACATAATCAGCCACACAACACCAATTTAGTTCTGGTGGTTGTGGATTTACCTAGGGGTTTTTTGGTAAAGGAAGACATAAGCAACTGTATATTTTATGTAGCCCTACATTAACATTATTTACTTTGTCAGAGGCTTGAGTCTTTCTGAAATGCTATAGTACATCTGTGTTAGCAAACAGAGTGGGTCGCTAGCAATTTTTGCCTTTGTAAATGTTGTGTATGTATACTGCAAAATGGTAGAATTTATATCTGATTTCAGAGAAATTTGGACTGTGATGCTATTATGAAAAGTCTGAGACTTCACTATGACAAATCAATGGAAAACTTTGGAAAACAGTGTTCTGTAACTTTGGAAATTCAGAATTACTTTTAGCAATCTGAAATGTAATTTAAAAATGGTGGTAGTGGTAGACAGTTATGAATTTTATTTTCTTGCAGATTTTTCATCTTTTCCTATTTGCTTTCTGTTGGCAGTTCTGTTGATTAATAATTGTACAAAATCAGAATAATATAAAACTGTTATAATGAAAAGATAACTGCCAAAAAAACCCTGTAATGTAACCACACAGAAAATTGTTAATGTCTGAAAGGTAGTTTGGCATGTTGAGTGGGTGTCGTTGTACCAATACAAGTTAGGTGGCTTTCAGAACTTGCACCGTGAAGTGTCATGAGCTTTCTCCAGTTTTGCCAAGAGCATTGGGCCTTTCTCTAGTGAGAGAGGACTAACGGGCATGAAGAATGGCAGCAGCATATCAAGTGTGCTTTTATTAAGTCTCTTTTATTGGGCCTGTGATACACAATAGGTTTCTGGACAATAGAAGCTTATTCAGCAGTTGCTGTTTGGAGGAAACAGAGGTGGCTGACTACCAGGGGGCTTGTTAACCTTCTGTGTCTGAAGAGCAGCAGGGCCAGGTCTCTCTGTAGTCTGTACGTGGAAAGGAAGGATAACTTTCACTAGAACTAGTTTACAAGATCATTGTTGCTTGAGACTTTATTGTTGTTATCGCTTTGTAAACAGAGAAATTAACTTCTAAGTAAAGGTTCAAAGCTTCTGCATTTGATGAGTGCAGTTACACAGACTGATAAAATAATTGTGTTTAGTGGACTGTGATGTTTCACAGAGGACAGCAAAACCTCCAAATGGTGGTACTCCGAAGGCAAAGTTGATGGAAAATCTCAATTTTAGTTCAACTCAGATGAGATGCTGAGTTATGTTGTTTTATGTGTGTTGTACAACTGAACAACTAATTTGAACATGATGCTGTGTATGGAGTTGCAAAGAAAAATCACTGAAGATATGCTGTACCAGGAAAAAAAAAATGCATGTAACATGGCTTCCACAAAGTATCTCTGTATGGTCTCATTAAATATTAGTTTTGTGTAGAACTGTGAATTGTCCAGCAATGTTCTACACTATTTTGCTGGTTCTGGTTTGTGAAATTTACAGAAATACAAATCAATAATTTACATCCTGTGGTTTCTGTGTTAGTATTTAAATAATCTAGTAACAGTCAGGTGTAAATAATCAGAAATTCCAGTGTCTCTCTCAAACGAAGGATTGCAACTAGCTTACTTCTAAAACATTAGCCCAGTTAATAATTAAATGGTGCAGCATGCCATTGGCAGATTCAACAAGAATGCAAGAAGGAGCTGAAAATATTTCTGGCTTGAAAAGTACCAAAGAAATACGTTTCATCTCTGGAGTAGCAGCAGGAAAACATCAGTAGAAACAGTCCTGCCTCTTGGGGATCATGGATATATTCTACTGAGTTTAGCACTTAATATTAACTTTTTTTTTCTCTCTCCTTTCAGCCATAATCAGCAGACCACATCATTTAGACATCCTGTGACAGGACAGGTTTCTCCAGAAAATATTGAATTTATTTTGCGAGACGAGTAAGTAGTTTCATACCCATGTTTAGAGATTTAAAACAGTAGCGTTTTTACCTGTAGTAGGTTAGTAGTTTGACAGTTCTTCCAGTACTGTGGCAAAAATACCATACAAATGATTGATACTTAAAAATTTAATTCTCATTATGAAAGTATATTTCTGATTCTAGCACTGTTCCGTATAAGAGCTAGCATTGAAATCTTTGCCAAATTAAAAAAAAGGTCCTTTGATGCTTTAGCTTTATATAAATGTCAAATACACAGAACAGAAAAATCAAATGCCCTTGTAGGAAACTGAAAGGTTTATATTGAAACTGAAATATACAAAGTATTGCCAGTTTCCGTCGTAATCCCTTGGGGGTTTTATGCTTTAGATTTTCTGCCTTAGATGCCTCTTGGGCTGGTATTTATTCAAAAATTCTCGTTCTACAGTTGAAATCTATTCCAGAGAAATAAAATGAGATATATTAGCTTCCAGTGTATTTTATCTTAATTGACTGATGAAAAAAGTGAAATTGGTTGAAAAATTGAATTGGTGAAAAGTGGTTGTATAGCTGGGTAAGTCTTTGCTCTTGGTTTGGATCACTTCCTCTTCCACCGTAAGGGTTTACTACCATCATCATCCACACCGTATGCTAATTTGCACCTGGCATCATGCTGTAGTAGCCTGGATGTGGTGGTTTGTAAGGCTGCCCTCACTATTTTGAACACCTTCTATTTCATATTATGCGACATTTGTTTTATTTTGCATTTAATTTAAATTAGTATTGCATTTAAAAAAAGTGGTTATTAAGCCCAAAGCAAATCTAAGAGTTGGGCCTATATTAACGCCCATGTTGAGAACCAGTATGAACTAGAAGAACGTTGGGCCTATCCTGCAGTGTGTCGGAGAGGCCTGTGGTTGGGTGCGGAGAGCTGTGGGCTAGTTACCGAGCCAGAGGTCACACCAAGCGTTGTGGGGTATGCGCGTGGCATGGTGCTCTGACGGCGGCTGGCTCTTTGCAGGTATGGAAGCAAGCTGCTCGAGTCGTTCAGCAAGGAGGACAGGTATCTTGCCATGGAGCACATCTCAAAGGCAGCAAGGACAACAGCTGCTCTATATGTGTGTTCCCACCTCCATCCGTTAATTGATATTCTTTTTTTAATCTGTTGGACAGGTCCAATCAAGTTTAGTGTAAAGAAAATTCATACAGTGTTAGGGAAGAGGGGTTTGGGTAGCACTCCCTGAAGCTCTTCCCTGGGTTGGTCACACTTCCCTGGGTTGTTTCGGGTTTTATAATCACCAAACCAGAATTGAAAGAACAAGTGAGTGGTGGCGCATATTTTTAATGCTCTTTGATATATATCAGAAACGTGTGAAAACAGGTGTTTGGAATATTTGGAGGGCAGTCAAATGGACAGTCCAAACTGATATGGCTTGTCATCTGTAGCTTTTAATTACTTGCACTGAGATGGTTTCAAAAAGAGGGAAAAAAATCTTACAGTGAAGTAGAATAAGTAATTTTTATTCCAAGTGAAGAGGGAATAACTGGAGAGATGTAGAGAGGAATACGTACTTGTAGGGACTACTCAGAAAACAGTCTTTGTAAAAACATTTTTCTTAGCTTTATAATTGGCTTAAAATGCTTACAGAGTAGAGTGTTTTTAAAATGAGACATTTTTAATGTCTCAGTTTAAACTGTTTTAAAGAGGGCGCTTCACAGTGCCTGAGATGCACTGTTTTCCTTAGTTGTGTACCTCTTCTGTGCACCAGTATAGGTTTTATACCCATGCTGTTCATGCCCATAGTATCTGAGTGCCTGTCAAATGAAACTGTTTACATAGGTGGAATTCCCTGCTGAAATTAAAGGAGCTGTTACCACCTCCCTGTCTCTAGGCACTGAAGTTCTAGTGGGGCTGTGGGGTGGTTTGGGATCTTTTTCCTAAGGCATCAAGGATTTGTTTGGAATCAGGGTTGTAGATCATGCGTTTGGAATTGGTATCATATATTGTATCCCATGATAAAATGGCTTTGCAAGGAGGACACAGTTGGAGTCTCTTAAAATGCTCAAGGTAGTCTCTGGATTTGCCTAATCTCTGGAAACGTTTGCATTGTGAGATCCCTTTGACCAAGAGTGCGTTTTTCTTGCACCTCAAGAATCTTGTCTAAAGTAATAGCACTCTTAAGGGGTTCATAAACAGGAATTTGATCTTTAATGCTGTTGTGACTTGATTTATTACTTGCAGGTTGATTTTAATTTAAGATTAGGGCCAAAGCCTGGAATTGTTACCTGATGATGACTGGGAGCTGCTGGGGAGACTTGAGCACAAGCTTGTTCAGGCTGCAGCAAGCATATCTATTAAGAGATCACATTTAACATCAGAGAAGTAATTTATGGTAATCTGGAGATGATAAATGTATAGACTGCTCTGGCCTTTTCTCATCCAGGAAGTTCTGGCACATAAGATGTGAAAAGAAGCTTGGGAAAATGATATCACTGAATGATATCATCCTAGCTTAGTTATGAGTCAGGTATGAACCAGAAGCCCTTGCCTCACTTGATAGAATGAGAACTGGATTCTTTCACTGGAAGGCTGAGACTATATCTCACTAATTTTTTTCCCAAGGCATTTCCCCTTTTATACAGTATCACATTAATCTTGTTTTTTAAGCCAAAACCCTATTTCCTTAAATCCACTGTGATGGGAGGATGAAATAGAGTATTGCTTGTAACCTGTAATGTTTAAATTACCTTATCTTTTGATCCTTTTGCTGTTTCTGCTTCCTTAAGGTGTTTTTATTTAGATTTTTGTTTTGAGAAATAATAATTCCTTATTTTCTAACCCATTCGTAGTTTACCAGACCACTGTCAAATTCTCACCTCTCAATTTCTAAGCTTAGAAGCTGTGGTCTCTTATTATAAGCAAAGTCAGTCTATACTTTTGAATAGCCTTGTTTTGAGAGCTAGCCTTTCTGTATGAGGCTTTGGGGTTTATTTTGTCTTTTTGTCTAATGAGGTGATTATAGATAAATGCAATAATCAATATGAGCACATTATTGACTTTTATAATAATTTAATTTTACTTTTTCTTCTCTATTCCTTTTCTTATAATTCTTAACATACTTTGACTGCTGCTACTCATTGTGCTAAGATTAAAAAAAAAAAATCCTTTCCTCAAATTACCAAGATCATTTTGACTGATAAAAGCAGCAGAGGTGTTTTTAAGTTAATTTCTCCCTCCTTTGGATTTGTTTTCTCCTGTTGACACTGCATTTAGTTTGACATCTTATCACATAATTACTCATATCTGAAGACTTTATTCTTCTGACCTGTTGTGTCAGAATTTCAATTCGTGTCCAGAATAATTTTTGACCTCTACTAACTTGGTCATCTCTCAGTTTCCAAGATCGCTTCAAAATAATTTCAATGCCTTAGGTGTATGGGAAACCCCTCTGATAGCCTCCCTGCATTTCATGACCGTCTCTTTGTGCTTTGTTTTTGTGTTTCTAAGGAACTCCTAATCCACAAGGGGACCTTCCCTAAACAACCAGTAGAAAAATGTGCATTAAGGATGTGGCTGCTGAACAGGCGTTAGATCTAAAACCTGTGCAACCACCTCAATAGATATGCATTTCTTTGAAAAAATCTTCTGTTTTAGAATTGTTTAGGATAGATGTATGTAATGTTTAGATTCCTTCCCTGTTATCTTTCTTTAAGTAGCAATCCTTAACTGTGTGCAGAAAGGAAGGAATAGACAAGATAGCCTTGATAGCAACATTTCTAACTGGATCTGTTACTAAATACTAGTAGTTGTGTATTAAAAGTTTAAAAATATATTAGCAATAGTACTGTGTTTGCGAATGAGATGATAGTACTTCAACACTTAAGCATAAGTGTAGAAAATATGTATCCTGTGTTTAATCTAATAAATGTTATCCTCTGTTTTTTGCCTGTTTTCATGCAACTGACCAGTCTGTGCATCATCTTTAGAGAGCGAGCGAGCTGTTTTATTTCATCTATTGCATTTGGTTACTATAGCAGCAAAAAAATCAGAGTGGAGAGAAAGGAGAAAACCCAAGCTACTCCCAGATAAACATCTGGCATATTTATATGTATAGAAATATTAGGGCAGTTAATTTTATAGCTAGCTGAATGGGAGATTTGTTAATATTAAAACTAGATTAACATGTCGCTATTTGGTTCCAGCAAAAGAACCTTTCTTTAAAAGGCGTTGGTACAAATATGGGTCTTTTAAGTGGACTAGTCTTTATGGTCCTTTAGCGAAAAGGAATTTATACTGTCATGAGTATTGCACTTTCAATATGGGCCGCTGCTGTGAAATTATTGAAGTGTTTTGTTTAGTTTTTATTTTTAATAAAACAAATATTGGCCATTTAATTCCTTTAGCTAATAAAATGTGATTCCTGTAAACATACTAGTGCAGTTTAGGTGCAGTGGGGAGCTGTTTGACAGGAAGTATTATATAGAATGCTATTTTTAAGTATTTCACAAAGACTTGCAAAGGCCTGGATCCTTGAATGTACATACTGCAGTTTTGTGCATGCATGCACACACTTGTGGGGAGGCATCAAAAAAACAATTGAGAAATTGGAGAAAAAAAAAAAAAACCCGCAGTGCTATGAATACAAGACATTTTGATATCAGACTTCTTTGGAATTAGTGATTTTGAACTAATGTTTCTGAATGCACAAGATTAATGCTTTATCCACTTATTTGTAAGGATGAATCTGTGAACACTGTTAGGACTGTGTTAACTCCATTCACATGTTGGAAAGTTTCAAGTAATTCTACATACTCTACATATTTTTCTTTGTTATTTAAAATAGACTAAGGATATCAGTTAGCTATTAAGAGATTTGAATACTTGAATTTGGTTATATTCTAGTCTGATGCAAATTTGTTATGGTAAGATTTTATCCTTGAAATGCTATATATGAGTACCTAAATTTGTCTTTAATTTTGTTTGGTATTTTCTGTTACATCTCAGGTTCAAAAAGTTTGGATCACCAGTGTTTGCCAGTAAACACATTATTTTAGGAGAATAATAATACTTTTTTCTGTTTCAGTCGGCTTACTGTCTGTTTTGCTAGCTGTGTAAGTTCTTCCATGGCAACAGCCTAACACTTTTAAAAAAAACCTTTTTTCTTCTTGTGGATTTTTTTTTCTTTTTCCAGTTGGAGTTAATCATTAATCTTAATACTACTGGCAACTGAAAGCTTAATTTCTTGACAGTAATTTTTTTTCAGGAGGAAGTGGAGAGAAATTGCTAGATGGCAAAGTAATCAATTCTTACAAATTTTATGTACATTTATTGTTCTGTATTGCATGATTATCTAAGAGTGATGGTCTTGTTAAATGTATAAAGCTTATCTTTCTCTGTAGTTCTGTCAAGTGCTTTCTCTCTCTCTGCACACTACTGTGTGCACTGTTTAATCTACTGTGAAACAGTTTCTTGTGGATTGGTGGAAAATCTCTTCAATCTGCGTTTCCCTGTCTTGGTTTGTAGATCAAAGCCATTCCAGTGGGATAATTTCTCTCTCGGTATTCTTAATGTTTTTGTTAGGCAAATTAATTTCCAGATTGTTAAAAATTAAATTTTCATTTTTGTCTTTTCTGGTAAAGGTAGCTCTCTTTATAAAATTGCTACTGTAGGAAAGGAAGAAACATAATCTAATCAGATTATCTATAGGATGGAAAGACTACAGATTTTCAGAGTATGGTAAGCTCTCCCTCCTCTTCTCCCCCAGCCCCCAGGTGTATGTGGACAACAGTATGTATTGTGTGACTGTCATACAGGATAAAACTCCATAGTTTGTGGTGTGGACATTGTAGAGAATCTAAAGCTCAAGCTCCCATGGGGAAGAAGAGAAGGTTTCTTTCTTCAAAGGCCAAATGTTTTCCTTGGCTATGTGTTCTTTCTTAATGGTATTAAGTCTAGTTCTTCAGGTTGATTCTGAGGAGGCCAAGTAGGAGACTGTCATTCTTTGTTAGGTGTTTCAGGGGGAGCAGAATTCTACTCCAGTTTCGGTTGCCTTGAGCAGGGAAATGGGACCTTTCTGAGAAGAAGAGATTAAGAAAAGGCAAGTAATGTGCTTTTGCAAGTTAAATAAAAACAATGCAAGTCTGCCTTTTCTACCACTTTTGAAAGTGTATAGGTTGGAAAGAGAACAAAGGAGAATCAAGTCAAAAGCACTTTTGTGCTTACTATTGTAAGACTGGCTAGTCAACAGAAGTAGCTTAGTCAGGCAGCATTATACACAGAAAGTGTCTTAATCTGCTCTTTGCTGAAACTGGGTGTTCCTGAAGGTAACTAAATGCTGAAATGGGATATCCGGTCCCTGAGAGGTAAGGTAAACAGACTCAAACTGAGGTGATGAAGCTGTCACACATTAAAGGTCGGCAGGGGATTTTAAGGACTTGCTGTAGATCATTTTAATCTCTTGGACCTGAGCTTGCTTATAAAAGCTAGAAGGAAAGGATTTGTGCCAGATAAACAATACATAAATAAAATGGGATCAAAGTTGTGGTATTGCTTCCTTGAAAGCTTAATTAAAACTGTGTGATCACAAATGGAAAAATGTGCTTTCTGTGACATTATCTAGAGAAGCTTTTGGACAGGTAATTGTTCAAGTTGTAATTGAGGAAAAGCAATGGTGGCAGACACCTGGTCCTCCAGGTAAACCCTGTGTTGGGCTGCTGTCCTCACAAAGCCTTCTCCTCTCTTCTTAGGAGTGCTCCTGTTCTCTGGTCCGTTCAGAATTGGCTTGAATTTCAGTGACAGCAACAGCAGTGTTGGTGGCTTGTATGCCGTACTTTAAATAAGCAGTTTCAGTGCACTCATTGAGATGGGAAAGAGCAGATTTGTAGCTTGCGAATAGATCATTATTATTACTGGCATGACTATATTGCCACTTGCTAATGGGTTGCTGTTCCTAAAATACAATTTGCAAAATTACATTGTTACGATTTTTGAAAATACCACCTGTTGGTTTGACTCCCAAGTTGGTGTAGAGCTTGGCTACTGAGGCGTTCGCAACCTGCATATGGGATTCCACAAGATTTTGTACTTGCATTCACACTCTCATTTCTTCATTTGGTGAGTTATAGTGAATTCTTGCTTGCTGAACCTTAAAGGAAGGATTCATCTCACACTAGACGTCTATGTTTTAAATAGATATTTGCATCCGAGCTCATTATCTGGATTTTTTTTTTTTTTAAGTTATAGTCAGTGGAGCAAGATAGGCACCTTTATGAGTTGATTCAACTAATCTAATTTAGATGTCTACTTTTCGAATGAGATGGATTACATCAGAAAGTGCTTGGAAGGAGGTTTCTACAGCTGGCTCAGATGAGAGCAGCACTGTAATTGTCTACATTTTGGCAGATAAAACCTGCCCTGAATGTCTGTGATCTTGAGAACTCTAGATGGATAACATTTTTTAATTGTAAATATTTTATTTACGCCTGCCACCTCTGCCCTACAAATGTTAACTGTTACCATTGCAAATGTTGACCTGCAGATAAAATTTTTTGCTTAAAATGGTTTCCACTGGTATGATCTAAATGACGATGTCCGTACTTTGTGTTTCTAATAGAGTAATGAAAGACTATCTGATGAGGAGTCCTCACATGGTTTTTGTTGCTACCTTAAAAAAAAAAAAGTTTTATTGTGGGTAAAGAAGTTCTAACTTAACCCTAAGCAAGATCACTGGCTGCTGTCATCAACAGCATTTATTAAAAAAACGAAATCTGTTTTTCTAGAATTCTCCAGTCAAACTCTTTTCTATTTTGGCAAGCAAAACTAGCAGAAAGGTTTGAATTATACTTGCATATTAGTCTCTCTTCTTTTTTCTGTATTTGAGCAACAAATATACTATTCTTTTAAAGGCTTGGAGTGCTGACTGACTATTACTTAGATATTTGAGGAAAACAGAACTGTTAGTGACCTAACAGATGATGTCTTCAGGGTATGTAATATAAAAAAAACTTGCGTAAATATGTACACAAAATAATAAATATAGAACTCCCTTAACAAAATTGATCTTGATGCAGAAAATCAGCTAAGTGAAGATGAGGAATGTCCAGCATAAATCCTGAATGAAGACTTTTTTTTTAAAGCTGCAACCTCACCAGAGCTGCAAATAAAATTGCCATATATTTTATTTAGATTAGAGTCTCAGATTTTTTTTCTTTTAATTTATTGGCTAGTTAGAAAAGGTCTTCAATTTTCTTCTCAGAAATTCAGAATAACCTCAACCTGAAAATTTGCAACACAGGGAGAAAAGGCACTATTCAAAAAATGTGACTATTCTGAGCCTGACACTTTAGGTTTCTGTAGAAGAGAATATGACAGCTTGGCTGGTCTTTTTTCTCATCTGTTTTGCAGGCGGGTAAGACATTCTTGAAAAGTAAAGTAAGAGAGGTTTATTTGGTTCTTTTTAAAGAAAAACAGACTCATTAATTTTTCCGAATTTCCCCCTTCATTTTCAGAAGTTTTACTACAGTTCACTTTCAATACTGTCAATCACTTTGTCTCCATTTCTTTACGTTTGTTTACAGTTTGTGGGCTTAAGTCCCATATGAATTCCTCTGCAGGGCCAGAGCTGTCCTTCTGTGTGTGTATTGGCCATGTGCAGTGGGGCCCAGGTCCTGTTTTTGGCAGGTGCTTATGGTTTTCTCTGTTGCAAAAATACCGCTTTCATAAGCACTGGCTTTCACTGTATGGGGTCACTCTAGCGCAAGGTCTGTGTTGGCTTTTGTTTAAAATGTGAAGCTGTGTAACTTCTCTGCGTTTTTGCTCTACTCTCTTCAGTTAGGTGTTTCTCGTTCTGTTTCAGCCACTTATTTTCAGTTCAGGCATCAGCTAACTGGTGGTTGCTTGTTATCAAAGTTGGTGTTCTGGTTAGATCATAGAGCCAAACTAAGGGGAGTTTTAATGGAAAAGTCCACCATAGTAGTTCAGTGGCTAGAAAGCACAGTTTTGACAGTGGCTTAATTAAATGGATGACCTCGTATGCCAGGATTTTTTTTCTGAGAAGATAACAAACACTCAGCTAAAGGTGTTTGGTGCTCCTGT
This sequence comes from Apteryx mantelli, assembly GCF_036417845.1. NCBI lineage: Eukaryota > Metazoa > Chordata > Aves > Apterygiformes > Apterygidae > Apteryx > Apteryx mantelli. The sequence continues at coordinate 26,668,160 of NC_089981.1, forward strand.
GAATGAGTGGCGAGTGGGGGGTTTGTTTTTAGTGCAAGTATAGGCAGAACAGAGATGCCACACACATCTGTGTATTTGAAGTCTTTCTCTTGTGGGCACATCCGAAGATAAAACTTTGAAAATAGGTCACTCTTTCACATAGGAGACAGCTGGAACAATCTAGTATGGATCAGTGAATGTGCTAATTTTTGCTTGGCCTATAGTTGTTGTGCAGAGGATAGGAAGTGCGTTCCTTATGATTCAGAGATTAGTTATTTCTAGAGATACCTGTCATGAATTGCATCATTCTGCTTAAAATATGTTCTTATGTTAATAATTCATATTGTGGTATGGATCATATTTTTGGGTGGAGTGAAAGGTCTAGCATTCTAATGTTATCCTTTCCTTCGCTTTAAATAATGAACCTGTCCTTGCAAAGTGTTCATACAGATTCCTGCCCTTCCCTCACCACTATTAGTTCTGCCCCACATTTGCAGCAAGGCCTGTAAATTGGAGACAGTTTAGTTTCTGTGCGTTGGCCTTATCTGCTCTGAGTGCTTTTTGTTATATCTTGATTCTCTGTTTGGTTTGTAGACACTTCAGCAAGTTTTTTCCTCTTGATATATTTGCAAATATCAATCATCAGACATCATTGGTAGCATCTGCTTGGGAAATGCCTGGAATCAAAATAATAGGGATGGTGCAAGAGAAGTTGCAGACAATGGGAAATGTTTGCCTTGTGCTTGACAAGCCTGTCATTTGCTTTCTTCATGAATATTAAATATAAAAAGTAAAGCTGACTGTTTGAAATAATGTGCTTTAGAGTACCTGTTTGTGTGTCTTTTCTAGGCAGAAATCACCTATGTCCAAGCAACAAATAAACCAAAGACCTTCAAGTATGGTCAGTGAAACATCCACTGCAGTAACTACATCTACTGTTGATACAAAGCCTTCTTCTAAGGTAAAGGAAAAAGACTATTGTTTGAGCTGGATGATTAAACCTCACTTGCTTTAAATCCAATATTATTTTATTGTTGATTTTACTAGGGCCATGAGTTTAGGCTAGAAGTCTAATAACTTACCTCAGAGAAGAGGTAATATCTTCTACCCAAGCAAAAACCTTTTGACAGCACAGGAGCACCATGTATCCACATGACAGTGTTGGATGATAATTTGAAAAAATATTGATTTAGGTGACTTACAAAGTTTGAGAGGCTCCTTAAGAGTGGAAGTTAAGTATATGTGATACCAGTATGCCAGCAAGTCATTTGGTAGTCCAGTGTATGTGGCAAAATGTGCTGCAGAATACTGGGAATTGTAATTCACAGTTCTCCTTACTTTTCTGCTACACCTTACTACTAGTTCCTCCTCTTTGTAACATCTTGGATCCTTCTCTGCAATCATGGTAGTGCGCAATTAGTGCATACAGCAAGTTCACACATGGAATGGTTAATGACAGAAAAAGCCATTATTTGGGATTGATAAAGGGCTTGTGTTTCTTACTGCACAAAATATAATGAAGTGCTGTAGTTCAAGTGTCCCCGGCTATTTTAGATGCTTCTTTGAGATTACAATAAATTACAGTATGGCAAGAATGGGAGGAGACTGGATAAAAAGAAGCAAAAAATACTGGAAGAGATAGCAGAGATATAAGATTCATTTCTTAATTTTGCCTATGGTTTTTAGACTTCTGAGATCTATTTAGCTGGAAAACTATGAAACATATTAAATAATTGAGTTGAAAAAAGGACTTTGCCAAACTGATTTTAAAGATATTTTTGTTGAGGTGGCATCACTTAAAAATCTTCTGATGTTTTGTATTGCTTGGCTGAATACTGGAGAAGAAGAAAATAATTTAATGAAAAGCTTAAAAAAATTTTTTTAAATCCAAACTTTAATAATGCAATTAAAGGTTATTGGTCCAAATGCAAAGATTGTCATGTGTCAATTCTCAATGATATTTTTATCTTCAAAGTACTAGGTGAAGTTATTGAAAGCAGTAGACTTAGTGGATTAGTTCAGTTACTTGATACGTTTGTTTGATATTCTAATAATTAGACTTACCAAGGTACTTGGGCATTTGTGTTTACTGTATTCATTCCTCTTGCTCTGATTTTCTTATTGCCAGTGTTGGAGGGGGAAGGAAGGCTTTCCTGCCCATTTTTTCCACTCTTAAAACTGACAAATTTAATGGGGGCTGGTACTCTGCTCTGAGATGGGGACTTTTCCAGTGATACAGTTCCCCAGTTGGCTTTAACTTGCCTAGGATCACACTTTTTGGCAAAAGTGTGCATCCCTCAGCCACACACTCCTGCTGCTTCCCTTTGTCAGATGTGCTTACACTGATCTGATCAGGCCTTGCAAAATAGCGAGAACAACTTCAGACTGGTGATTGAATGCAATTTACAGGGCACTCGCATGCTAGAGCTCATTCAAAGGAGATGCAAGAGCAGCGTGACTAAAAGTGAGGGTGACCCTTTCCCTCACAGCTCACAGAATATCCAGCAGTCACCTCCCAACACTTCTTCAACTGATCTGCCTCTGGTCTCTGCTCCTATTTGGTTTGCAGTCTGGTGGAAGCGTGGTCACATGTGCTTCTGGCAGACTCCTGCATGCAGCATTTTTTAAAACACTGCAGCTTTAGACTTTGAATAGAGCTTTCGTAGAGGACTTGCCAGTGCTTTTCTTCTCCACCAAGTTTTGTTTATGTGATCCATCCTGCTATGGACCCTGAGGAAATACTTCACTGGAGTTTTAATTAAGACAGAGAACCAGAGTCTTTCTCATATATACTTTGTCATCTTATTGCATCTGTTGGAATCACTCCCCTCATTCTGTGGGGTCAGAAACAGATCTATTAAAATCCTCCTCAGCCCAACATATCAAATTAATTCATGTTAATCAGCAAAAAGAATGAACGCTGTAAAGTGAGTAACCTGTGTCTCCATTTCAAGGTTGATTTTTGGCATACTGAGAGTGGACTTTAAGATCCATTCACCTGTTTTCTAAATGTTTTTTTCCATTAATTCCGTAATGATTCTTCTCAAAGAGTGTGTCTCCAGATACAGACTGGAGAGACGCTTATGAAGAGGGAACCATGTTCTGTTTGTCATGGGAAAGGTCTCTAGCTTCTTACAGCTGATTATTGTGTTTTATGAAGTACTTTCTGTAATGACATTTGCAGGACAGAACTATGAACTTACCCTGTGTAGTTATAGGATGGGTATCCGAGCCAAATTTCGACTGGTTTTATACATTACTGTGTGCATGCGTGCATTGAAGTAGTACTGAATCAGAAAGTGCAGGAACTGGTACATGGCTTTCTTCTGCAGGAAGTTGACAGCTAAGAATTGCTACATTTTGGGTTGGGGTGGGGGAGATAAGCTGTCAGCTGCACAGCAGTTTTGTCATTCTCAGTTCAAGATGCAAGAGGTGCAGCTGTCTAACTTGCTCGTTGCAGCATTAGGGTCTGAACTTGAATGGAATAAAACCTTGAAAATGAAAAGTAACTGTTTGAAAAAAGAATTTGACGTGTTCTGTCCAACAATGTCAGTTGTGCATTACTCAAGGAGAAGAGCATGTTGGAAAGAAGAAAAGATAACAAAAATGAGGCTTATCCATATCAAACTGTCATTATGTTTCTTTGACATGCATATAAATATGTAAGTTTTCATTTTCTAAGACACCTGAGAAGGACATTTTTGCAGAATATTTTAAGTTAGGAAAAGACTAATGCAGCATAGATGAACAGTTTAAAAAAAATTTTTTTATATTAACTTTTTATTACAGGCATTGGAAGCAAGGCCCGACACTCAGTATAAGTTAACAGAATGAAATGATTAATTCTATGGAAGATATGGAAATTTTAATTATACAATGCACGATAAAATGATTTCTGCTTTAATAGAGGTAGTATATTGATTAAGGATATGCAGTCTGAGGGACACTTTTCCCCCTCCCATTTAGTAGAAATTGTTTGGTCTTTGGATTTTTAAGTTTCTGTTCAAGTAAGTCCAAGGATTGCTGTTCTATATTGTGGTCCGTAACTGTTATGACTGTATCACTGCAATTTACTTTGGAATCATTTAAAATTAAATACAGTCAGAGAATCCTGACTGTATTTAATCCAGAGTGCTCAATCACTGAAAGGGGATTTGTTGAAATAATCAGATTTAAACCCTGCTGTAAGGCTGGTTCAGCTATACTTTAACTGTTTCTCAGTTCAGTCAGCCTTTAAAAAAGAAGAAGAGTCCTGTCTTGGATTCTTCGCAGGATAAAAACAAGGAGGAAAAATAAGGAAACTGAATTCTGTAAATTTTGTATATTGATTTCTGTTAGGGTGCAAAGCATAGGTTTTGGCTTTCAGAGCCTTCAGAGGTTTGGTCCTCACTATTTTAAATGAGCCTTGTAACGCAGGAGTTGCATCTAACATTTGCAACTCATGGTAGGGTGGCAATAGTTCTTAGAATGGAATCTTGACTGTATTAATTACTTTTAATTTTTCCTTTAAAAAATGCATGGTTTGGCCTGATCCTCATGATACATCTTCATGTTTGTTTAAAGTGGTATTTGGACATGGATACACAAATAATAATTTGAAATATTTTAAAGTAGCAAGCAGAATCCCAAATGCCTTATTTCCTTCTTCCTTTTGTGTCAGACATGCTGCTTATTGGTCTATGGCTAAGTACAGAGAGAGGTTTTGTGGTCAAGACTGACACTGTGATTGCACAAAGCTAGCACTCTGCAGTCAGGTTAGCTGAGCATTTTGGCACAGATATTGGTTGTCTTGTACCCTGTCCTGGTCATTGCCACCCCCCTCGTATGGACAGCTGAATGGCGTGTGCATCTGCTTGTAAACCTGCGGCTGTTCAGTCTGGCCTGTTAAACTAATCTTGGTTTCAGTTTGCTTTAATATGCTACGTGTGAACTAAAATCACAGAATCACAGAATCACAGAATCGCTGAGGTTGGAAGGGACCTCTGGAGATCATCTAGTCCAACCCCCCTGCTCAAGCAGGGTCACCTAGAGCACATTGCACAGGATTGCATCCAGGCGCGTTTTGAATATCTCCAGAGAAGGAGACTCCACCACCTCTCTGGGCAACCTGTTCCAGTGCTCTGCCACCCTCACAGTGAAAAAGTTTTTCCTCATGTTCAGATGGAAGCGTCTGTGTTTCAGTTTGTGCCCGTTGCCTCGCGTCCTGTCGCTGGGCACCACTGAAAAGAGTCTGGTCCCATCCTCTCGACACCCTCCCTTCAGATACTTGTACACGTTGATAAGATCTCCTCTCAGCCTTCTCTTCTCCAGGCTAAACAGGCCCAGCTCTCTCAGCCTTTCCTCATAAGAGAGATGCTCCAGTCCCCTAATCATCTTTGTGGCCCTTCGCTGGACTTGCTCCAGTAGTGCCACATCCCTCTTGTACTGGGGAGCCCAGAACTGGACGCAGTACTCCAGATGTGGCCTCACCAGGGCTGAGGAGAGGGGGAGGATCACCTCCCTCGACCTGCTGGCAACACTCCTCCTGATGCACCCCAGCATACCATTGGCCTTCTTGGCCACAAGGGCACACTGCTGCCTCATGCTTAACTTGGTGTCCACCAGCACTCCCAGGTCCTTCTCCGCAGAGCTGCTTCCCAGCAGGTCAACCCCCAACCTGTCCTGGTGACTGGGGTTATTCCTCCCCAGGTGCAGGACCCTGCACTTCCCTTTGTTGAACTTCAGGAGGTTCCTCTCCGCCCACCTCTCCAGCCTGTCCAGGTCTCTCTGAATGGCAGCACAGCCCTCTGGCGTATCAGCCACTCCTCCCAGTTTTGTATCGTCAGCAAACTTGCTGAGGGAGCACTCTGTGCCTTCATCCAGGTCATTGATGAAGAAGTTGAACAAGACTGGACCCAGTACTGACCCCTGGGGGACACTGCTAGCTACAGGCCTCCAACTAGACTCTGTGCCACTGATCACAACTCTCTGAGCTCTGCCATTCAGCCAGGTCTCAATCCACCTCACTGTCCACTCATCTAACCCACACTTCCTGAGCTTGTCTATGAGGATGCTATGGGAGACAGTGTTAGTTCAGTTGTGGATTGCTGTACTGTTGAGTCCTCTCTTACAGAGGCAGGTGTCTGTAGGAGACCTCTGGTCAGAAAGCTGAAAGCAAGAACAGTTTTAGTAATGCCAGTTAGTGCAAGCCCTGGACAGTTGGGCTGTTCAGATGATCTCCAGTGTAGCACTGGAACACCAGTAAATCTTGTTCAGACTCCCCCTGAGAAGTCAGGTAGGTCATTCTTGGGGGAAGTCCATACTTAGTGTTCTTCCTATCTCCTAAGTGTCAGTGCATTTCACAGAGGAATGTGGCCTGTAGCTCACCTGACTTCTCAGTAAAGCAGCATGCTGCTTCCTATTAAACCAACCTTGGCAAATCTACCTGGTAAAGTCTGCCCCTTGATATCTCCATACAAGCTTTAAATCTATATTACTGTTTTATATTTTACACGTAATATGTTTTAATACAAATAAAAGTTTTAGCTTTTAGCTAATTATTGCTCTTTTCTTAATTCTGCGTTAACATATGTGTTCATGTCTACTGAAATGTGTGAAATTTAGTACAGGTAAGGAAACCCTGGACTCCAGAAAAATTAACGTAATTCATTCATTTTTGTGTTATCGTATATTGCTAGAGCTTTATATGATTATTTATGCTGTCTTCTAGTCCAGATGTTGCCTGGCAGGCAGAAACAATACATGGAGATATTTTTATGGTATCATCCTTTGCGTATGACAAATGTGCTCGTTTCCAGAGCCGCTGTTTGTCTCCAGCTGACAGAGCACCAGTACCCTGACCAGCTGACAGAAATTTGAACAAAGGAGACATTGGAGAGGCATTGTAGGGAGAAGACAGAATGAATCTGCACAGCTTTTTCCTTGGAGAAACCAGGTGTAATTGTAAAGGTGGTTTGTTCACCTCAGGTTCCTAAAACAATTGCAATAGCAAACTGCGCTGAGGAAAATAACAGATTATTCATCCAGAGATTCTTGTTGTCTTTTTCATGGACTTGTAGACGTTCCCTGCTTGTTTTAATATTGCTTTGCCTGTATGAGTCAAAACTGGGGTTGCAGTAAAACACAAACCATTATATAGTCCTCGTGATTTTCACTTACTGTGCCCTAGGTGTCTTCCTTAGCAACGTCACTCTACATCTTCTCCTTTTGTTTGCAGGATCAAAGTCCAAGCATCTCATTAAGCTGCCTACTTTATTTGAGTTTAAACAGGAGGGGGGAGATAGGAAAGAGCAAGCGCAGAATTCAAGTACATGAACTCCTGTGCATGCAAGAGCCTCGTACCACATTGCAGAGAGAGACTTGCAAACAGTTCTTGTAGTGCACTCAAAAATACTTTTGAAGTGCAGTGAAACAACAGCTGTTTTCAGACTTTAGTCGCCAGGGCTGTTGCTCTTCAGCTAGGAGCTGGAAGATCTTTCTGGCACTGATATGTTGATGAGAATGGGAACCTGACTTTGCAATGTTGTAAATGTTATTGTCTGTTTACTTGCCCTTGCAAATGCTATAAATACTCTGTTACTGTGTAATGAAGTATGAATTATTGCAGTGAAGTTGTTTGCGGCATGAAATGTGCCTCCAGTACAGTTTTAAAAAAATACTGCTACAGTATACTACTTTACAGGTTGTGAAGGCTGGAAGCAAAGTTCATAGCTTTGGAAAGAGGGAGCAAGCTATCAGGAGGAATCCTAATGTTCCTGTTATAGTAAGAGGCTGGTTACACAAACAGGTATGCATGTAATCATCTGTTTCTGTCTATGTATTTCAATATAATCCTCAAATTGAAGCAAGTGTCTTTCAGGTAAGAGTGAAAAAACACAGTCTGCATGCTAGCAATGCAGAGCAGCGTTTGGAACTCCCTGTCCTCCATAAAGAGTGGCTTGTGCTCAGCCAGTAGGAAAACCAAGTTTTACATATGGGTTTGACTCAGAAGCGGAAACAAAGATAAATGTATACTGCTATAATGGTTAAATGTTGAGGCTATAACTTTATTGTCTAAATCTGAATATTTTCCCTGTTTTATCCTGCTGGCTTGCTGCCATGCTGATCTCGTCTCCCTCAGAATGCACTATAAACCTGCGGATGACTGTGAAGGCCTTACTCTGTCTGCATGCTTATGCCCTTGTACCCTGGTCAGAGGCTTTAGTTCCAACTCGTTTGTCTTTTGTTCTCCAGAAGCAGGAGGGATAAGATGAAGGGAGACAGGGACCTTTTCACCACACTATGCTGTCACCCAGACCAGTGTGCAGACAAAGGCTGAATTATAGGATTTCAGTCAGTGCGCAGAATTTTACAACTGTTGCATCCTGAACTCTTAAAATGACAAAAGCACATCTTTGGATGCAAAAAGTAAATAAAGCCATTTGCTGGATGAGAAAAATACTTTTCTCCTTCAAATTTGACAGTCAGTGTCCACTAGATTATCACCAGAGATCCAGCAGCTAAATTAGGGGCTGAGAAAGAGAAGGCTGAGATGTGAGGTTTACAGTTATGATTCTACATACACAGGAAATGTCAATTGCTGACAGCAATTCACTTCCTCCTGCATGGAGATCTATGTTCCACCATCAGTTCTGTTGACATCCACTACCCAAGTCCATTAGTTTTCAGGACAGAATCAGAGCTCAGACATAATATGTGTTGGCAGCATTGTAGCATGAAAAAGGACAGGGAAGAAAGTTGTTGCATACTTAATATGGCTGCAAAAAGAAGAATAGTATATATAACACTCTGTCAAAGCCTAACTCAGTTTAATAGGTTGTACTTAGGTTATGGTCTGACAATTTTACAATCTTCACAATTAATTTCAATATAAGTATTACTCATTTTGCCAAGCTGATATATATTATAAGTATATATATCTCAATGAGCATGTTAAATTATACTTCATTTAACCTTGCGCATTGTGCACCCTATTTTATTTTTTAAGGGATAGTTGATTACACTGTTTTAGCTATAGGCAGCATATGGGAAATTAACTGTAGGATTACAGGGGATCATTTTCTGAAATGTGCGGTCATACTTTGGGCCTGTGCAGTGATTTTTATTTTGGTCTAAAAGCAGTCCTTGTTGGAGTTTGTGCCATCTGGATACATACTTCATTTCCTCATTGCTGAACAAATCAGTCTAGAAAAAATATGTGCCAGTTGTGTATAAGGTTAAGATGAATGCTCCTTGGGTATGAGTTTAATGATTTAATAAAAATTGTCAGTTTGAATATTGTATCCTGGGTGATGATTTTGTAGTTGAATGTAGCTTTCTTAATACACATTTTGCTAAAATATAAAACACTTTTTTTTGTTGTTGTTGCAATTAATACCATACTCAGGTAAACTTCTGGTAAGCCGCTGACTGGTACAACACTGTACGATTAGATGCTAGCTTTTTTTAAATGAAAAGTATATCACATTTCTTGCATTTCAGGATAGCTCTGGAATGAGATTATGGAAAAGACGGTGGTTTGTGCTTGCTGATTATTGTTTGTTTTACTACAAAGGTGAGTAGGTGATACAAGATCTTTCGAATTTGTAACAATTTACCTGTTCAAACCACGTTGTAAGAATAAACTAACTTAATTCTTCAGATACAGTCAGGTAGTTTGAGAAGATGGATCGTGAAACTATGATTTACCCTTATCTTTTTAGTGTGCAGCAAGTTTCAGGCCAGAACTTGGGATCAAGAGCATGCTGTATGATCTTTCATCGCATAATGTATCTTTGTTTTATGCCAAGATTTACATTACAAAATATTTGGCAGCAATACCAGTTTAAGATTTTTTCCCATCCTTGTTCTGCCTTGTGTTGCCTACTTGCTGGAGCCTGCACAACTAATTTTGAGAATGCACTGCAACTCGATCAGGGAATTGATTCAACTTTGAATTGAGGGATAATGTGAGAGTGGGAACTCTGAAGCCAGCATTTCTACCAGAAAAGGTTAGATGTAATCTTAGTCTGAACCAGGAATAATGGCATAATATTACATAGGGCTATTGTGAAGTTTCAGATATTGTATTGCATGTTACAATTCTTGGAAAGCATTACATGAATGCGGAGCGCTAATTCGTATTTGTAGCTTCTGCATTGCTGCTGCTTATCACTTTAGAGCCAGTAGTAATGGAGGTTTCTTCATTATAGTAGTTAGCCTAGATATAGAATGCTAAATGCAAAGTCTGTCATGTTATACAGACTGTTACAGTTCGTATGTCACAACAGGCTTTAACAGAAATTTTATTCTGGAAACTTATTCTTCTGTCTAAATCTTAAAAAAAAAAAAAAAAAAAAAAAAAAAAAAGAGAGAACAAACAAAAGCAACACCCCAAACCTGCTTGGTTTAAAATATTTCAGTATCATTTCTTTAAAATTAAAGCATTTCTCTATTTATTATTGGTAAAGGGTCATAGGAAAATAGAGGTTAGAAGAGACTTCAGGAGGTGTCTAGTTCAACCTCCTGCTCAAAGCAGGGCCAGGTTGCTCGGGGCTTTCTCCAGCTGGGTCTTGAAAACCTCCAAGGATGGAGACTGCACAACCTCTCTGGGCAGCTTGGTCCACTGCTTCCCTGTCTTCATGGTGAAATTTTTTTTTCTTATTTCCAGTCTGAACCACTCTTGTTTCAACAACATGCCCATTGTCCTTTGTCCTCCTGTCATGTACCCCTGGGTGTCCATAGGGCATATGCACTGTTTCCCCACTGAAGAGTGCAGTGAATTAGATTTTATTTATTTATTTTTTATTCAACAGACAGCAGAGAAGAATCTGTTTTGGGTAGCATACCGTTGCCTAGTTACGTAATATCTCCTGTTGGACCTGAAGATCGCATAAATCGCAAATTTTCTTTTAAGGTACAGTTATAAGCTTATTAGCTAGGCATATTTTAAAATGTTTATTTGTGTGAGAAAAGATGCTGTTATATGCAGAAACATCTGCTTTTCTAAATTTTTTGGAAATCAGACAGGTTTATTGACTGCCTATTCAAATGTGACATAGCACTTTCTTGTTACTAATAGATTGAAATTCATCCCTCTGTTTCTAGGTAAGTGTCTTTAGAACTTTATAATGTTTCTGTGAGTACAGATCCTTTTTCTAAAATCAGAAATTAATATTGATAACTTGTTCCAGTGCTGTTTTATGAATTGAAAGAAATTTGATTTTTCTTTATAGAGTACTTGATCTCATAGTGGACTGATTGTCTGTTTTTTAATAATACAACAAGCTCGATTTTGGCAGCTAAAAAAAAAAGACAGTATTGTGGCTTTTGATGTATAATTTACTCATTTAAAGGGGAAAAAAAAGCCTGACTTCTTTTCTCCTTTCTTCTTTGGGAACTATAGTAGTCCTAAGTGACATTCAGTAATTTTTTGCCTATTTTTTAAAATAAAAATACTTTTGTGTGATATAGTTTATATTTTTTAAATTATTTTGAATTGGATAATTTACAGTTTGTTCTATTCATAATTTCAAAAAGGTATGAAAATGAAATAAAGCATACATACCTTCTTGACAGTGGAAAAACCTGCCTCCGATTCATTGTCTAAGCTGTAACACTAAGGCAAATTTTAGAAACTTCAGTGTATGCTGCAAACTTAAATTATACCAATACTTGGAGCAGAACCAGTTTTTCTATCAGGCAAATGAACTATGAATTAAAAAAAAAAAAAAGTTTTTCAATTCTAGATCACTTATACCTGATCAAAAAGGAAACTTTCTGTTTTTATCTGCGCAAAAGTCACAAAAACCATCCTCTCATCTTGAACTTTCTCTTGCATTTTGATTTTTGTGGAGCTTTAAAAATCCAGACTGCTTTTTGTTCCGCTGGGTTTTATTTTCAAGTGGATAATGGTCTGAAATTTATTAAACAAATATTGACTTGAGAAATGCATTTAAAAAAAGATCCAGTGCACTTTCTGGAAAAGTTTATTGTACTTTTTCAAATGCATTAAAGGTGAGATAAGAGGACAAGCTACAAAGGAACCTTTTACTCCAATATTTAATGAGTGTGGTTCATAAAGCCCTCCTCTTTTAGAGCCTTTTCCTAGGAAAAAGCACATACTGAAAGAGGAGGACCCAATGTATGTCTAGACTTCTATATCTCTCAAATAAGTGTTAGTACAGAGTGGGTGAGGAGATAAAGAAAATAGCAATAGTATCTGTTTTAATCTAGTTGTTTTGGAGTTTAAAAAGGCTTTTTATTTTCTTGGAAGAATATTTGTAAATGTTAATCAAAAGTAGGTTAGGGTTGTTAACCAGTTCAACACTATCAATGAGAAAGGGGGGGGTCTCCCCGCCCCCCCCCCCCCTTCTATCCATGTATATGTACATAGGTATTTTTCAGATGTCATGTTCTGTAGGCAGGCTCTCAAATCACTGCTGTGTTTGCATGCAGAATGGAATTCATGCTTGTGATTATGGTTAACCATTTTCAGAAGCAATTAGACTTCCTTTCTAAGTTCCTTCTCAAATGGCCTAAGATTTCATTCCTATATGAGCTTTAGCGAGTGTTTGCTCTGAGTCGTCTTCTGAAAATGAGGATAGCCAGTAACCTGGGACTTTCAATGTAAGGCTCATTACAGAAAAAGTTGATAGAGAAATAGGGAGATTATAGCAAAAAAGCTTTATGCTAGAAAAATAAGAAATCCACAGCATATATTTCATGTATTAGAGTTTGTTGGGCTGATGTTGACTCTGCTTTAAGTGATTGATGATTGAGGAGTGCAGGCTTGGTGTTGCTGTGGTCATTTCATTTAAAATTGATTTCTACAGCGTTAGGAGGACTTTGTAGGATTTCTGCAGCATGGATCACACCTAATGCTGAAATTCCACGCTTCTGGCATTAGCGTCGGGCATGCAGAGTAGCGGGAGCATGGCCTTGCTGAAATTCTATCACTCACCAGCCATTACATTTATCTAATCTCTTAGGATACTTTGATATCCAGAGCATAGATGGACATTCTGTCTCATGACGTAGTACAGACAGAAATAGAAAACACAAGAAGATTAAGCCCAACATAAAGATAGGACTTTCACATATAAGTCCTGAGTGGGTAGGAGAATGTGCCATGTCACATTTTACATATGGCCCAATCATTTATTCAGATTTTTGTAAGCTGCTTGTTATGATAGAGGTCTCAGCTTCTATTTTAAATGGCTATTTTCAGTAACAATGAATTTCTGAAGCTAGGAAAGTAGCCAAAGTTTGGGGGGAGGGGTAAATTGCCAGGATTTTTTTAAAAGAAGAAAATTTACCTGGCAAATACATTAATGTCTTTTGTATGTGATTCAGTTAGGAGAAGGTTTTTAAAATATGTTCTTACTAGGATATATGTTAAACCCTGGAACTGTTTAAACTGTACACTGTAGAAGTTCTAAAAATTCTGGTGCTTTAATGATCCCCTACAGCCTGAGCTCAGGATTTTGCATCTCTCGGAAGGCTTTTACAATGACATGCCAGTAGATCTGCATATAGGGTGTTCAAATGCATTCGAAACCTACTTTGAATTGTAGCAGTATGTGTGTTAAATTGTTTTGTTTAGAAGTTTCATTTTTAAGTGTCCTTCTTGACAAATTTTTCACATTGTTTATTTGTCCCAAGCAAAGTGCTATAACTAGCCATAAGCTACTGTCATTAAGTTGTATGATGGCCTTTTGGGACTCAAGATCCTTACTTGCATATTTAGTTCACTAGCTAACATATTACAGATATCTAATTAATCTAATCACTGTATTTCTTTATGTTGTAGTTTTTTGTCAATATAAATGTGAGGTATCCCAAATTCTTTGTACAGTTTTTACTGTGAAAAAGCTTGCACAACAGTAATACATAGCTGGAAATATTTCCTATGACTATAAAGTACAGTAAATTCTCTATTAGTCATACAACAGTTCTTAAAGTATTATCAGTTTATGAAGGTTAATGGCATTGCAGTCTCTTTAGAAGCCTTATTGCCTTCAGTCAGAAAAATTATTTTTAATTGATCTTATATGTGTTAGGAATACTGGAAGTAAATTCATTTATACGAATCTGACATTAATACAAACTGAGAAAATTGGAAGGCCTATCAACATCTTCAGTAAAGAAAACAGCTAAACTTCATGGAAGGACCATGGACACAAGTATGCGTTTGCATTTAGGAACACACCTTGCTACCAAATCAAGTCAATGAAGGAGGCTCTGACATTTCTGTAAGGGGTAGGAGATAACACTGGAGTTACCCAAACACTCCTTACTTTGATACTACCTTTTTAAATTTTTATTTCAGAAATTCACCCTGGCAATGTGAGTGCATTCAGAGCTGAAGATGCCAGGCCAAATCTTTATTTACAAGAGATGCTACTGCGGCTTGTTTTTAAATGTCTTTTCATTATTGACACACCAGACTTACTAATGGAAGTATCTGTTCATGCTTAGACCTGCTGGGACCAGGGCAAACCTCTTATCCTTGTTTGCTTGTGATCTTGCTGTTCTTCCCAAAGTCTTTGTTGACAGTTTTGTTCTTTTATGTGTTCTGGAGCATTTTTGTTTCCTAAGGCTCCCATATTGTTTATAAAACTTCTAGGAGTCTAGGGAGTCAGCGGAAGAAATGTCAAGTGCTAGAAAATTAAGAGGCACCATTTTAGTATTTTAAAGAGAGGAGGAAAGGTCCCAGCTTCTAGAACACTTGAAAAACCTCAGTGTTATTTGGAATGAAAGATGAGTTGGATTTTAGTGTGCTGTTGTGTTGTATAGTAAAGGGATGGAGGAGTATTTCAATTTTTGTTTGTAAATGTTTCATAAATTTCAAACTTCAGGAGAAAGGAGCATTTGCTGTATTTTTATAGCTTATTAGAACTGCCCTTACTTACTGCATATTTTTCTTAGTATTGCCTTTTGTTAAGTATTTTCCTTGAAAACATGAATCTCTTCATGATTTTAACCTGTTTAACTTTTTGTCCTTGTCTTGTCCTATTGATTTACTCTTGGGGTTTACTGTCCATTTCTCCTTCTGTGCATTATGGGAGAGAGACTGCTTTTCTCAGTCTATCCACATTAAGGCATCTGAATGCATGAATAGGTACCGATATTATTTTTTCTGTGTGGTGTGTATGGTGTATGTGTGTGCATGTGCTGTGTTTTAGGCTTTTTAGTATGCTGTAGTCATCCTAATAGCTACTGCTTTAATTTAAAAAAGAGTAGCCTCTGTGTCTACTAGTGGTGACAGCTACAGGACATGAGCACAAATTTGCTTCCTTACCTCTTAGATGTACTACTAATAAATAACTGAAATATATTTGAATTTTCCTTTAACCAGCTTTATATGTTAAGAACTGCAGAATACCAGGTTTGTTGATAGTGGCACAACACCTCCATTATCTCTTCTGAAGCTATGAATGTTTCTGGCCATGATAGCTTCAGTCTCTCGGGGGAGAATGATGCAATATACTTTGCATTTTTATACCATTTTCACCTGCAGTCCCTTAGGCAATGCTTTTAGTTATGTTTATCATGCACCACTGAAAGAGAACATGAAAGGCAGACTGATCATGTTGATACAGGTGAATTAGGACAGACAGCTGTTAAATCCATTTATTAATGTGATACTCTCCACAGTAGTTTTTCAAGAAGTATTTAACCAATGAATGCTGGGACTCTGTTGCGTAATCCACAGGAGGGTATAATAATCTGCTTTGCTGTAGGAGTTGCTTCACTTCTGGATTATAGCATCTTCTTCTCTAGACTCAAAGTGGTCTGTAGAGGAAGCCTGTAGTCATGAGGTCTACCTAAATCACTGATTTCCTTTACTTCTGGATTTGCCACTTTCGGTCTGTTCTTGTACTGTATGTTAATCATAAATTTTAGTGAATTAAATCCTATTTGTTTTGAGCAAACCTAAACCTCAGTAGTGGTCTCAAGATGGCAAAAAAGTGTGTGTGGGGGGGGAACCCAAACCCAAAGAACTCGGTGAACCAGCTGGTCAGTCATATAAGAAAAAAGTCCTGTCTGATTCCTAAATACACAATTGATCAGACCTGCTTTTTCGTAAAGGTATGTCCTGTTTTCCTGTCTTAGGGTAGCTAACGGGGGGGGAAGGGAGAAGTCATCTTGTTTGCTCTTGTCGCCAATGGTGTGGGGAAGCAGAGACTCTTTGGAGCAGAGGCTAGTCTTGGGCTTCTGTACCCCCCCTCCTCATCCTCCTCTTCCTAGCTGGCTGTTGTGCTGCAGCCTGGTCCGCCTTCCCGCTGCAGGTGTGATGGCAGTCAGGGGGCTTACCTGGGGGAGACCATGTACCACCAGCATCGGAAGGAAACACGGCTTCCTTGCTTGAGATACGCATGTAAAGGGATGAAAGACCGCGTTTCACACATTTGTAAGGAGAGGCTGCAAAAGAGAGGGAGTAACTTTTCCTCAAAACTTAAAGCACTGTAATAGTAAGCAAATTTTTGCTCTTCAGTATGGTTGTTCTGTATCTCTAACATTATGCCAATTTGGGAAATTCAGGTAAATAGCTGAAATTACATCACTTAGGGAGGCCTGCACCAAATTCAATAGCCAAGGTGTTGTCAGAACTATTGCTGTGTTTCTGAAGTCATCTATGACTGTAGAGTGTTTTTCAATTTGGAATAATGAGGGGGAGATGATTCCATCAAAATAAAAAGACTTGCCATTTAGGGAAGATACACAAAATATATTTGACCTTTAAAAGATGTAGCTTAATTAAAAAGTTGAGATATTTTTTCCTTTTTAAGAAAACAACAATGCTGTTGCAAGAATGTTTTGAGCCATTAGCTTTTGTTTCTGATAATAGTTTTAGATTTATTAAAAAAATAGATAAATAAAACAGTTTGAATTACTCAAGTCCTTAAAGTATTGCTGCAAGAGCTTTCAAGCTGAGTATATTGGCTTCAATTTTTTGAAAATCGATAAAGAAAGGAATCTCTTCCTATTAATTCTATTAGCAGTAGTGGACAACATCAAAAACACGTTTGTAAATTCACTTGTAGGAAATGTAGTCAAGTGTTTCAGGACTGGTATGACTTAATATATCCCTTATGTAAGAAGTGTGGATGAGATTTAAACTTAACTGCCATAGGATTCTGAAGACATTCCATATTGAACATGTTTATAATATCCTGTGCATAATGACAGTAATATTTAGTTGTTTAAACATACTTAAAGGAATTTCCAAGTACCTCTAGTTTTCAGTGGAATTTCATGGAATATTTGGTGTGCACAGATATGTGTCTGTATCTTATGTGCTTTGATAATTCCAGCAGTATTACTAACTTTATCAGTAAATCTTGTAATTTTGCAGCTAATATAGATGTTTAAGTGCATGCTTTAACCAAAAGATCTTAACATGCAATATAATCATGTCTTAAATAAGCAGTTTAATTGCTTGAATTGGAAGATTTTTTCCATGTTTTGGCTGAATAAATTTATGTATGAAATGAGCTGGGAAAATTGGCTCACTTATGCACATCTCAGTGAGAATTTCTTTGATTTGTTTTGTATGGTATTTACAGCAAATGAAACATCAGTTAAAAGAAAATGTAAAGCTGAAAATCCCTTCTGAGAAAAACAGAAGTACTGCACTGTTAGCTTAATAGTATGAAAAAGAAGTCAAGGAATTTAAGTAAAAATTAGAGTACTGTTATATTTGAGTTTGCTGCATTACAGCCAGTTGTAGTGTAGTAATTTTACCCTGAATTCAAGAAAACACTCTAAAAATCTATAATATTTTTAAAGGTATCGAGAAAAGCTGTAATAAATTTTCTGAGGAAAAAATGATAACGCTGCCTGATTTTTTTTTTCCTTTTTTCTTTTTTTTCGTCTATACAGGCTGTTCACACAGGAATGAGGGCATATATTTATAATAAGAATTCTGTTATTGGCTCTCAGGCAGAGCATTCAGGGATGCGGACGTACTACTTCAGTGCAGATACGCAAGAGGATATGAATGGCTGGATCCGGGCTATGAATCAAGCTGCCCTTATGCAAACACGCTCTTCACTGAAAAGGCAAGTTCAGTATACCAACTCTTAATTAAAAAAAGCTTGTCAAAAACCAGAATGGTGGTGAATTGTAAAAGTGATATTTTTAAATGTGTACATGGAACGTACTCCCATTTTAAAGAAATAATATCTTTTAATGTAGATTCTGCAACTATTTATTCTGTTGCAGATTAGTCAATTGACACAAGCTAACCAATAAAATCCAGTGCTTGATCTTTGTATCCATGTAGAAATTTTGTGCCAACATGGTGACATTTGATGATATGGATTTCTTTTTTTGTTCCTTTTTTTTAAGGGAATTTCAGTTAAACCGTTGCAATTTTTGTGAGCATATTCATATACCTGCAACAGCCAAATGGCGGACATAGGGAAGATAGGTAAAAGGGAAAAGACAGAGTGGTGATTGTTTCAAATGAGGGTTTAGAACTAGGATTAAAATGGTGGTAAGAGGGAAAAGAATGTTAAAGATGGGCAGATAGTAAGTGCTTAGGTTTATGTTTATTAACTCTTTTATGCAGGTATTAACTGCTAATTTTTGGCTTGCTGGCCTGCCTTTAGTACCTGTAAGAGTTCTATGTTTTTCTCTAAGTAGAAGAAAGCACTGCTATAAAAGAAGGATGTCTATCAGTATTACTTAGCTCTAGAGGCGAACAAATTCAGCTGTGTCTTTATGTGCTTCCAATTTGTTCTTTTCCTTAAAATTGATTTAACCTTCTTCATGTTTTCACTTTGGGAATATATATTTTTTTCATACTACCCATTGTGAAGGAAGACGCTGTACTGTGAGGAAACCCTACTTTTAACCTGGGGCTCTGAGAATTAAAATGCCATGATGCAGTTTCTCAGTGTACCTTGCACTAGTGCTTGCTTCTGGCAAATCTGTAGTATAACACAAGCAAAGGATCAACATCAGTTCCAGAGCTTTGCATTTTCTTGTCCTAAATAATTCTCGAAGCTGTTATACTTGTCTGATTTTGTATTAAGAGTCTTCTT
Organism: Apteryx mantelli; assembly: GCF_036417845.1. Lineage (NCBI taxonomy): Eukaryota > Metazoa > Chordata > Aves > Apterygiformes > Apterygidae > Apteryx > Apteryx mantelli. The sequence goes on from NC_089981.1 coordinate 26,687,170, forward strand.
TTGGTTTTAATTTCAATTGCAAATAACATTTAATCCTGTATGTATGTTTCTTTATGTCCTTTTTAAGGATAGAAGTAATTGAAAGAAAAATCAGGGAGGCCTAGTGTATTATTAAGTATTAATCCAGTATCCTTAATCCAAGGAGACTATTCATTTTGAGACACTAAAATAGATTGAAGTGAAAACAATTCTTTCATGGAACTTGCTCAGAATTTACCTTCCTTAAAGTGTTAAAGAAGCTGAACTTAGTTTCAGGAAAGATGAGTTGCTACTTGGAGATCAGTGATACTCTATTAACTTGTCAGAGGAAAAAATGTTGTAGAGAAACTTATGACTATAAGGAGACAAGGAAGTTGCAAGTGAAGCTGATTACTTTTCAAAAGCAATGTTAAAACTTGTGGTACCCTTAGACATTTTATAGTGTGTTGTAAGTTTAAACTACTATCAAAAGAATTCTATAGAATTTTTGAAAGATTTAGAAGATAAGGCAAATAATTAAACTAGTGTGCATGGCCACGTGTTTGGAGTGAGCGCTGCTGCGTGGGTGCTTTTTTGTAGGAATACCCCCCAAATAAGAGATTCCTGGGTCAATGATAGTATTGTTCTGTCCCCTTGGCCAGAAATGACCAATCCCTAAGGCATCTACAGAAGCCTGAAGGGCTTTTTTGACTTTGAGATGAACAGTTGGCAGGGTTTTTTGTTTTGTTGGCTTTTAATACTTCCCAGGATAGGAAGGTCTGTCTTCTGTATAGTTGTTTATAAACAGCATTACACAAGTTGAACACTTCTGTTGTACAAAATTAGTATTTTTGGTTTATTTTTACAGATGCATATGAAAGATTGCTGTTTCCTTGATAGCACGATAAAGACAACTTTTGTCTAATTGGATAACAACTGAGTTTTACTGAGCACATCTATCTTAACATACCTCTATCAAACTTATCACAGCCTGGAAAGGTTGCTTTTGTGTGTGATCCTTTTTAAAATATTAACAAGACCACATCAACTTTTCACAATTAAGCGTGTTCATTACCAGCACCTATTTTCTTTTCAGAGAAACTGAAAAAGTGGATCAGCAAGCTGTTCCCCAAGCCAATCATGTGGATGCCTGCAAAGAGCTTGTGAAGGCAGAGATTACAGATTTAAAAGAAAGTTATCAAAAATCAGCAGAAACATTTGGATACAATAAGCGTGAAGAGATAAGAAGAGAAAAAGAGGAGGAGGAGCGTTATATGCACAGAAAAGAAACTCTGGAAGCTAAGAAAGGAAAGGCCAAGCATGCATTAACAGAAGCTGATTCATTATTTCCAGATTTAACGAGTGCACCTCGGTCCCAAGTAGCTCAGCCTCAGCCAGTTGAGAAGAGTGGAACGCTTCCGAGCTCATTAAATGTGAGCGCTGGTCTAGTGGAGCAGAATGGTACCAGCTCATATAAAAGAGGGTTTGTTCCCAGAACAAATCCAGATAAACAGATTCAAAGAAAAAGTAACATGGCTCAAGTGGAGCACTGGGTAAAAGTCCAAAAAGGAGATACAAAGAGGTTAGTAACAGGCCAATCTTTAAATAGACTACCGAATAGAATGTCCTTAAACTAAAGGAAAATATTTATTTGTAACATGCTTAGTGCAAATCACAGTGATATTTTGCAGAGACAATATGTAACAAGACTAACTTTCTCCTCCTCCAGTGCGGAATGGTATTTTTAGATGCTTACTTTATGGGAAAGTCAATATGAAATAGACTAATCAAATTCCTTTAATGTTGTCACCAATTTGCAAATATAAAAGCTCAGATTAGTGGAGTTTTTAACTTTTTTAATCATTGTGAATACTTGAAACTTCTCTAAAATTTACTAAAATTGAAGAGTCAGAAAGTGAAGTGTGCCTCTCAGTTATTCATGAAACAAACAACTACACCATGTGAAGTATAGCTACTCATTTGTTTTCCACTTCGAAGTATAAAATAAAAAATGCTGATTCTTTTTACTCTTTTTTTCTTTTTTCCCCATTCCCCTTTCCATCATGCCCATTCACTTCTGCATATCAGATCACTGTATTCAGTCACCTGTATATATCGCATCTTGAAAGGTCTCTGTCTATTCGGATAGCTAATGAAGAAGTCCTAAGATATTCCTGTGGTTTCCAGGATTCTCTTTTCCCTTTTCAAACTCTGTAAATTACATAAAGTACAGTATACCAAGAGATGGAATGCACAGTGGAACTGTGGTTTTAAAATCTTGCAGTTGCTTTCCTTTCAAAGTATACAATCGGATTATACACCAGTTGCAAAAAATGAAGTGATGGATATATGCTTCTGTTCAGGATCTCACCTTGTGTCTAGTGACAGGAAAGAGTTGGGCTCTGTGCTGCATGTGAGGAGTTTTCAAACATGAGTAACTTAGAGAATTAGTACCATATGTGTTAGTTAAAATCTAATTACAATATAGAGCAATAGGAGACATGAACATGTGGTTTTGTAGCAGAGAGAACGTGTAGTGGACTTTTTGTAAAGGCTTACTGAAACTAACGTTTCTCATTCTGGATCCAGTAAGAAATTTAAGACTAGCTAATTCTGTTTGAAAGTCCATTTTTCTACTCTTTCTTATCAATAGAAGTACCCTTAAAGAAGCTTCTATGCTTTTCAATAATATTAAATGTTCTTTTAGAATGCCAGGGCCAGTTTATATATGTATTTTTTTTATTGGAGATCTGTCAATGCTTGCTGCAAGAGTGTAACTTTAATAAAAGAAGTATTTGGTGCATTAGCTCAAGAAGCTTTCTTTTTTCTTTTTCTTTTTTTTTTTTTTGAATGGACAGATATATCATTCTAAAATAATATTAAACTACAATTTAACAAGGGCTTAAGAAAACTTATGTTGAGATTTTTTTTTTCCACATCAAAAACATAGGCAGTGCAGAGGCTTGACTGGTATCAAAGTGTGTGCTGCTTTCTTCCTAATTGTTCTTTCCACTAAGTCAGCGTTAGGCATGTTTCACGCGTAGTGTTGAGACAGTGCTGTTGCAGGGGCTACCTTTCGTTCCAGATAAAAACAGCTACCTAACTGGAGCTGTTAAGTGTTCAGTGAAACTTTGCAAGAGTTAACTGTAGTGATGTCATAAAATCTGACTTGACAGGTATTTTTGTAGTTTTCTTTCTACTGAAAGAGCTTTCTTTGTATTCTAGTTTTGCTCAGTTGATCTTTCCCTGTCTTTCCCTGAAAAATGCCATTATGTTCTCTGTATCCAGAATAAATTCCATGTTACCTTCCCAAAGATTAATGGCTTGGTCTTTTATGCCATCTTCTCACAATCTGCAAAATTTGTTGCAGTGCACTTCACTGATGGATAGAAGTGGTGTGATAGTTGGCAGATGTGTTCTTGATTTCGGGGCATAGTATATAGATATATAGGATGTGGTATGAATGGGCCACTTAATTTCTTATTGCTCCACCTAACGTGTTCTAGATCCTACGAGTTTCTTCATTTACAGACTTTATAATTTTTGAACATAAGTGCAGAGTTGTTTCCTTGCTCAGGTTTATAAATATGCAGCGCTTACCAACGAATTGAATGTGAAAACAGCTCCTTCAGTTAGAGGAGTCCACACAAATACAGCATTCATTTGTATAATTATTTGCAGTGATAGCACTTTTTATATAGATACTTGAATCTTTCAAATAGGTATTTTACTTTCCTGTTCTATAAGGCACTCAGAACTGCTTGTTAACTAATAAATGTTAGCTGCCAGTCACTTAGGCTGAGATTCATCTCACTTAGACAATTAGCTGTTAGATGTGCTGCAGTCATGTCCAAGCTAATCATCTGAACTCCCTCTCTTCTGAATGGAGGGAAATAGTTACTTTGATAAGGTTTGGGTCAGCCTTTGAGAGAAATCTAGAGAATTGGAAGGAGGTTTGGAAGGAGGCTTTTGGGAGATAGGTGATTTTAATTTTAAGTAATTAAAGGTCAGGACCATCAACCACCAACTGTCCTGAAGTTATTCTCTAGTCTTTGATCTGATTTCAGGGCCTGGATAGACATAGTGAATGCATAATTGTAAATGAATCTGATATTTCTTGGCAATTTATTTGCTCTTTTTTAAAATTCTGATAAATATAATCTTAGTATTTCCCAATTAAATGCAGTCATATTGAGGAATTTCCTTTCCTTGTAAGTGCAGTGTTAAATAATTTTTCTTGTTGTGCAAAACTTTCCACTCCTTCATGAGTTGATTAAGGAGGAAGCATTACTTGTCTTTGTTAGCTTCTGTGCATTCCCAGGAATGGGCATCATGTTTCTAGTAGCTGTCTTGGTTTTCTTTGGAACGTTTATCTTCCCTTTCTGTAATACCTTCTGTGTAGTTGCTTCCCACTGCAAATCCTGAATACTTTCCATGGCAAATATCTCATATAATTTAACCTCAGGCCGTTTTTTCATTCTCCAATGTCTGCTTTCCTTTTCATATATCCTCTATATCTCATCATTCAAGAGAGGAAGATTTTCAACAACATCTGCTTTTGTTCATGTTACTCTTGATCTGTGAGGAACAACAATTGTCCATGGTCCATTCTGAACTGATTTGAGCGTCATTCAGGACACTGTTCCTTCCCAGTATGTTGCCTTGGTGCCTATTTTTACATAACACAAATTCTTTTCAAGGGTGAAACCTTGTGTGATAGGAGATGCTACCTGCACAAAGACTTGGCTGCAGGCCTCAAAGTTTTTAGCTGGGTTTCTCCCCACTTCACATACTGAGAAATAACAACCGGCTGCTATCTAGATAATCGTTTCTAAGGTTCAGCTTTGAATGTGTCTTTCCCTTTGCAATTTAACATATTTGCAATTTTGTTCTTTTTTGCAGCATTTCATTTTTTTCCTGCTTTCCTTTTTTGACCTAATTGACTAACAGTTATGCCCCTCCCTTCTTATTTGTATACATTACCCTTTTATAACTGATTAGGAAATAACTATGCACAAATAGTTTGCAATATTCAAAAGAGTTTAGTGATGCCTTCATGAGGGCATCTAGACTGGAGTATAGGAATAACTTTCTTTTGGAAGAACCTGCTTCTCTGTTTTCCACAGTGAAGGACTAGCAGTGGTGAGGTTTTCTTTTCATTAAAAAAAATTAATTTACAGATTTGCTTTAAACATAACTATAATTCCTTTCTCTATATGCTTGACATTCCTTTTGGTCTAAGTACGGATAATGTAGCTGAGCCTTAAGTTTATTCCTAGCAGGTCATTCTAGGTCAGATACTAAATAAAAAGCCTCTGCTTAGACTATTCCGATCTTAGCATGAATATAGTATAATGTTTTCATGCAGGTTTGATTTCAGTAATACTGTTTTGTAAATGTTTTTGTAAAGTCTTGTTAAAGGATCCCTATATATTGTCTTTTTTAGCTCCTATGCTAAAGTAATTAGAAGAGGTTTTTATATCGGTCATTCCCACTCACAAACATATGCTAAACTTGTAACTTTTTTTTACCCCTTTTCCAGCCTCACTTCTGATCAGACTCTTCCACGTCAGGGTCCCAATCCATCTCTGTCTCTTCCTGAAAACTATCACACCTTGCCGAAGAATACCAGGCAGCCTTCAGGGAGTTCATCCCCACCACCAAACCGCAATTTGCCGAGTGACTACAAATACGCCCAAGACCGTGTTAGCCACTTGAAGATGTCGCAGGAGGAAAGGAAAGCAAATAAGGACGGAACTGTTTGGCAGCTGTATGAGTGGCAACAGAGACAGCAATTTAAACATGGCAGCCCCACTGCCCCACTTTATGTAGGCTTTTCAGACTTCGTTGATCGTGGAAAGTCAAAAAGTTCATTGGATGTTCCGCGATCGATATCTGTTCCACCGTCTCCATCTGATATTCCTCCACCTGGACCTCCAAAAAGCTTTCCGCCAAGGCGACCACACACTCCTGCGGAGAGGCTCACAGTTAAACCATCTGACGAGAGACAAACTGTAGACATTTCTTTTGCTGGATCACCCAGGAAGATTCGAAATCAAGCTGTAAAGGTTTGTATAGAGTATGACAGTAATTACAAACAATTTTATAAGTAGTGTCATACATCGATTACTTAATTTAGTCATTTTCACTGCATCCTTTCTTGTGTATGAAAGATCCTGGAAGTTTTAATACAATCATTTTTTCTTAAAATTTGTATCTTTCTGATCATTGCAGATTTATTAATTTTTGTTGGTTTACAAAGGAAGATTGGTGGCAGATGACATTGATTTGGAATGTCTATTCTGAAATTGTGGAAGTGAATCAATGCAGAATGTGCTTCTCTTGGTAGCTCTTACACTGGAATAATCAGAAATGAAAGCCCCTTCATTCACCCAGTTCTTAGACCTCAACCATGGGCTCTGCTGGGAGAAAGTATTTATAAATTTTACAGATCCAGCGTGGATTCCGGAACAGGAATTTAGGTTGCATGTCATCTTCATGCGCACTTGAGATTTCTCCTGATATATGCTGTGTAGCCCCTCTGCAGACTTTTCCTTCAGGTTAGTTGTCAGACGTCTTGCAGCATTTATAGATTTATAGTCTGTCAAAGGATTAAATATCTAGAGATATTCAGCACTGGAAACTATTTTTTTATTATTTGATTATTTAAATATACAATAAGTAATAAATTAACTGCTAGTTATGTTATAAAAGACATTGGTTTCTCAATATGCAACTTGAAGGAGCGTTACTTCCCCTACAAAGGGATGTACAGCAGTTTTATCCCTTCCTTAGGGGAAGGCTAATATAGTTGCATAAATGTAACACCATAAATTTTGTCTAAATGCTGCTAATGTAGCTGCATAAATCTAACTTGTAAAATAAGATACACTTTATGTCACATTGGTTTTACCAATATATGAAGTTAAAATTTTCAATTTTTCTAAAATTTCCAGGAGAAAAATACTCATGTTTTTATATGTAAGCACAGAGCATCATTATTCATTTAACTGTATAAATCACAGAAATCTGTGATACTCCCTCCTCCATGGAATGCTTTATTTCAATTCCATCCAGTTACACTTAAAAAAAAGTGTGTGTGGGAACAAAACAGCATTCAGTGAAATTCAGCAAGAGGAATAAAAATAAAATGTGAGACCGTCTGTCTTGAAGAAAGACCTAAAAGTTTGGCATTAAGAGGAATATGAAACTTGAAAGAATGTGTGAAATAGGTTTTCATTATAAGCAGAAAGGGACAGATCAAATATGATTATTTAATAAAACCTGGCATTAATGGAATTCATTGCCACAACGTGTCACTCACATCAGGAGCTTAGTAGTGGTGAACTCTTCCATGGCTATAAAAAAAGGGCATTCATACTTATTAGTGTCATATAACCCTTTTGTTTACAGGCATAAACCAGCCAGCCTTTCTCTAGGAGACATTAGATAGTGGGGGTGGGGGGAGGAAGGAAAATTCAAACTCTTTATGAATATTTTTTTATCTCCTGGAAACTGCTTTGCACGTTCTTCTGAAGCGTCTTGTGCTGCCAGAATCCATTGATCTGTCCTGCTTGGCAGTTCTTAAATTTGCATGTATTCATTTCTAAGTTTTACTGGATCACTGAGGTGTCTGCCTGGCTCCTGAAGATTGTCCTCTTCTAAGCATGCCTGGAATTCTGATAGAAAATTTGTGGCAGAGATGCATCTCCTGCCTTTTCCCTCCAGTAAAACACAACTCTCTCTTGAGACAATCCTCACAATTCTGGCTGTGGCTTCTTGCAGAGCTCAACCCACATTGATCGACGCTCTATGCCAGCCATGGGCTACATGACCCATACTGTAAGCGCACCCAGTTTGCATGGCAAGTCGGTAAGTTGAAAGATCGATTTCTTTGCCTTTTCTGTCATCATAGTTTTGCAGCCAAGTTTTCAAATCCCACTCATTCCTTAGTTGTTGTGTTTTTTCTTTATTAGTCAAAATCTAAACAACTTGAATGTGAAACAGTCTTATCCAGCTCCCAGTAGAGTCTGTAGGAATTTTGCCGTTTTCCACAATGTGAACAGGAGCGAGCTGTTTATAGAACTTCCATGGCTTATTACTAGACTCAACTTTTTGTTGTGTTTATTTGACCAAATGCAGAGGTAATGAAATAATTGCTTAATCATGTCAAGTAACTGCTTTCTGGGCACTGAGGTGAAAAATGTAATTACAGTTACTCTCCCTGAAGACTGCTAATTTCCTCTTTACAATGTGTCTAAATACCTGCAGCCTGAAGAGCTAACATTGCTTCTCATTCGATTAAGGAGACATCAGGCTAAGTTGGCTAGTATACGAAATTACACAATCGCACAATTACTGCAGCACTTGCCAACTAATTCCACCTATCAGGTCAGCTGCTGCTTGGCTCATCTGTGCCGTATGACATTTTGTGACTCTGCAAATGCTTCATCAGTGGCATGCTTGAGTCTGTGCTTTCTTACCCATTCTTTGGTATTCTACAATTCCCAGATTGTTTTTGGTTTTCCTTTGCTATCGTACTTGCTATAAAAGATAAGCGTTTTAAGCTATAGGGCACCAATGCATATGTTTCAGTGTTACATATTTCCTTTTTATGCTGCTTGTGAAAATGCTGCATCGTCAGAAAAGTGGGTTAAATAAATTACGGATATGTTCATTCTAAAGCAAAAGCATTTCTCTGTGCTGCTTTCATGATGGAATTGGCTCCCTTTACCACATGCTGTGTCAGCTGCAAACTCAAATGCATCAGCCACTTTGTACATTCATATGAGCTTGTAACTGTGTCAGTTCTGCAGGTGAACATTAGTTCATAAAAGCTCATGCACATCTTAAATCATTAGCAGTGCTTTTGATTGCACTGATGTATGAGGCTTATAAATGTGAGAAGAAACAGAAATGTAGTTATAGAGCTTTTTGGTTGTATTAGATCCTCAAAAATGGAGCCATCTAGGAAAAAAACTGGTGATTCTTCTTTGAATTGGTGAAGGCTTTATATTGGCCTAATATTCAGGGATTGTTTTTTTTCCATTTTGGAAAAGTTTAAATTCCCTGTTTACCTCACCTACAGAACAATTGCACTAAGCTGGGTGGCAGTAGTAGGGATTTTTCCATAAAAATGGGCATACTTCCTAGTCGAGTCCTCAGCAGTCTTACAAGGTGATTGGATGAGAATTGTAAGTGAACACCTCTAAAGAAATGCAAGTGTGATGTATTGCTTTTACGTCATACATGGTTTTTCTTTTCTTTTTTGAATACACATTGGCTCAAAACTTGAGAAAGATATACTTGTGTTTTTCTATTATTCTGCTGTTTAATAAATGCAGGATATAAAATTAGGACAAAATAGCAGCAAAGATTCTAGGTGTTTTGGCTAATAACAAAGCACACTTGCAACACTTAAGTTTTATTTTGTTGCTTAATGCAAATAAATCTTTTGAAAAAAGAAGTAGTAGCTTTATTATGACTGTCATGCATGCTTTGCTTCAGGTCACTGTAATGAAGGTCTTGCTAGTTGAATGTAGGTTAAGCCAATATAGCAGTTATTGGTGAGCCAGTGAAAAATAGGGATCGAGTTGAATGCTATCACTTAAAAAGCCAAACTGGTTCTCCAATTGTATACATGAGATTTTATTCAGTATTTTATTCATTAAGTTTATTTCTTAGATCTCTTAAATAAGGGGATGCATACTGTAAAATGTTTATGAAATCGAATCAAACGTATTCTTATGACTTGTTATAAAATACATTCTTTTTACATCTGACATTCAGTTAGGTAAAAGTCTTCCCCACAGAGAGGTGTTGCACTGGATGGGAGCCCCATAACTTTTCCAATGAACAGATAGTAGATATTGGTATTGAAAAAATAATTTTTTGTGTCCAAATATATTGTTTTTGGTAGACATGTATCTCATTAGAGGTGGAAAACTCAAATCTGTATGTTTGGAGGGTGGTCATGAGGTAGTAAAGTTCTCGGGAAATATTTTGCCCATTTTTCCACTGTAAATAGCAATATGCTGGTGAAGCAAATGTGCTTTTTGTGTACTACCTAGTCTGTTATTTTGTTTCCTCTTTCACCCATTTTCTTTTGTATAGCCAATACAAATATTTTGAAATTATTTTTCAAACATTCAGATATATTGCATTGTTTTTTCTATGTGCTTACTTGAAGGCTGATGACACTTACATCCAACTGAAAAAGGATTTGGAGTATCTGGATCTAAAAGTAAGGTGCATTTATTAGAATCTACTTCCATTATTTTTTAATCCATCAGTCTTGTGTATGTCATCTTTGTACCTACAGGTTTTCAAATCTCTTTCTGTTCAGAAACTGAAAGTCTGTCTTTTGCCATCGCTGTTGTGCTTAGAATATTGAATGTATTTATGGTATTGACTATACAATTAAAATGTAAACTCAGAAAATATAGTTACTTCCGTTATTAGGTAGAACTTGTGTTACTGGTACTCACAATGAATGGTATTATGTGGGTTTAGAGAACTCAGAAGAAAAAAATGATTCAAAATATTTTTCTATAGCTTGAGAACCAGTATGAAACCAACGCCCCTAAGTTAAAATAGTGTCCTTTTTTATCCATCTTTTTCCCTTTAAATCTAGTAGAACTGACTTTTTCCTTGTTTTTGTAATATCCTGTATTTATTTTGTTGTACTTCTTTTGTGACAATGTGGTGATTAATTTGCACCTTTCATTTGTTTCCATATTATTTTGGCTAAGAGGTTTCAAATCCTTCCATCCTTCCTTCCTTCCATCCTTTCATATATCTAGACAGAGATATAATCTGCCAATATCTGTTACCTGTGCTCAGGGTATTTCCTGAAACAGTATGATACCAAGCATCAAACTGTATGTCTAAGTTAAATCAGTTGTGTATGTGATACACCTGATAACAGGCAATTTGCAAGCAAATCTAGACTTTAATACCAGATTTTGGTGCGGGGGAATCCACCACCTAATCGTTTTGCTTTGCACAGCAGTCTGCCACTTTCCGTGGTGTGTAGCATCTCTCGCCATACACAAGTTGTATGGTATCTCTGCAAATCAAGGTGGAGTGAAATTTGACACCTAATTAACCTTCTCGTTTGCATGTATGTAGTTCTCTCTGATGCCAAGGGGCATTGCCTCTGTGCAGCTAATGAACCGACTGGACCCACCGATACGCAGATTTCAGTTTCATCTCATGTTTTAATGGCTGAATAGATAATCAAATCTATCAAATATAAAACATTAGTAATACCTATTACACATTACATATGTAGTGTTATATGTATAATGTGTTGCATAATATGCATAGTGTGTATGATCTATATGATCAAATATATAAGCAATTGTAATCACTAATATAGCAAATTAAAAGTGGTTGGGAACATTTCACTTCAGGCCTTTTTCTTGGCTGTTCACAGCTTTGCCAAATTTAACCACATTCCAGGTCTTAGACTGAATTTTATGCCAAATTTCTGCTAAAAAGGTCCTGCAATTTGAGATGGACGTTATGAATAAATGCAGTGTTTTGTCCATTCTAAAGCATGATTAAAACAACTTAACTGCAGAATTTGAACAATTTCCAGTGTTAAAAGTTTGGCCAGACTATAAGCTTCTGCAATTGCTGTGTGCTTAATGGAATTATTAAGATGGGTTGTTAAATCTTGAGAGCATCTGATCTGCCTTGATTTGGTGCAGTGCAGGGCACTAAGAGCACTTGTGTCCCCAGGAACTCAGCCTGTGCCTTCCTGCAGCCTGCGTGAAGGCTGACAAAAGTAGCCAGAAAGAGAAGTGGATGGGGGCACAGCAGCAGCTGGCCTTCCTTTGGAAAGCGGCTTAGGATTGCTAGCAAAGAAATTAGCTTTTCCTCAGTTCTGACTGTGTTATGGGAAATACAGCTTGGTGAACATTTGTTGGAAGCAGAGCTGTTCCAAAGAAACACTTGATGTTAGCTTCAGGTACCTTTTGAAAAATCTTGATAACTGAAATGCCAAGTGGGTTTCCATAAGCATGACCTAATTTTTCAAAATTGGCATTTCTTTCCCAGTTAAGTATCTTCAAGCTTAAAAGACTAACCTTCTTTCAGTAATGGTCAGAAAATGTAAAAATTCAGGTCAGGTTCTTTAGCAATTAGAGACTGTGTGAAATTTGAGTAGATGTCTTTATGCTATTAAAATTTTATCTTGCTGCTAGCTATAGATTACTGGAGAGATGCTTTGTTTTGGGGTATGAGGAAGAAAGAAATGCCTGTTGAATGAAACAAAATAAATTTCATGTTGATTTGGTAAAGATAGAATATGGCAAATTCACATTTAATATGCATCATACCTTTCATTAAAACACTAAAAGTTAGGTATAAATCCTTTTAAATGAAGTCTCTTTTTGACTTCTTTGGGATTGGGTTAGGCCCACTCTGATTAAACAGTTTCAAATAAGATTGAAGATTTTAGAACTGAACCTAAACATTTTTTTTCCTTTCATCTCTTATACGTGAAGATATTTCTTCCTAGACGTTTTGAAATACGATGACTTTTCAATATGAAATAGTGATTAAACATTTGATTAACCTTGTAATACATGCAACACCATTAAAACTGATTACAGTAACTGGTTACATGAGATTTAATAATTTCTTGTAATTCAAGTGTCCCCAAAGAAACCTTGCTGTTATCCTACTGTACTATTCTATCTTTGATTACTGAAAAGTCTTAAAATATTATCTAAGAAATAATTCCTGATGTTGATATCAAGATGGTATCATTCAACATTATATAGTGCATTGGCGTAATATAAATGAAATAAAAATGCTTTAGAGATATTAATCTATCACCTGCATGCAAGCTGATTCTGAGATTATTAAAAAAAAAAGACTAAAAGCTTTTTACTCACATTATGAGGAAACTCCCCCTTTTTCTAATTTTGTACTTGTGCTAGGGAGGGCAGTGTGCCTGTGTGCTATGGCATGCCCACAGCTCCTTTGCAAACGGAGCTGCACAGCTCTGTGTCCTGGCTGTCGCTGTCCCTGAAACAGAGGGAAAGGTGGGACCTAGTGTTAAAAAGCAGAAAGGGAAGAGCAAAGGGGGAAAAAAAAGATTTGCTTTTCTGCACTTCCCACGAGCTTCAAAGATGCTGTTGCGAGCAATAAAGGCGAGATGTAAATGGTGAGGGAAGTTGCCCTTTTTGTGACTATGAAACAAAGCATAAGCAGACTGCAGAGGGTGTGTGTGTGTGTTGGGGGGGGGGGATTTTACTTCAGAACAGTTTACAACAGATGTTCCCAGGTAGGTTATGGAGAACACCAAAGCAGAAGGCCAGCTGTGGCTGCACGAGTGTCTGAACAAGCCCCATCTTGCCTTGTGCGCTTGTGTGTTCTGCAGAAGTCAAACTGAAGATGCTCCTGGCTGGCTGACCAGCCTACGCAAAACGTAACAAGAAGGGAAGATAGCCAGTGATAGCTTCCCTAACGAGACATTATATAGATTATAAACTTTGAGGATTGGTGTGAAAGAAGAGTAAGGGATTACCATTGCTCATGAAGTTTTGAGTTTGAAGGTTTTGGTTTTTTAAATATATAATAAGCTATTACTAAACTTCTGTTTGAAACAGATAGAAAATAATGGACCTCTGATCAACATGATTTACAAAGTGCTAAAGAACTCAGCACAAGGGTTACTATCCAGTATACATGTAAGACTGCTTGCATCTCAAATGTGCTCATCCCATTGCTTTTTTGAATAGCAGTTGATGTTTATGTATTCTGGCTTTTACGGGTGTCTTATGACATATAGAAGAGCTTTCTGTAGCTTTTTTTTTTTTTTGAGTCTGTATGCAAAACTATGGCTGACTTCAGTGTTTGGTTTCATTTTATCATTTTTTTTAAAATGGTTGTGTTAAGTAGTGACTTCTGTGTGTAATTTTGAAAATGTGAAAGCATGCTAAATCTTACATTATGTTCTCATGTTCACTGCTTCAAAATTAACAACTTCTTTAGAGTTGTGATTATGTAACTTGAAATATGCCACAAAATACCTAGACTGTGTTCTTATATTAATTCCATTGCTTTGAAAAAGGTTTTTCCTTTCCATTAGCTTGCAGGTAATTAAATATGCAAAATGTTGACCTGGGCATGCTAATATTTATGCTTATATTATTTCTTACTATTATACATAGGATTTAGTATTTAAGAATAATTCCATTAATAGTTTTAAAATAAAGCTTTTGTTTAAAAAAAGTACTGAATCGTTGAAGTTAAAAATGTTTGAAAATCAAAGCTAATTACTTTGGAGAAGCAGTAAATGCTATTGTATTTGGTGGTAGGAAGTAACAAATGTTATGACTAACTACCTGAAATCACATAATAAATATATGAATGGAGTCTGCAGATGGAGGAGAGGAGACATTAAACATAAATAGAATTTACTCTTCTGTCTTAAACCTAGTTTATTATTTGAAAATGCTGTATGAAGGTGGCTAACTTCATATAAAATACTAAACAAGAAACTGAAGATGTATTAAAGATTCATCTACACTTACAGTAAAAATTAATTATTTTAAGAAAACTATAGTATGATCCTGTAGGATCCTGTTAGGTTAGTATGTAAACCATATAGCTGTAGTGACCTCAAATCTGTAGATTGCCAGTCAGCAAAAAAGCAGACTTACCCATTCTCCTTGCAAAAGGAAAAAAATTCTGCTTCTGTATTATGGAAAACAACATTTAGGTGGACTTTTCTTTATAAACTATTGCATGTATATGAATAAAATTACACAGTATATTGGTACTACTTTTTTTTCCCTTTTTTGTTTGCTTTAATGAATCTTTAAAAGTGTTCTAGTAATATTAAGTCATTTGATTTTAAGGCTTTTAAAACCTGTGTGTTTAATGAGCAGTATTAGATTGGTAGTTCTGTTAATCTCATTTATTCAGAAAAAGGGTCAAATGCAGACAGTGAAAGTAATAAATGTTTCTACATAGATAAATATGCCTTCATTTTAAAATTGCTGTGAAGGCTGGAAGTTTAGTATAGTTTCTGTACTAATCTAAAAACTAGGCTATGTGATAAGATTATCTTCTCGCCAAAAATTGAATGTGGAACCAGTGACTACTGGAATGAGACCTTTGGTATGCTAGAAAAGAGAATTATCTGTCAAAATAGATTAACAACATTTAAATTTCTGTATAGCACACTTGTAGAAGTCTCTCTTTGAATAAAATTCACCATAGACTGTAGAAGAGACTATCCTTTGGAGAATGAAAGTGTTGCTAAAAATGTGCATTTTAGTCATTACAGGTGTTAGTCCTTCAAGCACACATTTAAAGGAACTAATCAGTTCCTTTGACTTTAAGAGAACTTTGAAAGCCAACCTGTTAAAAACTATTAGGTTTTGTGGGATAAGGACCTTTGTAACCATAAACAAATGGGTTTATGCTATTTTGTACAGTTTTAAGCTATTGCAAGAGTTATTACATAGCCTAATATAACTAGTAATCCTTTCTGATAACGTTTTTGAACACTGAAAGCATATTTGAAAAGGCTTGTGTCCAGAATTTTATTTTATCTTTTATTCATCTTTGTGTAGATAGCCTTGAATATTTATCAGTTTTTTTCTTTATTGTTGAAGCATAATTAGGTCTTAGTTTGCTACCAGTTTCTCAGATCTTTAAAACCTATTCCTCGTAGGTGACAGGGCGTGACACGCTAAAAGAACGAAGTACCAAACCTGTCAAGATTGCAGAAAGTGATATTGATGTAAGTATCAAATACCACTCTAAAGCCTCCTGCATTTCTTTGGCTATTTACGTTGCACTGTATGTGTTCATTTATTATGCTCTTGGGAGCAAAGCATTGCTAGTGGAGACTTTTTCTTCTTTTTAAAAATCTAACATTACATATTTATATGACTTCATTTTTAGGTCAAGCTAAGTGTTTTCTGTGAGCAGGACAGAATTCTACAGGACTTGGAAGACAAAATAAGAGCCCTGAAGGAAAATAAAGTAAATAGATTTAAAAGGTTTCTATAAAATAATAACTTTCTTACAACCATAAAATATAGAATTATAAACAAAAAAAGTTTCTGTAGGCTGCTTGCATTGTAATAATTTTCTTTGGACATTTATGTAAACTTATATAAGGAAAAGAAAATGGTTTTTTATGTTAGGATTGCGTACCCGCTTTCAGAAAGCATGGTTTTGCAAATGAACGTCTTGAATCCACATATTTATTTTTTCTGATGTTTATGACTAGTTGAAGTACATACATATTTCTGTATAGTTTGCCTTATGTCATAATATGCGTACTGAGGGAGGCAGAGTCACGTTTCAACTGCAGGTCTTCCCCGCTGGGCAAGCAGTGTTTGTATAAATAGCAGTGTTTTAAGATACATGCTAGGAAGGCCCATGTCGCGCTCTCACTGTAACCTGTATAATTGTACTATTAAAACAAAAGAGGGGGGGAGAGAGGGGGATGCTCAGATCTGTAGTAATTTTAGCGATCTGTGGTGGTCTGTAGTACTGCGAGCTTGGTTCCGAAGGTTATAACTGAAATGTTGGAATATCTTCTGAGATAAGTTTGTAGTTGGAATGGGCCTCCTTGCTCATGCAAGTCAGAGTTCAACTAGTAAACACTAATAAAAGGGTTTGTCTTCCCTTCTGTTTCCTTGCATCTTGATCTGCTGCTTTACTGCCTATGAGCTCTATCTTTCAAAAAGTCTAAATTTTTTCAAGGTGGTTCAGAAGAATATCCGTTCTAAAATGAAAGTAGTGCCTAGTTAGCTCCTGCAGAAAAGCTACTGTGGAAAAATGATTCAGGGTTATTTGGTGCTGATTGAATGAATCAGGCCTACCTAGTGTTTTAGATAATATTTTAATCCCTCATTTGGCTAATTTAACTATTGCAGTGAATGGGAATTTTTCCTTAAACAAACAGTTATACTGTGCTGTGGTAGGGTTATCACAGTTCTGTACTGCTTAAGGGGATTTTTCTGAAACTCTTTGTGAATTATGGTTTTGCACAGACTGTAAATAGAAAAATTCTCCTCTCTCACTGCTTCATGTTTTCCAAAGGTTTGGCTACTTAAACAGATTTAATGGAAAACGTGAGATAATTTTGATTATAATAGTTATTAATGCTCTTCCAGTTTTTCATTTCCATTTTAGTCTCCACAATAGGAGGTCAATCCTAATGTAGTTGCTTAGAGGAAAGACTGCAGAGGTAGAAAATAGCTTTTATATTCCCACAGGTAAATCAGTAAAATTCCCCGTAAATGTCGTAAGCTTACTACTGCCTTCTCTGTTAGGATCAGCTGGAGTCTGTTTTGGAGGTTTTACACAGGCAGATGGAACAGTACAAAGACCAACCACAACATGCAGAAAAGATTTCTTACCAGCAGAGACTTTTGCAAGAGGATCTCATACATATTCGGGCTGAAATATCCAAAGTTTCAACTGTATGTATTTTGGTTCTTTCAAGAAAACCGTAATTTCAATGCCAGCTAGAGTAAAACTGTTTTTTTTCTTTTTTGAATAGAGAAATGTTTGAGCTGATTTGGTTAACATACGAGATATTAAAAAAAAATCTAAACAAGCAACACTCTCCTGCTTTCCTCTTCAACACCCTCACCGCCCCCCTCCCCCCACACCCAAACCCCAGACTTTTCTGTAGCTTTGTCATTTAAGTATGGCCTTAGATTATGAATCTTTCAGCTAATCCCTTTGGCAGTGCAAATATAAACAAGATTCCATGGTGTTTTCCAGGGGGAAAGGGTTTGGAGAATTGTGTTGATATTTCAATCAAAATTAGTATTATTATTTAATACAATTCAAATGTAGTTTAATGTTTCATTTTTTGTTAATAAAAATATTTGTATAAATCGGCCACAGAAGAGGATATTTTAAGTCTGGGTGTTGCGTACTCGCTATATTATTCCTATCTCTTAATGAGTATGGGACCAGCTCTTTATGAGACTATTTCTAGAATTGCGTGAACACTTTTTCTATAGCAAAATCTGATCATTAAAATGCCAATATTATTTAAATGTGTATGCACAGTGTTTTGTGCCTGCAGAAAATGAATGATGTTCACAGGCAATATTTAAATATTTAATTGGGGGCATAAATAGCATGTAACTAAGAATGGCTGTACTGGTCCAGTCCAAGGCTCCTTCTAGTCTATGGTTCTGTCTTCGACAGTGGATATAAGCAGTTGCTTAGGGAAGAGTAAGGATAGGAAACTTGTATGGGATATTTTCTGTGATAACAATCCCAGCTCCCAACTCCTGACTGCTTGGAGAACTCCTGCAACTGCTGTATTTTTGTCTATTTAGTAATCCTAAATAGATCTCGTTTCCAAATACTTGTCCGGTCTCCTATTAAACTCTGTAAACCTTTAGCATCCAAAACACCCTTTGACAAGGCATTGATTGCACAGATCTGTTCTCCGTTGTGTGAACAGCCACTTTCTCTTGTTTGTTTTGAGCCTCGTTCATACCTGCTTCCGGCAATAGACCCTTGTTCTTGTGTGAGAAAGGACGGGGAACAGTCAGTCCTTAGCCACCTTCTCCATGCCACCTGTGGTTTCGCTGACCTCCATTATTTCTTCCCCTCATCTCCCAAGTTTGGTCTTTTCCACGCTCTAGAGGAAAAGCATACTCCGTTATTGCTTACATCGAAACTGCTCCAGACTTTTGATTGGTCTCAGTTCTGGGTCAGAAAGCAGACTGCGTTGCTGTAGATGTTGGAAGTAATCTAAGTAATGGAAGGGTGATGGGCTAGCCCTGTTTTCCAGGTGTCTGCTTTTTTATTCACTTTTAATGAGGTTGCATCTCAGTCTGTAGAACTTTTGAAGAATATCCTACTGTATTTCCTAATATGTATTCTGGTTTAGGTGACTCTTTTGGTTCTAATTATAATCTTATTTTAAATAGAGAAGTAAGGTAAATGAAAATGGAACTGAAATAGACTTGCTTCCTTCACAGCATATTACGATCTTAGCTCAGATTGCGCTGAACTCCAGTTTTATTCTTAAGAAATGATTCTGTGTGTGCAAGCTGGCCAGAAGCCCTTAACTAGGGATTCTGGACTCAATCTGGCAAGCGAGGTAAAGTGTTTTGATGTTTATGATCAAGTCTGAACAGAAATATGGTCATGTAGCTAGACTTCAAAACAGATTTCTCTTCTTTCTTTCTATAATGGAACAACATCATCTTAAAAATACTGTTACGTGCTATGTTAGAAAAGTGATAGAGTGATTTCCAGGTTTGTTGTAATATTGTGTTATATTATTATTGAGTATTGTTATATTGTTTTTGAGTATTCCCTTTGTTAATAGGAAATGGAAAATGCCTGGAATGAATATCTGAAATTAGAAAAGGATGTGAACCAGCTGAAGCAAGCCTTACAGGAGCAGATGAGCAGTTCACTTGTATCTCAGGTGAGTCTGTTTCCGGACTCTGGATTACTTTGTGAAGATTTTGTCTGAACTTGAAAGCTGTGATCTCAGAAGAGAAATCCGCTGCAATTTCTGCACGGTATTCAGCTGTCACATAGCTTAGTTTGCAAAGTTCAGAAATTGTTACAGCATAGCTGTGCAGTAAGTAGCTATCTTCCAGCAAGTGTAATGGTTTCTCATAAGTTGTCTAGGTAAATTTGTCATTATTTTGTTATGTTTTTATTACATGCTGACATCTTGGCATTGATAACATATTTAATTTATAAGACTATGCAGGACTTCTTAGTCCTCCATTTATTTGATCTGACATTGTTGACTTCCTTATCCATTTTTAAGAACATCAGTCACTAACTTGTTACTGCCATTACTTGTTCTTTGTCATGTTCTTCTATTTATGGAGGATATATCTCTGCAGATTGTTTTGTGAAGTGGAATAGGTGTTTAACAGCCATCAGTAATTGAAAGGCATCTGGGTTTTGAATCAATTATTCAGTTCTGAATCTTACAAAGAAGCTTTGTTTGAAGCTAAGCTATTCTGTTTGCTGAACTGAATGTGGCATACCAGATTATTTCTACATACCTTTTTTACAGCTGATGATTTTATCTTAGAGCAAGGAATACAGTCCATATTATTTTACCTGTGTCTAAGCAGAACAGTCTTATTTAAGAGAAACACAAGGAACAAATCTGATGTATATAATTTGTTTAAATCGCAGCCTACTTTTCCAAATATCTCAGACCAAAAAAGCCTACTAATTAAATTTTTTAATGTAGGTGTTTGTTCCAAACTTCTGATCAGATATGAATTTGTCTTCACTATTAATGGATAAACTTCCTGAATCAAAGTAAGAGTTACAAAACCTTTTTTAGATTACAATGATCTTCAAATTCCATTTTTGGTTAATCACTTTTAGCTTTTTTTTTTTTAATAGTTTCTAGAGCCAGAATATTGTTTAATTGAGCTCAACTGTAGAATACACCCCTCAAAAAAAGACCCCAGAGTTATTTTAGAATAAAATTGTCCATGTATGAAGTTAACTTGATTAAAAAGGGGAAATTAGAGGTTTACACAGAATATACTTTAATAGAATTTTCAGTTGTGCCTTGAGCGTACTTAAAGTACTGGATGTACAGCATGTGGTTTAACAATACATTACACTGCTTTGTCTAGAAAGGAAGAAACAGTTTCCATAGAAAAAGGGTTAGATCAGGTTCATTATCTTCTCTGGTCGTGTGCACACATACATGTGTATGTACACGTGCATACATACACAAAACATACATTATATGTACACACATACATTATATATATGCATTCGTATATATATATGATGAAGATTTAAAAAAATGTTTCTGAATATCCATTTTGGACATATTAGAGGGAGCTGATTTCTTGAAAAAGCACTGAATAGTCTTAAAATTATACTCCCTCAAAGATGTCTTATTTTAAGTACCCATAATCATTAGTGTCCTTCAATCTCTTCCTAAAGGTATGTAGACTGTTTATCTAGTGTTTTGCAACAGCATTAAATTAATATACACTATATTTAAAAAATGCAGTCTTCATGGAACTTTACTAAATATTCAGTAAATTTGCAGGCTCAGGATGCTGTAGGAAACAGTGAATACTGTTTTTATCTAGCATTAATTAAGAAGTTAAAAACTCAAGGTTTCAGGCAGCTCGGTCCAAGTGAATCTTGCTTGAAAGAGTGTAGATTCATTGCCTTTTGCTTAAGGGTTGGCGGGGACTGGGCATGCTGAAATTGAGATGTGGTATTTTGGTGGTGGTGGCTTCTCAGTTGGTAAGTGTTTCTCCTCTGGTTTTATAAATCAATCTAAATTATGTTTCTGTGTGAAGGAAGTTAGAGAAATTGATTTCTCTCTCCAAGCTAACTGCTCATGCTTTCTTATAAAGCATATTTATACCCTTTAGTAAACAGCAATATTGGCTTTCATAATTTAAAAATAAATTCAGCTGCTTTTCTTTAAGATCTAATTCATTTTTGTTTCAAAATACTCCCTTCACATCAAGGTTTAGGTAATGGGAAGAAATAATATTAAAAAATCTCCTGTTTTTTGTATGCTACTAATAGATGTTTTCTGAGTGGGTTCAGAAGGACGGTTTTCTGTACATGTGGCGCCTTTTTTTTTTTAAAAAAAAAACAATTCTGGGACTTGATTATTATAAATCCATTGTTGGGTACCTTGTAGTATGATTAATCTCAGAAAACTGAAATGAAATGTGCAAATTTATAGTTTGTATTCTGACAGTCTTTCAAGATATGTTCCATCTATCTATTGAGTGAGTTTACTGCAGTCAAACAACATTGTCCATCATTTAAATGTTTGTATTCTTGGCACCCTGTTTTCTGATCTATAGCCTGGTTGTGCATATTTTCTGGTCTAAGACAGAAAGTGGAAATTATTTATATGACTTTCCTAGCTCTATGAGATGTAAGAGCTTTTACTAAAGTTTTTCTCTTTCAGGCTTATAGGATTAATTAGTGGTTATTTTGCAGCTTATGGCAAGTGATGGATTTCTAGGGTTCTTGAGGAGTTTGTAAGCAATTCTTAGCTGAAGTGTTTCACTGCCTTCTGCTTTCTTTTGTAAAAGCATGAGGAAAAAAAAACCTTGATCAGTTTATTTTTAATGCCAACTTTTGAAGAAAGAATTATCATGTGTTGATTCCTAAAAACTAATGTATTGCCACAAAGTAATAAGAATAATCCCAAACTGGAGAAAATAATAATAATAATAATAATAAAAAAAAAACAGACGAGAGCTGTTGTTTATGATGATGGCAATAAATTTCTGATTGAAGTGGCGGTTTCAATAGCCAAGGCCTCTAGATGCACGATGCAGTCAAAGGCAGAGTCCAGACTGTAGATAAAGCTTCCTTTTCTTTCCTCCCAGAAGGAATCAGTAGAGCAAATAGGATATAAGATGAGACCAAATTCTGGAATAGCAGCAATATATTGTTTCAACCTATGATGCATTGTAGCCTGGAATCCAGTAGGCCTGACAGCTAAAGTATGAGCAGAAAATAAAACTGTCATTCGTTCTGTGAGTTAGTTTTGATCTTACATTCCATGCATTGAAAGCCATTAGGCTATTCACAGCAGTATTCAGGGAGACTGTACTAATAAATAAATAAAAATACACACACACACACACATATATATATATATTTTTAATATTAGACATTTTCCCCAAATTTTAAGAAGATTGGTAAGGCTGCCTTAACCCTCTTAAGCGTATTAGTGTAAGATTCAAGAACAAAATTCAAACTAACAAGGGTGTCTTATCTCATTTTATAGGGAATATTAAACTAGGCTTTTGTTGTAGCTGGAGTAATACTGCAGGGAACAATGTAGAGGTTTCTACTATTTCTCCTAGTCTTTTGTAGGAAGTTTGGACCTATGTGCAGGACATGTTGATCTGTGCATTTTTTTTTTAAATGGAGATAATGATTTAACCCATTTCTAGACTCCTAAGTTTTCATGTAAGTTCTGAAATGTTTGGTTTTGATATCAAAAGAAGGGTAAGCCCATAAAAAATTAAAATGGGGTATCATTTATTTATTTTTCTTTCTTTTACCCCAACATCAGGAGAAAACACAAATACAAAAGGACTTATGGAGAATTGAAGATGTTACAGCTGGCTTGAGTGCAAATAAAACTAATTACAAAACCATAGTAGAATCAATCAAGAATCCAGGTAAGAAAAACATAATTAAGACATAAAAATATACAAATATAGCTGAATCTTTGGGTCTGTGTAAATAGTCCAGAAGTCCTAATATTATGTTCTGCTGCAGAAAATCCAGTTAATTCTGCTGTTGGTTGTATCAGAAATCTCTGTAGCTGGAGCATATTCCCTTGGAGTTTCTTTGGTTGGTTTTCAGGTGGTGAAATGATTTTGTTGTTGTTTGTTTTCACGTAATGTTGGAACTAAAATGTAACAAGCCAAAAAAAGAGAATAATAATAGGGTAAGTTTTGCAAGTTTCCAAAAAAAAAAAAAAAGAAAAGAAAAAGATCTCTTGCAGCTCTGTCCCTACCAGCGTAGTTTCTGTTGTATTCTCTCCAAGAGCTCCTCTCTGTGCTTTTCCTCCTTTTCTTGGATGCTGCCAACTGCCCTTGCTCTTCTTGCCTTTCCCCTCCTGCTTCAGGCAGGCGTTCGGTGGGCAGAGCAGCAGCCGCAGCGGTGGAAAGGAGGAAGTGGGAGTGTGTGTGCTCTGCATTTCAGTTGCTTTGTTATGCTTCAAGAAAAGACCTAGTACATTGGGATACCAAGAGACTCTTAACGCCTTCTGTAAATTCACTTTTTATTCTATTTTTAAAATATCTTTACCGTTCATGTACGAAGAGAGAAAATCTTTCTGAGATGGTGAGGTTTTCTTTTATTTCAGGTATAGCGATGGATGCTTAGGCATGCCTTGATGTACAAGCTCCTTAAAGAATCTGTCGCATGGGGCTAGATACAGCCTGTGAATTGATTTCGAATGACTCTCAGACTTGTCTTTCCTTCCCTCCCCTGTCTCCACCAAGGAATTTTATTGCATGATATTAAACTATGTGTTTTTATTTGTGGCCTTGAAAGGCTTGTTTGATCCTCATCCTGAAAAAGTTGCGCACCCCTGCCATAACGTAATAGTCAGATTTTTGTGCCCCAAGAGTAATGATTTGTATCAAAATAATGTGCAGAGTTTTAGGGTTGTTTTTCTTTTGAAGTCTACAGTTGTTAATTTGTATTCTTACGAACATTACTGATAGATGTCATTATATATGTTTGTTCTTAAATCTAATATATTTACATATTTCTCCCATAGAGAGAAAAATAGTGCCTTCGTTTTCTCAGTCTACAGTGCCTTCCTTACCAACTTCTCTGAAAACTGTGGAGAACAAACTTTCCGTTCCGCAAAGTCCTCCATCAAGTCCCCTTAAATCCTCTTTGGAAGTTAGGCTATATCCACAGCCTTATTTCCAGGCTAGAACACAGCAGCTGAAAAAAATCGAGCCCCCTCTTCAGTCGCCAGTTAAGCTAACGCCAAAGGTTGTAAGTACTACTATTTTAAGTTTCATTCACCAGGGTTTGCATTTACTTCTGGCAGAAACATTGAAAGCTTTCATGGTTACTGAGTGCACAGTATGGATATACACCAGAGAGGTATTTACGGTGTTTGTAATGAAACTGAGCGATAGCACTTACAGGAGTATGTGTGCAAGTGACTTGGAGGTTTACACTCAGTAACCATACACTGGTTTAGAACCTGTCAAGGCAGAGCTTCCTCAGTAATGAGTTTTTTGTTTGTTTGCTTTTGTTTATTTTTAAAGCCCCGAGCTCCTGGTGTGGAGACGGGAGAGTGGGCTGTGATTCGGTCAATGGCACTCATAAATAACTCTTAAAATATAATGGATTTTCAGACAGCTTCTGCCACAAACTGTTTGCTAAATACCTGTGATTTCCTGTAACTAGGAAGATGAAGCACCGCCCAGACCTCCTCTCCCTCAGTTATACAGTCCTGATGATCAGCCACCAGCTGTTCCACCTCTTCCAAGAGAAGCCACTGTCATCAGACATACATCAGTGCGGGGCCTGAAACGTCAGTCAGATGAAAGAAAGAGAGACAGAGAACTAGGACAGTATGTAAATGGAGATTATAGGGTGAGCACTCATTACCTGTGCTTTAAAAATATAGGAAACTATAATGAGAGATACTTTCTGTGAAATGTATAGACCTCTAGGTTTTATAATAACCAGAAAAACTTGCAGTCTGGCAGAGAGAGATCTAGTAGTCTAGAAACAAAACTATTAGGATTTGTCTTAAGATTGTTAAGACTTGCTGTCTGTGTCTTTCATTTGAGCAAATCAGTATTTATCCATGTAGGTAGAACTGCGTTCATACGTGAGTGAACCAGAACTAGCAACAATAGGTGGTGACCTCAGCCAACCTCCCAGTGGTTTAATAACCTCTGACAGTGGATACCAGACATTACCTACCCGTGGTAAGTCCAGAATTAATATAGTTGATATTTTTTAAAGTATGTTGTGTAGTGCTGTGTGGGAGCTTTTCTCTCCAGGGATTTTTTTTAGAGATAATCTTTATCTTCAGATCACTATTTTAAGATTAACTATACAATGCTGCGAAGTTCTAGAAATTTTGTCCGTTTTAATGATGATGTTAAAGATAACCAGCCTTTTGCAAAGCTGCTTAATATATAATTAAAAAAAACCCAAACACATAGCAAAGCATGAAAATTAGCTGTTAGAATGTCTCCTATATTCAGAGTTATTTCTCTCGTAATCTCTGCATGATGTTTTACAAACTCAAGGATTTTCTTAAACACTTCTATTTCTTGTCGAAGGCATTGAAATGAAGTGCTAAAGAGTAAGAACGGTATTAAATCACACATTGTGTGCTACTACAGAACGCCCACAAATACTACATGCTACTTGTCACTGCATCTCTATTGTACCAGTCTTGTAACTGCTTCACAAATGACAATAGAGAGGATATAGGTGAAGAGCAATTCGTTTTTATCCTTTCTCTTCCTATTTCTCTCTCCTCTAGGCACGTTATTAATAGTTGTTTTTGTTCGTAGATATGATTATTTGTAAACCTTATCTACTGTTGTACAGCTGAGTCCATCCCATACCTCATTTATACAAGCTTCTAAACTATTGAAGGTGTTTTTGAATTCTAATCAATAGGGAGTGACCTGAAATATATTACTTGTGGCTGAAATTGAATTATATGCCTCTCATGACCTTCTGAACTGAAAAATGTGGAATGTGAACTAAAGTAGTAACCACTATATGATAGAAAAAGTAAGATCATTTTAAAAACATTTGACTATTACCTTCTTTTTGACTGCCTTTGGTTTTAAAGGATTTTCCTTTTTCTTGTAAAGGTTTGTCTGGGTCAACTTCCAGATTGCACCAATCATCTACTGTTTCATCATATGCAACGCTTCGAAGGGATAGGTCCAAGGTAAGTTCTGAATAAACTTTTGAAGGCAAATGTCTGGATTGTTCAAAATACTGTTAAGTGCAGATATGTATTGCATAGCAGGAAATGGGATTCTAATAGCACAGGGTAGGATATATTCTAACACCTGTGATCTGGTAAAATCTCCTATTCTCTCACTTTATTAAATGAATCACGAAGCAGGCAGGCAGCAACTGACTACACTTTAAATAGATTTACAAAACAATGTTCAGAACCTAAGATCAGCTCTACTACCCTAACTGAAATTATAGAGTTGAAATGTGCAAATTAATAAAAAATAATAGAGCAAAATCATCTAATTTAGTGATAAAGTAAGGGAAAGAGGTTTTTGTTTGTCTGTTTGTTTCCTTCTTATAAAGTATTAATTGCAACGTGTTTTGTATGCCTTGTGACTTCTACAGGAGAGACCAAAGAGTGCCTTGGAACGTTTATACTCTGGAGACCACCAAAGAGGCAAGATGAGTGCAGAGGAACAACTAGAAAGAATGAAGCGCCATCAGAAAGCATTAGTTCGTGAACGCAAGAGAACTCTTAGCCAAGGAGAAAGGCAGTCTGTTTCATCTCGGTCTTTCATCAGGCCCATTTCTGCAGACCTAGGCTCAGTATGTTAGATATGCCTTAAAAGGACTAAACTAAAAATTTGATGTTTGGATTT
Organism: Apteryx mantelli; assembly: GCF_036417845.1. NCBI lineage: Eukaryota > Metazoa > Chordata > Aves > Apterygiformes > Apterygidae > Apteryx > Apteryx mantelli. The sequence continues at coordinate 26,714,256 of NC_089981.1, forward strand.
TTTTCCTAGCAAGCACTTTCACTTGAGTATGTGTGATGCTTCTAATCTAATGAAATTAGTGTTATACAGTGTAAAATGAGGTCAGAGAGTATGAATAACAGATATATATATATATTTTTTAACTGGTAGTTACAGTGTATGTAGCAGATTCAGCAGGTGAGTTGGTCAGAGGTTAGAGCGCTGAGTGGAGACTAGAATATATTGGAGTGATTTAAGAGATGTTTTTTACTGGAATTGTATTTAAAATGTGTAAGAAGTTTGTACAGTTTTCAAACTGCTTCATAATGGAATGGGCCTTTTAGAATGTTCTTATTCACCATGGATTTTTTTCTTTTAAATTCTTGAATTAGGTTGTGAGATAGTTGTAATATCAGATGAAGGTGGAGGGTTTTTTTGTTTTGGTTGGTTGGTTTGGGGTTTGTTTGTTTTTAGATTTGGTAAGTGGATGATCAGTTTTAAAATCTAATAGTTTTTATTAGAAATTTATGTAAGGGCTAATGTGTTTTAATTGTTATCAATTCTACTTTAAAGCTCAAAATGTAGAATATTCTAATAAGGCTCAACTTTAAGTTGATGAAGAAAAGGATTTTTGTTGCATTCTGAGATGAGATGTTGTACAGATTATAAATTTATAATGATACATTTTGGATACTAACCAAAGCAATTCTAATTGGTGAAGTTACCCAATTGCTCCCTTGGTGCTAAACCAAGATTGTACTGTAATTGCACTTATGCTGTGGTCTTTTAATTTATTTTTTATTTGGTCCACTAGAGCTTTAGAATGATCACCTTATTTTACCTAATTCATTGCACAAGATCTCTTGCTTTTAGATTTGTCACTCATCATACCTAATGCCTCTTTTTTGTTGTTTTTTTGGTTTTGTTTTAATTTGCGGAATTTGTAGTTATTTTAAATTTTCTAACTGGACTACTCAATTTTTACCAGGCTTAATTGCATTTAGTACATGTGTGTCAATTGCTAGCATTTAAACTCCCCCATATAATATTCAGTCTTTCATTCCTATTTCTTAGAAACCTTCAGTAACACTAATTTACAGCCGGTTATTTGTATTCACTTTCCCAGTGAATATGAGTGCACTACTTGGAGACATTAATCTGTTTTGCCTTCTGTTTTGTGATCACAAATTTATTAAAGATAGTGCATAGTATTTTGGGAATTGGAGAACTTTTAGTATCACTGTTACTTTCATATTTTAATTAGAAGACCTAAACCTGAGCTTCTAATGTTTCATGACTCTAACATAACATATACAAGTCTAATTTAAATGTTTTTGTAACACTCCATATTAACATCTGTGGCGAACTTTTTATCTATAAATTTGAGTGCCATCTTGGTCTTTTTCTTGCTGTAAAGACTTAAATTAATCTTTTAGCCCTGGAAATATTTCATAATAATTATCTCTTGTACCTATAGGGCTTCAACACCCAAAAAGCATGTTTCATAGCGCAATTACTTACAGCATTACAATTATTTAGCAGCCAAAATGGTGAACAGTTAAATGTATAATTGAAGTGCTGCTCAGTATGTAACATTTGCTTTAAACATACATTGTATGTGTAACTCTAATTTTTAATTGGTCAGCTCTCTAGTATAGTATGACATTTAAAATATTGATCACAGTACATGAATTCATTTGTTATATAAAATGCCTTTTTAATGTAAAAGTTGCAACATCAAAGCCAATAAAAATATTGCTTCGTAATAATGGTTTGATGTTTTTCTTAATATGTATATATATATATATAATAATTTGAAAATAATACTGTGTATTTAAAATATACTATGTCAATCAGGCCTGGTTCAAATATGAGTAGAAAAATGAGTTTGGAGAACTAACTAGTATTAGAAAATATTTTTTTCTCTTTTGAATTCTAAAAAGAAACATCTCAGTTTTTGAGATGTAGTTGCCTTTTTAGGTGTTTATTATTTTTAATATAAATAGAAGATGTGCATCTTCTGAGTGAATATCGAGAGCTTGTGCATGAATAGGTTTCAAGTAAGTAGCGTAGTGGATTCTAAGGACTTCATATGGAGTTCAGACCAGTCGAAATGAGATAAAGATTTGTAATATAAACATCAGAAATGTCTTTAAGAGGCATGTTCTCCTACTGATACTGTCAAATACTTGAGGAGATAAATGTTTTTAGTTCTTTCGTCCCTTTTCTTTCCCACTGCTTTTAATATCAAGTTTCAGCTTTGTATGGTAAAGTTGATGAAATCTGCTGTGCAGAGTGATACTGCAATTGAACTTAGTTTTTTAACATTTATGAACAAAAATATGTTGGTAGTGTTCTTAAGCATGCCTTTTTATACATCTGTATTATGTGCATAGCTGTGAAGGAGCTGTTTAGGCATTACGATTAGGGAACTCTAAAATTATGCTGTTTAATTTAAATATGCTCTGATTTTATTATTGCTAAGTATTTACCTTGTGAAGACAGAATATGAAAGCTTTGAGAGATTTTTAATTTGCTTTTAGTGAAGTCTTAGTAAGATATTGTAAGTTACTGATATTTTCAAATTCAAAAGAAGTTAACAGTAATATCTAAAATATTATCAGCAGTAATTGCTAAGTATTTTTCTAAAAAGCTATATAAAGTTTACAAGTTGCAATTCTTGCCCTGCAGTATGAGTGGCCGTTCTGTGCAGTGATTCAAAGTTACCCCGCGTTGTTTGGTTAGGACGCCTAGGACTGTTGGTCCCTCCACTCACTGGTGTGGACATCTGTGCTTCCACTGATGTTTGTGTGTAGGCAGTTCCTTGTTAATGGGCATATGTGAAATCGTGACAAATATATTTGTTAGAATTTAATACTACTGAACAGTTGCCTGTAGAATTAAACAATGCTTAGAAATCCATGCAGTGTAACAGAGATGAAATCCAAAACCAAATGTTCCAAGAAACAGTTGCGTTTTGCTTTTCTTGTCAGTTAAGAGTTTCACTTTGTAGATTCTTTCAGCAGCATAACATTTGCAACAGTAGTTGTAAACATTGCTAAATAGTGGATATGTCAGTATGGTTGAATGCTGTTAATTCTTTTGTATCTATTGCCAGTGGAAACGAGAGCAAGAATTTGATTTGCAGTTACTTGAGAGGGTAATTCGTGGAGAAGACAAGGATGAAAACAACTGGTTAAAAGTTCAGCCAGTGGCAGTAACAGAAACAGACCTGGAGCCTCAAGATTATGATTTAGATATCAGCAGAGAGGTAACACTCATACTTTATTGCTTCCTATTCTGTGCCCCAAAATATTAACCTTTTGAAGTTTTAGCTAATGAATCTTGATGTTTTGTTTCAAAAGTTAGCTAGAAGTTCTAACTGGAAGGAAGGAGGCTTTTAGGCATTGAAAAGCACGTTTATAGCCTTGCACTAAGAGTTTGTGTACAGTTTGTGCAAGTATTGTGTCTCAGAGGAAAGAAAAAACCAAAAGGTTGGCTCTTCTACATGACAGACTTCATAGGGAAAAAGTGATTAAATTAGGCAATATTACATAAATGAGAAAAAAGATGAGAAGACAACATAAAAAGTACTTAAAATAAGAAACAACAAGGAAGTAGCAGTTTCACAGAGCTACCTTACTCTTCATTTTGATCTCTGAAAATATAATGGAGAAGAGTGAAAACTGCATTATGCTGGTCAGGAGAGAAGACACCATTCTGTTGACTTTTCAGATGACTTTGTATTCTGGGCACTGGATTTTATTTGCAGCTTTAGCTCAAAAAGCATTTGTTTGAAATGCTTTTGAGCCATCTGGTGGAAAGGAAAGAATATAGCAAGCAGAAAGATTTAAGGGGATAATTTGCCATGTCATTTTACACATTGCATATGGAAATTCAGTAAAATTATTAAAGATGTCTAGACTTGTTAAACCTACTCTGAAATTTGTTGTCAGTGTATCATTTTATAGAGAGAGATTTTTAAAAAGATTACCTCAATGCACCTGTGAGCCATTATCTTTTGATCTCTACATATGAATGTACCTTTCTGTTAATCTTTATATATGTTTTACAGAGAATTCAATGTTCCAGTAAACTTCAAAAATGGAAAAAATATTCATTGTCTTTACTTGTTTCACTTTGCTATTAAAACCTTGTCCAGAAGGCTTTCAAGGCTACATCAATTACTTATCACATTCAAACTATTGCCTTCAATCTAGGCTAGAAAATATTTATCTTTATAGTCATTTCTGTCATACCTCAGAGTAACTGAAGCAGGTCTGAGGATCTGGATTTTAACATTCTTTTTCAGGTTACCTAGGTTATCTTTTTCCATTCATGTATCCATCCTCTTCACCTGGCCACTTCTGTAGCTCATAAGGAAACATACGCGTTTTTGTCTTTATGACTAGTGAGTCTGTTGCTCACATGGTAACTGAGTTTGTTGTTCTGAAAGGGACTGGATGAGTCTAGGTTAGCTATAGTCTAAATATACACAGCTACTGAGCTCCAGGGGGGAGTTGGTTCCAAAGGTTAGGAAGTGCAGTGGAAGAGGAAGATTTTTCAGGAAGTGTTGGCCTAGGGTCTATCAGGAAGGAAGTATAAAAAAAAATTTGAGGTTGCGATTTTAGTGTTGTTTGAGTTATGAGTAACGTAATTACTGCATTGTGTGCTTTGGGCCTTGCGATTACTTGTGAATTACTGAGCCTAGTCAGTAAGGACTAGGTCAGGTCACTTTACATGCACTGTTGAATTAGTGTGGATTCAGTTAAGTGGCATAAAGGTGAAAAAGTTAGGATTCTTTTTATCTAAAGCTTTGGACTTTGGAAACTCATTGCTTCATGCACTTTCTGGAAGAAAGCAAATGTCACTCCAGTCTTCAAAAAGGAGGACCTAGGGAACTACAGGCCAGTCAGCCTCAGCTCAATCCCTGGAAAGGTGATGGAGCAGCTAATCCTGGACACCATTTCCAAGCACATGAAGGACTAGAAGGTGATCAGGAGTAGTCAGCATGGATTCAAAGGGGAAATCATGCTTAACCAACCTGAGATCCTTCTAGGATGGAATGGCTGGCTGGGTAGAGGAGGGGAGAGCAGTGGGTGTTGTCTAACTTGATTTCAGCAAGGCTTTCAACACTGTTCCCCATAACATCCTCATAGGCAAGCTGAGGAGGTACAGGCCAGATGAGCCAACAGTGAGGTGGATTGAGACCTGGCTGAATGGCAGAGCTCAGAGAGTTGTGCTCAGTGGCACAAAGTCTAGTTGGAGGCCAGTAGCTAGCGGTGTCCCCCAGAGGTCAGTACTGGGTCCAGTCTTGTTCAACTTCTTCATTAATGACCTGGATGATGGGACCGAGTGCTCCCTCAGCAAGTTTGCTGATGATGCAAAACTAGGAGGAATGGCTGGTAAGTGGAGGGTTGTGCTGCCATTCAGAGGCACCTGGACAGGCTGGAGAGGTGGGCAGAGAGGAACCTCCTGAAGTTGAACAAGGGGAAGCGCAGAGTCCTGCACGTAGGGAGGAATAACCCGCACACCAGTATACGCTGGGGGCAGACCTGCTGGGAAGCAGCTCTGCTGAGAAGGACCTGGGAGTCCTGGCAGACAACAAGTTGACCATGAGTCAGCAGTGTGCCCTGGTGGCCAAGAAGGCCAATGGTATCCTGGGGTGCATTAGGAAGAGCATGGCCAGCAGGTCGAGGGAGGTGATCCTTCCCCTCTACTCAGCCCTGGTGAGGCCGCATCTGAGTACTGTGTCCAGTTCTGGGCTCCCCAGTACAGGAGAGACATGGAGCTACTGGAGCGAGTCCAGCGAAGGGCTGCTAAGATGATGAAGGGACTGGAGCATCTCTCACGTGAGCAAAGGCTGAGAGAGCTGGGCCCGTTCAGCCTGGAGAAGAGAAGGGGGGGGGATCTTATCAATGTGCATAAGTATCTGAAGGGAGGGTGTAGAGGGGATGGGGCCAGACTGTTTTCAGTGGTGCCCAGCAACCGGATGAGAGGCAACGGGCACAAACTGCAACACAGGAAGCTCCGTCTGCATCTAAAGGAAAAGCTTTTACTGTGAGGGTGACAGAGCACTGGAACAGGTTGCTCAGAGAGGTTGTGGAGTCTCCATCCTTGGAGATATTCAAAAGCCATTTGGACATGATCCTGAGCAGCCTGCTCTAGGTGATGCTGCTTGAGCAGGGGGTTTGGACTAGGTGATCTCCAGAGGTCCCTTCCAACCTCAACTGTTCTGTGATTCGTGAGTGTTTAACAAAAGTCCAAAGAGGAAAAGGGAGTTCCCCTTTTCTCTTTTCTCTCTCTCTCTCTCTCTCTCTTTTTTTTTTGTTCACACATTCTCTATTTGTGCTCTTCAGAATCAGTCTGTTCTTTTTAATAAGTGTTGGTTTTCAAAGCCTTTTTAAACTGAGTTTTCATTAGGTGATTTAGATCTCTTATGTGGAGCAAAGTTTTTTTTTTTCAGCAAGAAACTCATCCTAACAAAAACTTGTTGCTATGTTTTATGCAGTCAGTTTAATTATTAAAATTTTCGATCTACATTATTATGTGCATTCAATATGTTATCACACAATGTTAGTGCATTTCTGGGTCAGATCCCTGGAAAACTTTTGAACACATAGGGTTTCAGATTTTATGGTCCAAGAATTTCCAAGGATGATTATAAAATACTGGCTTTTCTTTATTCTCTGCTGTGCACGAAGAAAGATGATGCAGTCTCAAAAGGATGGTTTAGATTTAAACATTAAAACATCAGGTGACACTTCCTTCTGGTTGTAGGAAGTCCTCACTGGTGTGTCATAAGTATCTTCCAGTGTTCTTTTAAAATCTCAGGTTGTCCAGTCAATCTTGTATTTGGCTGCTTCTTTCTAATGTAAAAATTTAGCCACAACATCCCACATTGGGCTCTGCACCTGAGCTGCAGAACGGTTCCCCATTGATTCTGATTTCTCCTGTAATCACTTTTAAGACTTGTTTGATCTATCTTCTAAAAGTAAAATTAATCAGAGAAAAACTGTTAAAAGCACATCAGTTCACGTCCAGAAAGAATGTTTAGACCAGGGAAATGTATAGATTGTTAAGACTCATGCTTCGTTCTTTCCGCTGTGTTCTCCCACTGAGGAGAATATATCTCAAAGTTTTTTAAAGTCCTACTTATTAAAAACTTGATGCTTGTTTTCTTTTCACAGTTGTCAAAACCTGAGAAGGTTGCAATTCCAGAGCGCTATGTTGAGCTGGAGCCAGAAGAACCTCTTTCTACAGAAGAACTGGCAGCAAGGCAGCGTAAAGCAGAAAAGATAAAGAATATTCTCACTAAATCAAGGTCAGTTATTTTTCAAATCTTATATAGGGGGTGGTGTTAAACACTGGAAACCAACTTTTTACAACAGATTCTAATTCAGTTATCTAAGTGTAATTTTTTGTGACTTTTAGAAAATGCAGGCAGAATTTACATAGTAATATACTTGATGCTCCTTTTAAAACTGGGTAGAAGAGAGACCAACAGTGATGACTTTTGCGTATGTTCATTTTCTTCTTCAGAGAGTTCTAAAGCGGTAGTGAGTCCTTACCAAACAATTTGTAGATGAGAGTGAGGAGGAAGGACAGGCACAGATCTAGCCAAAAGCAGAAAAAAAGTCAATGTGAGAGCTAGTTTCTGCCCTCTCTGAAGAGGCAGAGTTCTGAAAGAACTTTGGCTGCTTACAGCTGATGTACAGCCAGCCAAAACAGTCAGTTTAAGAATTTGGTCACCTCAAGTATCTGTTTTCTCCTTGAAAGATTGTTAATGAGCCTGTATCTGAGGACTATCAGATTGTATCTCTTCCTCTGGTCACTAACAAGAATTTTTATTATTAATTTCAAATAAATAACTTTTTTTATAGTGCTTTCATGTAAACAACCTATTTACAACAAAGGGCTTTCAGATGTGCTTAAGGCTATGCACAAATTGTTAGTGAATGTGCAGTGGCTACACCACTTGTCTTTGTATGCTGTAGTCATTTACTTACAGTATCTAACACATTATTTTAAAGAACTTCATTGAAATGTGGAACTTCATATGTGAGTTCTGAAAACTAATGTATGTACTCGAGCTCTGTTCTCATGTGCACAGTGAATTCTTCTTTATGTTTGTAAATGTTAATGTTGTTTTGCACTTTCCCACTAGTATGCACAATCTACAGCCTACTGTTGCCCAGGACAAACACAACTCAGTTGATTTAGATTCACAGTTGCAAGAGCAGGAACGCATCATTACCATATCATACGCTTTGGCTTCTGAAGCCTCTCAGAGGAGCAAGGAGGTAGCAGGTAATACTTATTTACAAAATAACAGCTGTTTCTACCTGCTTCTAAAGTTGTGGGGGGGTGTTGCTAAACTGCTGGCATAAGAGAGAGTTTTAGTTATTCTTTCTCAGAATAGTGAATTATGTGTATAGATACCAAATTTAGAGAGGCTAAAGATTTGCATTGAATATTTGGCCTTCAGTGGTGGGGGGGAAGGGGAGAAAATATGATCAAAAGTTCAGAGCTTGGAAGTCAGTTGTTACTAATAGCGCTAAAAATTTAACATTTTCAAGGAATTCCCTATAATCACATTAAGTGAGATACTTGTATATTCATTTAATAAAATATAAATTGATCTGTGACTGAAAAAAAAAAGACAAAGGGATTCTTTCCTTTTAAAGAAAGATTCAGTGGAACAACAGCTGTGATTAGAGTACAGTCACCTGGAGCTTGAGCTGTATGACAGTATGCCAAAAAAGACATTGTAAAATGGGTGTTTGGTGACCAAGGTTAGAGGTCAGAGCAAGACATCCATGCACTAGTTCTGTTTGATGCCTGGAAATTAGTAGATCTTTTGCAATATTTTACTAAAAATGATAATTTCACTCTTGATTGCTTTATAGTTGAAATATGTAAGAAACGTCAGCCAATTTGTATCACACATGACAGTGAACACAGCAGCTATTTTAGCAAGTATCTGACTAGTCATTTGTAACTGGCACAGTTCACTGTTGCAGTGGAGAATAGAAATAATGGAAACTTCAACTATGATGGAGAAAAAATATGCACATTTCTCATCTGAAGTTGTCAGTTTAAACTTATGGCAGTTGCCATAGAAGCCCTAAAGACCTTCCCATTGAAGATAGATTATTCCAATATCCAGATGCATAGTGTACATCTATAGTAACAGACTGTTGATTGAATATGGCTGTATACTCAAGGATGCAATGGCAGCTAAACCCAAGGGGAATGTAATTTTGAGGGGATGGAATATATTTTCAAGTTACGATGTTGAGAGTTTGGAGGGGTTCTGTGGGCAATTTCCTTACTGGAAAGGATAAAATGATTCATTGAGGAAGAAAAGCAGCACTTAAATGCGTGGAGGGTGGGGAAAGCATTCTGTTGTATTCAGGTTCAGCTCCTTTTACAAAGACCAAAGCTCAGCTTCCATTAAAAGTGGAAGTTTTCTTATGTGTTAAATACAGATATGGAAACCATGCCATGTTCTTTTCCACTTACATGCCTAACAGGCTAGATGTTAGAAAGGAAAGAATTGTAAGGTCTTGGGAGGATTTCAGCAACGACCTTTTGGACCCTCAGGCATCTGTTCATAGAAACTGCTTCTCTGCAGTCAGTCTGGTCCCCCTTTTAGTGAGCAGGTCATCTGTGCGCTAACACTGGCTTGGGTTATGGAGCGGGATTTTGTCCCGGGAGGTAGGAACCAATGCAGCATTTTGCCATGCGAGTTCTAGCTTCTGGGAAAAGGTAACACAGAAGCAGAGATCATCGAGGATGAACACAGCCCTTACTTGAAACTGTTTCTCTGTCTGTACAGCAAGACTACAGTACCTGCCAAACTGGAGAGACTTCAGTGGGCAGTTAACATACTTTTTGGTGGACAGGGATTATGCAGTAACTGCACAGTACTGAAAAACATGTTTGATCTCTCTATGTTGTATAGTGAATGTGCTAGCTATGTTTTCATTACTATTTTTATTCTTATATTTTTAATGTTTTTGTAACAATTGTTTCAAAAGTGTGATCAGTTTTGATATTCTTAAGAGTGCATAACCACACAATTCTTTCTAATTCTTTAGCTCTCCCCAAAGAGGGAATTAAAACATGTATCTTCATTCAAATGTTTAAGTTCTGCCTGAAAAATACATTTGTGGTCAGTTGTGAGATTTATTTTAGTTTAATACTTTTGTGAAGTTCAGCAGCTAGTTCTTTTTCCTTTGAGACACTTTTAAAAATTCAGATATTACCTATGGACTTCATTGTCTATGAAAGTCCAAACATCTACCTTCATGCACACAGAGTTTTCCTTGCAACATTTGCATCCAAAATATTCACCTCTTTCAACATGTCTTGCTTAGATTTCAATTATTATTTTTCCTTAGGGAAAAAAAAACTTTTAGGGGATTCTAAAATAAGCAAAAATAGTTTGGTTTTGATAGAAAATATATTATCCTGGGCCATAAGGCACTTTATGGTGATCTAAAGTGATTAAAAAGAAAATCATGTGATACTTTGCACAGCTGATTGTACATTCACATTTATTCTAATTTTACAGATCAACAAATTCATTCACATTCTTATTTTTGTAGTTTGATTTTTAAAGTTTGGATTGTCAACATTTCTCCTGACTGACCAAGCAGACCACATTCGAAAATCCAAAACTAAATGTCCAGATTTTGTACAAAAGTTACTTTGGAAAAGGCTGTGAAGCTTCACTTTTCCCAGTTTTTTGTGAAGCAATTGACATGCTTTAGGATGCTACGATAACAGTTGTAATGTAAATTGTGCGTTGATCTAACCCCTACAAAGCAACATCTCAAGATTCTTCTGTTCCTAGTAAGAAATCCTCCTTCTAAATGGAAATCGTATCATGAATCTGAAAGATTAAAATCAGATACAGAAGATCAAAAAGTCACTTCCCTAATTGTTGTTTGGAAATAGATACACCTGTGTCCTGCCAAAATGTAAAAGCAGAACTTAAAATTGAGTTCAGTTTGAATCGCTTTTGTTTTAGGCTTATTTTCTATACCATTACTCTGTCATAAACAAAGATTGTTTTATTCTGTTATATTCTTTTTTCTGAAATTTCAAGCTGAGATCAGAAAATGTATTTACTATATCATGCACTGCAATAAGCAAAATGTTATATACATTTGTAAAATATTTATTTTTGTGGTTTTCTAGATATCATTTTTATTTCTGTTTATTGGCATATTATAAAGGAAATGCTGAAAACCTGTACAACCTCAGTGAAATCTTGAAACAAAACTAGCAAATATAGGTGCTATTCCAGAACTTCCACTTTTAAAAGCAGAGTTTGATTAGGATATATCAGTGTTGTGTGCCTTAAAATATTCCAGTAAAACTTCATCTTAATATAGGTTGTCCTTATTCTCATCAGAATAGGAAAAAAATAAATAAAAAAGCAGGGGGAGATGTTGTTGTTTAAATTGTGTTCCATGTAGCTAAAATAGTGTATCACCTCATTGCATTACTAATCAGGTTTCCTATTTGTGTGGTAAAAATAATTAAGGTGGCTCTGTTTTAATATGTATGTTTGATTGTGCTGCCTAATTCCTGTATGTGATCCCTTCTAGCTCAGCAGTTGACCTATCCATCTAAAGCACCCTCACCTTCTGTACCACAACCACCTCACTCTCCCTTAAGCAATGGATTTCACTACACATTTGTCTAAACACCTTAAAAGTAAGAACTAACTGCTCTTGGCATGTCTGATTTGCCATTGTGTCTTTGCTAGGACTTGCTGAATTTTAACACTTTTTACTAGCCCTAAATTAGATCCAAATGTATGCATGCATGTGTTTTTCAGAAACCAGAAAATTTTATTCCGTGTAGTGAGTACTGCTTCTAATGAGCTAACACACGAGCTAATAAAGTCTTCAAATAACTGCTGTGGCTTTACAGATAAGATACTACCATAATCTTAATGTGGGGAAAGAAGGAAGACATCTCTGCTCTTGGTAGCATGGGGCCAGATATTCAGCAGCGGCTTGTACTTCCATTGCTAGAACTGTGCTCTGCTGTGGCTATCGTAAGGGCGCCTGTGCATGGCCTGTACCTGTGCTGCACAGGAAGATCTGAAATGTAAACAGACAAAGCCGTTGCAAGCAGGGGGTTTCTTTTAGGGGTTGATACCTTACGCTTGAACTAACGCTGGAGACTTGCTTGAGGTGAGCTAAAAATTTGGTCCTTTAGAACTAATTTTGCAATATTTGCTATGACTGTTTTGTGCATTCAGTGTTTTTTCCGTTGAATTGTGTTAACAGAAGAATGATTTTTTTTTTTTTTTTTTTGGTCTCTGATTAGGTTATTTTGCCATTTCAAGTAGAACAGATGCTTTATTAAAAATTAATATAATTTCATTGCCCTTATAAAGTATGTGTATCATGTGTGTATATTATATGTACATAGATATGTGTGTATATGTATATATTATAAACCCTACATTTTCTTCAGGAAAATTATCAAGAAAAAACTGCTGTAACTTCAGCCATACACAAGGGACGCAGTAGTTCAGGCATTAGCTCAGTGGCATCATGTAATAATTGTTCACTTAATGTGTCTATATTAGTTGTTCATCCTGTCAAATTGCAGAAGGCTTTAATTCAAAATTGTTTCCTAAAAATGCTTACTACTTGGCATTAGTATGCTCACTTTAATTTTTAACCACATTTTATTTTACTTCATAATAGCCAAAGCAGTAACTGAGCATTGACATAAGACTCGAAGCAAAACTCACCTAGTGACGCCGTATGGAAGAAAGAAAAGTTCATTACGAGCTTTCACCAGCTGACCACATGTTCTTTTGAAAATATATTCTGAGAATAATAGAGGGATTTTCTATGAAAAATAGGCAAATCATTTTATTTTTACTTCAGTTTAGTTCAGACTTTTTATATGAATAAATGGCACTTTTAACAAACTCTGTAAGATACTGACAATGCATTTTTAGAACAGAATATATTTTAGAATTTTTTTAATCAAGGGCTGAATTCATTTGAAGAGAAACTCCTTACATAAATGTTACAAGATGCTGTTACTTCCCCTTCAGGCTTAGATGCACAATGTAAAGTTTCATGAAGAAATGTAAACTGAACAATCCTAGGAAGCACATTCATAGCATATGGGTAAAGCTAACTCAGTTGAGGGGTTTACTGAAAGAGTGTTTTGGAATGGATGTTTTCTAGAGTTAATCACTCACTCTTTTGCCCATTAGACAATACATTGCAAGGAACTTCTAGCTTGGGTCTCTAAATGTCACTAACCACTGTATAGCTGAAATTGTCTACAAAAGGCATGATGATACTCGGTTCTGACTCCAGTTTCCTTTTTGATCCCCTATAATTAACTTGCCTTTGTCAACATACAGTATGTTATGTTGTTCTTGACAGTAATGCTGTCCCCTCAGTAACAAACAGCTAACAAATTATATTTTTTCATAAGTTGAGATGTGGAAGAAAAAGAAACTTTTAATTAAAATATGTGAAGTAAGCAATAAAATTTAATAGCATGTCATTTTACTAGTAAATATATATTTTTCTTCTGATTTTTTTCAATAAACAATAAAATATGATGTATTAACTAGTATTTATCTTGGAAACAGTGAAGCTAATGTAATGTGGCACCTGCTAATTTTGTGTGTAGATTCAGTGGTGCTCAACTTTGCCAAACTTTCAAATTCAGTGTTTTACTTATGTATAGGGCAAAGAGTGAGGTGGTTATATAAGGAGAAAATGAGATTAAATGAATTGCTGTGATTCCTTTACTTGAAAAACTGTGTAGACATTGAATGCAAGAAATTGTCCAATATTGTGTAATTATTAGTTGAGTTCAGCTCTGAGTGACTGAGAAATAATTCTGCAGTATTTTGGGAAACCACTAACGTGTTTATTTGCTGTATTCAAGTAATAGTTACAAAACTCTTGAAATTGATTGACTTTCAAGTTTCAGACTGTAAGACAAATCATATTATATTAACACTATACTCAGAAATATTCTTAAAAGTATATATTTAGCTAATGCAATCTATTTTACCTCAATACTGCCAGTATCCGCTTCGAAACATTTTGCCAAAATAATGATTTATTTTTGCCTTTTTAAAAAGTTTTGAAAAATAAATATTTTGCAAGAAAACATTAATTTAAATAAAATGTAACAGTTTGGAAAATGGTATATGTACAGATTAAAATATTAACATAACTGCCTCCTTTTGCCTCTGTCTTGTCTACTCTCTAATCAGTATCCATATAGTTTAAAATTTCTGAGTTATTTGTGCTGTTCTAGCATTTTGCTCTTCTTTGGTTCAAATCCCATTGAAGTTCCTGAGTGTTGCGCTGATTTCAGTAGGACTTAGATCAAGTTTCCTGTATACCAATCCTTTTTTCTTTTGTGTGTATCATGGCATTTGATGAAATCTATCTTTAAACAGAGAGGTTTTTGAGTTGTGTCCTGAATACTACTGCTACAATACTCTCCTTACTGTCTTGTAGATACATCTGTTCATCTGGCACGTTCCTGGCCATTTAGTTTCTGCCAAAATGAAGTACCAAAAGTAACTTTCATTTTGAGAAGAAAGACTGTCATTTCCCACCTTCTAAACCTGGAGGCATCACACAGTGACATGCGCACTATATATGAATATGGTATAACCAAAGAGATATTTGGCAGTCAGCCACTATACCAGATTTCAGTAGCACCTAACCAATAGCAATTGCACTATGACATTTCCTTCAAATGACATGAGTTTGATGTCGACCAGTGGAAATGTTTAATTATTCTGAAACTTAATAGGTAGAACAAAATGTGAAAAACCAAACAAACCCCAGCAGCAGTAAGTATTTCTGTGGCTCAGTATTGACTCTGTGAACTTGAGAGTTTAATATTTGACCTTGAGATGCATGAAGCAGGAATTCAAAATTGAGCTGCCTATGAAATGCTTGTTTCTCAGACATACAAGGCTGGAAACAGATAGGAGCCTTTGACCACAATTTTTGTGGTTCAGTGAAACTGCATTCTTGCTCCACAAGTTTTGCTAAGCAAGCTGGTGGAGGATGAGGCTGTGGTAGGTGGCTGAAGAGTACAGCCAGCGGGTTCCTGAGCTACCTCGACCATTGGCTGGTAACTCCACATGCTGCTCTGGGAGAGAAAAGGAAGGGGCTGCAGGCACTTCTGCTCTGCAAGGTGCAAGAGATGTTCATTTTCTCCTTCAACTGACTTGTAGGTCATGCGCAGAAAATCTGCTTATTCAGGCCTGCAGTAAATAGGAGGATTTTGCACTAAGTGGCTACAGCATGAATATTTTTAGTGAAACTAATCTTTCTAAAGATTTTGATCTGGGGTAAATCAAACACCTATGTCTATAATTAATCCCATATTCTGACAAAAAAAAAATAGATTTTTTTTCTTCCAAAACTTTTTCTTGAATGTATGTAATCCTGTTCTCCAGTGACGATCTTTTTGAAGGCCTGGATGTGGTCTTTAAATAATTGCAGATAATTTTCAGTTGCATACAGAGTTTGGTTTGGGTTGATTTCCTTTTTCAGTTCTGTTTCTTGTAATCAAAATGTTGATTTGTAGGTGTAACACACTACTTCTCTAATATCAAGACTCGAAAAAGATAATGTATGCTAGAAGACTAAAGTATTGCTCAATTTGTTTTCTGTCAGAAAGTAGCATTTTTTTCCTCTATCTGTTAAGCAACTTAAGTATTTGGGACTCTTTATAATTAAAGAAACAGGAATATATTAGAAAGCACTAGCAGTTCTTTTTGTGAAGGCACTGTTTTCTAATTAGTGTTTTGTGATGTTATACCAAGCAAACATTGTACAGACTGAATTCTTCCCTTTTACATTAGTGTTTTCAGTTTGTTGCATTAAGGTTATTAAAATTTTACTGCACAGATGAATTCTGAAACTACAGCCTAATATTCATATTATACCACTGCTTTCACCTCTTTGAAGTTGCATGAAACCTTCCCACTTCTTCCCCCCTATTTTTCCCTTATGTTTTATTTTGAATTTATATTTACCTGATAGGCTGTTAGGAAAACCTGTTGAGCTGTAGAGCTGTTGCTCATCTTTGTATATCTATGTAAAACTGTCTATTTTGAAGAGCTGGAGAACAGCATTAGTTAGAGGCATCCAGACTATTTTGAAACAGTTGGAAAAAAAACTAATTAGATTTTTCAGAAAGCAACTGGTTCGACAGATTCTATTCTGGAAAACTGCTTATATGCAAACTAAAAAATTCTGAAAGATACTACTAAACCTGTGCTGCTATTTCAAAAAAATTGTCAATGGTCAAGTGAGGTGGTCTTAGGTATCCCATAACCTTCGGAAGGGTTGGTGTTTTGAGAAAGAGAAGCACTCCCAGCGTGTTTTGGTATTGCTTACAGTGTTATTTTTGCACCTGCACCATTTACTTAACTGATTTCCAGATCTTCCAATATACATGTATATTATTTTATATCAGTTACTGTGCCTCTCTATAAAATTTCATAGCTCACATATGTCACAGCAATTAACTTCTGGATGTTATATGAAGGAAAGACCAAATTTATTTAGTCTCAAAAACTGGAAGATACAGAAGGCATGATCTGATGCTTTACTCCTCTGATTTATGTCTGGGTATTTAAAAGTGCTTGTGTAGCATGTGTGTATATATTGCGTAGTTATAAAATGAACAAAGACATGCTCAGGAAAGACATGAAAAATTGCTATATTTTCCACACCTAGTAAACATTCCTGTTGGTTATTTGGCTGTATTCAAAAGGCTAAGACTTTTATTGCTCTACTAGCAAAAGCAACCTTTCTTCATAGTGGAGCAGTACAAAGAAAAAGCACAAAATGTACACACATCACAGTGCCTGAAATTCTGTTTGAACAACTGTATCGATTGGGTCTGACCCTGTTACATTTTTTTTTCTATTATTTGAAAAGGTTCATCTAACTGTAGCTGAATTGAACCAACTGAGATGAACTTTCCATGAAAACTTCTTGAGATATTTCTCTAGTTCAAAGCTTTGCAATTTTAAAGAGCATTTTTAATACAAGTCTGTTGAGGTATTCAGTGCCACAACCATACTTTGAATGTTAAACTACAGGTAACCCTAACAGGAAGGTAAAATTATAAAGCCTACCATGAAATTACTGGGAGATGACAGAAAAACTTTGAGTGCTAACTATAAAACAAAATTAAACCAGAAAGTACTGCATATAGAATAGGGTGTTTGTGTACTGTTTATCTGTTATTTACTTACAGTAACATAAGTATTTCTTGTTGCCTTGGGGTAATCAACAGCCTCCAGACAAAAAAACTAAAACACTTGGAAACCATTTACTGAGCAGCTATTGATGAAACTGTTATATAAGCTTAAAGGACAATGATGTTTTCTTGTTGTCCGCTAGGAGAAGCCTTTTACCAGAAGCTATAGCATAAGAAAGTACCAAAGTAAGGAAGGGATTAGGAAAACAAAGGTAAGTAGTGGGTTTTTAGGAAATAATTGCAGAGATGTATCTGCAAACAGGAGTGAGTAAGAGGCTGAGGGTGAGAGTGGAGAACAGCCTAGTGGTTTAAAATAAGATAGCTGTAAAAAGATTCAAGGAGCGGGAGTACCTGGCAAGAGAGAATGTGAAGCCCCATGTCCTAGTACAAAAAATACTCTGCGAATGGGATAAATGAGAGTAGAAGTATCGATGGTGACAGAGGGTGAAGAAGAGAAATCGTTGATGACTCAGTGTTTTGAGTATAGCAAGAATTGTCTGCTTCATTGCTTGCTGCTGCACCTCTCTGTACTTTTAAGCCAAATTTCAGTTAAGAATGGCTAGTGTTAGTAAAGCCCTCCTTTTCCCTGTGGAAACAGCTTTCCCCAGAGCCCGGGGTGGAAAAGGTGGCCCTCCTTGGCCCAGAGGCTGGCCTTGGTGGCGTTTCTCTCTCAGCAGCTGTGATCTGCTGTTGCAGGGTTCGGCGTTCTGGCCTACTCGTGTCTCTTGCCTCAGTTGTGCTGTGTTGTGAGGGGTTTGGGGCTGGCTGGATTTTGTCTCTAGCAGCACAGCTGAGAAAAGCTGTAACATTGTTTTCCAATTCATCTTTTGAGATACTGGAGGGATTTTGAGGTTTTTTGGAAGCCTTGATTGATGGGTTATGCAAGATGTAACCTTAATGAAATAAAGCAGTTGGGGACACTTTGTTACAACAAGTTTTACCACTCTGGAGCAAAGAGTTGACATAAGTCATTGCTAATTCTATTTGTATCTTATCTTGCCTGTCTTGTTGGCTTTCCAACCACTTAGTTCTTCCCAGTCCCTGCTCTGCTTCTTCCATGCTGCGCCTTTGAGGCTTGTCTTTTCCCTCCAGTATGGAACGGGCAAATACCAGGACTTTGTCTTCTGCCCAGCAGATGGGTGTGTTGTGTGTGTGTGTGCATGTGGGGTGTGCGCACACGTTGAACTTGTTATCTTTTCATGTGGTGCTAAGACATAGGATCAGCCAATGTTGAGAGACAACTGCTGAGACTAGTATTAGAAATGGATGGCCTGCACAGTTACCAAGGCCTAATGTATGTGAATGCTAGAGACTCTGGGGGAAGAGAGAGGAACGCCTTATGATTACCGCTGTGTGCCCTGGCTTTCTTGAAGCCTTTTATAAGCCTAAAGACTCTTCAGTTTTCTTCACTGAATCCAATTAAAAAGTGATTTGGCAAATGATTTTATATGCATTTATTTGGAGTCTGGGTAGTGACTCCATTGGTTGAATACTGAGTAAATTTTATTTATTTATTTATTTAAGTCCAGTGCTGGCTTCTTATGTTAAGACTGTATCACTTTTAGACAAACTATTACATTTTGAAATGAGATGTTCTGTGACTATGCATCCTTACACACAGATCAGAATTATTAGATTTTAGGGGCTGTAATGAGAAGAAGCAGATGTGGTACTAACCATTTAAGGATGAAAACTTCACTGTGTGTTTTACAATGTTAGCAATAAATATGGGGGTGAAAAGAAGCCAGTTCAGATTGTCAAACTTTTTCTGCAGTCTTTAATGTGGCTTGATTTATTGCATTTGAAAAGAGCACAACCCACTTCTGATATGGAAAGAAAGCTGAAAATCCCTGATGGGATATATCTGCTATGAGAATGGTTTAAGAAATTTTCACTGCTGGTCAAGATAGGCAGTTGGGAGAAAGCTGAAAGTAAGGAAGTTTTATTTAGATGAGCCCCATATTGCTTGACTGATGATACAAAAACCTCTCTCTAGTCATCTGTTACTTTTCATTCCTCTTTTTTTTCCTCAATTAGATCTTCTTGAGCTATGGACACTATAAGTGATAATGGAGTTGGATAGATAATAGCACAAACTGTTGGTATGATCTTATTCTGCACCTGTACATCAGAAACAAGTCAAATTAGATTAAATCAATGAGTGTTTTGTTTCTTTAATGCTGTGCAGAAGCTGAGGAAACTTTTAGCTGTCCATCATGAACGATGCTATACATCTTTGTATTACTCAGGTATTTTTCTCAAGAAAAATATAGTTGAGGTGTCAGTCCTAAGAATAAACAAACAAAACCAACTTGCTCTTTGTCCCATCAGTGAGTGTACCTTGACACATGTCCCTTCTCTTAGTCCCCTGACAGCTTCCAAGAGACTGATGCAAGTGACTGTACCAGACTTTGATTATGAAATATTGCACTGCCACTTATTCTCTTTGTCTCCTGCAGTTTACAGAGGCAGCTTCAGTGCATAATTTAATCCTTGTTCTGGGGACTGTAGTAAATCCACAGAGATTTCTACCAACCGTCCGCTCTGACATCAGAACAACATGTGCACATCATCTTTGATGTGAATTCCCCAACCAGAGCCTTAGAAGGACCTGTAGCTTTGAAGCTGGCCTATAAATTGTGCTTTCAGGAATCAAGTTGTCAGCTTCCTCTTCAGGGAAAAAAGAGAGAGTAAACTGTAAAGCAGTTGCATAAAGCTACAGGGCACCTCATAGATCAGGTTTTCTTGGCCTCAAAGAATTTCTGTATACCTCATGGTGAGAAAGAAACCGATCCCTTTTACCTGGCATAGAAGCATCCTCTTTTGTCACTGCAGGACCTTGTGGGTGGTGTGGGTTGCAGTGGTACTCTTCTTTCCCTCTTCTACAGGGAAATGCAAGGCGAACAGGCACATGTGTGCTTTCTACTTGGTCAAGTGTTTCCCATCTTCCAAAGCCAAATGCTGATAATGCTTTAACCTTTGTGTAAGTAAAGGTAAATTTCAGTGGGGGTTTAGAAATGAGTGAGAACTTTTACAAGACAGGATGGTTTTTCCCTGACAAATCTACCTTGCATCAGTTGTTTCCTAAGGCATGCAGAATTAAGTATGGGCAGACTTCTGCCTTTCTTATTGAGATGGAAGTAAGCTGGTCTTTGAGTTGAGTTTCAATGGCCTTGCTTGAAAAGACAAATGCAGTTTCCCTCTTTCTGATTCAGCCTCTGCTTACGTTTTCTGCTGTCACCTCTGGGAGCTCCTTCCATGCCAACCTGAAAAGCAGAGAACTAACTACAGAATCAGCCGAGATACCTGCCTTGGTTTTCCTCTGTGTTCTCTGTCTCCAATGAGAGCTGAATTCATTCTGCTGTTATCCATGCCACTAATGCTGAAGTTATTATACCAAATACTGTTAAAACTGACTCCTGAATTAATTTCAGAATCTCCATTGAATTAAATTAGCCTTTTCTGGCATATATGGAGAAGTTTCCTGGAGGGGCTGCTTCATGAATGATTTTGCAGGTACTGACATGATCTTGGTAATACATTTCTGAATGTTACATAAAAACAGATGTGATTATGTAGAACTCTTCCTATTCTGAGGGGATTATTCTTTGTTTAGCATCAGAAATGAGTTGCACCAAACCTCATCAGATGTTTAGAATATTAATTGTCTTGTGTTTGGGGAATGGAAATTATGCTGTGTTGACTTTTTCTGGTAAGAGCTGTTACAAGAATAACTTAATTTCAGTTTACTTTTTACCCTAGTATGGTCTGTTCATTTATATTTCAGACTGAAGGCCAAATCCCTTTACAAAGGCAAGAGGCTGTAATCAATTCAGGGCAGAGAGGAGTGGTGGAAGCCCCCAGTAGTGCTCACTGTGGTAGCCTGTTCTGTGGGGCAAAGACTCATGCAGTGACTGCCAGGTGGGTCTGCTTTTCCTGGGCCTTCCCAGGGTGGCTGCACTGGGCAGAAAAGCCATCAAGTGATGTTCTTTCTTGCCCTTCCTTAGAAGCTAGTGGGAAGGCAGCAGGGCCCACTGCCTTGCAGTGTATTTCTACAATGACAGATTGCATCACCTTTTGGAAGTGGGAATGCCAGTTTAGATGTGTGCTGAAGGTTAAGTTGAGAGATCTGTGCAGAGGCTGTTTGAGCAGCTGTGAGGGGGGAAAAAGGGGGTTATGAGTGCAGCACTGCCTTCATTGCTGGGACAGCGAAAGCAGAGAGGTCAGTGTACTGCAGCTTTTTCTGCCTAAACCTTAATTTTGTAATTGCACTCCAGGAAATAAACAATAAACCAGCAGTCATGTCTAAAAGAATTTAACTATGAAATGCTGATATAAGTGTAGCTAGATCATCTAAATAGGAGAAAACTGATCTGTCCATTAGGAAAGCTAATCATCTTGACTCCCCTCCCCCCCCCCCGATTATCAACAATTAGAGTATAAAATTTGGGGGGATGAGGGGATGGGAAAGAGACTGAACAGCTTGACCTAGGTCAATGCTGTCTCATTCTGTCCTCAAGGAATGGGCCTGGTTTGAATTAGCATTCTTGACAGATAACCTTGTTCTCCAATAAGGTTTAAAAAATTTTTTTTAAAGGTTTAAAAAAGTTTTTAAAAAAATCTAAATTTGAAAAAAATTGCCAAATATTTAGTGATAACACAGGTATTCTTATACTTGTACTCACTGAGGTCTTCTGCAGATTTCACATCACCCTTATTTCAGGCCTTAGCTAAAGCCACATCTTGAAGGTATGGAAGGCTTTTACCAAAATTGTTGTCCTCAAAATAAATACTCTCAAAGAGACTTACCATGAATCCAAAGCCTGTTTTTGAATGAGACTATCCATTCTTCAGCTTTCGTGCTTTTAAGTATTAGCTTCATTTTCCTGGAGGTAGAGTAGCTTTTGTAAACCATCGCGAAGTTTTTTTTCTTCAGTTCATACAAGAACAATAGAGTTTTTAATCTATGTATTAGAGGTCTGGAATACTAGGAAAACAAAAAAAATCCATGAGTCAAGTACAAATGACTAAACTTCAGTGTCTGTTGTAAGGTGGTTCTTAAAGAAAACCAGCTTAATTATTTTGAAAAAAATTATATTAAACATAAATATAGAAGAGTGGATTACCTTAATCAAAATCTACAGTCAGATTTTATTTAAAATGATACTGCTTTTATTTTTTCCAAAACGTAACTTACTTCAAGTCCCCCCCCATAACTGATGTTGCAATGTTTACGTCCAGTAAGTCTTTACAATGATAGTACATACTGCTGCTTTCACGTAAGCTGACTTGCAGATGTTATCGACATATCATAAATTGTATACAGAAATGGAAGATCCCTCACAAGTGTCTGTAATGCTTCTTAAAACACTGTTGTGGAGGAATGAGGTTGTACTTGAGGTACAGATTTGACGTTCTGTCCTCTCAGCAAGGAGAGGCAATTGATCTGTCTGCGCTAAGCAGCAGCAAAGTCTAAAAAGTTTCGATATTTTATTAGTTGCTTCACTACAGTGATAACCTATAAATTTGTGGAAGAAGTGGACGTATTTAATCCTTGCTGGAAGGAGTTATTAGAACTCCTGACTTTTTAAGCAAATAAACTTCACTTGAGAGGTGGAACCTTTCTTAGTAATACATTCCAGACATCCAATTGGTGCATCTGTGGTGAGGAAAGGAAGAAGGGCTTGCACACTTAACTCTGTATCTTATTTTTAAAAAATCTAAATGATTTGTATATCTTTTTCATTATCAAAGTATATTTTTCTGTCAAAGAAAACTAGTTTCTTCAGGAGGAGTTATTAAAAACAACTCAGTGCTGCACCCAAGAGCCAGTAATTCAAAAATCACTCTTTTCTAGTGAAAAGTATGAAGAGCTATAGCTTACACTCAGTGCACAGTCCTCATCCCTCTTTGTACTATAACAAACTCAAAGAAGCAACTAGAATCTTCTGTTGTATTATGTATTTCTGAAACCACCTTTCCCATACAACTGCTGTAGGACTTCAGATGAATACAGTGATTAATATCATCACTAACTGAGTGATTTCTGTTGTTAGCCCTGTCAAGACTAGCATTTATAGATAGAATCATTGTTTAAAGCTATAGTACAACACAGAATAGAGTTGATACTGGTATTTTATAACTAATACAACATCCAGTAATTAACATGTAATCTTATATTTAAAAATTCAAGACTAGGGTACTCATTAAAGAAACCACTAACAAGATCTGGCATGGAATAAGGGGATGGATAGTTTAGATAACATCATAGAGATAGGGCAGGAACAAAAAGAATTTATTTCTTCATCCAGTACTTTATACACTTTACAAAAAACAGGAATACCACTGTGCCCATAAAAATGTTATCCATGGCAACTGAAAGCAAATACTACTTTTTGTCATCTAACAGGGTCTTTTAAAATCATAATACAAAGATTTGTGCTGTAGCAGTCCTTCACTTTGCACTGTAACAATAAGGCTTACTGTACTTTAAATGCAAAGCTATTACATCTGCAGTTATGAACCACTGGCTTTAACAAACATCATTTTATAATTGCTTTTTGCTTCTTTTTTGTTTTCCGGAACCTCAGCTTCCTCATGTTTTTCAGCAGCTTGTAGTTCTTCTGCAGATTCCTCTTGCTCTGACTCAGAGCCACTTTCAGAGTCCTCTGAACTCTCATGTTCAGAGGAGTCTCCAGCTGCATCTTCTTGTTCTTCACCCTCCTGAAACTAGAAATTCAGATTATGAGATAGATAAACCATTATTTCCTGGCAACTCCATCTTTTTTAGTGTCCAGTGAGAATGTTTTGCTTAATGGCTCCTTTCATTTTAATATTAAGTGGGATGCATTGTTAAACACAGATCTTTGATGCAAATTATTAGACACAAAACAATTCCGTTGGAGTGATTAATAGTACCAGACATAACATCCATGGATTCATCAGGCACATCTTCATTCAGTTGCAACAGAAATCCTGAAGACACTATTAAATGAATTTGTAGAGTTTCAGAATCCATCAGTTCAGTAATTCTTTACTTTGGTGGACACGATATATGACATGTCACTTGAATATTTTTCACAGAGTGAAACATACTGAAACTAAGTGCCAGATCTTCAAAAATTCAAATTTGTGACTAATCTTTGAAAATAAGTCTAGCACACAGCATTACAGTGCAGTGTTTGGAATGCTGAAGAGTCATCCAGTGATGTTGCTGCTAACAAGGACAGCCCTGAAATGGATTTTTGTTCATGCCCCTAAACAACAAAGCCTCTGCGTTCATAATACTACAAGTTCCCGGCACTGCACAGGTTGTTTTACTCAGTCTGGAAACATTAGCTAAATGTTTTACACGGTGGTTAGTGATAACAGCAAAAAATTCATTACTGCACCTTTCCATTTGCAGATAAAGTAGCTTCCCAATAACCACATTCTGTTGCTTTCCCTCACACTTCTCTTCCTGCACATCCATCTAGAATACCTTGTAACTACATGACCAGTCAGGTGTCAACTCACTGAAGAATTTCAGCTCTTTGTACAGCTAGTTTCCCTTGTCTGTCCCCCTCTATTGTCCTGAAAAGTAAGCGGGTATAGAGAGGTATATGCATCACAGCAACAACAAGCTAAAACAGATTAATTAGCTCTCAATGACAGTGTAGGTGGTCACCCTGCCTTCTCATGTATTCCCTGGCAACACCCTCATTTAATAGATTTGTCACTTTCTGTCCTAATCTGTCTTGACTACTCTGGAGCATTAAGCATGTCATATCACTTCTCTGAACAATGAGAAACATCAATCATTTCAGGGCATTTAAATAGCTACCACAATGTACACAAGTAGGGATCAAGTGAATGCAGCAGGTTTGTCCTTTAACCTAAATTGCCTAAGCTTGCTACTACTCATGGTCATGAGACCTTTAAACCATGTATCATTTTGTCCTAGTGAAGCAAGAGACAAATTGTTAAGGGGATAAACAACTTACTACCTCACTGAAACCAAGTCCGCAATGGCGCCGGTTTCGTCCAGACATCGTGCTGTCCATGCTTTGTTGGTACTGAGACTCTAGTTCTTCATTCATTTTCTTGTCTTCTTCCCCTGCATGTCCAGTGTACTTTGGTTATGGTTCATTCAAATCAACAAAGATATCCAATTACACACAGTCATCAGACTTTCAAAGTCTATCACTATATATGTGAAAGAATTTAAATTTAGCCCCCTTAGAAACTATTGAGTTGACTATTGTAATTATATACAAACCACCAGATTTATAGGCAATCTTATCAAGTGTGCAAGTAAAATTGCTTTGATACAAAGACAGGACAGTAAGTTACTAACACCTGACACATTCAGATAGATGTACTATGCATGGTATATTCTCTGCTAAACAAGGCAAACAGAAGTATTATGACTTTTCTATGCTTCCTGCCAGTGCTGCAACATGTCACAGCAAAGAAGCAGCTTCTGACCTTCACTGTATAACACACGCTCTAAACCATGATTAGCAGCAGAAGTCAGGACAATATTGCCATTCTTGTTTTAGAGCTGTAACTGGGACTATTTTATGCATCCTGAATTTTCAGGAACAGTGGCTACAGCTCTTTACTTTTGTCTATCTTTAGGAATTAGCAGGAAAACTAATTTGCATGTCTAGTTAGCACAGCATCAGCTAATTTGACAGGCCCTTTATTGCTACTTACTTCAGTAAGTAAATAAAGGAGCATTATTTTTAATGGAGGAAAATATGGTCTTAAAATAGTTGAGAATTCCCTGACCTTGTCAAAGGTAGGAACCTCTAGTTTTCCCCCCATAGGCTTACAACACTAACTTTTAATTTGTACCTTTGTAAAATGAAAAGCTTGTATTGCAAATTAATGTTTGCTCAATGGAAATTAGAGCTGTGTGTTACTGTAGAAGGACAAAAACATGTTGGAAAAGGGAAGGAAAAGTATTAAGAAAACAATTGTTCTGGTATTCTGCTGCTGAAAAAGCAGCATCTTAACTTTTTGCTAGTAGTAAAGCAGTACAGAATATTTATGACTCTTTAGAGGAAACAGCATCTCCTTTCTAGAAAATTCAGGTACAGGGAAGTGATTCTGAGTCACTCAGCAGCTGACAGAACCTGGAAATGATCCTCAGGCTTCTTTTGGGGTTTTGCTCTGGTATGATAGTAATTTTTTTTTTTCCTTCCAGCTGAAAAGTTATCAGTGGAGCATATTGGGAAAAGAGGTTTTCTGGAACCCTGACAGTTACTATTCTTTACAGCTTTATCAAAGCTTCTCTCTAATAGTCAAGGCCCCGTTTGAGTTTAGTGTACTTTGACTTACTACCTGAGCAAACTTGATAAGAAATTAGTTATCATGGTCGTATGTTATGTGACATCAACTTACTGCTAATTGCCAAGATAACTTTGCAGATATTTTTCTCTTCTATCCTGTTGCTGTAGGGCAGAGATCTTTATCTATTCAATAAGTATTCAAGAGGAGGTTTGGGGCAGGGTGGGGGGAATCAACCTTGTTCTTTCTCATGTACATTGATGTTATTGATGTTAGAGGTCTGGATGGATATACTTGGCAGCAATGAAGATGCAGCATAATGCTCCTAGGTACCAATAGCAATAAAATTTTACTTTCTTAGTTCATTAGCAGAGTAAGACTGAGGAGGTATAGGCCCTAATTTGCAAAGCATTTGCTCACAAATTTAGCTGACTGCCAGAAGTACTTTGCTGAACCTGGAAGGCAAGTAAAAGCAATTAGAGATGCCTGTTTGTCAGTAGTCTAACGAGAGGAATTAGGCACTTTTACAACTACATAACCTGACCTGTCTTCAGCCAAAAATCTTGAAATCCTTCCCTGCAATATCTATGAAGCTCAAAGTACTGAGATGTTCCTAAATAAGTGTTCGATTTCCAGCTTTGTATCAGCTATTGGATAAACTGACCTGTCCTGAAGTGAGAGGTTGATCTGTGGTCTCCGATAACAAGGCGGCCAGTATGTTCTTTCTAAAAGAAAACGCAGTTTGTTTTGGAGCTTTAGGGTGCACTGACAGCTCTGCCAACATTCTGGAAATCTCGAACAGAAAAGGTCTGCTGTCAAACCTTGACAACCAACTGTAAGACAGTAAGTTTTAATAGCTAACTGTGGTCTATTGATGAAGCTCCCTTCACCTTTATCTTTTATTGAATTATTTGGAAAAAGAAACCCCAACCACTAGATATTCTTTACTCTTCCCGCACCCCCAAAGCCGGTTCTGTTTTCTTTCCTGTTTCTTGCCACTCCAAAGAGAAAGACATCAAACCATGCTGGGTATGTCGGCCAAATAAGAAAGAACGGTGATCAGCTGATATAAAAGCTACACTATACAACAGCGTATAAGCATGTGAATTTAGGTTATGACAGTTTACCCTTTTGGTCTATTTCTCTAATACTATGCAATAGTTCAGCCTCTGCATCTTGCACATGTACGACCCCATTTACAGACTGCTCACAGTATGAGGCAAGACCTCCATGCTGCTGATCTCTATATTGGCTACATCGTTGCGGGGCTTTCAAATGTATCCCTAGAGGCAAGAACCGCCATAACAGGGCTAGCTGCATTAAGTACCCAAGCAGAAGTTACAATTGGTGGTAGTGGGATGTTTTAATACAGTGTTGTATTTCTATCTGCTAGAAAGCTTTTAGCTTCAAACCTTTTAATACAGTATTTTAACTCAGAATATTCAAGCAACAAACTGATACAAGTAAAATTGTTTTTCCTCTTGAAGATGACCTAGGTACACTTTCAATATTAAAGCTCCATTTTGTACAAGGAAAAAATACCATTAAGTTTTATTTTATTAATTTTGCAGAATTTTATGCAGAAAGCGTAGCACAAGAATCGATTTGGAGCATTTTCTCTTTAGATAATCCGGACATCGGTTATTTTTAGTTAGGTTTGCTATTTGCTCTCGAGGAGCAATCTGCTATTACTTTTAACAATTTCTGAAGCGACAAGACCTCGCGTGGGATCCCGGGGGGGGGGGGTTATTTCGTGACCGGCCCTTCCGCACGCTCCGAGGCCGCGTTTCACCGAGGGGCCCGGGAACAGGCGGGCTCGGGGGGGGGGGGGGGGGGGCTGCCGCATTACCGCGGCGCCGGCGCCCCGCGGGAGGCCTCACCTTGCCCGCTCCCATGAGCCGCAGGAATTTCTGCTTCCGCTCCTCGTTGCCCAGGTCCGCCGCCTCCCAGCTGCTCGAGCCCTGCCGGCACCGCACCGTCACCGCGCGCCGCGCCCCCCCGCCGCGCCCCCGCCCCCCCGTGACGTCGCCGCCGGCCGCCGCGGCTCGGGCCGGGCCGGGAGGCCGCGGGCCCCTCGCGCCGCTCCGTGGCGGCCGCGCGGCCGGGCCCCGCCGCGGCCTCCTTCCCTCCCTCCCCCCCCCCATTCCTCCCGCGCAGCCGCCCCGCTGCCCGTTTACATCGGGGGAGGCCGCCCGCTTGAGGCCGTGGTGGGCCTGGGACTCCCTGGCCGAGCTCATCGCCGCGCCGCCGGGGCGGGTGTCCAGGCCCCTCAGCCGCCTTCCTGCCGGGCCTGGCGCAGCGGCTGCCTCCCGCCCCTCGGCCGCCGCCGGGTCACAGCCCCGCGTCGGCCGCGGGGCGCGCCGGGAAAGGTAGTTCTCCCGCCGCCGCTCTGCGGCGCGGCCCGCGGCCGCTAGGACTGCCCGCCCCACAATCCTCCGCGGCCCCTGCGCGCTGATTGGCCGCGGCGCGGGTCGGCCCCGCGCTCCGCCTATAGGGGGCGGTGAGGGCGGGGCGCGGGGCGCGCGGACGACTGTTGGGCGGCCCCGCCTGTGGTAGGCGCTCGGCGCCCTGCCTGCCCCCACAGAACCTGGGGGAGGCTCCTGGGGCCCTGTTGCCGTGTCGGTAACCGTGCCAGAGTCGGAGACGGTCGCAGACTTCAGTGTTAGCCGTGGGGCCGGCCCGGTCAGGCGTTAAGTGCCGCCAGGGAAGGGGGGTGCGGTAGTTCCCTGGCCCGGGGCTGTGTTGCCGCCGTCGTGTGGTGGGCTGCGAGCGCGCGTCTGCAAGCGGCGGGCCGCGAGCCTGAGGTAATCCCCTCTGAGGGAAGGCGAGCGTCGGAGAGCCCGAGCACGGGGCGAGCCTGGGCTGCAATAAAGTGTGTGGGGCCCCCGTTGTGGAGGCCGCTGACGGCACCGGTCCCCTCCCGGGCGTGTCCCTGCCGGCGTCACAAGCCGGGGGACGGTTGCGTGAAGGCGGCTGCAAATTCCCGCGCACTGAAGCCTCGCAAAACAGCCACGCTCACAGGCGCTCGAGGGGGCTTCCCAGCTATTTCCCTCCTTTCTTGGCGCTGAAGGATCAGGACTCAGATGAGGGATCTTCCTCTTCTCTCATACGTCTGCGGACCACTTCAGTGTGATAGCAGGCAAAAGGAGAAGCTGCTGTAGCCCTTTACATTAAAGGGGGACAGGGGGAGGGTTCATAGTTCAGGACAGAAAGGAAGACTAAAAGGGGGGCAAAAATACTCAGGTAAGTTATTTTGGGCAAAGGGCTTTAGACTACAGGAGTGTGATACGGCTGATGGCATGAGGAAGGCAGTAGGGACAAGAGCAGAATGGAGCAGATTCCCCTGTTCTCCCTGACTGACATTCCTCGGCTTTGTGTACCTTATCTTATCCTCTAGGGTGTTTTCTTAACGATCTTCTTGTGCTTTGCCTCCAAGATTAGCAGTTCCTCTTGGTTCATCTCAGTAACCTTCTTTGTTCCATCCGTTCTAGCTTGATCTCCCAATCCCAATCTAATCACATACTTGAGTAATGCAGGGATTTCCCCCACCTACAGGTACTGCCAGGGCCCAGGGAACCTTGTGTGGAAACTGGCAATTTACTATCAGTGGGAGATACCGTGTTTGGAGCTCCAAATATTTTCAGTTAACCCTTCAGTTGCCCTGGCTGTTTCTCTTTTCTGTCTTTCCTAGGGTCCCATCTCCTCTATATGTGCTGTGTACAAGGCAGAAATTTAGTGACTACCCCCAAGTTAGTATTTTCTCACATATGTGTGCTTCAGAATTAGCTTAATTTAAATAGATTGCCATTAAATATGTTAATATGCTGGAGTTTTTCCTTAGACTTATTGGACAAGAAGATGCACAGTCACTTCTCTAGGGCTTTATCTTCTTACCTTAGTGTTAAGAAAACCCCTTCTGTTTTGATTCCTCAATTGTGTAGTGACTTTGTCTAAATCGCAATGTTGTGGCAGCCCAAGTAAGTATGCTAAAATGTGCAAATGGTGTGTGCCAATTCATACTGCAATTTAAACCTGACTTATTGAAGGTTAAAGTTGATTCCTTAAGGATTTTTGGAATTAAAATCAAATAAACTACTCAAAATGAAAAGAAGAATGATCACAGATAAATGTACACACTCATCTCAAAATGTGCGTAACAACTGATTTAAAATAAATGGTTGCCATTTTATTTTTTAGTGTCTTAATTAGGTGTTTTCTGAGTGGTTGTCAGTCTGTATGTTCATGTTGTCTTTTTGCGTAAATGCAATCACTTGAACGACAGACTTTCGATCACTAGCAGTACCTGTAAATTATGTGTGCTTGTCCTCTCAGTCTTACATACTTTGCCCATGCAGTTTGCAGAATATGCCCCAAATCTTAATTCTTCTCAATGGCTGGCTTGAATCTGAGCCTTCTTTTAACCTGCAACTTTATCTAAGCTGCATTTCTTAGCACGCACTTATCTTTAGTGGTTTGTTTTCCCTTAGTTTCTTCTATTCTCAAGTTCTTATTCTCACTTCTGTTGTTTTTCTTTGTCACTACAACAGCTAAGCATTTCACATTGGAGCTGCTAAGTCTTTGGATATTGTAGTGGATAGCCCCTGCCTGGCTGTTCAGGTCCACAGGGTAGTATCTATCTATTTGGCTATTTTTCAACTGTAACAAACCCTAATGAACTTCGAGGGCCTTTAGGATAACAGTTCCTTAGTTAATTCCAGATTCTTACTAGTGGTGGCAAAGGGTTTCCATTGTCTGTCTTCAGCCACAAACAGACCTATTGAAACAAATGATTTCTGCTCTGATAAGGAGCTTACTTGGATAATTTTCTGCACCAGGTCTCTCTTCACACAGAAAACCTGTCAGCCCTCCGAGATGCAGAAATTCAAAATGAGTGCTGGCTGTTTCTCTGCCTCATCAAGGGATAATTAGGAGGTATTGACCTTCTCAGTACTACATATATAAACAAGATGGAATTGAGATCTTCTCATGGTTTGGGGAAAAAATCTGCTTTGCATGGTCTGCTTGTCTCTGACACACTATTGGTGTGTATATTTTGGTCCTTGTCTGTGGTCCAGGCTTGCTCTTGATATTCCCCCTGCAACACCACCCTCTGTGTCTTAGATTTTTTGTGAGGATAGACTAGACCTATTTCTCTCTAGTGGGAGAAGTACTTATCAACAGCAGGAGGGAGTCTAACAGGCGCACTTACACTGATTTTCTCTGTGGGATACAGCTAGATTCCTAACTCCCATGGAAAATTTTCTCTCTTTAATTTGGAACTCCAAAACAGGGCTTGTCTGTTTACTCAGTGAAAATTTGCCTGGCAGGAGTTTGAGTTCTGTGCACAAAAAGAGAAGAGAAATTCTCTTTTTTACCCCACCTACCTGTTGGCAGAAATAGGAGAACCTACTTCCTCTGTAACATCATAACATGGCTTTGATAAAAAAAATCCGTTGAAGAGCGTGACTAGCATGCGGCTTCCTACATTTTTCAATTGTGGTTGTTTATATCTATGTGGAAGGCTGGAGAATTTGTGGGCCCTAATGGCAGACCTCACACTTATATTTTCTAAAGTCATCCTAAATTCATTCCTAAAGTTATTTCCAAGTTCCATCTAAGTGGTGAGATCTGCCTGATGTTTTTCTTTTTTTTTCTTTTATATCTTTTGGTACTAAAGAATGCTTTCACATGGCTGCCAGTCAGACATACTCTTACCTCTTTACTTGGGTGAGATGAATCGCTCAGAAAGATGCCTTGCAATGGCTCCCTGTCAGAAAGACACTGAGGTATAACTATTTCAATTCAGAGGCTGCCCCAAGGGGTTGCAGATCTGAACACTCCATTGGATTATGGTGATGTTTGCAGCATGTCTTGTGTTCCGGTCCTGAGATCTTCAAAATAGTTACCTGCAATTCCAACTGTATCCAGGAGGGGGTAGGGACACCGGTGCAGCTTTTGAGAGGGCAGTCTTTTGACAGTGTCATTCTGGGGGCTCCAACACCCTTCTGTAGAGAACTGTGTAGCTTGGGGAGGTAAGGGGAATCTGCAAGTCACCTATGTATGCATACGTACACTCAATCAAACTGGAGTTCTCTGAGGTGCGATGGCCATGTGCACACATACAGTTTACCCACCCTCCCCGCTAGCTCCGTCCTCCACCAAGGACACTTTTGGATTTTGAAGGTTAGAGGAAAGGAGGGACAAGGTAGGATGTGCCCTTTAATGCTTTGTATAGTCAGTCATGTACAAGCAGAAGTCCACGCTCTGCAAATAGTAATTAGAGGTAAAGAGCCTGTAACACATATACCTACACGCAGTGTGAAGATGCTGATAGCCAACACCTCTCAAAGGGTATTCAGTTCCTTGCAAGTAACTTCTCTTCATGCTGAAGCAGCTGAAGAATGACTAAGTCAGGGTTTCACTACCCACCTGGAGTGTGTGTGTGTGTGTGTGGGGGGGTGCTGATTCCGTTAACTCGTTAAGCTGAGGTGATCTGACTGCTGGTCAGGGCTGGGGATGCAAGGTATCAGTCCTGCTTTCAAAGGGTCTTGGGATGATATGGTAGTGGTTAACTTTAATTTCCTGAAGCTAGTTTTCCTATGCTGTGCCTGTAGTGAACAGAAAGTTCCTATAGGGCTTCTAAAATTAGGCTTCTGTTCAGAATTGTCCTTGAGAGCAGTCTTTGTGCTTCAGGGATGAATTGCTCTTAGCTAAGTTTGTCTATGAATTTTCTCCTTATGGAGTTGGAAATGTGTCATTACATTGCTTTTTGAGGATGGCAATTAAGTTCTTCAGTCACTTTGATACTTTTTAACATTTTCTCTGTGCTTTATTATTCAGATATCCCCATCATTCTTTTGTAGGACTGAAGTACAATTAAAGAAGAGCTGATAAGAAAGCGCTCTGGAAGATGGAGCATAAAGTTCAGCAGATCTAGTAATGTAGAGAGGTGCTGGTATATCCCTGCCAGTCCTAGGTAGGTGGATTTAGAGTTAAAGGTATCTGTAGGATGTCATTATTTTCAATTATTATTCTTACAAAACAGTACTAGGATAGTGATATTTAAATTCATATTCACATGTACTATGTTACCTAAGTGTGCAGAATCAAATACAAAGACACGGCTGTTATACCTGTTTTTCAAAACTTCCACAATCTGTTTTTTGACAATGATAAAGAATAGAAGGGAGCATTAACATAAGAGAATGTTGTATTTACAACTTGAATCCCATTTTAATGTATTTAAATATATAAAATACTTCCTTTTATAATGGCTGTAATGGTGGCTTAATTTAATTGGAATGGCTGTATTTTAAAAAATGATTTCTCACAGAAAGGGTGTAAAAATATAAAATTCATGTAAAAAATATAAAAATGGCATCACTTTATCTATAAATTAAAAAAAAAAACAAAGGTTTTTGTAGTATCTAACTGCATTTTTAGTGTGTTCATTAATTAGGAATTGTGATACCAGTGAAATTGTATCTTTTCCATCATTTTACATTAAACTTTTAGTACAGTTTCTGTACTATTCTGCCTAAAGACTTGTTCCCAAAGAAAAAAAAGCATGAAATTTTAGCTTAATGGCAACAATTTCCTTATGGGACAAACTGAAAAGTATTGCCTTTGGGGGGGAAAAAAAAAGGCAGAAAAAATGAGAATGTTTATTAAACTCTAAAATAGATATTGTCTCTAAGTTGTGGCTTTCTGTTAAATTCAAGTTGTTTTCTGGGCAACTGAAATGTAATATTACCTATATGGCTTACTGCAATAGTTTTTTTGTTTGTTTTTGGTTTTGTTTGCATTTTGAATAATGATGTGCAGATGACATTTTAATAAGGGTCTCTTACAAATGTTTTCTTCCTTAGCTTATTCCTCGCTTGGGATAAAAATGTTCTTATTTTGCAGGAGAGAGGTACCTAATTAAAAAATATGTGTCACTAGCATTATATTGCATCCATTTACTTATGGGGAGAACTGAAAAACTGAGTGATCAGACTGCTAACAAATATATGAATTCTTCCAGTAGCGGATGGGTTGTGCAAAAGCTGCATTTACCTTTATGGAGTAAAGATAATTATGAGGATGTGAGACTAGCTAGCTTTATTTAATTCCAGGAAGACTAGCAAATGGAGGGAAATGGAAGAAATGGAAAGGACAGAGTTATGAAAATCCTATCATGCTAGGGTTTAATGTTATATTTGCTGCTGTCTTTTGAAGAACTGAAAAATATTATGAATCATGGGAAAACAAGGAATATTGGGCTTCTAAGAAGAAATCTGTCTTCTCCAATCTGTGAGACTGTTTTGGCATGTAAACAAAATAGTAGGTATGGGTCCTGGGTAATATTTATGTGAATTTTCCACATTTCTTTGACACAGTCCCTCATAAGAGACTATTGTGAAGACATAGGGGGGTAAGATTTTGTCATAAGTGGAAACTGGCTAAGATGCAGATATTGAGATGTCAGAACAGGAGGAAGGGACTCTGAGGTTTCTTGTTGGAAATTATGAACAGAGATAGACAAATGATGAGGTGAGAGTGAGAAGAGGTGAAATGACCAAGAGGTGACAAATTTAGTCACTGTTATGTACCATTATACTCTGTCTTACACTTTTCTTTGTACTTCTGCTTCTGTAGTGAGCTCCAGTCTCTGGATGGGAACCGTCTTTGCTGGTGGGGACAGGGGACATCCACTCCGTTATGCGAAATACAGAAAAACTATCTTAATGATGATTCTATACACCAGTTCGCTTCCAAGTTTCAAACCTCAGCAATACCTATTATAAAACTTTCAGGCAGACAACAGCTTAGGAAAGCTAAGTATGGGAAAGCAGAGGCTTAAGCAGATATTGCAGAAGCATTTCTGTCTTTGAAGAATCTTTTGTAGGATCTTTGAAAAAAAATTTTATTGAGATCTTTGTGTAGAGAGGTAGGGTAGATTAAAGCAGAACTAGGTCTGCCAGCCAAAAAGCCTTTTTCATTGTGTAACGTGGTAAGGATTTCTTTGCCATGCAGCCGCTTTGTAAGGAGCAGTAATAAAACTATAATACAGTGATGAAGAAATTGGATAGCCCTGGCTTGGGAGCCATGGATTTGGAATCAGATCTTGCCCTGTTATCATCCTGGCTCCGCCCAAGACTAAGTGGCCTTTGGCAAATTTTCTCACCTTTCTGCTTTATCTGTGAAATTAGGATAATATATCTACTTGCCAGCGGTAAGAATTTAATTAATGATTGCACAGTGTGTGTTCAAGGCAACGTACAATTGCTAAATATTAGCTGTAGTGTAATTGGACTACTGTAGTTGATAATATGCCAACAAACATGGCATATAAAATAGGATCAACCTCTTCTCAAGTACTATAGAGTTTTTAATTGTTACTAATGAACTTCTGATGCTTAAAGTAGCTATCACTGAGGCAGGGAATGCTGCTATAGGAAAGCTTAACAAGACAACTCTGATTTTTTTTTTTTTATCTTGAACTAAAAAAATATTTATATATGTACACATACACACACTTTAAGGACAGAATAATTTAGGCTGAAAATACTTCCTGTTTTCTGACCAGCTTTGCTTAGTAGTTGTCACTGCAATATACAGAGGTTGCCACAGAGAAGAGTGAAAAATACTCTCTATATCACTGGAGATGGGAGAGAATTTTTTTTTTTTTATTGATATCTGGCTTACGCAATATACTTACTCAGAGTGTTTTAGTTTCATGTTGTCTGCCAAAAGTTCAATTCCAAGCTCTTGCTAAGTTTTGTTTTAAGGGGTTGGGAAGAAGAGGAGACAAGCTAAGAGCAAACAAAGAGATGTCAACAAAAAGATTGCTGAGAAGGGAGCATCAGTTGAGGGAAGGCAGTCATAGCTGTTAACATTTAAAAAGCCCCTTTAAGGACTAACAAAATAAGGGGTAGAGTTGTCCTCATCCTGAAATGGCTTTTATATTTCTGAACCTTTTATAAAAGCTTTTCTTAGAACACTTCCCTTCTAAAAACAAAATAGTTTTTGTCGTAAACAAGACAGGCAGCACATCAATACAAAGAAGACTATCTTCACTTACTTTTATTTCTGGGCTGGTAGAACGGCCTATTTATTATTCATACTACAGAAAAAAATTGTTGCCCCAGTTTAATGACTGAAGAAAACAAAGAAGGGAGAAATTATGTCCTTCAACCTAGCACTGTTCCAGCTTGCTGTACTGTTGTATGTATTAGGCTTTGTCCTCAATACAAAGATTAAAAAAAGAAACTTTTTTTTTTTAACATTATAAGAGGTAAGTTAGGACAGCTTTTTCTAGGTATGGTCCTAGTGGAGACAAGACACAGGCAGTTTTTATATCCAGATAGTCAGTCAAGGCCAATCATGCATCTCTCAGTTGGAGTTGATGTCAACCAGCTACATCAAAATAAGAAAATACAGCACTTGGCTTCTGTGAGGATTTTACATCATATTAGGCTGAGGAGACCTCTTCATTTACAGCTCTACATGGTACACTGCTAGAATATTGTACCTGAGTGAAAAAACATTTTTACTGCAATGAGAATATAACTTTATATATCTTACTTCTTTTCCCTCCTTTTCTTTTGCACTTGCTAACACATAAAAACACCAATAAAGAGAAGGCATTTCACAGAAAATATCTGCCAAATTCAATTATTCTACTGTGAGTCAAAATGATGAGACAACATCTTCAGGATTATCAAAATGAATTGTGTTTGCTTAGAGTGGAAACTCAGTAGTTCCTTCCTTTCGTGTATCTTCCGGTTCACCCATCTATAGTAAAGCAGAATACTTGAAGGAAAATTGGAAACCTCATAGAAATCTAACATTTCTATCTGATTTTTTTAGGGAGTTTAAATTAGTGAGTAATTTGAAAATGGCATGAACAAACCACTCCTTAACATACGTCAGGGACAAATTCTCCGATAGAAGAGGATGGACAGAATTGATATTGTTCTGTTCTGAGTCTTGTGGTGCTGTGAAAGCCAAAGTCTCTGAAGTCAGGAAAGGTAGTCTGTACACAAAATTTGTCTATTCAGATGATTACTCCTGTTCATAATACCTTTGAGCCTTTTGCTATATGGACAAATAGAAATTAAAAGGAAATGTAATGGGCATGAGAAAAACAGTGGTTCTGCATGTTCTCCTTCCTAACCCTGCATGACTGTAATAGTTGCTCCTTGCTGGGGACTTCAGTAACATTTGTGGAAATGGTCAGTAGAAAGGAATAAGAAATAAAACCAGGTATCTTTACACTGATAATTTCCATTCAATCCAAAATGGTTTGAAAAAGATTTTCAAGGTGTGAAAAAAATGGCTGCATCAAAACTCTGCACTCTGATATATATGCATAGCTCCCAAATTATATAGTCAGTCTTTTTTGAAAAGAAATGTTGCTTCTTCACTTGCATACTGAGTGGAACACATTAGGCTTTTCATATGCACCCAACGTGCAAATAAACTCTGAAAACTGATGAAGATTTTTCTGTTCTAACAATAATCTGCATCTCTGTGATAGAGCTACATCACAATACCATCTGCTACCACTGTATCACAAAGATTTTTCCTCCTGCAAAAACATTTTCATTAATTTGTGTCCTGATAGCATATGTTCCACATATGTGATCATTCATTACCCCTCTTTTTTTACAGCAGCCTATAAAATGATTAATCAGGTCCATTGCAGCCAGTTGATATGTGTGCTGGTGTCTTATGTTACTTAAAAAGCAGACATGCCTCCCTGGCAATGCTGATTTTTGCTCATTTTAGTTACTGTAATGTCTTTACTGTACAAAAGAATATACAAAGAGAAATTTGCTCTTTTACCTTGTCCATGTGCTGGGCCCTTGGGTTATTAATTGGGTATCAGTCACAGGACATTGGCTTTGAGTGACTGTAACAAATACAAAAAAAAGGAAAACTCATTACTTTGTCTTACCTGTTCAAGACCAATATCTTATTTCTTGCATCAGCTCTTTAAAATTAATGTAGTGATTTTTTTCAAGTTATATACAGTATTAATAAACCATAAAATATCTGGCCATTTTGCCAAGAACCTACTGTGCACTCTGCATACACTGCAGTTGACTTTAACATCTGGGTAAGCATTCTCTTATGATAAACAACATTTAAGTTGCAGGTGCAATACTGTAGCAATTTATATGCATTTTGGCTTTGAGAATAGAAATTTGTAGAATCAGGATATCCCAAGAATCCCAAGAATCAGGATATTTTTAATTGTCTGAAAGAATAGATTTTGAATATATTACTTAACCTAGGCATGAAAAATCATGTCCTTTTTTATATGGTGTTATTTATGATAGGTATGAAAATGTAACAGTATTGTGATATCCTGCCTAGAGGGCAGCTTTAGATGAGGACAGTGGTTGTGACATACAGGCACAATGTGCCAGGAAGAAAAATATGCTATTCTACTGACTTTATGCCATCCTCTTTGTTTTCCTGGGGGCATACCAGGAGCCTTTTTTCTATTTTAAATAATGCATTATTTCTAGAGCATTTGAGATGTAAAGTGAAAAGGCTTAGTATTAATGCCACATATAATGCTGTTAATTTACTAGAAGTAAATTCTGTACAGAAGATTGTGGCCTTTGCTTTGTTTAAATGAAAAGCTGAGAAAAGCAAATGTAAGGCCGTATGCTGTCCCTAAATAGCTTAGTGAGTGTGTAGAGTGCAATGCTCATAAATGTTCCTGTGTCTGGCATTGGCAAAATTGGTATGTATATCATACAAAATTATATCACATAGATCACGTATATCATAGAAGAATAGAATCATGTAGGTTGGAGGGGACCTCCAGGGCTCATCTAGTCTTATGTCCTGCTCGATGCAGGTCCAATTGATCAGGTCGCTTGGGGCAATGTCCAGTCGAGTTTTGAATGTCTCCAGGAATGGCGATGCCACAGTGTTTCTTGACAGCCTGGCCCAGTGTTTGACCAGCCTCCTGGTAAAAATGTTTTTCTTTATATTGATCTGGAATTTACCATATTCCAGCTTGTGTCCATTGCTTCTTGTCCTTTTACTGTGCACCTCTGTGAGGAGTCTTTTTTCATCCTTTCTATGCCCTCCCACTAGACAGCAATAAGATCTCCCCTTCACCTGCTGTTCCCCAGCTGTGCAAACCCAGCTCTCTCAAATTCTCCATGTATGTCATGTGCTCCAGCCTCCTGACCATCCTCCTGCCTCTGCCAGACTTGCTCCAGTGTTTCAATGGCTTCCGTGTAGTGGGGAGACAAAAACTGAAGACACTACTCCTGATGCAGTGTCGCAAGTGCCAAATAGAGGGGATAATCGCTTCTCTTGATGTGCCGGCCATGCTCCTGTTTACATAGCCTGGGATGCTCTTGGCCTTCTTTGCCAGGGCCCACTGCTGGCTCACGATCAGCTTGTTGTCCACTGGGACCCCCAGGGTTTTTTCTGCAAAGAAGCTTTCTAGCCAGCTGGCCCTCAGCCTGTACTGTTGTATGGGGTTATTCCATCTCGGATACAGGACTCTGCATCTTAATGTATTGAAATATAATTATAGAATTTCATGTATTGAATTATTATTTTGTGCTAGTGTGAATTAATAGCTTTGGGTTTGTCTTTTGGGAATAGCAATGGCATAGCCTAAATCAGAATTATGCATAATATGACTCTCTTGTTTTGGATAGTCAATTTAACAAAATCACCTGAAGCTGCTGATATAGCAGGTGCATCCTGGGATAAATAAATTGCAGAAGTCATAGTAAATTGCCAAAAAAGGAATAGTGAATTGTTTCTTGAAAGCAGATGATGTTTTTTACACTAATGATGCTTGATTTTCTTTGTGTACATTTATAAATAAAGTAGGCTATGATAATCCCAATATTACTTTGGGATTATTCTGTTTATTGATCAACTGAATGTTTAGGTTTTTGTGTTAGACTAATATTGCATGAAATATTTTCATTAAAGAAAGAGTTCAAAATATATTTTATTCTGAGAATATTAAAATGCCATTTAGTATCATATCGTCACTTAAGATCAGTATCATCATTTTATCTTGAATGGTTTTCATGTAATAGTTGTTCAGTTCTTATATCTTATGTCAATTTTTCTAATATAAATATTTGATTATCTCTTATGATTTTTAAAATTATATGAGCAATTTGGTGATTGAAAACAAGTGGTTTTGGTGGGGGGGAGGTTGACAGTCATAATAAAAGGAGCTTTCTTATTTCTGTCAGCAAACCCCTTAAGAGGTAATGCAAATCTTTACTTATGCTTTTCCTTCACTGTTAATCCATTTGCCCTGTTTAAGAACCCTGGAATTTGTCAGAAGTCGGTCTGGAAGGATGAATTCAACATATCTCTGTCCATGGTCTATTGCAATTTTCTGAAAAGGCATGTGTCTGCAGCGTTAGGGAAATTTGGCATTTTGTAAATTAAACCTTGGTGCTGAAGTCTCTCAACTAAGAGACGTTGTACAGAAAACCAGCATTTCTGGTGCTGCCTCTGATTTTCAGAAGATGAACCCCTTTGCTAATGAAGCATGCAGTCCTAATTTGGCATGGGTCAGAAGCAGGATGATCTTCTTGCAGGTAAAATGTCATTTGCCACATTTTGCAGAGTATTAGTCTAAACCTATATTTGGTTGGCACCTGTGCTCCAAAACTGGCATCCCACCTTGTGAGAAGGCAAAATGCCACTCTGACAGATGGGGAGGAATGCAAGCGTGCCAGCAAACCAGCGTATGCATCAAGGGGTCACATTTCTCTCCAGGAATGTTGAAATACCGGTACATGCAGAGCTTCTGTATCTGAGGCACACGTGTTTCCTGGCAACGACCAAAGTTCCTGCTGAATATCTTGGCACAGTACGTAAGGAAGCTTAGTGAATTTTCATGGCTTTCATAGGGTTTCTACACCATGGGAGCCTATATATAATTTCTGCTAAGAATGGCCCTATGAATATAAAAAGAAGATGGAATGTATTTTGCAAATTGTTCTTTCTTGTTAATAGATTAAGAACTGTTAAAATGCCATCACAGTTTTCATGGATGGTGATTCTTTTGATTAGTTAATGGTTGGTTTATCCTGGTCTGAGAGCAATAGAATGTGTGGTTTGGCAATCAACCCGAAGTGTGAATGTCACAGCTTAAAACTTCTACCATTTCTTTTTCATACTTAATTTTATTTTAACCTAAAAGTAAATTCTGGAATCCCTTCACACTTTTGTACTTCAACAAGAAATTAGTTTTTTTCTGTGTTCCCCAAAATGATATAGTGAATTAAAATTAACTCTAGGGC
This sequence comes from Apteryx mantelli, assembly GCF_036417845.1. Taxonomy (NCBI): domain Eukaryota; kingdom Metazoa; phylum Chordata; class Aves; order Apterygiformes; family Apterygidae; genus Apteryx; species Apteryx mantelli. The sequence continues at coordinate 26,756,090 of NC_089981.1, forward strand.
ATTGCTTTCTTTTGCTGAAGGTAATTCTGAATGGTTTATTTCAATGTTTTTACTTTTTTGCCTCCAGAATTACTGTAAAGCTTTTCTATTTCATCCATTACAGCACAGTGTTTTTCACATTTGAATAGCTGCATCAACATGAATCCTTTATAAGGACCTTAAAAACAAACTTTGCCAAGTCCCAGAATACAGAAGCTAATTCACATCCCAATACTCAGCTGCCTCATGAATAAAGGAGAGTCTGTGCCTGACACTTTGAAGCTGTAGCTGTTAAACCATACAGACTATTTACCTCAATAAATCATTATAAGAAACTAAGGTACAATTATACCCACAGAGAAATAGAATTCAAAACACTGATTTATGTGGTTCAGTGCCTGTTCCCTTTTCCATCATGTTTTGAATTTTATGCATGTTTGTCATCTTTGGCTACTTCCATGTATCTTTAAACTAATGGATCTTGCTTTTTTAACATTCCTCATTAGGTTTGTTATTTTACTTTGACATACAGACATGATTTGCACACTGTACAAAGTTTTGCATTTAAAATTAACTATCTAATTTCTTATGGTGTAGACCAAAAATGGAAAATGTGAGTAATTTGTTTAAACTAACATATACCCTTCTCTGGTTAATTTGTGACCTTCTAAGCTGAAATTCCATATTAGTTAAGAATTTTTTGGCTCTTATTTGTGAGATCTGGAGAAAGACAGCTATACACAGGAAGGCATCATTGTACTTTTAAGAATGTGCTGGCTAATCTGGGGGGTTGTCATAAAGAGACAGAAGCCATATGACATGAAATGTGGAATTCCTCGATTTCTTTATCCCTTGAAGAGGCAAAATGAAATTAAAAGACAAAAATTAGAGTGAAAGCTCTGGCTCAGAGGAAGGAATGGCACTGAAACCGACAAATAATTCCATATGAAATGGTAGCAATAAAGTAAATATATCTAGCAAGTGGAGTCCGAGACCAGACACATGATCTGTTAGGCCACCCAAGCCTTGAAGAGGATGAATGAGCATGCAGTGTTGTCCTGTAGAGCAACGGGGTGGGGAGTGATTTAATAACCAATAAGTGTTCCTTAATAAGACTTTTAAAAGTTACAAAATATTTAAATGGAGATTTTAAATATGAACAATAATAAATATGCTACCGTTTCAAATGCTTTGTACTTTGCTTATAACTTTCAGAGCTGATGGAGCTAAAGCAATACTTAATTAGCATGTATCATGCTACTTGCCTGATCCCAGTGGTTGGGATTAGAGTAGCACTTGCCTCCATTACTGAGAGGGAGTTATAAATCCATTATTATTTCAGAAGTGACTTACAGTCTGAAAGTTTTTAGACCATATGTGATATTCATATATCTAGTTTAAAAGGTATATCTATTGAAGACAGTTTTGATCATTTCACATCATTTTTGTTTTGCAGTGAATAACAGATATTAGAGAAGCCTAAATGGTCATCCGTAAGTCTTTCTGTATTTTCCCTGTCATACACTAAATTTCATAAGATTTTCAACTTCATTTGAGTAACAGCATACAATCATTTCATGCGCTGTCATTTGCATAGGTATCTAACTCTTGCATTTCGGTGTGGTTTTGCCTTTCTGAATCTACAGGCAAATTTTATGAGGAAAAAATATTATATCTAAAAATTTCCACATGCAAACAGCTGCTATGCAAACAATATTATTTGACCACAGTTGGAAACTCATCTAGGACCTTCCATATCCTGTTGCTCAGTATTCTGGGAGCCCATAGCATACTGTCTTTTACAGTCTGATAGCATTGCAAATGTTTCTGTTGTTATACCCATATAATTAATGGGTTTTTATGCTGCTGAAGTGGTGGATTGCTTTGAAATATTGGTGGGGATGATGATGGAATTTAACAAATCCATAGATATTGCCCCATAGCATTTTAATACTGACTGTTGTGGCTATGTAGTGTGAGATCTCGTGTACTATCTTTACATAAAGGGACAAAGTTCAGCAATATGGAAGCAGAAAAGCATGACAATCACTTATCTCCAGAAAAACTAGATATATTTACATTCTTTGTCAAGTGTATTTTAATCTAGTCTCAAAGAAACACATCTGCTGCAATTGTCTTTTGTCTGTCCTTTTGTCTGTGTCAGTCTCCATCTCAGAAAATTTTGGCCAATTTCAATCAAATGTGCTAGTGGGGCGGGGGTCTTAAAAATTTCAAGTTTTTACAAGCTTCCAAAAAATTGGTGACTAGATAGGAAAAGAGAGTGATCCAAAGTGTTCCTGTGTGCAGCTAAACCTGCAGTGTGAGCACAGCAGGACTACTAGCCATCCAGGCAGCTTGTCTTCATTTTTGTATGAACCACGTGTTACATCTTGCCCTGCTCCTAGCTGCATACCTGGCTGGGGGCGCTGGTGAAGCACTAAAGGGAACCAAAGCTCGTGGTATTACAGCAGACAGGAGAAAGTGGAGGGAGAGGCCACAGGAGATATGATCAATGAATGGCAATTTTTGTGGTGGGACCTACGTGAAGGTGATCCAGCACAAACCTACTGGTAGCCAGTGTGAACATTTCCATTGTTCACAGTGTGACTTGTTCATTAAAACCATTTATATCTATTGAAATTCTATAAATGACACTACATATTATAGGGGCTGTGTAATACCTAAATACTGTGTTTTCCTCTGTTCTTATTGCCTTAGAGTGGAGATCGAGGATCACTACTCAATTAATAGAAAAAAGCAATATCATCAAAGATTAAAATTTCTTATTAGATATTTCCATTAAGAAAATTTCAGATTATTAATATTTTGCATTGTTGTAGTTCAATGCCAGTGCTACCATGTAGCAAAGAGCTATTATATTTTGCAAAATTCTGAAAAATCTTATTCTAAATTGAAAGAGATTTCGGGATGTTTTCAACACTTTCTGAAATTTCAAATATTTACTAGGATTTGTTAGCTCAAGTGATCTGATGGCATCTTTCATTATTTTTCTAAGGAACAAATGTAAACACCTCCTGAATGCTGTTTAAAAGCACCCAGAGTTTGTGCTTGTATGCCAGGAAAATGGAACCACCTTCTCATCCATCAGCATGATACAGGAACTCAGGAAGCTGGATCTGCCAGTACTAGGGCCATTTTTTCTTCTGGTAGAGCAGGACTATTAGATCTGGAACTTTACATCAGCACTAAAATTCACATCTTAAAAATAATAGAATCTAAGTTCCTAATGCAATCTCTTACAAAAATTTTTGAAGATCACCTACTTTTGCAGATGTATGTTCTGTTCTAAACATACGTTCTAAAACAATGCAGCTGCTTTGGCTATAGTAATATGTTCTACTGAAAATCTTGCTCAGGTGTAACCTGGGTGTGGATCCAATTGTAATAGTATAAAAGGGTCGTGTCCCTGTTCTTTAACATGAGGACCTTTACATGTAGAAAGCACCCTTCTGATCTTGTTGCAGTACAGGGCTTGAGCTGATTGAATTAAATCAGTATAATTGAGCTTCACTTTTGTATGTAGACAAATCCTAAGCATTGCTTGAACACAGAACAAGAATAGAGTTGCTTAGTTTACAAAACAGCCTGTAGGTTGCAGACTGTCTCACAAATAGGGGGAACAGTTTTTAAATAAACTTAATGAGTTAATGGTACAACTCTACATGTGTTGAGGAGGGAAGGTATGTCCCAGGAAAGCACTGTGAAACTTAATCTTAGGTACCTGAACCAATTTGTTGAGGTTACCTAACATGATTTCTTGTGGCCAATTTGTAAAAGTAGTAACAATAAGGAAGTACGGTTTTCTGCAGTTTTCTTTAGTATTTTCTTCCATTAGCAGTTGCTTTTCACTTACTGAAACTTTGGGTTCAAACAAAGGTTCTTTAATTTTTGTAGTGGTTTTTCAGAACATCCAGGGATTACATATAATAGATTGTGCATATAACATGAGCAAACAAAGCATCAGTAATAACCTTCTAGCATGGTTTTATCTGGATGTACTGAATTGCAGGGAAAACAGTTTTGGATTTTTTTCTAAGTCACATGGATCACAGATTGCATGTTTGAAAGTGGAAAGGGAGTAGCCAGACAAAGGAAAAAGAACAACATAAAAAGCCTTAAGTTTGCATGACTTGCATTATGCTGAAATCCTGACCTCAAATCAATAAGAAATCCTTTATCTGACACATATTGAAGGATTATAGACTCAACATTTTAGAGGAGGTGTTTGAACAGCATTGACAGCAAAACCTTCTGAAAACTCCTGGTGGATTATGAACTGTGTACTGTTTATATCTGGAGTATAAGCAGCTGAAGAGTTGTTTCTGAGTCTGCTGTCTACACTTTTACAAGTATGCTATGTTTCTTTCTTAGGAAATAATTATTAAGGAGCAGTGGGGTGTTTATGTTGGTCTAGCGGTTAAAGCATAAGGGCTCAAGAGGTCAGGGTTTTCCTTGCAATTATGCTGCAGAAATTCTTTGCGGATGTAATGAATCAAGTTCTCATTCTGTAGTTCTGCTTCTATCTAGGTAGAGCAGAGAGAGTATTTGCAGCACCTGATGTGATATTATAAGATTTATTTTATTATTTTTGCAAAGTGCATGCAATTACTTTTAAAGATACAATGTAGTTGCTTTATGTGTTGGGATTTGAAAAATATTTCTTTATTGGCAATGCCACTTTTCCAAAAAGAGTAGTCTTGGGAAAACAAGTAGTTGTATGTTTCAATAATCTGTACCTACTGCATCTGAAAACTGCATTGATGAGATGTTGCTTAAGCAGTTGTATTTTAGATGTACCAAAGAGTGATCAACAAGTTTGAGCAAACTTCTTTTGCTGTGAGGAGTGTTAAAAATGCTGAACACTTCAATGCAATACCATTTATTTGGGGGGGGGGGGTTGAGTTATGTAGCATATTTTACGGGATTTGGAAAAAATATCAATTTGATAAGCTCCTACCATATATTCTGGGATTTAGGAAAGGGAGAAGAACCAAATGTGTACTAAAGACAAAAAAGAACATGAAAATGGAAGGGAAGGAAAATGTCCATAAGAAACAGATCGTTGGACTCTGTCTCACGTGTTACAAACTCAGGTAAATGCTTTAATATTTGCTTTAGGAGACACCCACTCAGGAGTGCCTTATGGAGTCTGCAAAGTGTCCTGTGGATTATCTGAACAGTTTGGGCCCACAGTTCCATAGTGATGCTCAGATCACTTCAAATATTTAGAAATATGGGGGATCTGGACTTTTAAAAACGAATGTAGATAACGAATAACTGTTATCTCCTTGATATTTAGGAGGAAAATGTTGTTGCATGTTGGAAATACTGGTGTGAGATACTGCTAGCAGAATGTTTACGATATTCCTAAAATTAGTCTTCTGTTCATTTTCATGTCAAATGCAGTAGCAAAGGGACTCATCAGTGGCAGCAATATAGTTAATACAAATTGGGAGAACTGTGGACTAGTGAAAGTAAAAATGAACAGCACTGAATTTGAAATTAGTAATATTCCTTCTGTTTGACAAGCCTATGCATTTTATATCAAATTCTTGCTTTCTGTTTTTAAGTGCATTTTGATCATTCAGAGTATTCTCACGACTGAGAAATAGGACATTTAATTCCATTTTACAGCTATGGGACTTTTTTTGCAAAGTTTTAAAAACAGGTTTTCATCATTTTTATGTCAGGATAAATGAAAACTTTCTGTTTTAAGGGCTGAAAAAAATCAAGCATATTTCACTTGTGATCAGGCTTTATTAGGTTAATTTTTAGCATGTGCAAGGCTGTCTAAGGGAAACTTACTTGGAACTTTTTATTGTTCTGGCTGGTGCCCTTAGGCAACAACAACAAAAAATCTCTCCTGGACAAAAGAAAAAAATTGTGTAATTTGGTGATAGATAAGTTACAACAGTGGGTATATATGCCTGCAGAAATACAGCAGAAGAATAAGGATAGGTTACATCTAAAATAAAATCTTACCTGTGGTTGAAAGGTTGTTCTGAATTTATCTGTCAGGGAAAGAAGGTACAGCGCTGCCAAATTCTTTCAGGGCTTCAGTGGCTCTAGTGCTATACGGAGCTCAACAGAACAAATAATGTATCTTGTTTAGCATATCTGCTAAACAGTATTCCCATTATTTTAATCTATCATTTTGTGAAAACCTGGCTGCAGCAGCAGTTTGATGACTGTAATGGTGATACCTGTGCGCATTTGAAGCGGAACAAAGATGTTGATCAAAGATTACAACACATAGGCAGGAAGGGACGCTTTGTCTGAAGTCATGTTAAAGCATGGGCTGGATCTTGGAGTGGGCTTTGATTTCCCTATTTCCATGAGTGTTTTGACCTTCTCTGGGAATACATCTGTACTACTGATCAGTTTTGCTTTGACTGTCACAAAACTAGTGGCTTTTGTCATGCAGGCAAGGATTAGGATTAGAGAAACAGCAAAGCAAAGAAAGCGTTGCACAGAGTAGAACTGACTGACATAGGAAGCTTTACTGGTTCGGGAAGACCATGAAGAACCCAACTTTTTTGTACTGTGCTGGCCTCTGTTAGCTCTTTTCTATAACAGGCACTAGTTTCACTCGTAAGTGTTTAAATGCTCAGAATTGTTTTTGACTTTTAAAAATATATATATTCATAGTAAAACTCAGAACGATGTGCATTTTCCTAAGAAAAGCTTGAGTGAGCAGCTCACTGACAGGCAATTAGCATAGTCAATCAAGGAATTATTTTCTTCTTTCAGGAGGTTTTGATTTCTTGAAGAAATATACATAGCTATCTATCTATCTATCTACTATATATGTATATGTCTTTCTGTGTCTCCATACATAGACATATATATGAACAAATGTGAATGTGTGCATATTCTGATACAATTATTAAAATGTAATGGAATTATATAGCCTGTATATTATATGTTTCTTGACAGGTGGATGGCTGAATTAAGGATTAGGAACATAATAAGAAGGAATTAATGGTAGCAATTAATTTCCCTAGTCATATTTCTGTGATCCCCATTTTCAGAAGATATCATGGTAGTCTCATTCTTTACTGAATGGATGAAAATTTGTTTCTTTAAGTAGTCTTCCACATATACCGTGTAAAAGAAAGCTATTAATAGCAAGTCACATTATGATCTTGACAGGTGATGCTTGGGACTTGGTGCTTAGCCAGTAAGGATTAGATTTTAATGCAAAAAAGTGTATAAAGGTCCTAAATATTTTGTTTATCTCAGGCTGAGTTTTAAATAAGGCCTAAGATCCGCAGAAAGGCAGGCAACGCTGTCTGTATGCAGACAGAAATGAAACAATTCTTCTGTGTTACAGGACAACATGAGATCGGGCAAAATTTGCTTACTTTCTCTTTGCCCCATGTTCCCTCCTTTTATTATATGTTATGTACTTTCCTTGTCCATTCTGTCTTTCTGGTTTCTTAAACTTCAAACTCTTCAGGACAGTCTCTGCCTTTTCCTGTATATCTTCTGTTGGTATGAGTAGTGCCTGCGGTAGTGGGATGCAGTTGTGGGCTGGGGTTTCTTGTCTACAGTAATTTCATAATGCAGCTAAAAATGACTGAACTTATTATGTAAGGAACGTAAAAATGGATTGTGAATATTGAGTTATTGAGCAACTGAACAGAGATAACAGTCTTTTGTATTCCTAATGAAATTAACATATGTGCAAAGGCTATTTTTTACTTTTTGATGATGTTTTTATTGTTTATAGCTTACATTGTTTTACTTAGATAGCAATGTAATTCATTTCATTTTATTTTAATGAAACTACAATATTTGCAATATTATTAAAAGAACAATTGGTTTTGAAGTACTTTATTTTTTATTGGTGAAAAATAGGTAAGGAATTTTAAATTCAAGGTTCTTGATTACAGATTTTGAAGTATGGGATAATATATTGAATTGATTACAGATTTTGAAGTATGGGATAATATATTGAAGTAAATTAAAACTGCAACATGAAAGGCAAATACTATTGTATAATTTTTTTTCTGAAGTCCAGTTTAATGAAGTCTTTGTGTGCAATAGATACTTTGAAGTGAGAGAGAAAGTCATTGACAGTGAAATTGTTTCCTTGATTTATAGACCAACTTTCCAACTTCAGTTTATAAACTTCTGGCTATAAAAATTGTGTGAAAATGTTTTTTTTGGTAAATGCTAATATAATAAAGTACAGGGCCTACCAGAACTAGGTGTACCTGTTATTTCTGCATGTTATGAGCAGCAAATTGGAATTCTAACCATTTCCATTTTAATGTACAACTTTTCAACATGGAAATAGGCAACTACTCCATTTTTTAATTACTTTAAAATTGTAAGACACCAAAAGACAGTTTGTAACTATGTGTAATTTAATTAAGAATTCTCAGCTTCAAATATGCATTTAACTTATAATTCTTGAGAAATATACATGTGAAAGTACTTGAAAGGACTTTTAGTAATTGTGCAGGAAAAGATATTTAAGCCTGTTACAGCACAGCATGCATGAAAAGTGAATCTTCAGTGTAGTATAGTTTAAAGTTTGCACACTATTTATAAGCAACCAAGTTCATATTCTTGCATTGTACTTAGCTGATTTGTACATTCTTATGACAATTTAGGATGGAGGGATTTGTCTGGTTTTCTTTTTATTAGCTAGGGGTTTAGCCTTTCATTTGTTTTTCCATAGGAGATTTAAGATGTTGGGGATGAGCTGAACATGACTTCAATTTGTTATGGAAATGCAACCATAGTTTTTAGTGTCCTGGCATGTTGATTTTTTCCTTTACTGTTTTTATATGGCAGTTTATACTTGCTGCACTGCTATGCATTTGCAACCTTAACTTCACTGTGATTTTTCTTAGGAATTTTCTTTTGAGAGGAGGGAATGAAACTCTGCTTTCTTCTTTCCTTTCCTTTCCTTTCCTTTCCTTTCCTTTCCTTTCCTTTCCTTTCCTTTCCTTTCCTTTCCTTTCCTTTCCTTTTTCCTTTTTCCTTTTTCCTTTTTCCTTTTTCCTTTTTCCTTTTTCCTTTTTCCTTTTAAGACTGTCTGGTCTCTGTAACAAATTCCATAGGGAAAAATGTTCAGATGCTGAATCTGTTTAAGTCTAGCCACTAAGTGTTGTTGAATCCTTGAGCTGTGCTCCTACAGGCAGTATGAGTTCAACTGACTTAATCTCCCTGACTAATGAGAATTTAGTTTTGAGGACAGCTACCAAATCTTTCATAAACAAAGCAGACCCAGAAGGGCTTGAGAGGTACAGGTATCTTCACAGTCGTATAATCAAAGCTATTGTTTCTTTTTCCAGCACAGAGATGCCAGCCTGTTCTTCTTCTTGTCATATATCTTTCCCTTCCTAGGAAGGGGTCTGCTTGCCAAAAAACACAGAAAATATACCATAGCAATGTTGCTAACCTGTAAATAATCAATATACATCCTAATTGAATTTACTTAAATAAATTTTGCTTTATAATCTCAACCAGGGCAGGCTAGTACTCAAAGTTTCAAAAGTCTAATTCCTTTCCTTTCCTCTACTCAGTGTTTGTACACAGGACCTGTGGAAAGTCACACATGAAAATGTTTCTGAGCAACTTTTATTTCTGGAAAACTGTAATCCAAGAATTCTCCAAGTCTTAAAATATATTGACTGCATGTGGGTTACTTTTGATCTCCTTTCTTTCCAACAACTGTTTCCCAGCACTTTTCCCTTGAAGTATCCTTCAAACTCTTTCCTTGATGCTGTCCATTGCTATCCTCCAGAAGCAGATATTTTTATCCCACCATGTGTTAAAATATTTGTATTAATCTTTAACATGCCTTGACCCTTCTACTTAATTTTCTGAAACCTTTTTATGGCGTTATGTCCTCATATAATTTATACAGGGCTACTGCTATTCCTAGGTATTAGCAGAGGTCCTAGAATCTTAGTAGTTCAGTATGGGAAGATACTACAACATTGGGAGCACAAACATATATGTAAATACTACAGTATCCCAGCTGGATGCAAAGACCTTTCTGCTGGTCTATATTTATGCTTAGGAATAGAGGTTTCACAATGCCAAGTGTCGTTTTGTTGTCTGTTACAGTCCTTTATTCTGGGCCTTCTTGCCAAGTCAGGTAATCCATATCAAAATTTCTAATCCTTTCTTACATTTTTTCCTATACATCAGTGATAGTTTTTAGCTTTCTTCAAACTACTACAGCCTATAGATGGAAGATCTTGCACCTATTAACTAGTATCTATTTATTTATTCTGTACTTCACATACATAAAATAATCAAACATCGCAGTGATCTGAATTAGTCTCCATGTAGCTGGTTTACTGATATAATCAAAGTTAGTTGCAGATTGCCTATTTCGTTCTCTCTCAGGAATTAACATGCCCATCCTTTATAGCTTCCTTATAGCTTTTGTCTATCTGCAATCATCAAAGCTTTAAGAAAATACCTATTTTACAAAGATTTAGATAATTTTCTTAATATTGCTACCATAGTCACCATGTAAGACTTTTTTTTATTTATAAAGTGAATGTAATATTAGAAGATTTTACTGTTGCTGATGGCTCTTATTTCCCCCGAGTAAAGATTTTCCTCCCTTTTAAATTCAATTTTGCAACATTTCATCGTGTCTCATCATAGTTGTCCTCTCAAGCTTAAGTTTGGGTACATTTGTTTGTTCTAAAAACATATTTATCCTCAAATAACAAAAGATTCAGATTTTGATGGATGTGGGACAGCAGGGTTAAGGTACTTTTGTAGAGAAAGGAAATCCAGTCTCCAGCTCTATTGACTATCCAAATACTGGATCCTGTTTTTCTCAATCTAAATCTTTTCCAATCCATCTGAATAGATCTCTGCCTTATCTTTGTTTAACTGAGAACTGCATAGCAAAATTCATGTTGTTTTAGTTGTCTAAAAAATAATGTGCAGAATAATGTTTTATAATGATGATACAGTATCCTGCAACCAGAAGTAATGCTTTCTGAAGCCAGTGCTAATGTCTTCCTGTTAGCCGAAAACTACAGAGTGAAGACTTAGAAAGTGGAAATTTTCTCAAAAGTCTGGTGAATATAGCTCCAGTACTCCAGTCAGGAATGATTTGTCCTTGTCTGTTACACTCTGCAGAAACTATGCTAATGTAGTTTTAAGACCATGTTTTTTTTTTCTTGCTTCTTGTCTTAATTCAGTGTATAAGTAAGCTTCCTGATTTTATTTCTTGTTTTCCACAGGCATTTTGTGATTTCAGCTCTGTGTACTTACTCATTTTATCATGGTGTTTTCAAAGCAAGTGCACAGGTCTTGGAGGAAACCTGTAAGCTGTCAGGCTGGCTCTGGGTCTGGGTCCATCACAGCTGGAGCTGATCTGTGCTTCGACTGCCTTGTCCTCTCTTTCTCTATTGCCTCTGGCTTTGTGTTTCCACCTCCTCCACTGTGCTGGCACTAGATCTTGTGCGATCATTCTGTGAATTGCTCTGTGGAGCAGATTTAGCTGAAAAGTTTTTTTGTTTGGTTGTTCTTTTTTTTGATTTTTGTGGGGTTAGCTTCCAGACAAATCGTCTCCCTGAACCGGCTCCTGCACGTTTATGTAGGTGTTAGTGCTGATGCAAGAAAAAGAATAGAAATGTTAGTTGGTAGTGAAAGGAAGGAAGACAAGAATGTGTCAACCTGAACATACGTTGGCTTAAGGTGCTATAGGATCACATCCACAGGCTGCATTTCCACTCTTTCTTTAAGCTGAAAACGGTAGGATTTCCATACGAGTACCCATTCGCTTACCTCTGTCCCCTCTTGTGCCAGCGCTAGTATTTGTGTAGCTGCACTATTCTGACTCACAACTGAACCCCCTTCTCCTTGCCCCCCAAATCCAGATCAGTTTCTTCAACTGGCTGAATATGTAGCCACCTAATACTACTGCTGGCACTGAGGATGGAGCAAGGAAGGTAAATTCCCTGATGCCAGCCCTTAAGCCCCCTAAAGTGACTGTGGAATTACAGCTTGTGAAATATGTGTAACATTTTACAAATAAAAACAGTCAGTTTGGCCTTGATACAACTTCTAAGAAGGTTGTTATTGAATGGATGATTATTTCCCCCTACATCCTCCTCTAGCACACATCTCCCAATTAACATTTTTTTTGCAGACACCTGTAGGTCTATGTCAATATAAAGCCCAGACCTGTCATCTTTCATATTACAGAAGCTTATGATGTGCCTTTACACATGTATACCTGTACTATTATTTATATTTATGTAGAAAATTAAGAAAACAATAAGGTTGTGAGAAGAGTACTTTAACAAATTCTCCTTGAAGAATAATTTTATATGCTTTCCTGAAGTGTGCAACAGAACTCATAGGCGAGGAATAGGCAGATCCACGTCTGGTGTAAATTATCACTGTTCCTTTAGCATTTTACACAAATGATGATCTGCCCCATGATCCCTAGTCTGAACTGACACAAAGAAAGAGAATGACAGAAAGTAAGAGGGGAGACTAGACAAGGGTTGCATTAATTACCCAAGGTGTAATTCATCTCACCTGCTTTGGTCAGTAGAAGGTAGGTATCTAGTCTAAATGCTTTCTAGATCCTTCTCAAGTCAGGAAAAAGGGACAGACTCCACCAGTGGCCTCAGATATTTATGGGCGTACAGGACAAGATTGAAACAGCCCTTGGAGATACCTCTCTGTAGATATGTATTTGATTATAAAGGAATTTTGCACAATTAGCTTAGACTAGATAGCTACTTTTAATTTCCTGAAGTTATATGAGATGTAAGTAGGCCTCAGTGCCAGCTTATCATGTGCACAGATTTTCATTCCCCCTAAGTGTAGAAAACCTTTATATGACCTGCAACTTTGTCATAATAACAACCTTCAGTTATTCCCTCAACCTATCAAGTCAGTCTTTACTCAGATGGAAATACATCCATTTTAAAGAAGTTTTAACTGTATAAGGAGTGTAGTGATTTGACCTAGAAAGAAATTTTTAGCAAACATCTGCAAAAACCTATAATTTCTGAGTTTTTCATATAAAATCTAAAACAAAATATTGCCAGAAACTTAATTATGTTTTGATAATAGCTTGGTTACAGAACACAGAGCTGTTTATTTTGTCCAGTGAGTATGTTCATGAAACCTTGGTAAATTTTTGAAGTAAAATTTGCAAATAGCACAGAACTCTAGCTTGCTTTTAATAGGACATCCTCTGCTTAAGTGTACTAAAAAAAAATGTCTCCAGATCTTAAGGAGCAGTATCTCTGCATCTTAATGGCAAGAGTCTAAACCTGAATGTAAGTCTAAAAGCTGGAAAAGATTGTACATATGTTATTTCCCACCAGCACAATATTAAATGCAATTATTTTCTTTCTGCTAAAATCTTGAATGTATCTTGCAACACAACCTCAAAGAGTCCCCTGCTGCTGTTGATTATAGTGAATCCCACTTCCTGCCACCCAGTAAGTCTTTGCAATTTTCTCTTTTTCGCCACCCTGTGGAGATAAATAATGTATATTAATGTGAAAATATCAACAGTAAAATCCCTTAATATTCTCTGCAAACTAAAGCTACTCTCTGAATCAAAGGATTCATATCTCGCATTCATTTGTTGAGCAAAAAGAAACAAGTTCCTCATGCAAGGGCTTTGAAAAGTTTGGATTCCACTCTTAGAGTATTTGGCACATTTGTTTTCTATAGCAGAGGGTTGGAGTTTTAGAATCTGAAGTTTAAGAATTGCAAAAAGGATTCAGTATGGTGTACTACACTTAAAGCAGAGATTTTCAGTCATTTTCTATCTCATTTTTTCATTAAACAAGCCTTAACAAATCCTTGTTTCACCTTCCTTGACCCAGAACCCTTTGAAAGTATTCAAGGATATTTTGTGTTGTTTCTTAGGAATTGCTTCCTCTGTTGAACATGATGATTATGCAGGATATTTTCTAAAACGTTCATCACTTGTGGCTACAATGGATATGTGCATTCAGAGCTAGTACATTGCTAATTCCACACTCAACTCTCCCCAGTTTTGTGCACTGAAAGAGTAAACATGATGAATTTTCTTTGCAACTGCAAGTTCCAGAAAGGATAGGAAAAGCAAAGGCAAAATCTATGACCCCTTGAAAATACCTTTACAATCCACATTTGGGTTGCAATCTTTAAGTAAAAAATTAACATATTAAAGTAATTTTTTTTTTCTGATCATAAGATTGGGGGAGTTAATTCTAAAGTAATAAAGTTCTAAAGGTATTTTTCTTTTTAATTCCAAGTTCCACAAGCATGGGCTCCTTTGCTGAAGGCTGAGAACATCTCCTATTTTAATTTTGTTTTTTAACCAAAATGTTCACCTTGGGTTTACCTTTCCATTGCATAAATTAGAAAGCTAATTGAAAGGTATATTAAAAAAAAGAAAAAAAAAGGGGGGGGGGATCCACAGACCTGAAACCTTAGTCACAGACATCTTAGATGGTAGTCTGAGAAACATACCACTCTATATTATTAAAATGCCACCAAATTAATTAAAATAATGGCAAAATACTGAGGCAGAGGCAATTTGTGCCCCCTGCTCTGTGGTTGTGGAGGGCCAGCATTCACGGATCCCACCAGGAGTATAATTTCTGTGAGAAGAGAGGGAAGGAGAAGGGAGGATACTTTTTGTGTCTCTGAGGAAGATTGTCCTAAAAAAAGTAGGGGCTTGTGAGATACGTTGTATTAGCTGTTTTGGTACTTGGCATCAGTGCCGTACTGGTGCAGGCTATTGAAGAGCAAGGGAGAAGCTGTTTCCTTCTTTTGTCCCTATCTCCACTACCAATAACAGCTGCTGAGAAGTTATTTTCCCCATGGTGTTTTTGGAAAGATATACAAAATATTTTCAATAATGCCTTGCTATTAGAACTCTGTGTAAATAATTTGTGTTGTGGTAAAAATCCATCCAAATCAGGAAGACTGTTTGCTACTTTCAGCCCCAATTCTATAAACATTTATATGCATGTTTAGTTTTAAGCATGTGGGCAGTCTCTATTTGGGGGAAGTTAAGTATAGGTATTTGCAAGTTTGGAACTTGACCTACTTTGCATATCATTATAAATGTAGCATAATTTTACTCCAAGAGATTTAGCCTGTAGATAGGAATACTGAGTTGTTGAAGAATCCATTGAAGAAACTAAATCTGGCCAAAAAATATGAATTAAATATTTCTGTAATTTAGTACAATATATTAATTCAAAACTGAAAATAGTAGGAATAGCATAAATAGTAGGAATAAATAGCAGGAATAGCATAAGCAATAACAGAAATAAGAATGTATTCAGTGTCTGAGGTAAAAAAACAAAAAACTTGGACACAGGTGACATGAGTATCTTTTGTGATTAAAGCTAAAGTCTGTGGAATTCTTTTACATGGTATGAAGAGGTTTTTGTTCATTTTGCAAATGTATTTAAGATATCACAAGATAGCAGAATGTTTTAATATGAAGTTTACTGTGCATCCTCTTACTTGTACCAGAACATTATAATAGCAGCATCTAGAAAAATGCTTCTACTGAATGTGACATAGGCCTTTAAGAATGTGAAGCCTTATTACTAACTTGTATGAGTATTTTTACACATTATCTATTTCATTAACTTAGTTCCTGATCCTGAAGAAGTTTATATGCCTAGAATTATACAGAGTGAATAATTCTATTAGAGTAAATTGGACTGCTACAAATGTGTGAAGTGAAACGTGCATATGGGTCTTTGCAGGGCTGGGACTTTTAATGGTAATTGTGTTATGCATAAATATAATTGATATGTAAGAAGTCTTTTATGAATTAAGCTCCCAACAATCTCTCCATGTAGAGAAATAGGATAAGAAGATGAAAAGTCCAAAAAGGATAGGCCTCAGCTTTCAGAGACATATGCCTTCATTTCCATGCATCTAATATAAGCAGATATGGATCTGTCTAAATTGAGCTTGAGGCATACATTCTTTGAATTTTTTTTACTCGAGTGACTTGGTGCAAGTGACTTGTTCAAAAACACTCTGTAGGTTTGTAGCACAGCCAGGAATAGAACCCACATCTCCTGACTCACAGTTATAGAACAGACTTCTTAAATTTGTGTGAAAAGTTAATTTGCCATGTTTCTATGTGACAGTGAATTTATTAATATTGTTGCTACCTTCCAGTGTTTCATAATTTTCATGATATGATCACATTCAACAAAGGTGTGGAATTGAACATGAACTTATCCTGTGTAGATACAGAGCATCTGGCTTATACAGACAAATGATTTCCCACCAGAAAGGGAAACTTAGAACTGTAGATTTTTAATGCACAGATCTTGTGCTGTAGTTGCAGTGTTAAGAAGTCCTTGTTGTTATGAATGTGCATTATGAGTATATTGTACACAGTCCTGGTATGCTAATGTGTAGCATTCAGAGAAGTGAAATAATTCTGTGTTATTATTATCTTTGTAAATTGCATCTTAAGAGTTTGTTGAGGACTTTATGACGGCAGTTTTCTATAGTCACAGCCATACAGCACAAAGTGTTTCTTTCATTATTAACAATAACTGAGCCAATGAAAATGCTTTTAAATATACACCAGACAAGCAGTTATCCAGCTCTTCCTTCTTACCATCCACAAACCATCTTTTAGCATCTTGTAAACCAGCATGTAAAATAGCTTTGTAAACATCTGCTTTTCATTGTTAATTGTCAGGGAAAACTAGAGATTTAAATGCTTCTTTTGTAGCATTCCTTAATCCTATCAGAAAGGATAGCTCTAGATGCTTCTCCCTTCATGCTGCAGATAGCTTCTTTAGGCTTTTTTTGCTTTGTTTTTTTTAAATTTTGTTTTTAATATTGATAGTTTTTTTTACTTACAGCTTATTTCATGTCTCAGTTTGAAAGGTCTTGCGTATTCTAGTCTGTGTGGCAGCTCAGTATATTTAAATAAAGTATACTACGTAATTATTGATTACTGTGTAAAATGTGTTGAAAACCCTACATTTTTTTCCCACTAGGATCTGCTCTGTATTTTCTTTCATGTATACACTATAGGATTAAGTATTGTATGATCCTTATGCAATAAGGGAAAACAGTATATGTTGGTGCTGTCCTATAACAGCAAAAATAAGCAAATAAATTTTATACTGCTTCAATACAATTATTATTAAAAAAAAACCTCTCTATTTTGTTTAGCTCTTCTGTTCTAATAATCAAGTCATTAATGTCAGTTGAGTGTGTCTGGAAATGATTTACTTAAGGTAGCATTCATAACACACAGTGGCTGCATTATATAGGAAAAATAAATCTATTCATGTTACATTTCCTACCTTTAAAGCTTTTTTCTATATTGTATTTTGGTCCTGGATTTGTAATGTTTGACTTTTTGCTTCTTGCACACACAGAAGGAGCATTCATGATTTAAAACTATTTTATATTTTATATTTCTTAAACAAGAATAAATCATAGGGTTTTTTTAATATTTTGCCAGATATGGTTCATTGGGCAGAGATACTTTTTTCACTTAGAGTTTGAATGTTTCCATAGCCTTTTAATTTCAGTGTTTTTGAAGTCAAAGTCTGCTTAACTGTAGTTTCTCCAAAAGTATGTTGACTTACGGTTTTAACAATAATTTAGAATTCTCCTAGTTTTGTTAATTAAATAATAATTGAAGAGTACTATTGCCTATTCATATTTTTATTCTTGCTCTTTAGTAATTACTTCTGGAACTTTTAAAAAGAATTGTTACACAGACCTCAGCATCACTGCATGTAAAATTAATTGAAATGACATATTGTTGCAGTTTCTATGACAACCATATCATGATGCCGATGCTCTCAAAAATTTATAAACTATACTTTCAACTATGCCAATAACAGTGAGCAGAGTTAACATTTATTTACTTCATATTCTTTTTAGAATTGAGCTTCCAATACTTTACTAAAAAAAAATCCAAGAAAAATGTATATTTCAAGGTTTTTTGTTTGTTTGCTATGGGCTTTTTCATAAAGAAGCTCTAATTTCTGTGCAAACATTTTTTTAAAATCTAACTCTGCTATGTAATGCTGATAAAGAGATTATTAAATCAAAACAAAGAAAATGTATATTCTCAGTCACAAACTTTCAAATACAGCATTCCAAAACAACTCTTACAGTGTAATGCACTGTAATTGATTTACAAATAGTATTGTTGTTGCTTGTCGAATATTTAGCCCATTTTTTCATATTTCTAGTGTCACAGATCCTAACGCTCAAATACTTGTGACATGAGAAGACTGATTCTCTGGCATGACTTATATAAGTACAGGCATAACTGTCTGCATGACCAGACACAGAATTATAAATCCCCTTAAAGTATCTACTTAAATTAATGCCTTATTTTATTGTAAATGTTAAAAAGCTGTTGCCTGGTAACTTGAATTAATTTTCTGTATTAAATATGTACCTTTAGGATAATATGCTCTTCCATCAATCTGTAGGCTTTTAGAAGTTAGCTGATTTTAACAGTTTGACAGGAAACTATTACTCAGGCAACACTCACATAGGAATCAATGAGTGTTTTACTTGACTAAAAAATTTAGGACCAATGTAAGATGCATTATTCAAGTTACTTCATAATTGTAGACTGCAACAACTTAAAAAATAGTTTTGCTCTCAAAACATAATTATTTTATTCATTCTAACTTGTGCTTATTTAAAAAAAAGTATTTTATATTTAAAATGTGCTAGATATAAGACTTATTGATCATTGATTCAAATAGGAAATAAAACACCTTGATCTTTCAGTCATATGTCTTAGGAAGATTCCAGAGCAGTCAAATCACATTTACTTTACTTGAGTCTTAAATTTGATACTATATTGGGAAAAAAATTCATATAATTGAATGTTCAAATATGTTGAGATCATGTCGCATTTTAGTTTTTAACAGTCTGAATACTTGCAGCAGTTTTTACCCAATGTTCCTGGTCTAACAAGCTGTATTTAAATGTGTTTTGAAAGATTTATACAGTGATTTGCTTCTTAGTCAACTTTGTTGCAAGAAGTTAGTAGTACATGTTTTGGTTAGAAAATGTAAAATGTTCTAAGAGGTGATCAAAGGGAGGAGAAAGCCATACTACCCATTCAATATGTCCCAGTATTTATAAGCTTCAGGCAAAATGGGATAGTCCAAAATAACTCTGTACCCCCACATTTTTTGTAGACATTTTCCACCTTCTTCTTAATATTTTCTAAGCAGTCTATCCACTTTAGTATCATCATGTTGATCCTCCTAAGAAGAGGCATGAACTTTAAATGTGCAGAACCTGAACTTGCAGGTGAAACAATTGACAATGACATGGGCCTACAAGATTAGGCCGTATTATCACAAAAGCACAGAAACATCTTGAAACCAATGCAATTTGTAAGTGCACAGTGGTAGTAATATAAAATACAAAATCACTGCCTATCTTGAGAATGCCTTTTATTTCTGTTCATGTGGCCAATGTATGTGGCTTAGTGGCAACACGTTTATTTGTAATGTGGACCAGTCCTCAGGTCAAAGACAGCTGTGTATATTTATTCTAGCATTTAGGGTTTATGGTTTTTACATAGTATCTTGTTTGTAGCAGGGTAGTTAAGTCAGGAACTTCAAAAATTATACTTTGTTGTTGGGAATTTTTTTGATATATGAAACAAAAATAAACTGACAGAATAAATACAGTGTGCATCTATTCTAGTGTGCATCCATCAGAATGAGACATTTCCAGTGAAAAAACAAAAGCACTGTGGTGGGCTGATAAACCCTTACAATGGATCACAGTGGCTTGCAGTAATCATCTTTAGCAAAGATTTTTCTGTGATTGATATTCTGGGGAAAAATATTCAGCAGCCTTCATGTTTAAATCACTGACCTACGATTTACTCTGGGCTGTAATATAAAATAGTACAACTGTGGGTTATAAGGGGGTCTTTTAGCATATGTTCTCTCCCAGCTCCTCAAATGTGAGGGTGCTGTAGAAATATATAGAAATACGTGCCAGTATTTCTGTCCTTCTTTGTTTATATGATGCGCTCAGCTACCCCTGAAGCTGGGAATACCATTATAATACGTGAGGCCACACAGGTGTATGCTCAAGGAAGAGATGCCTTGGTATGACTGCGGCAATTGCTCTAAGTGCCTCTATAAAGCTCTTGGTTGTTTCTGAAAACATGTATTTTAAATTATCATCCACCTGAACTACTTTTTTTATATCTGTTAACAGTGTTTTATTGTCATCCTATCATACAGAGATAGAAGTAGAAAAATCACCAATATGATAACTAGGCAGATCTAGCTGTTAGCTGAAATACACAGAATGGGAAAAGCAGACCCATTTCAGTGGAAAAGTTTGTTCCTCCCACAGTCACACTGTTGTTTTTTTAACGTGATAACCTACAGAGTATCAGCTGGTAAACCTTGATGTGATTTCTAATCACAGCTGAATGTAATACCAGGTTTCTTTTGGAGCTTCTTATTAGTGGTCTCATGATTCAGTTGCAGAGCTTACTTCACTAGTATGACTTGCCGTCAAGAGTTTGGTGACTTTAACTTTGCCAGTGTAGTTAGTGCTCTTGCAGATGAGAGGATGCCCTGATGTGATGAATGCTTTCCCATGGTTCGGGGAGAGCACCAATCCCACCAGCTGCTGCTGAAGGTCCTCTGTGTGTGTGTGTGGGGGGGTCCCTCTCTGTGTAAGGCTTTTCATGGGGATACAGCTAAGAATTGCAATGTATCATGATGCATTTATGCCCCTATATATCACTAGGACTCATCTCTTGTTGCTGATCCAATGCTATAGTTTTTTTGTGCCTGGAGCATGCCTAAAAAACTCATTGTGCTGACTGACCCTTGCCCACAATTTTAAATAAGCACCACGACTCCAGGTACTGTTTGTGGGCCACAACATCCTGCTTTTTTTTTTGTTTCTCCTTCCACTAAAAAATAACTGCAGTATAGATTATGAACCATAAACCCAGCCCCTGAATTGAAAACAACTAAAAGGCTAGAGAAACAATCTTCCAGGGAAGCCTGAGCAGTGCACTTGGCCTGAGTTTGTCTGGGGAATGGGGTACAAGCTGGGAAAAGCAGTCAGAAGTATTTCCTAGCACATGCTCTGAAAGGACCCCCCCTTTAAACAGTGAGATTGGAGGCATTTTACAGATAGTGAGCTACTGTGTGGGAGGGAAGGGGGGGCCGAGGGGATCTTGCCTCACTATACCCGGGTCCCACTGTGGAAACAAGCAATGTGTGCTCTGATTTCTAGTGTGAAAGGCAAATGAAAAAGAGGCCCTCGGGGGCATGTGGTTAAGAAAATCCCTGATTTTTTTTTTCTTTGTGTATTCCCATCTCCGAGCCTTAAATTCTGTTCCTGTTTCTCTCATCCACACATCATTCAGAGAGAGAGAAAGAGCAAGCAAGCGAGCATGTGTGTGTGTCTGTGGAGTTGCTCAGCGTGGGGGAGGCTGCAGGAAGGCTCCGGCTGGCGTTTCATGGCAAGAGCCATTGGAAGAGCAGGTTGCCAGGGCGAGATTCTTCGATGACTTTCGCGATGTTGCTAACGCTGTTTGTTTTGCTTTGCGAAGTGCTAATCCGAGAGCTCCTTGGCAGGCGTTTGCTCTCGCTGCTTTATTTGCACTTGCCTCACGGTGGCGTTTTAAGCACATAAACAAAGCCCAAGTGAACGGAGAGGCAAGTGTGTTTTCTAGTTTACCTTTATTAGAATAACAGTTCCGTTAATGTTTTGAATAAATCAAAACTGTCTTTTAAAGCGGTTCAAGGATGGGAGATGCGTTATTCCGTACGTCAGTGGAAGGTGTCTTAATCTTTCCAGCCGGCACAAAGCCTCGCTTTGTGAATGAGCCTCGCTTTGTAACTGAGTTTAAGGGTTTGTGTCATCTTAACAGCACAGCCTCACCTGGTATTTTTTTTCCTCTTCTCTCTCCTTCCCCCAGCCCCCTACCCCCAGGAGAAGTTTACAAAGAATGGGATTGAAAGTGTAAAGCAGCAGATGCCGATGTTAAACTCCAGCCTGATTTGATACAACGATCTGAGACACAGCCCTAAGCCGCCGCCCTCATTAACACAGAAGCATGCCCCTGGGACCTGAGTTACCCGGAGAGAATAAACACAATATAGAGTCATCTTACCTCCGAGCCGGGAGTGCAACGTTAGAGGTAGGAGAGGGAAAACTGTGGCTCTCCTCCATCCTACCTAGGTCGGTGCGTCGCAGGGCTCTGTTACAGCATTGCCGCCGCTTGCCTGGGCTGTGCTCCCGAGCGTGCTCCCCCCGCCCCCGGCAGGCTTTCCCCTAAACTCAGCCCAGGACAAATCCAGAAGTCAGGGACAACGTTTCTATTCACTCTTTGCTGGTGCAAATCCCCCATGGTTTCTCTCCGCCAGAGCGTGGAACAAAATTGCCGGTTACCATGAGTTTTTGTAAGGCTTTATTTGAAATCTAGGAGCAGGTAAGGCTGCTGCTCGCTGCCAGCGATTCCCGTTGCACTTGTAGAGAGCGGCAGAAGCCGGTGGGAGTGTGGTCTGCTCTTCGTTAGGGAGGGGGGAACGGACCCTGGAGGTGATGCAGTGAAACACTTCTACTTCCTTGCATTGTGTTTATTACAGATCACGGGCGCTCTGCTTTTGTAACATTCACTTCAAGCATTCTCAAACCCACCCGGAATAAGTTCTGATCCTACCCTTTAGTTTACACTGGGGTTGTCAAAGGATTAAATAAATGAAACTTTATTTGACCGTGGAGTTTACAGACCCTGGGATCCCTGCGCTCTCTGGCCTTATTCTAATTCTATAGCGGTAATTACCCTTCGTTTCTTTAAGTGCAATAGATTTATTGCCTTAGAGACTATGCACAGTTTGATTGAATTATTCATTTTTTTCTTTGGTGTAGACTGCATCTGGGGACTGATGTGACGTGTAGATTTTTTTTTTCAGGAACAAAGGGAATGTGGAAATGAAAGAGAGAGGGAGAGAGAGGCTGGCAGATGTGATGAGATGCGGTGAAGGTGTATCCAGCTTGGCACTCCCACTCCTCTCTTCTCCTCTCATTGCAGCCCTGGGTGACTCTCAGGCTAACACAAACAGCTTTTCTTCCGCAGCCTGCCCTCTGTCACTGTAAGTACAACAGCCTTCTCTTATCAGCATGCAAATTCCAGCCACTCACTACCTTAGCCTGGTGTTTGCACTTTAGATTTACAGAGGGGACCTTTAAAATGAACTTTCCGAGACAGGAAGGGGTTTTCATGTCAAACTTGCTTTTATTTTCTTTGTAAAAGTTTATGTGGTTTTTCCCTTTTTTTTTTTTTTTTTTGGAACGGGGGTGTGGAGTGGGGAGATTGTTGTTGCTGCAGCTTTTTGCTTCTCTATCAAGATAATGTACAGTTTCAAATGAAATTAAAACCTTTTCTTTGATACTGTTTCCGCCAGGACAATACATTGTGTTAGCAGATGACGTTTTCAGGAATTCAGAGTTTTTGTTTTCAGTCAGATCTTTTGCTTTGGGTCTAATAAAATGCAAACATCCCCTAAATTTTGAGGAAATCGCCAGAGGTTCTTGTTCTAGGGGAGCATGCATCAGCTGATGGGTTTGATTGTGAAGAAATGTGCAGTAATCTGCTTTTATCTAGTCTAACAAAACTTTTTTTCCAATCGTGTGATCAGGTTTTAACTTATTTTTCCTTTAGCTTTCTCTCACATGCAGTTGATTATTTTACAAAAGTTTTTCTGAACATTTTCAACAAGCCTATAAAAAGTCTTCATTGTCGGAGAGTGTCAGCAGAGTGAATTTATAAAGATGCCTGTTAATTGTTCGGCATTAATTGGGGAGAATGGCTTGTGAATGTGTGAATGACTTGTAACGTGGAATTTCTTGCCCTTTGAATCAAAACTTCAGAGACTGTTCTACCAACTCTGCAGGAGTTGTAGATTTGCTCATCTTAAAGATGCGGTGTGTGAAACTTAACACACAGGTTGCATTGCTTGTTGAACATTGCTTTACGTTAATGTATTTACGAAGAGCGCGCAAAATGCAGTGACAGCTGTGAACAGGTAAGTGCCCCAACGTGCACTGAGAGTCTCTGATTCCTGCCCTCTGCAAGGACCCACAGCAGTTCAGCATCCCTCCTCAACATCTGGCTGCGCTGCTTCTGTGGCTGTCTGTAGCCTTTGTGAAGGAAAAGCAAGGGAAGTACCTTAAAATACAGACATTAAGCGAATGGTAACACTAAAAGTAAAAATGATTTCTTGTTTCTCGGCACGTGTATACCTGTTAACACGGCGGATGTTCGCTTATGCAAACAAAGAGGGAAACACAGTTGGTACTGAGCAGCGCACATACGCCCACGTTTGCATACAGTGTGCGAGAAGTCCTCTTTTTCTACCGCGGAGAAGTTGTAGCTCTTTGACAGTGAGTGCTACATCTGCAACTTAATTGATCACACAGGGGAAGCAACAAGATACAGTGTATTACTTGCGCTGCGCCTGGGAATGTGGACACATCTCTGCGGTGTCCTGCCCCAACTTAGTGCCATTCTCTGCACAGTATTTTCGGGAGTGCAGAGCTGCTCTTCCGATTTGGATCTAGGTGGGCGGTTAAATTTTTCTGATGTCTTAATTATCTGTTGCCCCATTACTGCCTCGTACTTAGTAGGTTGTTCAAAGGAGGACGCTACATCTGAGGATGTATTTTTTCTGCTTGTTTCTTGAAAGGAAAGAAAACTTACAGTAACAAATGGATGGCGTAGTAAACCCGGACAGGATGGTACATCCTTGTACTCTGATTGCAGTTGTTTTCTTACAGAACTCTTTCTTTTTTTGATGCCAAAGCTACTAGTTATGCAAAAAGTCAAGGTGTTTCCTTTACTTGCAGCAGATTTAAATGTGTTAAAAGGAAAGTGTCACTGAATAATTACGGGAATTCTTGTAATTAAAGATTAAAAGGGACATAGCAATATCTGGAAAGGAAGCTATTTCCTGTGGCTAAATCCATACTCTAAATAACTGCAGCCAGGAGAATAGTTTGAATTTGCTGAACGCAGGTGAATACAAACTCAGTATTTACAATCTTACAATTTACCCCCGTCTCCGAATTTTATTTGTTAGTGTCTTTTAGTAGAATTAAAAGAATGCATGGAAATTAGCTGTTATGTCCTCAGCCAGCTATTTTAATGATAAAGCTTTAATGGATACATTTAAAGTTCTGTTTCAAAGTGATTGTTTCTCACCGAATAATACTTGAATGCTCTTTTTTTTTTTTTTTTTAGTGGAATTGCCAAAAATACTTTATAAAATAGTCCCGTTATTTCAAGAGGTTCTGACTTAAAACTCATCTTCTCTGTACTCGACTAGAGAGGGACGGTAATACCTCGGATAGCAAGGCAGAGGATGCAATATGCACGACTCTACTAGTGTTTTGAGTTTTCCAGCTTAATAAAATAGCGTAGAGACGGATCAGATCAGTCCTGTGTCATCACGTTAATGTTCGATTTTCATCACGTTCTGATGAAGCAAGGTTCATTTGCAGGAGAGCAGGGTATACTTCTGCTTCTAACCTTTTCCTCAAATTTCTACTGGAGAGAGGAAGAAAGCGAAATCAGGCTTTCTCCTCGTCTTTTTGGCCTCTATAAGTTATGAAGCTATTTTAAAATTAAAAAGTTTCTCTGTTACTAACTGTTCCAGGCGCCTTCTGGAAAATGGGGAGAAAGTGCCAAAAATACAGAGATGAATCAACAACTTCTCTCTCTCTCTCTCATTTTGTGGGCTTGAGGTTGCTTTCCGCACTCCCATCTTAACAACAGTTTAGCCTAGGTGTGAATAATATCAAAAGAGGGAGACGTTAGCTTTCCGGCGTTGTTTGCCCACCTGATCTGCGGGCCCCTGGCAGTTTGAAAGACTCTTTTATATTTACCTTTGGAATGCAAAAATACAGGAGAGAGGCTTTCCTGATTTTGCACTACTGTGTGCCATTGGCTGATTTTCTCCTCATCTCCTTCTAGTTTTCCCTTCTTTCTCCCAGATTTTTCTTCCAATTAGCACTACCAAGGGCGCATGAGTTCCTAAATTGGTATTCAAGTTGTATTCAAGTCCCTATCTGTTGCCTTTTGAAAGAGAGGGAGAGACTGCCGCTGCTGAAATCTCTCCTCATCGCCACGAGGATCCCAGCCTTAACTTGAGTCCGTTCTAAATCAGTTTTTCTTCCCACACCATACCTGTCTCTTCCAACTGTGCTAACATTTCACCTCTCTGTTGAACGCACCCTCACCTAGTTTGGACTCCGAGTTCCTGCTCCTTCCTCTCTCCCTTTTCTCTCCCGTGGGCTGGTGTAGCCTATAGCCAGATTCCCATCCCTGGTGTAATTTGTACTTTACATTTCATCTGGTTTTACCCCGACGGGGCTGTGGGATCGGGCTCCTCAGAGCCCCGTTTATCAGCTGTCAGTGAGCATTTGCTGATGGCTTGTCTTCTGTCCCCGGTTCTTGACCAGTCCATCCCATGTCCTGCAGACTGTCTGTCTGTCTCTCTCTCTCTCTCTTTTTCTTCTCCGCCTTTTGGCCCTTTTCTGTTCTCTCTGCGCTCTGCGCCCGGGAGCCGGCGAGGAGCCCCTCGGCGCGTGCCTGCCCGCGGCCGGTCGGAGCGGGGCGCGGGGTGCGGGGCGCGCCGGGTGCCGGCTGTAACCCGCCTCTGCCCTCCGCCCGCGCCGGCTCCGCGTCCTCGGCTCTCCCGGGACCCCCCGCTCCCGCTCCCCCTCCTCCTTTTCCGGCCCCCGCCGCCCTCCCCCTCCCCGCCCTCGCACCCCCTCCCCGGTAACTTTCTAGTACCTTTCCTCACCACTCCGGGCAATCAGTGGTCATTAGAGTAGAGAGGTTTAAGGTTTCATTTGTCTAATAGCAATGTGAGTGGTGATAGCTTCTCGGGGATGCGGCTGGCAGCCTGGGGTGATTTCACTTTCTGTTTTGTGCTCACTTTCTCTTCAGTTGTTGCTTTCCCCGCTCGCTCGCTCTCAGTCTCCCTCTCTCTCCTTCCCTCTCCCTCTTTCGCTCTCTCTCTCTCTCTCTGTGTTGTCTCATCTTGCCTGTGCTGTCTGGGCGGGGGAGCCCTGCCTCCTTTTGCCTTCCTCAGATCAATGCCCTGGCCACTCACTTTCTGATGTTGCACGACGGGAAATGCTTTGAATACTTACGACATGGCCGCTCACATTGATTGCCAAGATTGACAGCAGTAACCATCGCCTTCACTTGTTTCAGGAGGAAAAAAAAATAATAATAATGAACCTGATTGTAACCAAATCTCCAGGCAACCCATCCGCAAACTTCTAACGATCGGGATCCTGCACATCCATGGCCCGGAGAAACACCAGCAGACTTTAGCTCATTTATTTTATTTTATTTTATTTTATCTTATTTTATTTTATTTTACTGAATTACTACCCATTTATTCCTCCTCCTCTCTCTCCTTTCACCTCCTTCCCTCTTTTTTTTAATGAAAATTACCGAAGCGCGTTGCAAAAAAAAAGGAGGCTCTCCCATTGCTTTGTGCCACACTGGATCCCGAGGAGGTAACCAGGGAAAAAAAGCCCTATTGTGTTGTATACCTGTTGTTTGCTGTGGTGTATAGTGCTGCGTGGCTTGGTGGTGGTGGTGGTGGTTTAGTGGGTTTTCGCTGGATTTATGTCGCTTTGCAGGAGAGAATCCGGTTCCCCCTGCGCTGTCTTTAATGGGTTGTTAGTTGCAATTGACTAAAGCAGCAGCGTCCGGAGGTAGATCTGTTGTTTAGCTTTTAACGTTGCTGAATTCCCCCCTCCCCCTCCGCCTCCCCCTGCACGATTATTTACTTTTGTACCACGAGGGTTTTTAGGGAAAAGTAGTTATAGTCTCGTCCCCGTGTGAGTTTCCGGGGCTGTTTGAATCCCGAGGTTTCAGAGACATTAAGGGACCTCAGTACCTTGAAATCACAACACTTTCTCATCCTCCCCGAGTAGAGTTTATTTTAAAATATAGTGACAGATCAGCGTTGTATTTTAAGATCACCCACGGCAGGCGAACACATGGTGCTAGGAAGATATTGTACGCAAGAAACTAACACGAGAGGGAGAGAGAGAGAGGAAAAATAAAATCCGAAATAAATCTTTGAGAGCAGAGAGCTGCTGTCATTACTCCGAAATGTTCGCGTGGGTTTCTCTTCACGGCTAGCCCCCAAAGACACGGAATGGAGAAAGGCGAAAGGAATTTAGTAGTGCTTTTAAGTTCTCCGCTAAGTTTGAGGTGGGTAATTGCTTTGAAGTTCGCCACAAATAAGTGCTATCCACGGAGCATGCAATAATACAAAGGTACTGGACCTGTAGGTGGTAATGTTGTTTTTGGCCACAACGGGGCACTATCCCGAGGAAGTGTAGTTCCTGTGGTGGCGCCTTATCTCTCCAAGCAGAGGGTTTGGATAAAGTTATACTGAAAACTTTAAAATTGATATCACACCCTAATTTGCGATACAGAAGGAGGGGGGAAGAAAGTAGTCCATCATCAGGGAGCTCTGTTTACACCATGAGAAGGAAAGATCTGTGCCGCTTTGTGGCAACATTCGACTTGGGATTTCTTGCTGCCTTAGCTCTTTGCCGGAGGTCATGCAAATCGACCTTAAAAGAATGCATAAGCCATAAATTAAAATAAACCCTTAGCCAGAGGCTGATCCATAAGTAGACAATACCTAACCTGGACAAAACGGCTTCCTTTGCGAGCTGAAAAAAAGAATAGTGCCTAAACTAAATGCAAAGTAAGTTTTTCAGGAAGTATTTCACTTACTATTATTATTATTATTATTATTTAAATAAAGTAGTGGCAGTGCAACAACATATAGCAGCTGTTTATAGACAGTGCTGTAGAATCCAAGTAAGGCAAGGTGTGTCTGGTGGAGAGCTTGTTCTTTTCCTAGCTTTCACTGCCTTCGAAGCTGTTTGTTTTTTGATTAGGGATAAGGAGCCTCTTTAACTGTATAAGCAATTTAATGTTTTATCTCGAATAATGCTGAAGAGTTTATGAACAAATCTGTGTTGCCTGAAAATGTCACATGTGCGCACACAAGCTGTGTCTGTATATAATAGTCTTAGGGCTTGTTTTTTTTCCCGCAGTTTTTGACAATTGTTCCATTCATGATCCTGAAAAGAATTATCAGTGGGAGCTAATGATTCTGCCTCTCCAGCTTCCCTGCGCTCTCCGAGAGGAGCAGGCACTGGGCAAGGCTGCTGAGTATTCTCGTGTAATGCATGTACGCGTGTGTCTGCGATGTGGTAGCATATATATGTGTATGTAGAGATGTGAAAGGGCACATATACGCCTTATATGATCAGGTACTTACACGCGTACATTAATAATTTATCTGCCAGTGAATTGCTGCTCTGCCGAGAGAGAGCTTCCTCCCTCCGGGTCCCAGTGCTGCTGAACAGCATGGAGCAGTTAACCCGCTTTGCAGCAGGGGCTGTGTGCTTTAGGAGAGCAGGGCCTGGAGGTCAGTCAGAGGCACTGATCATATCGATTTGATTGCTGTCTTTGCTTTCTACAGACCGTTTCACAGGTTTTTTTTTAAGGACGGGAAGGAGTGAAAGTGGCAACGTGAAAAGACAATTGGTGTTGTGTCTGAGTGTCAGGGGTGTCTCTCAGGAGAGGAGAGAGCCAGCACGTTGGGAGCCTGGGGACGACAGATTAGTTCTGTCCTAGGGGTGTTTCCCAAAAACGTAGACGGTGAAACTTTCAGTGATAAAGTAATATATCTTCGCCTGCTGTTTGTAGATAAGGTATATGTTTATTAAAGTAATTTAAATAGCCTTCGGCACATGATCGGCACTTTGTTCATAGTGTTTTCTTTTACCCTTGTTTTAGCATTTTTAGTATTTCCATCTTCACTGCTGATCATAAGGACAGGAGAACAGTGTTAACCAGTCCTCAAACAGGGGTTCGAGTCCAAAAATTAACGAATTTCCCTTTCCGTATTCGTGTAATGGAGTAATTTTGAAACCTGTTTTGAGACTTCGACTTGACTTGACTTGTTTTATTGACGTGCTTGTGCCCACTCATTTAATTAAGCCATTATACCATAAAGTAAATAGTAAGAATGAATGTGAGATATGTGCTTGTAGTCTGCCATTATATACAAATATTTCCATAGAAAAGACTCTTAAAAAAACTTTTTCAGCATGTCATGAGTTCTTTGGTAAGATTTTATTGCAGGTTTTTGTTTTGAGCCATGATATTTTGTGTGTTTCTGTGCTCACGATGTTATATGCTCGCTATACTCGGAATATAAACAGCAAGCGTACCTAGCAATTCATTCTAGTAAAAATAAAAAAATAATCTATTTATAGTGAGTACATTTAAGAGAAAATAATGAGGTCATTTGGAGTATGTTGCAGTTTGAAGTAGCTCGACACCTGGCAGAAACTACATACGCATTTTCTTCAGACTCTGCACTATCCATAACTTTTTCTTATAATACATTCTTGCGTTAAGTGAGAAAGGCTGTTTGTAAAACAATCCCCTGGCTGGTTCTAGTGTTGGGTGAAGCTGATCCTGTAATGGCATTTTGTTTTGAACAGTTGCTGTAGTTGAAGTTCCCTCATAAGGTAAGGTGGCACTGGGTCTGAAAGGAGGTCCAAATGCCACATTTATAATTAGACTGCCAATTCAGCACATTGTATCTATCGCTATACAGGGATATACTGCTGTGTCTGGTCTCTCAATAGACTGTATTCAGAATTAGCCAATTCAACTGCTTAAACTTTGGAGTCAAATTTAGAATAGGCAATGAGAGAAGAAGGAAAACAATAATGCTTTCTTTTTTCCTCAGCTAGCTATTAAAAGCCAAAGAATATACGGAAACCAAACCAGGCACTGTACTTGGAATCAATGCACCAAGTGCAGCTTGGCCAGCGTCTGCAAAACCATTTTGAAGTGCTCTCCTCGGGGGGAGGGGAAGGTGAGCGGCGTCCCCGCTCCGAGCGCAGCCCCGGCGCGGGCACCGCGGCTCCGGCATGCTGTCCCTGCCAGCCGGCAGCCTCCCGCTGGCCGCGGGCGCGGGGGCCGCGGCCCGGGGCCCGGGCGCGGCGGCTGCAGCCCCGCCGGGGCGCGCTGGCAGCCGCCTCCCGCCGGGGCGCAGCCCCCGCCGCGGCCGCGCTGCGGCCCCCGAGGGCCGGGGCAAGCGCCCGCCCGCCCGCCGGGGTGGCGGCGCGGGGCTCCCCGGGCAGCTCCGGCGCCGGGCGTGCGGCCGCCCCGCCCCGCCCCGCCGCGGCGCCCGGGCCCCCGGCTGCTCACGCCGTCCCGCCGCGGGCAGCCCTCGGCGGCGGGCGTCGCTCTCCTCGGCGGCCGGGGCCCTCCGCGCCCCGAGCGGCCGCGGCCGGCCGGAGCCCCGCGGCGCCTTTCCCGCGGGCAGCAGCGGCCGCGCCGCGGCCCGGCCCGGCCCGGCCCGGCCCCCATGCCGCCCGGGGACGCCGAGCTGCGGGCTCCGGCTCCCGGCGTCTGCCCACCTTGAGCCTGGATTCACAGTTTCTGGCTCCTTTGCTCCTGTCATACTTTTTGTTTCGCTCACTGGTTTCTCCGGCCTCCTCTCCCAGAACTTTAGTTCATTCAGGGATGAGAATAAAAGAGGCCCTTTGCTCAGAAATCTTTCATCCTCTGCTAAATGCGTTATTTTCTCTCTCTTTCTCGCAGTTCCACTTTATTTCTGTATTACTGGGAGACTTAGCTACACTGCTTTAAAGCTCACTTAGTTCCCTTTTCTGTTAGTTGTAGGGTGCAAACTAGTGCCATGTGTATAATACATAGTATAAAGGGAGTCAGACAGATGGCTGTCTCCCCCGGCACGTTACTGATTCTGTGTTGAACTTACGTAACTCTTTGCTTCATTTTTTTGTTCTTACGTTTACACATTGGTGCAAGCAAGGAGAAGAGAAATAAAGTGAAGCTGATCCATTTCTTTCATTAGGCCATTAGTGTCTGTCTTGTAGAAAATATTAGCTAGTGTCCAAAGCTAGTTGCCTTTGCCTGTCAGTTTGATTTTGTTCACAAGTGTGGACTGCCAGTCCCTGTTCCCTAGCCAGTGCTTTTTAATATATGGCCAACAATTGTTAGTGGTCACTTCCAGCTGAACTTCTTTTGCTCAATGGAAAAAAAAATCCCTTTGGACTTTTTTTTTTTTTTGAATCTTTGATCATATTTTTAGTTGAAAATATACATGTAAGTCTGCAGCTCTTGGAGGCCTTGGAATATCTTGTGGTAATGAAGGCCAGAGCTTTGCATGATGATAGCAGAAGCAAATATTTTGTTTTTAGTGGGTGTTAG
The DNA here is from genome assembly GCF_036417845.1 of Apteryx mantelli. Lineage (NCBI taxonomy): Eukaryota > Metazoa > Chordata > Aves > Apterygiformes > Apterygidae > Apteryx > Apteryx mantelli. The sequence goes on from NC_089981.1 coordinate 26,788,422, forward strand.
AAAGTTTCTTTAGTCTTGACCTTATATCTGTTAAACACTGTAGTCATCTTGGGAGATACCACTTCAGGAAGCATATCCATTAATCTTTTACACTTGGTTTGATTTCACCCTAAAAGTATATGGATCACACTTAAAAGGCTTCCGTCAATTTATTTATTTATTTCACAGAACAAAAATTACTTAGGAAAGAGAAGTAGCAATACACTTTTCACCCCATACAATGGGGTGATGTATATTTCCCTTTCCATAGTGTGACTTGAAAGATCAACGGGCTTGTTTGGCAGAGGTTGTGTGTAATGACTAATGCTTTAAAAGTTATGTAAAGAGGGGTGTTTGTGTATGTGTATATATAAGTTATGTCAGCTAACATGATACAATGACATATTTTAAAAACATTTCTGTTAAAATAGTGAGTCAAGGAAACAGAGCTTTGAAACGTTTCTAAATGATGTCAGAACCTGAGAGAAAAGCACTGCTTTTTGATATACTCGGGAGTTCACATACAGCTTTATTAGTCAAGCAGCAACAAAATACAAAGGTGCACATTTCAAAGTTTTGCCTTAGTAAGTTCATTTCTGTTCCTCTCTTTCAGTGTCTTTTTGTTTAGGTCTACATGCAGTTTTCTATTTTTTTTTCTTAGGTAGAATAGCAAGAATGGGAACTTTGAGACATGTTACTGAAACATAGCAACTGATTTCCCTTTTATTTTACACAAGCTATTCAGAATTTTTTTGGCATATAAAATTCTTTAAGAGTATTTATTGATACATCATTACAAGCCATGACATCATGTTTTAAAAGCGACAAAATATGGTAAAATCCTGTCATTAGTAGGTCTGTGTACTCGGTCAGTGTGATGCCTATATGAATATATGGGTATATTTATTTAGATGTAGTTTTGCGCAGAAGGGAGAGATCTGATAGACGTATTTGCTGGAAAGCAGCCGATTTCTACAGTGATAAAACTGGATAATTACATGTTCCCAAAGCCTTTTCAGCACAGAAGTAGGTGTTCTTTTAGAACAATATTCTGTGGCAACAACAAATATTTGTGACATCATTGTAAGAGATTTCCTGCCAATTTTTAGTTTACTGTCTTTTAAAAGAAGTCTGGAATTCTTTGGCACTGGTGAAACACATACCCATCGTATATTCAAGTATTCAGTGAAGTTTTAAATAATTCTCTTTCAATTAATACAACAGGAACCTGAAAAATGGATTTTCTCTTAAAGAAACAAGAATCAGTACATAGATATTTCTTTCCTCCTCTTGTATATTTTAAAAACCTCATATCAGTTTTATGTTTACAGTTTTGTCCTGTAAAATTAAGAAGAAAGAAAACAGTAGCCTAAGTTTGAAAATTGTTTCTTGGGAATTAGTTTAATCAAATGTTTTGTGAGTCTTGCAAATTGGAAAGAATAATATAAAATTAGATATATTGGTAAACTAGGTTAATCACAGTCATTCATTTGTAGCAGAGAATACATATCTATCAATTGATGTTTTTTGAAGTCGGGAGAAACATTCCATCAAGCTAATGTGTTTAAGGGTATCATATCAGGCACAGACAGGTACTAGAAGTGATAAAAAACAGATAACCTGCAATAAAATGATTTACAGATGGGTCATTATCTTCTATAGAGAGGTTACAAAGATCATATTCTTTATAAAAACAGAATGCAATTCTACAGAGCTAGGAGAATTATCTAAATGCATCTGAATATATAATGTTTTCTGAGTGACTGGTAGAATTTATCAAAGCAAAATTTGTTAGCCTTCTTATCGGCAGCATATTATTTTAAGATATAGAAAATTACTGTCCTGTATTTTAAATATTCTTTATTTTACCCACTTGATAAAGTAAAGCTTGGGAAACATTTTGCCTCTTATAGTGTGATCCTTTTAGTGCATACATTTAAAATATGCATAAAAATGTTATCCACAAATTAAAAAAAGGTGTAAAGTTTGATGTTAGGGAGCTATTAGTTTTCATGACCTGTTTCATACGGCGTGTGCCTGAAATGCATCTTTTCTATCAGTGGTAAGACAGGATGTCATTTATATATTTTCTCTTTCTTCTTCAGCTTGACAGAAAGGTATACAGTCAATTGTTTCTCCGGTCTCTCATAGACTGACATAAGGCAACAGGAAACTCTAAACCCTCAGAGGTGCAGTATTGATTTGATTCCTAACTGCAAATCCTTCATATCATTGCTCAAAATATCTAACTTTACACCAATATTAGCCATTCTTTTTATAGTGACACCATGCTTAGTAAAAAACTTCTAAGCACTGAGGTCAGGTGTTGAGATTGGATTCTAGTTTATTTTTTATGAATCAGATAAAGATTTCTGTGCATGAGACCGTATGTGAAGATGAGAGAACAAGAACATTTCCATATCAAAGGCAATATATCTGAGGCTGCATAGTAATTAAAATGCAGTGGTTTGGACTCTGTGCACTAGCACTTAAGCAGAGCGTTGTTGGGACCTTGTGCAGCATGCAGGCGGTTGTCTCTTGCATACTTCTAGAAATATACTTATAATTTTGTACAAACATTTATGCCAGTCCACACTTTTCTGTGGATAATTTGTATTTCATCCAAACCATTCAAAGTAGAAGTTATTTTTTGAGCAACCCCCTCATTATGGCTTTTGTGCATCAACTATTTTTATTCTGGTTGTTTGTATTTCCTCTTACCAGAATGATGGCTTGTTTATAGTCGTATTTTTTTGTGTGTTTCTCTAAGACCCCTTCTACATACCACTGAAATTTTACTGCTTGCTTGAAATGTGTTTTATTAGAAAGAAAAATGCTAATATCTTTTTAGGTGCATGGAAGATGGTGTGATTTCTTATGTACCATACTTTATGGCAAATTAAATGTATATACTGGAACCTAATATTTTTAATGATACAATATGTATTTATTAATTCTGACTAATTGTTACACAACATAAAGAGAATTAATACATTGCTTCAAAGACCTGCTTATGTGGGAAAATCAGCAAAAATTATTCCACAGGAGCTCCTCATCTGGAAATTGTATTCTGGAATAGATATGACTTTAATTCCAGAGTAGATTGTCCTCCTAAGTAGCTGTTCCGGAAGGGTTGCTGTCAAATTGTTTACTTCATAAACTGTGTTGGTCAGTGTCCCAGTGTGGAGGAGGCTGTGAGCGCTGCAAATGCCCTCATTACTCAGACACTTGTTCTACAGAGCTTCTGTCCATTAATGCTGCAAAAGTATTGAGGTGAAACTTTTGGGAAGTCTTCATATTTAAATAGAGTATAGTGTTATGGTAATCTTATAAATCTTGCTTCATTTTTATCAATTACAGATTGCAATTGGTTTATGAGTATGTGAGTACTTCGAGCTATAATATCACACTTTTAGAGGATGTTCTGTATGCTTTTTTACATTTGTATTATTGTTGTGGATGAGCTTGTTAAACAGATCCTGACCATTTGTGGTTAGTAAAAACCCATGGTATTTTTGCACAAGTAGGGGGGTTAACCTCAATGTCATGGCCTAATTCCAGCTAAGATAGGATGTAGTTGCCCATCTGCATTCCTCTTATAGTTGTAACTGGCTCGGTTAATCCTCATTTCCTCTCCTAAATGTAGTAGAGTAGTGTCCTAAGGACACTTGCTGCATTTTACCTTAGAAGTACCAAATCCAGCTATTGAAGTAATATGTGAAACTAAATAATGAATCACATTTTAGGAACTTTCCAGGTAAGAGATGTTTCATACACCTGACTGACCTATTATTATTGGAGTGAACATTTTGAAGGATTTTATTTATTCAGTATTTAAATTTTGAGCTATTTCAGAGGAACATTTTAGACACATGGGGACAAATCCTCAGCTGGCATAAGCCAGAGTAACTCCATTTACTTAAGTGGTGGAGTGCTATTTTACTCTTGCTGCAAATGTGTTCCGTAGGACACAATCCAGTTCCTGCTGGATTCAATGGAAAGGCCTTTCTGTGACTGTGCTAGGAGTTGGGTTGCCTGTGAAGGCTCTGTTCTCATTGAATTCAATGTAGAAAATAACTTGCTTTGGTTTCAGTTAGATCAGAAATCAGGTTCATCTACATGATGTTGTTTATGGCTTTAGGATGAAATTAACTGAACTTAATCTCATGTAAACTGTGTACTACTAGATCATCTGTCTCCCCATATCTACTCTTCCAGTGGGTCTTCTGGTATAGTGTATGCACTCTGTGGGGTTCTGGCTGTTGGCTTCCTGTATCTGTGCAGCCTGTGGCTATGCATATTCCCTTTTTCTTTCAGTCACTCTGGTCTACTGAGACAGATTAACTTTCTACAGAACCTTTCATGTCACCAGTCCACTGCTGAGGGACTCACATAGGCCACTACAGTAAGAACATACTTTATTTAACTTTAGTTCAAGTAAGTATAGATGTGCTCATGTCAAATTTTTATGTACATAAACAGACATGTTTCAATTTATTTTTAGTAAACTCATGTTCTGTTATAGATGCCTGTTCTCATAACTTGCCCAGAAGCTCAAAGATGAATTCTAGGAAAACCCTTTCGCACTTTGACAGAGTTGGGTGTTTTGAATTCAACCATGGAAGTATCATTTTGACTAATGTTGGTATGTGCATTCAGTTGTAAAATGGGATCTTTCCCATTTTGCTCCAGTGGAAAATGTATCTACAGTTTGTAATTTGATATAGAAGTATTTGGTCAAAAATGATAATATGTCCACTAGTATATTTTTATGATATGGGGCCTTACTTTTTTTTCTATTGGGGGAAAGTGTGTGTTTGTTTTTCAGGTAGAGAGAGGCTTGAAAGATAACATGTCACTGGTTTATTTTCATCACTTTGTATCTACATGCTTGCATGCGTAAGTGCATATGCATACATACATGCACCTTTGCAGGGTATCAGTGTGAAAAGGGGAATGAAAAAGGATAGAAAGGAGGATTCTAATTTCACTTTTAGTTATACCAGCAAATAGCAAATTTGTAGTAGCTTTAATTGTAGTGTCATCAGTGTAATTGCTAGTTACTGCAGTGCTTGGTAGCCTTCTATAGGCTCTAGTTCCAATTACACTACGTGTTCTTTCCACCATGGATCTATGGTGGAAATTACTGCACCAATGGCATTTCTCTTTTAAAGTAACAATGGAATATTTTCATTTATTTCAAAACAAGTTAGATATGATCAGCTATTCATCTTGATTTCATAGGCTTAAAGGATGGTTAACTGGGGTTGAGATGGGATAAGGGCTATGCAGGTTATTAGTAGTAAGTTTAGAGAAGTGTAATGAGATGCAAAAATGTGTGAAACAGAGGAGAGATCAAGGAAGAAAGGTATTACCAAATAATGTTCTGGAAAAAGGAGTAAGATAAAACATAACTTGTTGTCAATTCTGTATTGCAGTAGTACAACAGATCATTGGTATTCCTCTTAACAGGGTCCTTTATGTATTTTGGTTACTGTTAGAGTATCACAAGTTACAAATTTGTCAGCATACCTACCTGAGAAAAAGGAGCATTTCCGTGTTAGAATATCTGCCTAGATTTAAAGTATTCAGCAAGGCAATCACCTTGCTGCCTTAAGGCAGAAGAACTTATTAATGTTGGCCATTGTGAGTTCTGGCGCCTCTTCACTTGGAGAGCAGGCTCTGTTAGCCTTTCTACTTCAAAGCTATATTGTCACTGCAGGTAAATAAATCACAGACTCCCTTATTCTTCAAGAATGGCTTACTGAGGTTGGGGCTATATTAGCTTATGCGTTATCATGCCTCTGGGCTTCACCATATATATGATGCTTCTGGAGGATGGCAGGTTGCAAGCAGCCCCCATTAGACCCAACAGTCCCTCTAACTTTTGACCCTTTGCTACCTCTGTGTACGAACCCTCATAGACACAGCAAGGTCAGCCCAAGTGTGTCTCTTTGCTGACCCACACAGTTCAGCCTAGACTTCATGTCTAGAGTATTCAAGCAGTTAAGCAGGCATCTGTTCCCTGCTTTGCAGATCTTCACATAACCTTTGGTAAAAGGCTGGGGAAATTTTTTTCCCTTCTCCTCCTTCTCCTCCAGCAGTGGGAACTCTATTATGTCAGTCTTCACTGTCACTAAACAATAACAATTCAATCTGTGATGTTTATTTTAAGAATGTAACAAAAACTCTAATTAGTGATGTTAGTGAAGATATACTGTCATGTGCTTTATGAGGTGAGTGGTTGTGTCCACTAACAATTGCTTTGAAAACACCGTTGCATAACACTCTGTGATAGGAATGGAATCAAATTACGGACCTGAAATCAAGGTGATGCCCTAAAAGTGAAAGACTTTGAATCCTCTGAGCTTTGTGTGTAGTCTTTTCGGGGAAAAAGAAAAAATAGATAGGTGAGAGAAAGCAGCTGATACGCCTAAGAAGTAATTACTGAGGGTTAGCTGGATTTTCAGTTTATGAAGTCTGCCCTTGGACAGGTTGAATTCAGGTTTTCATGATTTTGAGTATATTGCATAACATGACCAAAAGCAGAGGGAGCAGGAAGGAATTTTTTAGCTGAATTGTGAGTGAGTGTGATCTCTTACAGAAGTGTAAACTTCAAGGCATAAACGGTTGCTGAACCAACTTCTGATGGATTTTTTTAGTAAAAGTTGTACAGAAATGGCTAGGATAACAAATTAAACAGTAAGGGACAAATCCAGGCCAAAATTATATTTGCTTACTGCATTCCTCCTGTGGAAAACTTTCTATTTCAGTAATTCAGTGTGGGATGATTAGATAAAGAAGGTGAGCACTTGTTTCCCCTCATGCTGTCTAAGTGTGGCTCCCACATGATACTTCCTGTCTTTCACATATTGCCTCTTTAGTATTGATAGCAACTAGATGCAAATCAGCATGGCATCTGCTAGTTTGTTTTCAGCTGACCGGGCTAAAGAGCAGATATGAAATTTATCGCCAGGAGGCTGTGACCTCATCACATACAAGTGGCATTCCCACAAGTAGGTAATGAAGCACCCCTATTGAGTGTAGCTAAAGTCCAAATCCTCAGCAGAGGTATTACATATTCAATTTAAACAGCTCTCCCTAACTTTAAAGCTGTCCCTTGAATTTTTTTTTTTTTTTTTTTTTTTAATCCACTCGCTGTTGTAGCTGGAGCAGCAGCTGTCACTGGTCTCTGCTGTTGCCACACTGTGCTGAATTGGGCCTTCTTGAAAGTGTGTGGGAGAAGAGAAGGGAAGAAAAAACAAAGGGAGAGGAAGAGGAGGGGAAGGGATATGAAAGGACAAAGATGGGAGAGAAGACTGTGTTGAACTGAATAGTGACTGTAATGCTCTTATTGCTATTGAACATTCATAGGGAATTTCTACAGTCAAATATTATCTGATCATAGCTTGAAACATTTAAATTATTACAAGTTTTCCATATAGCTGCTATAATGCTGACTTTCTAAGAAAGTTTGCAGTGGTCAAAATAGTCCCCTTTAGTGCTCATTATACTCAAGACTGAGCTCCATATTCCTCTTCTGTTGCTCATAATGAAGTTGTTCACAACAAATACTTTGAGACAGAAGTTATTTGCCTTTGGTCTCTGAGAAAAGGTAGGCTTCAAGGGAAGGTTTGAATGGATCAGTTCAGTGATTTATTTTTTTTTGGTACATTTTCGTCAGTCTTGTGTGTGTGCATAAAGGTTGTATTATTTATATGAAGTGCCTGTGAATAATTAGCATGAATATCTTAAAAATTTTTTGTTTTACTGATCCTTCTAACAATTGATAGATAACGAATACTACTGAAAGACTTTCCAGATTCTAAATTATTAGTGTAAATTAACAATCCCAACACATTTACACACCAATCTGTGATCTGAATGTTTAAGCTGATGTGAAACAAAATTGTATTTTATGTTTTTAATATAGTTGTGAGTGGAAGAGCGGTAGCTTTTGTTAGCAATGAAGGTTTGAGACTAGCTAAAAGCAAAGCGGAAATGAAATAGGTGCTTTAGAGCCTGAAGTAGTCAGTTTCTAGGAAGGGAGGGAGAATACTGGAATGAGAGGAAATGAGAGGGCGTAAAGAAAGGGAGGGGATAGGATAAGAAACAAAGAAAACTAGGATATGTGGGGTCAGATCAATATTAGTGGATACAGCCTTTCAAGTCATATTTAACGACTTTATTCTCCTGCTTCACCTATACCCTTCCACTTTCCAAGAAACTGAGAAGATACCAAAATCATCATTGCTGTCACTCACAATCAAATGGGATATTAACTGAGCTTAGAGTGGGAGTAATGACTGAACAGCTGTTGATAATTGGGATGTATAATCTCCAGAGTTGAGAATATTGTGATATGTAAAATGGAAAAATAATTTTCATATATTCTCAGCTTCCTGGAAGGTTGTGAAGCTCTTGTATTTATAACATGCTTTCAGTGAGAGGTTTTTTGGACTTCCAGTGTTAGACAATTCTTTTAGAAGAACTAAATCATGGCCTGCAGTCTTCCGGTTGTGCGTATTAGGCTGGGCTGGAGCCACTGCACCACACTTAGTAACAGATCCAGGCTGGCCTGTGTGTTGTATTGTAGAGATAACAAATAGGGAACTAGTCTATAACTACAATAAATATGAAGCTTCATCTTGAGAGGCACTGAACTATTGAATCTCCAGGGAAGGACCCATAGGTCCCCCATATCTCTCATAAGAGTGTCTAGGGTTAGTAGGATCATCTATCGCTATGGTTTGATTGGAATTCTTGAGCGTACAAAAATACGCCATGATGCATGTCAGCTCTTTTTCTTGGTGAATGCTGTAGTCCAGGCTTCCCAAGAGTAATGTTCTCTCCAGTTAAAGCTGCCAGATCATGCCAGTCTTGACTGTCTGATGATTTTAGGGTCACTCTATTACTGGCTGTGCATGTTTGTTAATTAATTTCTATGCCACAATGTAGTATAGTTGTCCAAATGAGGCATGGCAACCATTACACAAAATAAAAACCTTTCACAATTTGTTTCTAACCTTGTTTCAGACATGATGGTGCATGGGGTTCTTTCCATCCTCTTCTGGTTTCTGTGTGCAAGTTCTCACTTGATTAATGTGTCAGTATCTTACTAAACTTTTTAAAAATTCAGATTCTAATAAAATGTCTTTATTCCTGTTTAAAAATATTTGATATACCGTTTTTTTTTGCAATGAATAGGGCCATGAAATTAAAAAAAGGGGCAAAACATAAAACAAACAACCCCTTTTGCACACAAATAAAAGGATGTTTTAACATCAGTTATTACTTGTGTGATGTGAGAAATTAATTTTTATTTGCATTTTGCTCTTGTGCTGTCTCTCGTGTGAAAGCACACTAGGTGACAAAGCCATTTTTCCTAGGTCACACTCAGGCCTCAGACCTCTCATGGTGAATAGCAGAGCTGTGTTGCTGGGCAGAAAATTCTCATTTGCCAGAGGTCAGTGATGTCCATGGGCTGCCTCTTCTCCAGTGCTGGAGCTATAGCAAATATAATCAAATGTGTGAAGAGCAGTTTGACTCTTATCACAATTGTTGTATTAAAATAAATATCAATGATGAATTGGATAATTGGCATTTATTCACAATAATTCATGCAATGATGATTCTTACAATTAAACTCAGGTGCACATGCTCAGTTATGTGCTGCTTCTCAGCCAGAGAAGCCAATGGGCTTTGGTCCATGGCTCTTTTGTAAGCCTAAGGGGAAATCACTGGGAATATATATATATATTTTTATATATATTTGATCCTCCAAAAATCAAAAGCAAATGCTACAGTGGATCATAGGAATGGCTGCTGAGCTTCCACATTCTTCTACTTGTAGTTGTGGAAGAAGGGTAATCTGAGCTCATAATCTCTGAATGGTTCAAGTCTTCAGAATGAAAGTCAGAGTTATTGACTAAGGCAGGTAGAAAATTCATTTGCTTGAGCTCTTTTAAGTCCAGTTGATAACACTCAGGGTTTAGTCCTGCAAGATACCAAGTGCTCTGGTCCTGGTTCAACAGACTATGTAAGCACATGCTGAGCTTTAAAGCCCATGAATAACCTTAGTGGGAATGAGACTATGTATGTGCTTAAAATTCAGCACGTAGTTAAGTACTTTGCTGGATTGGAGCCAACATGCTTAGCACTTTGGGGGACTGAATCCTTATTCACTAGTGGTGCTTTATTTATTTTTTTGGTTTATGCATTTCCTCACTGAGCTGGTCTTTTGTTTGATGATCAGCCTTCAACATGGTCAGGCTTAAAAACTTTTGGGGCTTGTTTTGTCTAGAAAGCTATGGATAATCTCTGGAGGGAATAGCTCATTTTGCATAATTACTGATGTTAGATAAGTATGTTCTTTATAATCAACTTCTGTTTAATATGAAAATGTTAAGATTTTTGATCGAGACTCTAGCGTTTGACCCAGAGTTTATTTCTTCCCTTGTTTAGAACTATGTTATTTATCTGCAGAAATTAAAATGCCCAACTATTATTAGTATATCAAATTCTGAAGATAATTTTTTTTTTTATAATGACTTTTTCTGCTTCCAAGTTCTCTTTGCTTTCTACAAGCTTTTTTCTCGCTCCAAAGGAGTGTTCTTCAGCCAATAATTAGCAGTGGGCTTTCTCTGAACTGTGGTCTCTAGACAGTTCAGTCAGATATTTGGTCTCCTCTCAAAATGTCTTGGCCATGTAGGGTAATGGTTCTGAGTTGTTTTCTTCCTCCTCTCACCTGTTCTACTACACGGTATAACCTTGCTGCTACCTTAATGTTGCTAGAGTCATAGAAGCCAGAGAATCTTTTTCTGTTGTGGTATGATTATTCCCAATTATATTTTTAAAATTTCACTTGCATACGTACATCATTCTCTCTAAATTCATGACCAAGCATCAAAAAAGATCAAATGAACAAAATGAATTTAAAAAAAAGAAACACAAGAAAACTGTAGACATCTCAGGCAAAAGTAATGGATGCAGTTTTTCCTGAACAGGAACAAACTTTGGTCTTGTCTGATCAGTGAGGAAAGAGAATTTCATTGTCTCAGAGCTTTTCCTTGCTCCCACAGAGACGGAATATGGGTACTGTTAAGTGCTGTCCTAAATCTTGACTGTTTGTGTTTCTTTTTAAGCACCATCTTTAAAATAGCTGAGGTAAAGCATATGTAGCTTAGATTCGCGTGTAGACAGGCAAGTTGCTGCATGTCTAGCTGGAGGGACATAAGAAATCATACGTTTAGCTCTTCTTTCCTGCCTCTCAGCTGAAGTGCAGTACATAACTGTGTGAAAGCTTCCAGTTAGTATCACTGTAGCAAAGTGAGCTGGATTAACCTGCAGCTCAAACCATACAATGTGTAAGTGGAGGGCCAGTAAGGTCTAACAGAGAGCAGAGGGCAGTAACGTCGGAAACAGCTCTAGGTGAATTCCTGAGGGGTCGAACAATATACCTGCCTCGTGTCGCTCCGGCAGCCCTGGGCACTAGCGCGGGTGCCACTGAACTGGAAGGCGGGAGAACTTGGCATTAACCTTTGTTTTGTCATTGCCACGGGTTGTGATTACGAACACGTTACTTTACTGGCAGTACCCTTCTTTCCCCTCCTGTCTGATCTACTTAGACTCTAAGGTAACGACTGTCTCTAACTGAGTGTTTGTACTATGGGTATCAGTTTTAAGTGTGTTCTAGGAATAAATAATAATAGTTGCAAATATATGAGCTGATAGTTTTTAATGCTGTTGTGTGGATGTGTGCTCTGAATCCAAAAGAAGAATCTCATTTCTAATTCAGTGTCAATAAGATCCTACATGATTTAAAGCATTACAGATTATTTTTGCCAACTGTCAAAGATTCATTGAGAGAGGATGGTGAAGCATGGATACTTTTAAAAAGCACTTATCACTTCATGTCTCTTAAAACTAGATGGCTCAAGAATGCTTTTGAGAAATTTATATGATAAACATGTTCACAGTTACATGTTTACTAGCAAAATACATCGAAGACTGCCACTGATTTTTTTTTAATCTCAATCTAAGTTCAGTTTTCTGCTAATGACAAGTGTTTTTTGTATTTTTACTATTATTCTAAAGGTTTATTCAGCTTGACAGTTGTGGGATTAAGCTTTGCAAGCAAAAGGATAATATATCCTATGTTTACAAGTTAGCCAGAGGCCAGGTTTTATAAACTTTGAAAATACAGCTATTGCTAGTTTATAAAATAGACTAGTCAGCTTTCCAAGACACAAAATAAATCCAGCAATGGAGCTGATTTCCTTGGAAGCTTGCTGCTCTCATTTATAATGATATATTTTGTCCTAAAGCAATGTTACATGGGAAACTTAAAAACGTTTTAAAAGAGGTCAAGAAATGGGGCTCAAAACACAGACATATGGGGCCTGATTCTGAAAGTATCATATATCTCCTGTGAGAAGCTTTAGTTCCACTGTAAGGAGCACTTTGCAAAGGACATTTGGTCCCATTCAGAACTGGGTCCATGTAAGATTTTAGAATTTGATCTTCCAGTGCATTCTAACAGATACAATGGCTTTCATTAGTAAACATCTGATAATAAGGTCACAGCTGAGCCCATAGTCATCCATGTTAGTAATTGAGAAAAATATCAGTGCTTTTTATTGAAGACCAGCTAGTGATCCTTTTAATCTTAAAATTTCAACTCAAAATAAGAGATTCAAAGTTCATAGCAAGACAAATTATAAATTCTGGAAAAGGATTTTGAATGCATTGGGCAACACCAGCATCTTTATTTAAAAACATGAAATTTAAGGAAATTCCACATAACTGCAGATTCCTGTTTTATTATTTGCAGCATAGGAATAATTCGTATTTGCATCAGAATGTTTGTATTTACAGCAGATGAAGAGAACATCTCAGATGAACTATGGCTGTAATGCTGGGCATTTTTATTTGTTTTTAAATAATGCTGGTATATTTAAATGATGAAATTGGATTTGCAGTGACTCTGGTGCACAGGTCTGTAGCACTGAGAAGGTGCTGCCCTGTTAGTTCTCAATCTTGTCACTTCTGGGGAACAGCAGTGAAACTGTTCGTTCCTGACAGCAGACAGCCCCACTGCAGGGCCCTGGTTTCATGTTACATTAAGTATTAGTGCTGTTCTTTCAGGAGCTATTATGCTGTGACATCAAAGATTTTCTGACAGGGCAGTTGTAGGTTAGCACTGAAGTTGTCTACTGAAATTTTTAAGAATGGAATTAAATATATATGATCAGATTTAATATGAGAGATCGGAAACTGCATATAAAATGGAGTTAGTGGTTAAAGAAAGCTGCAAGAATAATTATTTGGTTTGGCCTATTTGTTCTTTCTTGTCCGAGGCGATTTTATTGCCTCTAATTCTACAGCAGTTCCAAAAATACTGCCATATGTTAACATTTTTGTACAACTGATTATTTTCTGAAAAATGTTGTGTGAAACAGGAGGAAAAGGACTTTTATAAAATAAGGGTTCGGTATACCCCTGCAGTGGCTAGTATAAATTAAGCCTTGAACAATAAGTATAATAGCCCACATTCTTTTTTTTTACTGATTGCCTAATTACTTAAAAGAATCAAGATACATATTTCAAATAGTGAGAAAGTGATTTAAATGGCAAGAAAAAGCATAGGAGTGATTTCTGAAACTTACAGCTTTTTGTAAGAGAGAATGAAGAGAGAAACTATAAGTACGTCTAGATTGTGATTTACACTATTGTTCTTTGGAAATTCAGAATCCAGTTGCTGCCCGACTTAAAGGGAAGATGAGAGGAATTTGAAGCAAACTGGCTGTGTAGCTGCTCTGGACAAAAAAAATAAATTCTTGAGCATGTGCAACTTCAAATGTTCCTGTAGATTCTTATGTGGTGAAATCAGCGTTGCTACAACTATAAAATTACTATTATGCTCTGATGAGGCAAGTTCAGTGACAGGAAATATCAAAATTAATTTTGGAAACACATGTCTGCATATTTTTGATTACGTTACTAAGACATTTGTTCCATTTAGTATCAAGCAAGTGAATCATCTATTAAAAATGAAAATGTGTACAATAGAGTAATACTTTTCCAGTAAAAAATAGTAAGAAGTTGAACAGCACTGTTTAGTCATAAATAAGACACTTGCATAATTTTGCTTATTGAGAAATTGAGAATAAGAATGAAATAACTACTTTAAGATCACTGATGCTAACATGTGAACCATGTATAATGGATTTTTATTTTTCAGAAAGAAACAAAAAAGTTACACTTATGTGAAAATAAGCACTTAGGATATGTTTTTTAAATGATTGTGCTATATATACAATAATCACTTTCAGGAATGAAAAAGTTGCATAAAGAATGTAACTCTTTGTGGTGGTGTTTTTTTGATATGGCCAGGAATAAGCAGTATGATTCTGAAATCCTTGCTCAGGTAAACAGATCTTTCTCTTGTTTTGGGGCTGCTCTGTTGACTAAAAGCTTGCAGGGTCAATCTTGAAGTTTATATAGCAGTAGAATATGCTATTTATACTATACTAATTGACCAAAACTAGCTGTATGGTTGCTTTGATCAGGCATAATGATTTTAGTTTGTTTAGATAACATAGCTTGACTTTGGTTTTCCTGCACTGCAAAACACCTATCAGCAAATCAAAATCTTTATGGCTGAACGTTCAGAGGTAGCCAGTTTAGAATGAAAATGCAACCCTTTATACAGATGTGTGAAGCTCTGGGAATAGTGGCACTACCCTTAGGAAATACTCACTGACAGGTGGCAACAGTGGAATACAAAATTATCCTTTAGCTCTATAATCTCAAATCACAGTATTTAAAATATGTATAAAGAAAGAAAAGTGTGGGTAGTAGAGCTGGATCTCACAGAGAACTTTTAAAGTGCTTACAAAGGTACACGATGATCTGATTAGCTAGCATGTCTAGAGCATTTGTTGATCGATAGTTCTAATGCCCTCAAGAGTGTGAGATTATGGGTAGGTTTTTCTTCCTTTAGTATACTATAGATGAAAAGGTGCCAGATAAAGCTGTGTTTTGAAACAAATTTTTAGCAAGCTATGTTTACTTTAAGGAACCCGTTTGACTATTTTATTATTTTGCACAGAGTATCCTTTCATTTATCCTATAATCACAGAGCCTAAGGACTTTATCTTAAATTCAGGTAATGATACTTACCGGTATATCTGCAGTGTGTCCATCCTGGGTACATTTGTCTTTCTTATGTTCATATTGTCGCTTAGTTACATTTTTTTCTTGAGTATTAGAGACGTTACCGTATTTCAGAATAGGAAACTGTTTAAGGAGGACTTGTCAAAAGTTCTCTCATTATAGGAAGGTCTAGAATCCTTTCAATTTCCTGCATAGAATGCCTGGTGTTTGTTGAGCAGCTAATATTTCAATTTCTATTTAAATAAACAGCAGTAGAGCTGACTTGGTAAGTGTGCCACTAAATAGATCATGTTACCACTTAACTTAGGGCTAATGCTTAACAGTCTGGTTTGCTCCATTTTGGTGGCAACATTCATGTAAAGGCCAAGTGGTTCCAGAAAAGAAACAAGCAATAATATTATATTATATTATAGCAGCAGTTATATTTAGTTGGCTACAAGTGCAAAGTTGAACAAATGTCTAAACATATAAATAAACATTAAGCAAATTTTAATTCTCTAGAAGAAACAAAGACTAATTATATTTTTCTATACCTCAAATATGTTTAAACAACATTATTGCACAGACCTCATGTAACAAAAATTAGGAAATCTAAACTTCTGATAGGTCAGTCTGTCACTAGCTTTTTCTGTTGTAGAATGAAAATGAGAAGTATCAAAGCATTAACTGAAGGTGTGCATGCGTGTACACATACAGACAGTATCCTTCTGCAGCTTCAGATAGAAAACTCCAGATTTTCTTGGCTTTTGTTAGACTCCACAATACTTAAGCACCTCTGAGAAGTTGCCTTTGTCTCTTCTTGTGTGTTTAAAATGTGTAAATACCATAAGGAAAACATCAGTGGAAGGTGGTAAGGTTTCTTCTCTCAGCCATTCGATTTTGTTTGGGTAAATACATAATGGATCAGGATGTTAAAACTGTATTATATTTTCAGGGGTTGTTCAGGCCTTTGGGCAAACAGAATCAAAATCAGGATTTTGATTCTTTAGTTGCAGAATGTTTGCATGTATAAGCTAGATTTATGTGTGCTAGGGCAGTTCAGAAGGAATGCTGTGGAAGACTGAAAAACCTTACGATTTACAATTAAAATGATAAAGGAGAGAGATTTTTTTGTCCTTCAAATGAAACACAATAAGGGTCCTTTTTTTCCATTTGCCTCTTTTTTTTTTTTTTTTTTTGTCAAAGTGACTAGGTAGATGCTAAAGAAGTCTTAGCTGTGTTAGCTCCTCATTCTTACCGAATATCTCATTTGCACTCACAGAGTCTGGACTCTTTTCCTTTCTGACTACTGTTTCAGAGTTGACTACTAGAAATGAAAAGTCAGTGGAAAATGGCCACTTAAGAGTTCCCATTTTGGAGATGCCAGAGACACTGAGAATACTGTAGGCAAGTTCTGGAATGAGATGCAAAAGCTAATAATTTATTACTAATACAAGATGATGCATTATAATACAATATTTAATATATAATTATTACATATTATTATATCATATATATTATAAGAATCATAGAATTACAAAATGGTTGAGGTTGGAAGGCACCTCTGGAGATCATCTAATCCAACCCCCCTGCTCAAGAAGAGTCACCTAGAGCACATTGCCCAAGATTGTGTCCAGCCGGCTTTTGAATATCTCCAAGGAAGATTGCCTCTCTGGGCAACCTGTTCCAGTGCTCCGTCACCGTCACAGTGAAGAAGTTTTTCCTTATATTCGGATGGAACTTCCTGTGTTGCAGTTTGTGCCCGTTGCCTCTTGTCCTGTTGCTGGGCACCACTGAAAAGAGTTGGGCCCCATTCTCTCTACACCCTCCCTTCAAATACTTATGCACATTGATAAGATCCACCCCCAGCCCTCTCTTCTGCAGGCTGAACAGGCCCAGCTCTCTCAGCCTTTGCTCATATAAGAGATGCTGCAGTCCCTTCATCATCTTAGTATTATATATAATATTTATTATTCTTATAACTGAATAGGACTTTGCCTCTTCCAACTTACCTAAAGCCCTAAAGAACTGGCAAGGCACTGTTTGCTATATGCACGTAAGCAAGAAGGTGCTATCACCCACCTTTGGGCCAGCAGGGATAGCTGTGGTTCTTGCGCAATATATAAGAACAAAAAATGCCTGGCTGATGGTACTGTGTTGGGAAAGAGACAATTTGTTTCCCTCCTTTTGCTGTGCAGTTTCAGGTTGGCTTGTCATTTTAAGCCCTGCTTGGGTTGGTGAGAGGTACCTGAGAATTTTCTTATGACAGGCACGTTTCTTCAGATTTGGAAGAAGGCTAGTGCTTTCATAAGAGTGAGACTTGGAAGAAAATAAATGTGGACCTTGGAGAAGTTTTCCTTTTGGTTCTGCATGCCTCTTCTGTGTAGTTTTCTTTCAGTCTCTGTTTTGCTCTAAACTGTCTACACAAACATGTCTAAACTGTCTTGCCCGTTAGAAAGTGAGTGCATGTAAGAGAGCATATGCATGACTGCTACTGCTATTTGTATTTTATATTTGTGTGGAGATGATAAGGGACATTGGAGCATCTAGATAGACAAGTTACTAGTGCACTGGGTTTAATGAATCCTCCACTCTTGAGAGAGAAATACTGTAGGCAAGTATGTTTATTCTCACTTTTCCAGTTGGGAAACTGAAGCAGGAAGGTTTCAAGATGGTTTGGGTCCTAGCCAGAATTAGAACTTCGAAGATATGGCTCATTTCCAGGCCTATGCTTAAATTGCAGACCATCTCTCTTTCTTTTGCGTATGCAATATTTTGTAATAAAGATAAGACTTTCTATACCATTACATATGCAGTTAGAAATAGTTCTTTATGTACTTAGTGCTGCCTTTTCTCCATGGCTTCTGATGGAGCATATGCCTGCTTGATCCATGCTCTAGTGAAGATGCAGACTGTTCATAACAAATCTGTTGTTTTTTCCTGTTTTCTTCCTGCCTGAAGGGGACTGCTCTCTTATGTAGTGGGCCACACCATTTTATAACATCAGTAGTTCTGTTACAGTGAATTCCAGATTACAGCAGGCTTTGACAAGCTCTGGAGTTCACCCATCTTGCTCTTAGTTAACTAGCCATGAGGTCCCGCCATATGTATGACTGAACAGCTGTGTCTCTCTTATTGCCATTGCTGCTACAGCAAGTGAGGCCTGAAATGCAAACCCACCTCTTCATAGCACAGTGAAGAAACATGTTAAATTACTAGAAACTTTCTTTTAATTCATTTTGTCCTTAGATTTCTTCTGCATTTGTTTCATCCTGTCTTCTATTTTACGACTCAGCAATATATTCTGTCTTGAAAACAACATTAAGTGTAGTTACGCGCACACACACTGAGAGGAGAATATCCCCCCACAGTGTTTACAGCAACACCTCTAGGTGACGGCAGGCAGTAAGCTTTCTTTTTATAGAGCTCCAGACTACAGATCATTAGCTTGATATGGTAGCTCAGTGGTGCAAAGTCATTTGAATATTTATTACCCTGCTTAAGACTTTCTCTTTTCAAGTGGGAAATAAATGTGATAAGACCCCCTTTCTGTCCTTTTGCTTCATATGCTAAAGCACAAATATGTGAAATGGATTTTAATTGTATTTCCTTGAAACTCTGTATTAGAAACCAGCAACTTAGATATTATTGACCAAAAAGTATTTTGACTAACTGCTCAAGTCTGCAAAGTCTTTTTTCCAGCCTTCTCTCAAAGTATGCTAGGATATTCAGCTCCAAAAATGAGTTGAATTTTCAAAATTTAATATATAAATATTCATGTATGACATATAAAAAGGCCGCTTTATAAATGTGTATTTGAATGGGGCACTGTTACTTAAGTGAAGTACAAATTCAAAGGCTCCTGAAAACTGGACTTTGCCAACAGTCATGGATTTTGAGAAATAGTAACAAACCAAACATTGTGTAAATGAAGCTGGGGGGGGGGGGGGAGGAACCCTATTACAATACGATCAGCAAGACATGAAAGCCAGCAGCAGGCAACAGAAAGGCAGAGACAGGCTCCTGAATATATTTTAAAGGTAGAATGTTGTCAGTGTGTTTTCATTTAGCTATTTTAAGATGTCTACGTTTCACTTGCTACAGTCACAAATTCTAACTGTGAATAATAGGAATCATTATATGGGTGTAAATGGTATATTGACTACATTTTTTAGGCTCAAACACACCTTCCTTGTTGGCAGTGGAAAGCAATGAATGAGGCATTTTATTAAAACTGGTGCTTGTGGTTCTAATCAAAGGTCACTGGTTAGCTCTCACTTTTCAGTCTCAGATTTGTCTAGATGTTTGATCAGGGGGCTGCAATGAAATTATTATGACAAAGACTTTGTACTAGGCGGTATCTGTCTGCTGAAACTTGAAAGTCTTTGCCACAGTGATGCTGACAGCATGTGAATGCTGAAAGAATGTGCAAGAAATGTTATGTCTTAAAGAAACCTTTACTAAGTATCATCTTCCCTTTGTGTTACGTTTGAAATCATTTCAGTTGCTATTAAGGTACGAATGAAAAGGTGTTTCATTGATTAAAGGTAGTGTGGTTTTTTTTGAAAGTGTACTGTATGCTTTAAGACAGTCTTCCCGTTACTTACTCTGTTCAGTCCCTGCTGCACACAGCAAGTTCATTAACATGCAGATATGCAGTGATTGAAGTCGGGTTGCCTTTTACATTGGAGTTGTCTTGATATAATGAGCTTCTCTTTAATGTTCAAAAAACTGTTGTTACTTTCTAAAAGGGGTTTGTTTGTGAATTTCATTAAATTTAATTCCATCTTCAAACAATTTCAGTATTGTTCATTTTACTACAATTAACTTGCTTGCTGGCACAAAAAACTAATTTTTTTAAGCCAATGCATTGTAACTTTTAGGCGCTGTGAGGTGGGGAGATTGTTATTAATGTTGAATGAGAGAACTTCTATTTAACTCATGGATTCAATGTTTTAATTGGTGCCTGTGTGGAAAAACTAGTAGAGTAAAAGTAGGTTAGGGTTAGTCTTACTGTTTTTCCTCTTTGACAGAGATAGGCAGCATTCTGTCAGGGTCAGAGAAGAAACACTTTACCATGAACCTGTCTATGCCTGCCTCACTTTCTTCGTTAAATTAGGCCAGACAAATGGAGAAGAAAATGCATTGGTCAGATAATCTTCTGCTTTTGGTAATGAGAGCCTTATAGGATGCAGACTTAGAATGGCTGGTTGTAATTTTCTGCTCAGTATTTGCAGTCTGAAAAGATTTGGTCTTTCAGGTTGCTGTGAGGTCGAAAGGCAGTGGACATCCAGTGGCCAAGCTTTGGAGTCTGAATCTTCTTTTTGGTTTACAGCTCATTCCAATGCCTGTGCCTCTTGGAAACTGCCTGTAAAAATAAAATGAGGTATAGTATTTAAGAAGTGATTTGCTTGGTCTGGAGAAGCAGATGAAGGTGATACCAGACTGAAAGGAGGCAATGGGAGCAAAACTAGGCTAGAAATACTTTTACTTTTCTTTAAATGCAGCTTCAGCACTTTGAGATACAATATTACTATCCTGAGAGCCTCTTATGGATTAGGAAACCATCTGACGTGTATTTTAAGGATGGATCAAGATATGGTAAAGAAGAAAACAGAAAGAAGCAAATTATTTAACTTGAGCAAATGGGGCATGGGCAGAGGAAATAAATTTACGTTTTGCTGTGTTAACATTTTTTGATAAACTGTGCAACTTCTAAAGCTATGTTTCTGGGACAGTTTTGCATGAACAGTGCCTACTTCCAGAATGGTGGTGTTGACATGTGGTCTTAATATGAAGAAAATGCTGTGATCTTTGTTTTAATTTTCACATCTGCGTGAGGAAGGTTTAATTACATGTAACCCAGATTACTACAGTATAGTTTGGTCTGTGATCTTGTGAAGCATGTAGAGATACAGAATTGTTAAATCTGATTTGGACAGTTCAAGTACTGGCTTTGGAACTACTAGCTTGGAAAGTTTTTTGTTGACTCTACACAGCTAACAGAAAGCCTGGTAGAGATGAGAAATGACAGCAATTTTGTATGTATACACAGTCGAAAGTAGTTTGTATTTACAGTGAAATGGAATACTGTTTTTATATGGTTAAGGAAATGTCTTTGTTCCATTTGCGCTACTGTGACAATTGGAAGTTATTAGAATATTCTATGATAAATGTAAATGTTTCTTTATCATCAGTACAATTCCAAAATATTTTTTTAACCCTCTGCCTCCCCGTCTTAGTATATTTCTAAATGTTCATTGGGGTATTTGAACTGTTACTACTATTTCTGGGAAGATGTTCCTTAGATGGATGGACTTATTTCTATAATCTCTTTCATCAGTATTGAGTTAATTTCCTCTAACTTATTTTTCCAGTGGTGAATTGTCAGTAATAATCTGAACATCCTATGATGGGAATCTGCATTTAAAACTTACTTGCAAGACTGGTCTCCCTCAAAGCTGAACTCTTAGACTTTCCCTGAACTCTGTGCACATGTTCTGGATTTTTGCTTTATAGGAATATTCCATTTATTTAACCTGAGATTTCAGAGCATCAGTTGTTCTACTGAGAAAGCTTAATTGTCTTACAGATGGAAGTGATCTCCTTGTTTTAAGTCTTAAAATGTTTAAACGCTTGCATATGAAAATTTTACTGAAATAAACTAGAGACTCCAAGTGTACCACTAACTGCAAGCATATACAGTGCCTGCCTGAAATGACTTTATAGTTTGTTAAAATCAAATGACATTCAGTACGGATACTATGAAGAGAAAAATCAAAATAGACACCTAATTATAATTACTTTTTTTCCTGTCATTATATCCGTACGTGCAGAACAACTGATTTGAGATTACAACAGCCCAATTTGGTAGGTACAAAGGTTTTTCCTTCCTTTTTTCATCATCTGCAGGATGTAATACAATTTCTTATACTGACCAAAGTCTGAAATTTCCTCAAGTCAATGGGTATGTTACCTGAATTAGTAGAATTAATTAACAGTAAATAAATGTCATCAAGGATATAGAAATTGCAGATTAATCATATATGAGTAAAATCCAAAGACTAAGCCTCTGATATGGTCTCATTATTCATAGATGGCTCTTCTAGCCAAAGTCCTTGTGTTAGCATACACTTTCATTGCTAGTGAAGAAATGTAATTGAGAACTAGCAAGCAACCCTTAAATGAGAGGGAGGAAGATAGATTTGAGAGATGTGCTATGCAATTCTTGAATGTAGAACAGATCATCTTTTTTTGCAGATTTTCATCACCTTTTTGAAGTTTTAGTTCAAACAGCCAGTTCGGAAACCTAGCCATTCTGTCTGCCACTGTCAGTTGATGGTGGGACAGGGACGTATGAACAATACAAAAGCACTTCAGTCCGTCTCTTGTATACTACAGAAGGACTGAATGCAACGTATATTTTTTTGGAGTGGTTGTCTGTCTTCATAGAAAGCAGTATATAATATATATACATTAAAATGTGTTCATGAGTGGGCAATGCAAGTGTGTGATAATGAAGGAAATGTTAGGTTTGTTGCTAGACAACAGGTTGTTGCAAAGCTGGGCCAAAAAAAACAAGTACAGTGCACAAAAAATGTAAGCAAAATGTGAAATACAAATTTGGCTATCTAAATTGCCTGGAATTATTCCAATAATTCTTTGGAACTTTTAGCCTAAGCAGAAAGAAAAAACATATTCTGTTTGGTCAAACTCTGCTTTCAAGACAGGTTTTTTTTCATGTCTCAGTTATTTATATGCCACTACTTTTATTCTAAAACTTTATAGATAAAGATTTGGGCATGCCCTGTAAACCAAAGAATACCACACATGTCTGTATCAGATACCGTATAATTGAGGAGACTTTTCTCTGACCTAAAATGCTTGAGATCTTCCTAACCCTTGCCTCGCGCAACATAGAAATGTATTTGCCAATTTATGTTTTAGGATTTTTGATATTAGCACATCAAACTGTGAGAGAAGGAGGAGTAGGTTGCAAGAAAGTGTTAAATTGCAGCATAATAGTCTCAAGACAGAAGAAAGATTTTAAACCTCTTAAAAAGCACATGACAATATATTCTGTCACAAATGCCAGCAGGTGTGGCTCTGAGAAGGGACACACTGTCCTAAAGCTTGTAGGAAGGTGGGTGTAGGACAGTGCGGTATTGCCTCGGCAGTTGCTGCCACGCTGTGAGAGTGCAAGTCACTGCACAGACACAACATGCCCCAAGATGAGCTTTCCACAGTTAGGGGACAGACTGATAAGCAGCTAGGTTTTTTGGAACCAAACTTAAGTGTCATTCTAGCAGGGGTATTTTGCGTTCACAGATAGCTGCACACTGTTCCATATGCTTGCTGTTTCCAAAAACACATGTTGCTTTCTGATAACAAGAAATTGCTTTCAACAGCAGACCTTCTCCTTGTTGCTCTAATATCAACATGAAAGCATTGGACTGTTACCACAGATGCCTATAACGCATGTTATACTGGGAAATAGCATTTTAGGCAAATATAAATTTATTTTAGCTTTTTACTTTTTGGTTTCACTGCTACGTAATATCCGGGTATGTTGGTCCTGAGATGAGGAAGTACAGTGGCAAAAAGAAGATGGTGGAGAACAGTCTAGCTAGAAAAGGCTAGGTAGAAGAGCCAGTTCACTACTTATACTTCAGTCTAGAAATATTTATGCATCATTTAGAAATAAATAAAAGTGTAATTTAAGGACAGAATATATTTATCTGGAAAAAAGAGAAAATATTAATCACCCTCTCTGAAACAGATGTTAAAACTAGCTGAATGATTTTCTTTTAAATATCAGCCTTCTTAAATTAATTTGCATAGAAATGTATTTACGTTGGATGATATACCTATGAGAACTGTAGGTGACAAAAATATATAGTCTAACTAGAGGCAAGAATATTTTATATTTACTGTAAACCATAAAGCTTGGTTGTCTTCACTAACGCTCAGATAAGAGCACAGACGTTTGTGTGTGTCATGGGGGGAACAGAAGCGGTCAACCAGTTCATCTTTAAGACTATTGTGAAAGGATTTAGTATGTTTTGACTTTTTTACACCATGTCTGAGTTATGACACTACTTTAGCTTAGCATCAGGATTTGAACAAGATGCCTGACTACTTTTAGGTCATCATGATTTGCTATTACACTAATGACAGGAATTACTAAAAATCTTTGCCGCCTTATTGACTATTTAAAGTGCTTAATATTTCTAAGTGAATGCATGCTTTGAGGAGGTTTGTCCAGAAAACCATTTCAAAAAGCAACTCAAAAGAACAGTGTGGAAATTTGCAAGTCAAACTATGATTTATAATATTATTTTTATAAGTAGCAACCACAAAAATAATCATGCTGCTGGAGCCAACAGCAGTATTTTGAAATTGTAGGATCTAATGTATGAGGTTATTGCATATGAATGGAGAGATATGTTATTGCAATGATATATTTTATTACTTGCTTCTGTTTTTATTAAGGATAATGAAAACCTTCTGTTTGGCCCTGTGAACAAAACTAATGTGACCTTTCATGTGACCCACCTGTTGCGCTTTCACAATCGATAATAGTTACCTCATGTTAGGGTGATCTGGAAAATAACAGTGTGCCAGCACTGTAGAAAATAACGTTTGTGTTTCTGAATTTGTATTTGCCTCGGATCTGAAATTAAGGAAAATACAGGTTATCTAACAAAATGCTTAAAAGGCAAAATATTATTGTAAGAGTATTGTCTCTATTACTAGCAGATGCATTTTCAAAGGCATTCAGCTGCTGAAACATAGCTGTAAATTTGGCAGAATTGGCTTAAAGTCTGTGATTTTTAATAGTATTGAATGTAGGGGGGAAATCCAATTAGGTGTTTTGAAAGTTATGCAGATCTAAAGTTTGCACCTTTAAAAAGTCAGTCCATGTAGATGCAAGTTTTTCCCTCATGTTAATTCAAAAATTACATTTTTTTTGTCTGTTGCATAACATCAGTAATATTTATTTCTTTTTAAGGGGAAATGTGAAAAGGCCCAAATATTTCTAGATATTATTCTTCCATTTGTATTAGGTCTTGATTCTGGAAGTAAACATATATTTAACACGAACAGTACTGTGTCATTTTTCTGTGGGAGCCTGATAACTAGATTAGACTTGCATTGAGATGACTTATAGGTTATGTGCGTAGTATTTGCAAAATCTGGACCCTGATTTCAAAGAGGTTTACACATGTGGATTTGAAGTACATGTGCAACTGCTGAATTTGCTCAACGGACCAGAAAGGCTCTTTCCCTTTGGAACCCTTATGGTTTATCTGGTCAATGGTTTGCAAGCTAAGAAGGATTTATGCATTGGATCAATGATTCATCTAATAAGGGGGATTTCCACAATGTCTCTTAGTGACAAGTTACAGTGTGGCCACACAGTATGCATTTTAAAAATTAATATGTATGCAGAAGAAATATGGAATTGTTGAAATACATTATAAATGACCATGATACTGTCTCGTGATCAGGATAGTATATAAATAATGTTTTGTGTGTGTTAGAGGAAACTTTGTCATTCTTGCATTTCTTTTGTTTGTACATTCCATATTCTGTGACAATAAGTTATATTGTTTTACGTGCACAGATCAACAGAAATTAGACCTAGTCTTTAGCCAGTTAATGCAAGCGGGCTCTCAGTACTGCCCTTTTCCTCAAGCCATGTCAATGAATTCTTGCTCTTCTGACCAGATAGATGGCCTATGTACTGAAGATCAGCAGTCAGACAGAGTTACAAAAAGGGGTTAAATGTCCTTATGTGAAAGCATCTGCCACCAGCACCATCATGGTTAAGCTGTGAGAGTGTCAGTTTGAGTGCCTCCTGATGGCAACTGCTGAGTTATGACATGGGGGAGAGGTATCCTACTAAGTAGGCAGGGCTTGATCAAAAGCCCCTTTGAAGTCAATAGAAAGATTCCTATTGACTTAAACAGGCTTTGGAACAAGCTGTTAATTATGAGGTACTCAATCAGGCAAGTAATAAGCTTCTTATTGCCTAATTAGGTACAATGGTAACCTTAGACCTGTGACTCTTATGTGGGTTGGACTCCTTATCTTCCAGAAGCTCCATAGTACAAACAGACCCACTAGCAAGAGCAGTGTCCCAGATGTGTATCCTCAGTTCCTCTCTTGCCTTAGGGGTCTGACCCTAAGATGCAGTTCAGCTCTTCCTTTTTGAGTCTGCTAGCTGACTCATACCGTGTGTCTGATAGATACCAACAGCAGGAGGAACTCAGGGAGGGGAGTGCTGTGAAAATCACCTTGCTTAGGCTCTTCTTCATTATCCTGCTGGAATAAAGAGGACAGGGACCACACAGTACAATAAAACACATATCTTGTCCACACATCTGGCAAAGTTCTTGGAACCAGCAGCAGACTGAGCATTGCCATGAAGACACCCTGTGTGTCCGGATCTGACCTTTGTCAATGTGCCACTGTTTCGGCTATACTAGCAAGAACATTTTGGCTTCAGCGAGACTTCTTCATTATAGAGGAGACTAAATAGTGCAAATGATGCAGCCTGGAGCTGTATTGTCTTTTATAAAGAATCTCCATGGGAACATTATCCAGGGAGGTGAAATGAGCCTGCCTTGGTCTTCTCTCTCTTCTTCAGCCCATTTGTTGCCTTCTCTGTATGTACAAGAAGGCTTCCAGGGGTGGCATTGCCATAGAAAGCAAACGTCATTAGGAAAGACAAATGATTCTTACAAAGTACATTTGACAAATAAAGTTCTACCGCAGTTCACCTTGAACAATATGTAAAGGATCATTGAGTATTCCCTGGAAATAAGAAAGTATTAGCAGTGGGATGAGCAAGTTACAGGGTGAAAAGGCAGCTTATAAAAGGCCACACGGCTGTTTTTAACTCACCTGGATTTCAACATTCCCTTTTATTCTTCTGAGACATCTCTTAAAAATATTTGCTGTTGAGATAATTTAAGTAGTTGAACTGGCAGCCGTGTCATATTACCAAAACCCCCCAAATCTATAGTGGGATATCTTGTACCTGTTTTTCAGCAATGGTGCAGTTCGGTGACTTTATATTAGATTTTTTACATCACTGCTAGCAGTAGTGTTCTGAATTATGTTGTTGAATAAGTACAAATTTGGAGACAGCTTGGAAGAGGGGAACATTTGAAACAACCCTTTCCACAGGTTTTTGTTGGGCATCTATTTGGTTAAGTTCCTTTCTGTTTGTGAGGTTTGAGGTTAGAGTCAGAAAAAAACAGAGACTATCAGAGATTAGTGTTTTGCTTTTAAACTCTTTTTTTGCTTTTTATCTCTGCTTGTCATATCAAAATCTAATTTAGATTTTGAATTGCTTAGATTCTAAGCAATTTGTGGCAGGACTTAATGTCTTAAATTTTTAGCAGACAAGCCATTTTTACTCTGTTCCTGTGTTTGGTTATTCAAGGTTAAGATACCCCAAAAGGTCTCATTTTTTAAATGGTGGATTGGCAGAGTTTTCTGACAATCTAGTTCCTAGAAAGGTGTCTTTGTATCACTAGTGTTTTTTAAAAGGTTAAAAGACCTGTATCTTCTATTTATCTTTAGAGCACTCAATCCATGCTGAGGATGATTAAGAGAAGAGTGCAGATTGGCATTTTCACTCATGACACATAAGCATTTTTTATGTTTTAAAAAATAGTACTGATGTTTGGTTTAAAAAAAAAGTTTAATTCAGTGATTTTCATAGGCTAGAAATATATCTGTCAACCATTCATCTAACACGTGTTATTCTCTTCCAGATCTTTTCCCTGTTGTGTCCTTATTGCAGCAATCATCAAAACCATTTGAAGAGTTTAATTTAGGCTGAAATGATTCTCCATAGAATAAACAGAATATCTCACCTGTGAAGGATGATTACATTTTCTAAATTTGTTTAAAAAGGAAGGACCTTCATAATTCACAAGTGCTCTACTTGCAGTTTTTATGGTGGAGAAATCTTTTAGGTCTGAAAATAAAACATTGCTATATTTGAGTGCTATCAGCAGTTTAATCTTTCATATTATTGGTACAGAATGAGTAAGGATCAGAGCTTTGATTTGAGCTTTCACCTGGCCATATATTGCTGTGCTTTTACTGTGAAAATAATTTTCCTGTTTTATTTTCTGAGTAATGATGATGTACTGTGTAAAATTCAAATAAGGTCATTTCAGATGTGTTTGACAAATTACACATTAAAAGGTAACTATGGTATGTGTACTAGACAAAACCAGAGACACTTTGTGAAAGTATTAGCTTACAGTTCTGATACATCTTCTCCATGTGTGAGTACTTTTCATCCACTTTTGCATGTGGCTAAGGCTATTGCCTTGCTGCTTGAGCAGCTTGTTTTGGTGAGCAGTTCATTCAGGTACTTCACTTGCACAAGTCTAATTGAATGTATGTAAGGATGGAGAGGCAAATTCTTCACCTGCGCACATTCTCACTCTCCCCGCAGCAAGGCTGCTGCAGATTTGCTTTGCAAGTGAGAGTGAGCTTGCCAGGAACTGTGAACATGAATTTCCATGGTGTTCATGGAAAAGGGCAAGAACAGAGTGAGAGGATCTATTGCGGTGCGTCTCTCTTAACTGTCTCTCACAGCCCATACAGAAATTGTAAGGCTTTGCTAGCTACCAAAGCAGGAGGTCCTCAGCGATGGCTTCTAAGCAGGTCTCTGTCCGTACCAACTCTGCTAGTCCTCTGGACCATCTCGTTCTGTGTAGCATACAAACAGCTAATCCAGTTGTGTAGCATCTAGATCAGATTTCCACTAAGGATTGGGTCTTTCAATAAGCTTCCATTTCCTTTGGTTTGTTGAATACCCTATGCCCTCTCCTACAAATAGTGTAATTAAACAGATATTCAGATAACATAGTTCATATATCTGCATCTGCGATAAGATATATCTTATGTGTGCATCTCAAATAATGAATTTCCATTCATTTTCTAGTGTGTGAAAACCTTCCCTAATGGCCTGAAACATGCCAAATATGCCATTATTGCTATTTCTTAGGCCTCTTACATAACTCAGCTGTTTTCTTTACTCTGTTATAAATTGTTTGGAATAAATTTTTATTTTTTTGCATGGCTTTAAAGCCATGCAAAAGTTGCTTACTTGAATTAATTTAAATTGCTATTAGATAGTTGCTTCTTCATTTACCTATTATCTAGCGAGCAAGTTCAAGGAATTTGTTCAATATATTTTCAGCAGTTCAGAAGGTATTAGATGCCACCATTTTCAATGGAAAATTAATTCTGTGTGCCTTAATATATAGTGTTACACTTGAAGTTCTGTAGACCTAGTTTTCAGCAGCATCTTGAAGAAAATCAAGGTCCTCTCAATATGGGATCTTACAAAATGAATGGCTGCTTTAAAAGAAGACTTAGTTTACATCCTTTCAGATACCTGCTGCAGTTTGGTACAGTTCTGTGTATTCTTTTCTTCCTTCAACTTTCTTTTCCTCGAAAGACTTGGCTATCTTTTTCTTTTTCCTACTCAGTATTTGCTCTCTTTCTCCCTGTTTCTCTCAGTTGTCTTCCTTCTTTTCGCAAGAAGAGAGTTCTGTTCATCCTGTCATTTTTGTTCCGTATTTAAAAACAGTATCCAAAAATCAAAGGACAGTTCTGAACACATTAGTATGGCAAAAAATATATTGTCTTGACAGGATTTCTATTCCTAAAAGGCTGGAGGGACGGGGGCGGGGGGGGGGGAAGATTGGAAGAAAAACATATTGTGCTTAATAGATTTCCTTAGGATTTTAAAATTTGAGGAAAGGTAAACATTCATGTTCTTAATTTTTTGAGTATCTTTTCATTCAGGAGTATTTTGTGTCTATCCGGCTAGTTGTGAATGTAGATATATGTGTATGTGTTCGTGAAAGCATGTTTTATAATTTAAAGTTATATAGTCTGTTAACCAAAAGAATACTGCAAAAAACAGTCTGTCATCAATGACATAGCTTAGTTTATATATCCCCTGTTCATCAAAAGAACCAATGAAAATTTCATTCTAATCTGACAATCAAGTAGCTAGAAAAATAAACTAAAGACTACTGATGCCAGAATATGATCAACACAATAATTTGGTAAGACTGATATGGCTTGCTGTAACCTGATCATTTATGGATCAATTGATGATATTCTAGATTAATTTACCATGTGATTGACTTGCAGTTCTAATTTAGGAAAATATCCACACTGAGTTTAGTTAAAAATAGCTTAGTTCAATACAGATGTTTTGCAGCCAGACAGTGATGGAAGTGCTGCCTAATAAATATATGTGAAGTGGAGAAAGACATCTTAAAATAGGATAAATGTATTTTGCTGTAGGCAGACTTCTGGTTTCTTTCTTTTTTTTTTTTTGAGGCTTAGAAAAGGCATTGTGTTCTCTCATACAATTTTGTATTATAATTCATTATTAGACAAGGAGAAACTTCAAATACATTCAGAATTAAACAGAATGGAATAGTTCTACAACCAGACTCCTGAAAAGGATTATCCTTCTGGACTACACCATTAAGGATTTATTTCCTTACCCTTTCCTCTCTGCTCCTTCCCTATTCCTTGCCTTCATCTGGCAGTATCTTTCTGATTGTTTAAGGGAGAGGGGATTTTGGGCACTTGTGGAATGTCAGCTTCCATACCTAAGCCTTGCAGGCTGACTGAGCTTTTCCAGTTCACTGATGCAAGTGCAAGCATCCTATGGTTCATATGCAGCTCAAATTCCAATTTACTTGTCAGTTATTTCTTGAATAGGCTAATTTTACATATGATTAGTTTTTAATTCTTCAATCACAACATGAACTGCATGTATTATATTACTATAAAAGTATGTTAATACATAGGCTATGATTAACTCGAAGTGCAAGCTCTGTTCTTCCTGGTACACAGTGTGCAACCACTGCGACTTCTGTGGGAACTCCTAACTTGCAGCTGAAAGCAGAATTCATCCTGAAGCAAAAAATGCGATGCAGATTTTTAGGAGGTGACAAGAATAACATTACAAGATATGTAACTGTAGCAAGACATAACAAGAAAATTATGTTTCTGTGAAAAGCAGACTGCAGTTATTTCAGGGCTGATCCTGGTTTCTGATTCACAGTTGTGAAGGCCAAAACACATAGAAATGCATACATTTCTTCATGGGGAGGACATGGGAAATCTCTACTGGGTCCTGCTCCATTTTGGATAGATAAGAATAGAGCCAGCCAATAAATTGTGCTTGAATTTATATCCACCAGCTTCTCCTTGCTTTCATTACAGCACAATTGTAGAAGTAACCATGCGCTGGCTTCATCACTAGCTCATATCTCTTGCAAAAACTGTCCCTTTGTCAGAGCTGGCAACACAGGCTTAATGTGCTAGAGGGATTTAGGTCTCCTACTATATTGTGTAATTGGTTGGAATTTGCATCAAAAATGTGTCAGAATTGATCACTTTTGTAAGCGGTAAACCATTAGTTTTATTAAAAAAACTCACACAACGAAGAACATATACAGTAATTTTTTTGAATGAGATGAAGATGTTAGAATGTCTGTTTTCAATGTATATATTAGAATTAATTACTTCATGTCTTGTCAACTGAACCATTGTTTCACTGAAGTTAACATACAATAAAACTGAAGTAACACATTAGTGAATCTGCTCCATTGTGTTTGGCCTTTTCTAGATGCTGTGAAATTTAAAGCAAAATACTAATTCCACTGGCCTGAAAGCTCCATCATCTTTCCCTGTGATAGATTTTCTGATGTTATAGCAGTTGCTCAAGGTTCTAAGGTGTAAGTTGAATAATTTCTCTCTCACTTTTTATGCGTTTTGATTGTTCCTTTTGGGGAAGATGTCAAATCGTCACACTGTGGTGTTATATGTCATTGTGATGACACTAACTGAAATAACAAGGACGCTCCATAACACTTTTGTAAGGTGATATTAACCTGGTTATCCTATAAATACTTACCTTCTTTTCACTTGATGCCAGAGACTTAAGAAAGTCATGTTGATGCTCAAAAAATATGAGAACATGGCTAGATAACAATTTTCTATTTGATATAACATTGTTAGCCATAATGATAAAATTAAGGGGAAAACTGTGGGAAATAAATAAGCAATATTTGGTTTTTGAATCTCTGATATTAGGGAATCTGCTCTGAGATCCTGTACAGAAGTAAGGATATATTGTGCAGTTTGTTTTTGCCAACAGTTGAGATATATCCTCTTTGGAGTGTCACCCAATGAGAAGGACACCCTGTGTAGTCAAATGTTTATTTACTTACTTGTATATTATGTTTTGTCTGCCTGACAGCTTGTCTTGTAAGGATGAACACATCTGTGATTTTTTAGATTGTCATATGCACTAATAGATCTCCTCACCAAATGGATTGTTTCAAATTTATCACTTTTATTAGTGCCACTGTCTTTTACTATTGTGCAGAAATATTTTTGTGTGATTACATATTCATTCTGTCTCTCCTTTGTATCTTATTGATAAAATTTCATTGGATCTGTTTCTTCAGAATATTGTTTTTTGAGGGACTAACCTTGTAAAGTTATTTGTAATAAAAGCTTGTTTAATTTTTATTCAAGTTTCTTACACAACTTTCTTACTAATTTTCTGGTAATATTTTGTCCAGCTTCTCCATGTCTATGATTACCTAATCTGTAATTCTTTCACTGTGTCAGTCAAATTTGTATCGATGAAAACTCTGATGGCGGCAAGTCCTTGTCCTTGTAGGATCATTTTATTTGTTTGCTGTGGAACTTCCAGTTGTCATTTTGGATAATTGTCTACGCTGCACTATTTTTTAAATTCGTATCTATTGTTTTTTAATATATTTTCACTAATTTCAGATAAGTTGGCACATTTTGATACCACCCTGATTCTCTGTGTATTCATTAAGCAGAAATCTTTGAGAGAAGCAATATTTTTCCCCCCTATGATAGTATGTAAAATACATTCCTGAGAGTGCATTCACATAGGCTTGCATCGTTTTGCATCCTTGAATATAAGATGCTTGTAGCCGCTAGGGTCATTAAATGTAGATCTATCCTCAGAGTTCCCAAAGGCAACTGGAACGTGTAGATTTGAGAATTTTTGGTCAACATTCCTTTTTTTGTTAACTCCAGCTGAGTGCTCTGTTTTTTTTCTTCATTATCTACACTTTCCTGAGAAAGCTGAAGACAACATCATTATTGCATAGCAGTTTTCACCTTTTGCCATAAATTTTATTGACGTGAATTAATAACAGTGAATTTTAAGCAATCTGCAAGAGAAACTTATTAGTATTCTTGGAAGTATGTTCCATGTTCTCATCATCTCCTCTTTTATGTAGGTCTTCTTGAAAAACAAGATCCAAAAAAGGACAAAAAAGGCCAGCATTATTCAAGTATAGTCCCTATTCTTGTCTTCTCCCTTTGTTTTTTTTAGTATTTCCTGTATTTGGAGCTGTGCTGATATTATTAATGTATGTGCCAGCACTGGGGAGAAAAAAAAAAAAAAAAAGGATTGCGAGAGTCTGATGCAAAATATTCTCAATGTTGTCGTTCTTTAGAGTATTATTGTGCAATGCTTTTGCTTCCTTGTACTTCTAACAGTTTCACTTCTGGTGAATCATTATAGCTTGATTTCTGAGCCAGAGATCTTAAACTGAGTGTCAAACTAAGACAGTTTGCTTTACCCCTAATCCATTAGATAATGCTCAGAATCAATAACGCATAGGAGAAGTGTGGAGTAACCAAACTGGTAAGAGGTATTTTGTAAGTGAAGGTGAAGACAGTAGCTGATTTGCCAGCATTATATTTGCCAAACTATTCCTTTTCATTCTGGTAGGACTTGCTAGGATAGAAGTCAGATTCTGGTGTGTTGAAATTTTCTTTTGAGGCCATGCTTTGGCAGGATGCTGTCTTGTTGCTTATAAAATGACTAAAGTGTCTACCAAATGCAAGTGCCAAGTCAAAATATGTTCTGTATTTTGGTAATTGTGCAGAAAGAACACCAGATGGTTCTGATGATGAAGTGCTTTGGATGGGATCACCAAAGTTTTAATGGATGGCAAACTCCGAAGGCTTAATTACCAACCTCTCTAGCAGCAGTGCTTTTTTTATCAGAGTGGGCAAGGTATTTTCAGACACAGGAAAGAAAGAACCATATATTACTTTGCATGTAGTTGAATAAAATACATGTAGCTTCTCTTTAGGAATATTTGAAACTGAGAATACTTGAGCTTAATAGAAAGGGTGCCAGATTATGTTTCCAAAGTGAAAAAAAAGCTGTATAATGAACAATATTGGTTTTGTTTTAGCAGTTTGATATTTTCTGGGCATGTTAAATTTTCATAAAGCATGCTCTTAATGTATCATTTTGTTGTCCACCATTCTTTTACAATATGAATATCCCCTACATTTTGGGTTCAGGGGTATAACCATGATATTTATTTTCCACATCTGATCAGAGATGGCTCAAGAGTGATCTTTTCTTGCAGAAGATTTTCTCATCAAAGTAAATTGGACAGACCACATTTAGAGAGTAGAGAAACGCAAACATTAAGTAACAGATCATACAGACATCTCATTTTATAGCTCTCACAATGTAACAAATGTTAAAATTTGACTTTTAGCTTTAATGCATTCCAGCCAGGCCCCAATTGCGTAGCAGTTTGTGTGCTGTAATCACCTAGGACTTTGTATTTGAATGAAGTGTATTGCATATTATTTTTTCTTTTATTTGTATGATTTGCCAAACAGCTAAATCCTAGTGATGGTAGAGAATCTTGAATGGTATTTGTCACCAGTTTTTACACAAAGAATAGCATTACCTTGCCTGAAACTCTAGTAGTTATTGTCATTGAAATCAGTGAAAGTTGCACCATTGACTGTAGTGTGATAATAGGGTCAGGTTGTTGAAATAATGCTTGGGTGAGGCATAGCTTAGATAATGAGGCCAAGTCTAGCCACTGCTTTTAACATGCAAGTTCTTTGGCTTCCATGGGATTGCAGTGGTTTAACTATGGGAGAGAATACAATTTGTTAGTTTCTGTAACTCAACCAGAAGAGAGATTTCTTTTCTCTCTGAAATTTGAGTTTTATAAAATATGAGAATCCTGCCTATTATGTTGCCATGTAAGAGTGAACAAAAGAAAAAAAGGACATTATAGGTCATGTTGTCAGACCATATTCTTCTGTCTGTGGGAGCCAGGTTTTAAAGATTGTTGGGACTTGCTGCAGAGCACAGCTGCTTCTCCAGGTAGGGAGAAGTATCAAGAAGAGTATCATGTATGATTGATTGGGAGACTCTTTTGCTGGCGCTGAGCCACTTTGGAAATTTTTTTGTTTAATTATCTCTTAATTTTTGTACATGCACTTAAGCAACTTGTGATTAGTTCAACCTAAAATCAAAGTCAGTGTGGTTACAGAGAGATTCATCTTATTTAGAGTAACAAATTTTTTGTATGCTTATGACTTTTAAAACCTTTTACTAGAATTTTTATGGATTTTTGCAAAGCTCTACCTGGTGTAGCCTGGGGTTCCGTTGTCCCTGATTCTACTGCGCAGAATCTCATTCCCCGCTTTCCGAGGAGGTGACTCGCTGTGAAGGTTTTGCTCAGTTGCACAAACCATCCCAGTTCAGAGGGTCAATATTAGGACTATGCACTGCTTGATCTCCCTCTTAGATCCTCAAAATATGGCTTAAATTTTGCATAAGCTTTGTGTTGGCACTCTGTACAGAAGAAAATACCATCCAATTGTAAGATCCTTAAATGGTTATTTTCTTGTAAAGTACTTAAAAACTGCATCTGGAAAAGTTCTGTAGGTGCACAGTATATTATTGTGAGGATTAATAATAGTAGTGTCTGACTTTGCAGTGAATTATGAGGTACTGAAATTTCCACAAGCAAAGCTCTGAAAATTTCTAAGATATTTATTACCTCATTTTGGTGACAGAGTAAAGAGTAAAATCCTAGATCCATTGAGATTGTGGTGCTTTTGCAATGATTAAAGTACAGCCAGGTTTTAACCCCATGTTCCAAAAATAGCCATGCCTTCCTGTGAGATCAGGAGAGTTCCCATGATTTGCTATATTACTTGTAGGGCCTGTATTTATTCTCATTGGATAGTGTGTCTGTTGACATTTTCAAACTGCATATCCTCGTATAACTGTAAACTAACTCTTAAGACCCTGTATGGCAATTTAGACAGCACTCAGAACAACAGGATCATGAACAGAGCTGAAACCTGTAGTAGCACCCTAAGGCAATTAGTTGCAAACAAAGTGAAGGATTAAGTTATCTGGAAGCAAGGAATAGTTAGTGATAAAATCACTGAAATTAGAATAGTAATCTTTAGAACTATAACATTTTACAGTTTCTTTAATGAAGAAAGAAAAGAATAAGGATTAAAAACTTTGTCAAGTGGGAAACATCTTCTAATAATGTGATTTTGTTTCTTGAGAGTGCATTGACTAGGAATGTAAATCTTTTCTTGTTCCTTGATTTTTCTGAAAAGTTTTTTTCTTATACACAAGTAGTTAAAGTCTGCACTGCATTCTGAAGGGTGCATATGCCAGAAAAAGAGGGCAGGGTCACCTGGAAAAAGAGATATTTCTAGCTCAAAGAAGCAAAGTATGCCCAGTTAAAGTAAAATAGTGGAATCAGAAAATATTACAAAAAAGAAAAAAAAAGCTGCATACTTTATAGTTGCCTGGGAGTAGTTATAACTTGTGCACTAATGATTTCTGATGGATGTTGCTGGTGTTCGTTAAAAAGAAAACAGAGAAAACAACACCCTAAAATTCCACAGCAATAGCTGCTTCATTTAGCACAAGTCAGAAACATATTTGAAGCCCTTCTTAAAGAACTTTCTTTTTAATGAAATACAAGTTATTCCCTATATACCTTTCTTTCCTCCTTCATTTTCATTTGTTTAGTTAAACCAGTGATAAGATCTTTTAATGAGACATGTCAGGCTGATGAGTTAATTTGGTGAAACTTTTAGGTTTGCTATCCAGATTAATGTGAACTTTTTTGATTTTTTTTTTTTTTTTTTTTTTTTTTTTTGTAGATCAATATTCCGTTTTCATTTCTGAAATATCATATGCAAAGCACCTAGTAGCCACCCCTCTAGCTGTCAGCTTTGCATTGCTGGCTGTCAGTATCATGCTGAAGACAGGTGCAGATAGCCTGAGGCTCACAGATACTCAGCAATGCTAGAAGATGCCTGGAGATATGGTTTTATATGACTACTTAAATAAGCTAAGAAATTGTTCCCCAAATTGCTTTCAGCATGTAAAAAAGAGAACACCCATCCCCCAAACTTGAATTTAAATTTGTAGTTGTGGGCGCTTTGTGTTAAAGCGCAGGCCATCTCTGGATCCAACCAAAGCTGATAAGACTGGACGATCAGCAACCTTATTAACTTGTCATCTCTGAACACACTGCAAAAGTCAGGCTGTGAACATAGGACTGATTTGTAGATAGAAAGTAGTGTTTTAGTATTTTAACCTGCGTGTTTCTTAGTGACTGGGCTTAACATAAATTGGAGCTAGGAGTAGTTGTATCATTTGTTTGATGGGCAGTATTGCCTGCAAGGATTTCAAACTGCGGTGAATATGTTTCAATTACGGTTTAAAAATATCTTGCAGATCTTGTAATGCTGAGGAAAAAGTAGGAAATCAAAATCTTTAGATGATAGGCAAAAAGAAAAGGTATGATTTTGACAGAGATGTTATAGGTGACATTCAGAAGAAACCAGGGCTTCACTTGGTTAAGTTTCCAAAGCTTGAATTCTTATCACACAGATATCTTACCCTTTAAGGCAAATTTTATTTCAAGATGTACACTTTCCCTAATTAAATCTAATTTTTGCTTGCTTTATTTAACTATTGAAGTAGTCATACCTTCGGAGAGACTGAACGGAGACTGGGAAGTTTTTATTTTGAGAGCTTGGTGAGGTCAGCTTTTTCTTTTCTCACCCTTTTCTCCCTCTCACTCGCCCTTTTCTCCCTCTTGCTTGCACACTCTTCTCGCTCGTGCTTCTCTCTCTCTTCTCACTTGCTCTCTTCTTGCTCTTGCTCTCTTCTCGCTCGCTCTTATCTGTGATTTATTTATCGAGCATATCAGAATTATTTGTCTTCAGGACTGATTACTGGAAATAATTGCAAATAAAATGGTCCTTTGGGCAAAATACAAAGCCATATCCTTGCTAATAGCTCTCTGTGACACCTGCATGGGCAATCATTTTCTGACTGAGAATATATATGTAAGAGAGGATTCTAGTCAACTGAACAAATCCTTGAAGAAAGAAGTTTTATTTACTTATGATCTTTCTAAAGCCGGATTAAAATGAGATTACATGGACCTCCTTTTCTCTGGTTATGGTGTCAGGAGATGTTAGTTTCAAAAATCAGAGCTGAGAAGGGAAGTTAGTATATGAGATCTTTCGTTTATTTTTTTAGAAAGATTTAAGCTATAATTATTATGTCTCAGGAAAAAACAAGCTATGTAGTAAGGAGATTTTGTCCCCCAGGGAATCCAGGGAAGTAGACCTGAAGGTAGGCATTTTTAAGGCCTTCTAATTGATTTTTATGTCCTACTTCTTAACTAACTTTGAAAATCTGAGCCTCAGTAATATGGTGCTCTCCAACATAGAACCCCCATGTTATGTCTGGTTTAACACTAGTTTCAATGGGAGTAAACGGCACATTTTATTGTAATGTTACAAAATAGACCATTTGGAAAAGAAAAAAAATTGAGTCTGTGCACAGCTGACTTAGCTCCTGGCCATTTGGCTCACAACCTGCTTACATTAAATTCCTCTGAAGGTACGGGTACATTTTTTTTGTTTATTTTTTATTGAAACCAGTGATCTTTATTTTTTTGCTGTGTAGTGCTCTGCATTTGTGGCAGGAAGAATGTCCAATAGTCAAGGGAATTTGCAGGTCTGAGTTCTATATAGTACAAATTATATGCTGGAAATTTAAATAAGGCGATCTGTTCCCTTGCGCTGGTTTTATCTTTGATATCACTAAAATACCAGCTAGACATTTCAGCTATCTTACCATTTATAGCTGTTGGAAACAAGGGTTAAAAAATGGTAAAAAAAAAAAAAAAAAAAGGGGGGGGGGGCTTTCCCAATCAACACTTATTCTGACATCTCTTCTTCTTTGCTAGAGGCTTTAGTATCCTGTTTAAGAGATTTCTTTTTACTATTTCGAGCTCTGTTTATGTATATGTAGGTATTAGGTTTTTAAAAATTGTGCCTAGGAGTTTGCATCTCTTAAATGTAGCACAAGGACAATTTAATAGGTATCCAAGTCAGGGTGCAGTGAAAGAACCTGGTGAAGATGTGTCCTAAACCCTTCTCATATTCTGTAGCAAAAACTTCAGAATTTGAACTGTAATATATGGTAATCATAGCCTCCCATTTTATTTAACTGATCACAACTCTACATAATTCTTGATGCTTTATCTAGCAAAGAAAACACAGTCAGTGAATTTGCCTTTTTCTTTTCAAAGAGACCATTTATTTGCTCAGAGAAGGTCAGAAATTGGAGATAAAAAGTTGGAAATAAAATGAATATGTACCTTTTAATATAGATAGTTGATCTGAAATTGAGGCAAATCAATGAAATTCCATAGTGCTGTGTAATTCAATTTCAATTTAGTCCAGTCCAGAGCTCATAAAGCACATTAAAGAGACTTAACTACATGCTTAATTACAGGTTTGAATAAAATTTTATGGTCTTTACACTGTCCATTTCTGTCACATGACTGAATTGAAAGAACATACCCTCTTTATTTAAATAAAGTAAGGCAATTCTTCAGTAAACCTACTTTAAACATCGTTCTCCAGATGAAATAGCAGAGAAAATGACATAAGATATATTCAAAAGATAAAGGGAGCCAAAAACTAAAAGGACTATCGCTACTTTAAATACAATTTGTCAGGAAAAAAATCAGTATGGTAGGCTAACAACTCCTAGTATGTATTCTTTCTTCTTCTTCTTCTTCTTCTTCTATAATACAGTTTTACATAATGATAATATTATATAATAAACAAAATCATTGTTATTATTTTGTGTTACAGTTGTATCCAGAGACCCCATTTGAGGTTGCATTACAGTAGTGCCCTGAGGCCCTGTTATGGTTGTAAGTCCCTGTGCACGCATAGTAAGAAATTAAAAAACTATCATTCCAAACAGAGAAAGTACATTTAAGGCAGGAAGAGAGAGAGGAGAAAAAAATTTGCCAAATGCTACAATACAGATCAATGCCAGAGCTGCAGTACAGGTCTCCATATAGTTGACCTCAATGGTTGTGACAAATATGAGTCTCTGAAGATTGTCCGTGTATGCCAGTTCAAAGCCATATCCTCTACGTACCGCTGCTTCTCTGGAGCATCAAATAACTTTCCAGATAGAGTTTGTATTTGCTGTAAAACTCTCGCTGTATTCGATATATCCTTACAGCAGTACCGCATACTGAAGGGGTTTCTGGTATCTGGAACACCAGTCACAGTTCTCAGGGCTTGTAATGCTGTAACTTTTCATTCTGGGCTTAATTTGCCTTGTATTGCCTTCAGCACGTGGATCTGTACATGCAAGCACTACAGAAATGTACCAGTTTTGAAAGCTTTCTCTGTTTGCTTTAATTCAATCATATTGATTAGGAATGACCCAGCCTGTGGCTATTAAAACGGCATGTAGCTCCCAAGGAGCTCAGAAATGGGTTCTGTGTCAGAGCTACATCATGTGAATGGCGGTGGGCTGCTGGAGGAACTGCGGGGAAATCCGAATCCCTTGATGTGGGAGCAGGGAGCCAGCAGCACTTAGCAGCCTGCTCTGGGCCACTGGGGAGGCTTTTGCTATCTCTAACCAATGAGTTACAACTGGAGAGCCTCCTCTCCCTTCAGCCTTTCAAGCAGTGTGGTGTGTGTCTTGTGGTTCTTATCTGCTTGGAAGTATGAGTACAGAGCTTATCAGATCTGGAATGCTAGTCCCCTTCCTTTTTATATAAAAGAATAAGTACATATTTAGGCATTTCTTTCATCCACACTGTGAATTGCACATTTTTGGTGTTTTCAAGTGCATTTTGAAGCGGCAGGTATAATAGTACATTTAAATTAGTTGTTGGACATGTGCAGTACTTTTTTTTTTTTTTAATCAAAATCCTTTTAGTCTTAACCTGATGGCATGCTATGAAGTGATACAGCCGAAAGACCTTAATTTTGTATTCTGTGCTTAGGTCTTGTAGTGGTTGGATGCTTTATAGATACACAGGCACACAGCAGAGAAACCTTCATGAACTGTCTTTTGAAGACACAATGTGTCTTTTGCAAATGCATATGCCTTTACAGAGGAGATCATAAGGAGCGGTTATAATCAGTTATATAATATATAGCAGCAAGATCATGTGCCGCTACCAAGCCATGCCGTTTTGTGATAGACAATAGAAGACTGTCTTGTGAGCCACACAACGGTGTTTGGCAAAAGTGGGGGTGTTTACGGGGTTCCTTTTTTTTTTCTCTCTCTCTGAGTGGTTCACAGAAACACCATCTATTGTATGCCTATGTTTACATGCTTTTTGTAGGCAGATGTGAGGTTGCTCTAAACTAGAAGACATGTAGTTACGTAAGTGCTAACCATAGCTAAACTGGATTAGAGTGGGTTTGTGGCCAGTCATCTCCGAGCGTGGGCAGCGTGAGCTCACATCTCCCTCCAAAACTCTGTGGAGATGTATCTTATTTTAGGTATTTTTGAGTCCCATTCCTGTAATAACGACATCTGACATGTAAAATTGTAAAGAAACACTGTAATGGAAGAAATAGTACCTTCTTTTTGTGAAAAACTAAGAAGCACAAAGAAACTTCTTTTGCTGAAGGTTGTGCAGCAAATCTGTAGCAAAGCAAGGGGCTGAGTGCAGAGCCCTGGAGACCAGTGTTTACACTATATTCACCACATTGTTCTTACCTCCCAGTGATACAACATGTGTTTTAAAATGATCAGTTGTGTAACAGGCAGTATACTTTGATTCCTCCTCTGATAGACCATTTGGCCGTGATCTCAGTTACAGAACACAAAAATCCAAATGAGTATCATTGCAGAGGGACTATTCTAAAATGAAAAGCATTAGGTAAACAACCCTTTTTTGCTAATGTATGGAACCAAGGACAGTAAACAATTTAAGAAGAAGCCAGCAAAGATACTAAAATACAATCCTGGGGTGCAGAAGAGAAGTGACACAAAAGGAAGATAAGGGGAATTCCCTCATGTTTTTTTCTAGAAAGTCTTGTCAATAGTGGTTAATTGCTGTGTTTACCTTCCTGTTTCAAAATGATTGTCTGTGAAGAGTTGTCCATGTTTAAGTAAACCATTCTTCATTGAATCATCTTGAAGCTATGCCCTTTACCTCAATTAAGTAAGATTTTTAGAAAACCAACTCAAAGGATCTTATCATAATCAACCTTCCGCCCCCTTCATTTTTATGATTGTGGTTGTGGGCTTACAGGTCATTAATGTTGTTTTAATTGTGCAATTTTGCACATTCAGGGTGTGAAATTGCTATGTGAATCAAGCCCTAAATGTATAACTTCATTTCTATATTATTCCTTCTTCTCATTTCACATCATGCTGTAATTCTGAAAATAGGTTTTTAACAGTTGTTGAATGGTACATATTTTAGTCCCAGCAGCCCACAATGATAGGCCACATTCTTAAATGATATAACATGATGCCATGCTTTTCACTAAATAACTGCTTCCATTTTTTACTCGCAGGCTTCCTTCATGCTCACTGATGACTGTGCACAGAAAATACAGACTACCTGTAGAGGCTGTATCTTAGAAGAATCAGTCTTTTAATGAAAGCTTTTATAAAATGAGTATTTTTTTTCTTCTTTCCACAAGTGGTGAAATCTTGTGTTGTGCAAACTAAAATCTCTTGAAATTATTAGAGCTGACAGTGTTTGGGAGAAAAGAGGACTATTTTATAAGTGATTATAAGTAAATACATTCTGCTATTTATGGCAGTTTCTTTGGTTCATAACAGTTAAGGCATACGTGATCCTGCAGTCATTTACTGTTGTATGTAATCTATTATATGACCAGGATTCTCTTCATGTCAGTATACTTTTGCAAGACAAAGCCCTCTTTTTGAAAAGTGAATTGTTTTGAAGGATTCTGTGAAATTGTTGGATGATTGTGCATTGTTCTTTCTGAAGTCAATGAGAGATGGTTAAGATTAATACTGCTTTCAAGGTAGGCCGGTTGCTTTTTGGTGTTTGCTGAAATGACCGTGGTCTTCGTTCATCTTACCTGACACCCCACACACCGTGAAAAACTGCTAGTATATTTGCTTTTTAGCAAAACTTTTCATTTAAAATGTACTCATTTTTCTGGCTTTATAGACTGGGATTTTCAAAGGCAAACAACAGGAGATACTCGGCCTTTACCGATTTTCACTGAAAGCTAGTTGCCTTAATTCATATGTCCTTTTGGAAATCCTGTCTTGAAGTCCTGTCCTTCTGAAAATCTCTCTTAGTGGTTTCTTCTTTTCATGATGTACTAATGACAGTGTGTGTTACTTGATTTTTTTTTTCCCCCCACTTTCCAAGTCTTGGGAGTTCCTGGTGTGCTTGCTGTGGCTGTTTTCAATGGCAAGTGTCGCAGAAGCATAGCCAGTAAGTTCATTTCCATCTGGTAGGTTGCATCTGCTCTTGCCTCCTTTCCCCTGCATCACAGCCCTGCTTCAGCCTGTAGCCTGGAGTGTTGATTGGTCCCACAGCACTGGAATTACTGGTACACAGATCTAGGCCTTTACACCACGCCTCTCCTCTGCTGCTGAAAGTTTAGGCATTTTAACAACATG
This sequence comes from Apteryx mantelli, assembly GCF_036417845.1. Lineage (NCBI taxonomy): Eukaryota > Metazoa > Chordata > Aves > Apterygiformes > Apterygidae > Apteryx > Apteryx mantelli. The sequence continues at coordinate 26,832,436 of NC_089981.1, forward strand.
GTAGAACAGAGAGTCAACTACAGTACAGTAAGACAAAAACATAACCTCTTTGGTCTAGTTCATGCTATGCTGTGATTTAAGTATGCAACACCTTTTGGAGAAGGCACCTGAAATCAAAGTGCGGATTGTTCTTACAGCTTCACTTTTCCCCTTTCATAGCGGGCCTGGGAGAGCCAGTCTTTGATAAGCATGCTAGAAGCTTTCCAAAGAAGCATCTAAAATACCTGAGAAATTGGTTTTGAGAGTGTTCTGACTGTAAAATATCTGAGTGAAGTTACTGTTGGGACTTGTACCAGTCAAATCAAGAAAATAAAGAAACCTTCATTCTTGTATATGTTTATGCAACAGCTATTTGTCTGTGTAGCCACCTGGAGTTGAACTTGAGACATCTAAAGTGAAAGCATAAATGGTTTAAGCTGTCAGAACAAAAACTAGACTCCTAAAAGGGTTAGGTCTTGCTTCTCAACAACAGTGGGAGTTGCGCCCCCCCCAAATGCCTTTAAAAGATGCAAGTCTTATTGATCAAAGGGACAGGTATAAAAATCTACATGGCAGAATTACTGACCTTTATAGAATTGTTCCTTTTTTTTTTTAAACTTTTTAAATGTAATTTTACTATTTTACTTTTATAATTTATATAAGATACACGATAGAAATTTTGTATTAAACTTGTGATGTTAGTGTTTGATGAAGAGAGGGATTTTCATGGAAAAGAAAAAAATTTTTAGGCAAAAAATTACTTGGAAAACTAAAAAAAAAAGTTGTGCAAAGCTCATTCATACAATATAGGACTACATGTATAAAAAAGAAAGATACAGCTGGCAACCACTTCATTTAATTAGATCATGAGGGTTTTTTTAGTGTTAGCTATGTTGTCTGCCTTTTGAGCCAGCAACTGTGCAAGGGAAAATGAGTCAGGATGGTAAGAAAGGGTATTGCTTTCTTCCATATAAACCCCAGCAGCTTCGTATTTGAGTTTTCACTATGAATAACAATTGCTGGTAGGTTGGAGTGTTTTCACCATTTTACTTGCACTCTGGTTGTGTTGGCAGACTACTGCTGTTGCTACTGAGCATTTAGTTGGTTTCCTTTGAACGCACTGTATATAATGCACTATTTTATTAAATTAACCAAGGAAGCATGAGGTTAAGGGAAAAGTCATTTTTTGATTATTTTGTATGATGTACTAAATATAACAGCCTCGCCATTTTGAATAGATTGGACTGGCTTTGGGCATTCTCTCTCTTTTTTTTCCCTTCACCCTACTTAGCTGCATAACAGGGAAGGCAACATCTCATTCCCGGGTCCAAGGTGCTGTCTGAACAGCAAGCCTTAATTTGCTCAGGATCACTGGGCATGGTTAGCCCTGTTCCGTCTTCTCTCCTGCATTGCTGCCCTTACCGTGAAGGTTTCACATACCTACTATTCTGCAGGGTTTTTTGTCCAACTAAACCTTTTCCCAATAGATTAAATATTAGCAGAATGTTATGGCTAAATTTCAAATTTTGTATATTTAACCTTTACCCCTAATTGTTTGCCCAGCATAAAGGTTTGGTGCTTTGTTCCTAAATTCTCTCCATGAGGTGGTGTGCTTTAAAGTGTATTTATACTCTTTCAGATTAATTAACTGTGACCTTATGAACCACTGTCCTTGTTTAATTGGTGGCTCCAAAGCACACTAATGGCATAAATCAGCTGATAATGAGATTCAGACTTGCTTTTAAAGTATATAATAACACTGCATTGATACAGCAAATGAGATTTGTTGACTTTCTATTGGTATTACAGGAGAGAAGACACAACTAAATGTGTGCTTTCAGGATGGGGGAGGGCTTGGTTGGAATGAATAATATGCACTTCAGGGTGGGTGTATGAAATAAGGAGGATATTCTGCATCAAGATAAGTTTGGTATTCTCTCCTTGTCTCTAGGCAATGTGCAGTACTGGCTGGTGCACTTTAGGATACAGCAACGTTGTGGGAAGGTGTTTCTTAAAGATTACTGGAGGCTAACAAAAATGATGATTTCATCTTAAATATAGTTACATGTTTTTAAACTAAGCTTACACCCACTGTTTTATGAACTGCAAATTAATCAGATAGCTCCCAGAGAACAAAAAGGTTTTGACCTAAACTAGTTGCCCAGGCTCCATGACTATTTTCAGTTTAATGTTACCCATATCCATCCTCACATTTTGGAAGGAAAACAAGGACTATGCAACAAAGTTTCTTTGTTTTCATAAGAACTAAAAATGTGCTGTATGTAGACCAAACAATAAAAATAAACTACTGAACTACCTTCTAATGCATGGGGGTTCTGGAGAGAGGAAACCATGGATATTTAGAGGCATAAAGTGAGTCATTGTGCTAGTTAAAGAATTTTATAAGGCAAGCTCTGTGGGTTTGAGTTGCATCTGTTACCTTTCCAGCTAGAACTGAGGGGTATGCAGCAAAAAGAATGTTGGATTTAATCATGCCGTATAGTGAACGCATTGTACTTAGACTAAGCTTCTAATTGGGATCTAGACCATAGGAGAACAAAACTGTTAGTCTGTCTTTTTGTATGAATTTTGCCTTAGATGGGTTCCAGTTAAGCACACCTAAACAGTGTTGTTTTAAACTGGTTAAGCTGCAAAATACTGTTAACAAAATACTTAAAAAAAGGAATGAATGTTCCATAGCACTTAAAACAAAACAAACATCGTAGCTATTTTCCTTATTGAATGATAACCATGCTTGTATTTGTGACAGTTCTTAGAAGCTGTAATGGACTGGGTTGCTATGGTGTGAGATGCAGAACAATGAAATAATTGTTTCTCCTGGTATTGGCTTCCTGGAAACAAATTCTGTGTAAATTACTTGGCTGAAATAGTGACAACAGTGCTGTTTGCGGTATTATTTAGTTCATAGTTAAAAATTGCAACTATTTATAATAAGAAAAAAGTAAAATTTATCAGTTTTATGCTGTGTTTTAACTTTTTTTTCCTCCTATATTTTCAGGTCAGTTTCATGAATTCAAAAGCAACTTACCAGTGATTTCTGGGAGCTGGGGCTGATTTTCTTGTGTATTTGTAAGTATTTGTTGATTCATCTTCCTATTAGGTACTTCTTTGTAAATCTGTTTTAACATGAAAGGTAGAAACTATTCTAAAATGCCATTGTAATATAACATTTTTAGAATGTTCTCTTATTAAGAAATGTACCTAACTAAGAAGCTTTGGTTTTTTTTTTTTTTTTGCTCTAAATGTATGCTTTAGTTATTCAGGTGGCTATAGATACTCGAATTAGCAGTGAATATCCTTGTTATTTCAGGCTTTCCTTTGGTTTTCCTAATAATGAGAGAATAGTGCTACAATTCTGTAGCACATCGAATTATGACTCTGTTGTTGATAGCACTGCATCTTGCTGTTGTGACGAAAATTGTTTCTAGAAGTGATTTGGAGCTGTGATTCAAGACTGACAGGACTTTTAGAGGAAATGCTACTTGGGTTTATTGAGGAAATGCTGAGACGACCACTGTTTGCTGAACTGGGAATGTATTTATATTTATCCTGGAGAAAGCTGACCTTTATGGTTGCAGCAAAATGACTGAGACTCTAGTCATTTAGGCCATGACCCAAGAATATACTTCAGCATATGCCCAAGTTCAGATAAAGGAAATGGGACCAGGCCTATGCATAAGTGCTTTAAGAAAGGGAGGGTTAGAGAAGAGTGTCTATGAAGAAGATACTCATTCATGCAATGAGTAGAAAGCTTTCAGAATTGCTGTTTTGAATAGTCTTCAGCTTTATTCAAATATAATAAGGAAAATCTATTGGGGCTTAGGCTTGACATGGTATGAATTATTGCAATGCCTTCTGCACGATGTAGTATAAACGAAACCAGTCTATACAGCCTGCTTTCTTAAGTCACAAATATAGTTTATGAATAAATATTTATTCAATCATTTGTGGAAAAAAAGTTCAAAAAACTACATTCACCAGGGAAAAATATGACTGTTTCTCCTTTCCACATGGAAATGTGTTCAGTTTGTACTAACCCTTCCTCTTTACAAATGTTTAATTGCATGTATGGCTTTACTATTACATTTGCAATTTACAGGTCAGTAGGCATTTGTTTCTTTTTAATAAATGCTGTCAGTCATATTTATAGAAAAGATTGTTAACAAATAATTTTAAACAGCAATATATAATATAGCAAATAATTTAAAAGAAGCATTACCTTTGAAAAATACTTTTCAGATGGCAATGTAAAGTTATAGGGTGATTGCTGAACTGATAGTGAGGAATTTGTTGTAACTTTTTCTAGCTTTGCCACTGCACTGTTTTATGAATCAATCACTTAGGCTTTCTGTACCTCAATTTTCTGATCTATAGATGGAAATAGTAATTTTAAGACCTTACAAAATTCTTTAGTAACAGTTATGGACTCCTGATCCGAATCCTGTCTAGGTTGGCAGTGACAGAAAGCTGTGGTAAACAAATATTGACATATAGTATACTTTGAAAACAGTGTTCGTGTTTAGGTCGAGCAGATAGGTATATTATAAAGTACTTCAATGAAAAATGTCAGCTGTTGTTATCACACAGCTGTACATAGGCTTTTGCAGAATAAGTTGTTAGTACGGTTAAGACGCTTTACAGTATTGTGGCCATGAGAACTGGAACATGGTTCAGCAGTCTTACAAAAGAAGCCAAGTAAGTGATTATACACAATCACTGTACAAAATGAACTACAGTCTCGTCTTTTGTAGATATTCTCTGCAAATCAGAAGTCAGTCATACTGACACAAATTTCTGGAGAAGCTAACACTACTGCTGACTGTCCTTGTGTTTTGATTAGAGGACTTCTTTTAATATTTAGCATTATAAATCTAGGAACAAATCCAAATCCTAAATTCAAAGAAACTGACAATTAAAAAGTAGGATGTACAACTAACCTGATACAGTCCAGTGTCTCCTCAGATACTGAAAACAGGATTGAAGTATACATTCTATATTAATACAGGTTTAGATACTCTTAATTCATCTCTGTTTTACCTCTCTGAACTTGCACATATTCTGAAGGTACTATACATCAGTTCAGCTGATACAGACTCTTAGTGTGCGGTAACAGTAACATGTATAGTGTCATAAATGTTCACTGTGCACTAGAGACTAATAGGGGAGGTTGTTTACCTCAAGTATCTTACAAATTAAAGGCTTGATTTCTGCAAATACTTACTCATGTGAGGTGGCCGTGGAGTCTGATCAGAGCAGTAGCAGGACCTGAGGATGAACAAATAGGCCGTAAGCAAATGATACCACATAAGGTGGAAGCTTTGGGGGTACTTGTGGAAGACAAAAGTTTTGCATATGTGAGGAGTTTTGAAAAGAATCAATTCTGGGAAGCATGTAAAAATTCTTATGAGAAGTGTATACTTATGCTATAATATTTGGGCGTGTTTTATAGCATGTTTGTTTGATCTGTACTGCAAAGGGAAGGAATGTAGATCAACACTAGGGAGATTCATCTTTGTAACTGTACATATTTTCATACAGGAATACAGCAAGATCAGCATACAGGAATACAGCAAGATTTAAAAACTTCTATAAGTCTATACCAAAGCTATTTCATCCAGGGGCTATAATAACTTTTTCCCCAAATTTTTGAAAGTTTTGTCATAAATGCGTTCTGCTCTAACATGTAATTACTTGGATCATCCAGTTCAGACAACTTTGGTTTTTTTTGTCATAGTTGGCTAGTTTTGTTCAGGAGAAAACAGGATTGATGATTCATACAAAAGTAAATTGCACGGAAAATGTGACATTTGTGCTTTTGTGTAATGCCCACAAAGTAATTGTCTTAACTGAAGGTTACTTTTTTCAAGAATATGGTCTTAACATGGTTTAATTCACTTAATTGTTCTTCTCAAGTAGGTTTGTCCAGTAGTAAACTGCAATAGTTATTTAAAGTTACAAAAGGGAAAATAGATGTCCTCTAATAACACTGTATGTAAAATAAATTTTGTGTGTATGTTAGCAATTACATATACTTTTTTACTAACAGCTCGGTTTCTGTGTAAATGTTTTATTGTAACGTGAGTGTGAAGTGAAAACACTGACAGAGGAAAAAAAGTCTAAAATGAATGGTGGTAAAGCCTATGAAACTTGAATGCCTTGCTAGAATAGCTCTTCAGTGAAAAGCCTGCCTTGAAAATATGCTGAAAACAATATAATTGGAGTTGAGACTAAAATCAAATTGCTTTAAAAATGAATAGCAGCTTTTTTTTCAAAGAAGGTTTGAAAATAGAAACACTGAAGACATGCACACACACACATGCCTGTGCATACACACACACGCATATAATGCAACAAAACTCATAGTGTAGGTAGGTAAACGTTATCTTTTCAAAAACTTCAGAAATTCAGACAGCCCATCATCAGAGGCTATATTTTGCCTCAAGGTCAGTATTTAACATGTTTCCTCAAACAAACTTTTAATGCAATTTTTATGCTTCCTTGGTTTAGTTTGGAATGGTTCTATTTAAAACTTAGGGATTGTTTTTATTTACAACATGGAGCATCTGACCAAATAGGTTTGTGTTTTGTATCTGTTGCAGCTTGTTTAAAAAGAGAAAACTATTAAATTGTGAATATTTACATGATAAAGTCAAAGAAGGCACAGCTTATCTGAAGCAAGTGAAGAATTTTGTGCTTTGGCACTATTTAGCTTCGCAGGTTTAATTGATAACATCTGATGTTCTACTGAATTATGGTTAATTTATTCGCGAAAATATAGGGTCTATATTTTCTAGATAAACAATATACTGAGCTCAGTTGCTAAAAAGTAGATTTCCAGTTTCATTTTCCTCTTCTTAAGACGTAATTGTTCATCAGCATTTTGGACAAGGAGGTCTTTATCAGATTATCACTTACCTTTCTGTGTAAAGAACAGATTCTTTCGAAATTCCTCTTGAGAAAGCTAAGTGGTGCCTTACCAGGAACTCTGTTTGCTGCAGTGTCTGTAGCTTTTTAGGCAAGGATGTGCTGGAGGTACCGGAGGACTTTATTCTCTTCTACCTACTTCCCTGCTAGCGTTTGTGACGTATCCATGTAAAATAATTTGGTCACACCATGAAGCAGCCACCCGGCAGGTTGAGGCTCTGTTTTCCCTGTATTATTTTATGAATGGTGAATATAAAGTCTGCCTCTAGAGGAACACTCTTACTGTTTTTATACAATGCTTGCATTATGGTAGCATGCAAATTCTCTAATAAGAATGAAAGTTCCATTGTATTATATGAGGTATAAATAAATTCAAAAACAAGGCACCTGCCTTGAAGAGTTTCTCATTTGAGAAAGCTTGTATTTAAAATACACATATACATCTTAGATATACTTGAGAGAATCAATCAAGTAAAAATCAAATGGAAAGCAGAAGGACATTTCTTTGTGCTGCAGTAATGCACTGTGCATAGATGCTCCAGCACATTTGCCCATGTGGGTCCAATAGGAGCACAGCTGGGTCTACCCAGCGCTGCACGGGGCTAGCTCAAATGCTCCACTGCACAATGTAGTTGGACCTGAAGAGAGGCAGGTGTGGAAAAAAAGACTGAAGGCAAGAGAGGAAGATGTCTGGAACGCTCATCTGTCCAGAGCAGGACAGAGGAAGTCCAATCAAAACTACAGAAAGCTTTGTTTGTTTGTTTTTCAGTGTCTGAAGCTCTCTTCCTTAGCCGCTTCCAGCTGGGTTTTCTGATGGACTCCCCTGTGGGAATATTTTCTAAAGCCATGTGGTCATGGGAGGTCATCTAGGGACTTCTAGTTCTCTTAATAGAAGAGAATGATGCTGGCACTGAATATTGTCCCTATCTGAGTTCCCATTTACCTTCTGAGTACAGCAGACGTTATTCTGGCTGCTTCTCTGTTGACTGTACAGACTGTTTCTTGGTAGTAAGTAGACAAATGAATAGATACACAGTTTGCGCATCTTATGGAAACAATATGCATTGTGTTCATTTTACCCATATTGTCTTATAATAAGCAAATAGTGCACTTCAGCTACTTTTAGGATTTTGTTTTTTAACATTGCACAGATACTTTCTTCAGTTCCTTAGGAAGAGTGAAATGTATGTCATAAGAGAAAATATACAAAATAACAATTTGCATTCATATAAACCCAAAGGGTTTCATGCTTTCATATTCTTTAGCCCTACTAAAATGAGGACATCACTGAGTGGGAGAGAGCCATCCAAACAGCTTCTGACACATTGTACAAAGACAGAGGACGTGTATGTTGTCTTTGTTTACTTTTTGATGAGGTTTAGTCACTTAATGAAACTGCTGCTAGAAATGTTCTTTCAAAGGATTGTCATGGTCTGGATGTGAGGACCTCTTTGCGCCATCACTTCTCCATATGTGTGCTGCACTAGATCCATCTGCTGTCTAAAAAATTCTTTACAAAAGCACTAAGAAAAAATGAAAGTGCTCATCCAAACAATTCTATTTTTGCAAGAATGAAGTATGCTGTTCAAGTTGCATGCAATGCTTGGGAGACAGGAAGCTACTAGGAAATATTTGTGCTAAGCAGCTGAAATAAGGACATGGAAGCAGAGTATTCATGAGTCCATACCTACAGAGAGTCCTACAGGTTTTCTGCAAGTGATTTGGCATTTTCAAAGCCAAAATATTTTTAGAGATGAAATGCTTGTTCATCATAAAGCTTTAGGTCATTTAACAGCCACAATGCATGATCTTAGAAAAGCTGTGAAGAAATTTTTCTTCAAGTTGCACTGAGTAGTAAATTATATAAAGTGTTTTGTATTTTACAATATGAGTGGACAATGCCAACAGTTGGCATAAGCATTAACTTTTCAAATCAGATTATTTAAGAGGGCAAGGGTTATAAACTGTCCACAGACAGCTACATTCTCTCTCCCTTCCTTATGCACATATACCAATGGCTGTTTGATTCATTTATTGACATAAAACAGAATTGCTTAGGACTAACCACTCATTCATCATAATCACAGTTACGAGAGAGGCTGGAGTAAGAGGTTAACTGCTTGCTAGATGTCTCAAGATCTTTGGTATATACCAAAACCTGACTTAACAGAAATCTGATAATGGCCTGTTGAAGGTAAAACAGAAGTGTTAATAGCTAAATAAAAAAATTTGATGAAGACTATACTGTAAAACCCTCACATTTCTAAACTTAATTGAAAAGTGCTGATCAAAGTGCAGGACCCATTAAAAATGTTACTTTAAGATCATAAAGATAAGATAGAGCACAAAGAGCAACTTTAAAAATCAGTGCATATTTTTTTAAATTCATTTTCCATGACAGAGGTTTGCTTCTTGGCAGCACTTATGTTAGTACCGAACATATAAATACAGTGAAAAATGTTCATTTTTACTTCTAGTGGTTTGAGTTCATTCACAGTGGAGATGAACTGGTATTCAGGGTATCTACATTAACAACACGCTCAACAAAATCAGTTTGAACTAACGGGGAGCAGCTTGCTGTTCTTAATGTGTGTGTGATAGATTCAGTACTGTGCAACGTAAAATATTAAAAGGTTACTCTTAATTGTGTAAATACCATATTATCTTTATGGGTGTATAAAAGATTAATATATAATCCTGGCTCTGAAAGATAGTCTGAAGGATGCTCCTTGCAGGAGCTGAAAACCCCAAGGAGTAATTAATCCAATTCCCCTATGCTGAAACAAAGCAGGTTACATATGTTTTCGAAGTTTCACCTCTCACTTGTATCTTCTCCAGTGAAACAGTTCACAGAATGCAAGGTGTCATTCAATCTTCTTCTTCTCAGTATAAAAATAAAAGTTTGATCTGAAGAGGGAGGTGTTTTCCATCTGGAAATTGGCAGGAGTGAAAGTCCGACCGAAAAACATGGTCAGGAAGAGTACCTGAAGCAGGGCACTGGAAGGAAGATGGATGGCTAGCTAGTAAGCTAGATGTGTATATGGAATTCTTACTGGTTTAGTATCTATTTTCTGAAATGCTTTGTATCGAATATGTAGTAGTTTTCTTTTTGGGAACTGCCTGGTCAGTGGTTAACCCCATCATTTCCCCGACAGCACTGGACTGCACTCAGATCTGCTGAAGAGATCAGAGTAAAGTGAAGGAACTTGAAGCCTAAATGCTTAGCATGATGAGAGTGAAGTATAAATTTCACTCCAAGAAAAATCATAGCTAATTGTCTAAAACCTGAGAGGTGCTCCTGTGGCAGTCACAGGGGATCAGAGATGTGGTTAACTGTGGGCGTGGGCTAACTCTCCTTGATCCTATTTCAGCAAATTAGGCTTATGAACATTGCATCAGGTTCATGATTACCCAGGCCTTCAGTGGCGAGTAGGCAGCCCTTTACATTTCAGACAAGTGAAAATGTACCAGAACGTACCTGGTTTATTAAACAATTCTGTGAAGTTTACTGAACTCACTTTTATTTCTTCTATATTTTTGAGATATCATTTAGAACTGAATACCCTAACTCAATTGAACATGCACTATTGATTTATTTAAAGATATAATATATTCTGTTTTCTGTCTTTAAGGGTTGTTGGTACTATTGACATATTTCATTGCTCCATTTTTACCAAGTGATTACAGTTTGTATAAAATCCAGCAGTGAAAATAAAAAGCTGAAACTATTCTTTCTAAGATGCAATACTCTGCGTTTGTCAACACTAGGTTTCATGTCACTTTGCTGCTTCTTAACCCAGTATTGTATAAGAGCGGTTAGAAAGTCTTAATTTTATGGAACATTTCCTCCTCTAAATCGTGATGCTGATTTTAATATAAATTTTTGAAAAGCCACTTCCCCCACAACTATATTGGATTTTTCCCTTGTGTTCACTAAAGAACAGTTATTTATTACAACTCTTTTTTCCTATCTTGCTTGGGCAAGGTTTTACTGCTGCCAGAATATTGGCCTTTTTTAGTGGTTAGATATTATGGTAACATCCCACCCTAGAGCGTCGTCCTTATGCTTCCTTAATATGTCCATTAAAGCCTAACAGTGTATCTATCTCTGTAAGAACTAGGAGTGGGTTAGAAAAAAATCTGCCCAGAGAGCTGTTTGGTGACAACTGCGGTGTATTTACTTGCCTCTGAAATACCAGGTACTGGTTGCTGCCCATTCCATGTTTCTTCTGATCCAGTATGGAAACCTAGGATGTTCTTAAAACTGCGGGTCTTGAAATACGATCAAGGCACAAATAAACTGCATTTCTGATCCTTCATAGCCCTCTTTTTACTTCTACCCTGAGACAATCACAGCTATGATGCAACTATTACTACCATGTCTCTCTATAACCTTTCTGTAAGCTATTTACTTGCTTTTTAATCTCTTATTCATAAAGAAGGTTTTTATGGACATAAGTATAGCTTTTAGAGAATGATGATGAGAACAAACCATGCACATTATTATCCTCTGTTTCTGTTGTATTTCTCAAAACAGCTGCAGGACCTGTATAATCTTACTCCAGATTCCTCAATTTGTACATTAGGCAATATATATGCAGCCTCTTCACAGGCCAATTTACTTGAATAACTTCTTGATTATTACCTTATTACTAACAGTTTGTTCTTTTCCTGTCATAAAAAAAAAAAAAAAGAAAGAAACAACAACAAAGCAACCCCCAAACTGAATGTATATACTCTCTGCCACAGGTTACATTACTGTTTTATTTTAGATTGTGGAATATTCAATGGCAAACTATAACAATAATCACTGTTCTGTCCTGTTAAAAGCATTTAGGCAGAGTTTATGCATTCAAACATTCAAAGAGCTGTCCTTTAAGGCCGCAAAAATTTGTGTACTTTACCCTAGAAACATGCCAGATTCTTTTTTTTTTTCTTTTTTCTTTTTTTAATCTTTGGTAGTTTGTCTCAGAGTGTGAATAAACTCCTAGGTTCCTCCAAAACAGCCTTCCTTTTGAGATGGCAGGTTGTTAAGGTTTTTGCTTTACCCAGCCACCTGCCATTAACTGTTTGGTCACTGCTGCAATGCTGCATCATTGAGATCCAGACCTTGTTGTCTTGTGACCAGTGTTGCTTAGCAGAACCCCTGCTTGCTTCCTACACGTGTGTGCGCACGCGCACATACACGCACGCGTGCGTGCACACAGACAAATTAATAACTGAGTGGAACCCCTCCTCCTCTGTGCTCCAGAAGGAGCTGCTCCAAAAAGAAGCCATTTATAGTATCAATAAGCTGCTTCTCCAAACCATGTACAGATGTGTTATTCAACCAGTTAATATTGGGGTAGTTAAAATCACCCATTATTATTTTTCTGGCAGATTTTGCCACTTCATTAATATCTTTCAACATACTGAGTTGCTTGGCTGTTCCTTCTTTTACATGGCTTATATCATATCATGCCATCACAGCATATTCTGTAGTTTTGAGTTAATTGCCCAATTAACAGTGGTATTCATGAAGTGCTAGGAAAATTCCACAACTAATGATTTGGACAATTTCAAAATAGGTTGGTATTTCATAGTTTAAAATGTCAAACATGCCAATAGCTGCAAGCATAAGACTGTGGACGCTTAGAACCCGGTAACTTGGAAATTCTGTATCGCAAAAATCATAATCCAGCCCTCAGAAACATGTTTCCCAGCCCCCAGTATTTCCATGTAGGGAAGTTCTGCACTACCCTAATTTCTCCTTTGATTGGTGAGGTGGGAGCGTGAAATACGTCCACCTCAGATTTGCTGTATTTTGTGGAGATGGGGAACAAAAACATTCTGGCAGCAGCGAATGCGCTCTCGCCCCCCGTCTGGCCCTAGATGTTGTTCGTGGTAGCACTGGGGAAGCTGCTGTAATAGTGGTTGTGGATGTGCTTACAGGAATCGGGAAAACAGAGATGTGGGTGACTGGAAGGTTGCAAGATTTGTCAGAGGATTTTGTACTTTTCTTTCTCATCGCCTGCACTAGGTAGGGATAGTAACAATGCATAGTTAGCTTTGATGGGCCATTGTTCCCAGATGCGACTGAGAGTTGCCAATAGACTCTCTAGGCAGTGAGCTGATTTTTTTGTCTCACCAGCTGCCATGCAGACATGCCAGGGGAAACACTGCCTACCCTTTTTGCCATTCCTCTGTACCTTCTGTGCCATTTCTGAGTTGCAGGATTGAGGTGATGGCATAGACTTAGTCTACGGAGTCTAGGGATGGTCTGGGGATGTAAAACAATTTCATTACCATTGCCCAAGAAAGGCAATTATTCCCTCTCAGCCTTGAAGTTCAGCCTACAGTGAAGTAGACAAGTCTATCTTCTCAAAGCTAAAGGGTCACGGACTCGAGGATTGTTTCTAACATTTTACATTGTTGTAGCAGTTTGAATGCCACAAGTTACCCAGTCTGTCGAGACTTGTTGATGATCTAGTGAAAACAGCTCAGAGATGTATATGTATGTGACTAAGGCCCTAATCCAGCAAGGTACTTAAACATCTGTAACTTTAAGTACTTTGAGGTACTTCATTGCAATTGACAGGACTGCTCAGGAGTTTAAAATCCTGTGAATACTGAGATCTTTGCTGGAATGGTACTGATTATGTAAATGTGGCTTCTGGGTAGCTCTTTTTTTTTAAATTAAATTACTGGAATATAATGTTGTTTAGATCTTCCTTTTAGTCCTTCCTGGAGTTATGGTAGATGCTTTAAGGACATTGTAATTTACATTTTGTAAGAAAAATATAGTGAATTATCTTATCTCATTCCTCTTGGCAACTCAGCAAACTATCATTAACATTTTTCATCAGTATTCTGTTTAGAGTTTTCTAAACTGAACGCTATAGTGGTAACAGCTCATTTTTAGATGCTATTACAGTTCTTTCACATCTTTATAGTACTGTAGTAAAGCTGAATTTACTAGCTACCTTGAAAGCGGGGTAAGACAGCATTAGAATCTACATTAAAGTGATTCAGTACTCTTTAGAGAAAAGCCTTCTTAACTTGAGATCAGCTACAGTATGTGTTTTGGGGGTAATTTTATAAGGATTGCTGATAAACTTGAACACTACCAACAACAGCTGCTTTTTGAAATATTGTTCTGTCCAGCACATTGAAATTTAGGGGAATTTGCTTTGCTTTGTAAGCATGTGATCACTATTAGCATTCAGGGGAGCTGCACCTGCGAATGGAAGGGGGGCAATATCCTAGAGACTAATGTTATGGTTTGAATTGTAAAGATGGGAGGGATCAACTTGCATGTGCTTACTTCTCCTTGAGAGTAAGCGCGAATCTCCAATCTACCTAGGTAAGTACCATGCTCTGATATATTATTCCTAAGCATTCTGCTCCATGGCCATTCAGACGCATTTAACTCTGAGCATATAGAGAGGGCATTTGTTCATAAGTGTTCAGGCATTAAGAAAACGCAAACCCTTCAAGGTCCTAAGTGTTCGGGTCCAATCAGGCTGACCTGCGATATGTCCAGTGGTTTCTGGACCTGGCTCTGTTGTGGTTCTCAGCAGCTCATTTCATCTTAGTTTCCTTTCTTATCCTTTATCTAACTATTTTACCTTTTTAAGCTATAATCTTATCAGAGAAGGTAAAGTCTAGTGTCCAAACCAGGGGGTGGTGGAGGCTTCCAGGAGCAACTGTGATACTGATTACAATAATTACAATTATTACTACAGGTACAGTATTAGTAGTAGTAATTGCTGCTACTTGCAGTACAGTTCAATTTTATAGTACTGTGATAGTAACAATTCTAATTCTAAAGACACCCATATCCGCTAGAAGATGCTTTACTGCTTGTAAAGGATACATAGTCAGTACAGTGCAATTCTTATTTTCTGCACATTGTAATTTATGCAAAAGTTTTGCATAGTTTGTTACCTTGTTACCATTGTTCTTTATTTTGCACTAAAAGCTTTTTTTTCAGATTATGCTTCAATTGTAGAAGTAACCCCTTCTTTTTGGCCAGTCATAATTTTAGAGAATTTTGTGCCTAGATGATTATGGAAAAACTAAGTCCTTTTAGTGTAAGATATGGTCGGATATTTCCCATGTAGAACAATAGAACATGTAGTGTTCACAATAGAAATGCCTTCTGTAGTTTGAATGCGACAACTTAATGTTATTTCTCTTAAAATGTGGTAACTTTTTGTTATATATTTTTTCAAGATCAAATACAGTATGTTAACTAAACACTAACCTTAACAAAATCTGAGAATATGACCAATAAACAAGAACATCAGACAGAAAAGTATTAAAATGAAAATTAAGCTGTCTTTATCAGTAGTAATCTCTGATTCTGTTAAAATTAAAATTAAGTAAGCAGTAAAAGAAGATCCTTCTATTATCAGATTAGTTGCACAAATTCTACAAATTGAAGAATAGCAGTGACATAAAAAGTGTTTGACCACACAGTGTTAGTTTTAATAGCAATGTTACCATTAATGACCATAGTGAAGTAAACAGTTTTGCAAGCTGAACAGAATGGAGAATAATTATTATATTTAAAAAATATAATCAAAAATTAAAAGTTAAGTTTAAATATAAATACTTCTAAAATAGAATGCTGACCCAACATACGTATAGCTAGAAATATTCCAAGTTTTATTCCATTGTGAAGTAAAAAAAAATATTTTAGGGAAATAATACATTTAACTTTTTCCTTATTGCATAAATATGCATTGTTGATAATGATATGTTGTGCTCCAGAAGTCTCAAACATTTTGGAAATTGGTGTATAACTTTGAGATTAAAAGATAGTCCATTATGGCCATTAAAACAGGCATTTCCCCACAGTAAAAAAAAAAAAAAAGAAAAAAGAAAAAAATTGGATATGAAAAGTGACCGAATTATATGATTAATATGTAATTTTGTCCAAGGAAGGCTTAAGCGATGTTATTAAAGAAGAATATTTGTAAGCTATCTTTAACTCAGCGAAGTAATCTAGTTTTCAGTACAAAGTTATAATTCCTCAGCCAAGTTAGACGAGCCTAAAGATCTCTTTGATAGTGTTGTAAGTCTGTTTGCAAAAGTACTTTCTAAGCCTAATAGAGAATGTAGAAAGAAGTCTTGGATACTGCTGTCCTAAAATGTTCTATCTTTTTGCAAAGATGTAGGATTACAATTTTCAGTATTTTTGTGAATGAAATAGGCAAATACCCTGGTATTAGGAAGGACTGCATATTTGAGAGATTTTGCTCTCTGTTTCTTTTAAGAAAATACTTCTCTCACCAGAACCATCTTGTGGAATAGCCACTTTATGCAAAGTTTATGGTCAATTCATGTAAAAGAACAGTTCTAAAAACAGGCAAAAATTGTAAAAAAAGAAAAGATTACTGATTGCAGTTATCTACAGGACAGTGTCTCTGTTTTGCTGTCAAGTTTCTGCAAAACAAAGAGTTTACAAACTTTAAAGACTAAAGGTGATCCCAGACACATCCTGTTCCTGGTTAAAGGTTCTGCTGTATCACTGCTAGGACAAAAAAGTGAAGTGCCTCTCCACCAGCTGCAGAGAAAGAAGGTGATTTGAATGTTAATGAAGGGTAGAAGTTTCATAGTAACAGAAAAACAGAGGCTCTATAGATAAGAGAATATTTTCCCAGGACGTCTCAGTCTGCAGTTGTTGTAACCAGAGGAAGTAATATTACTAAGGAAGTATTTAAATGTCTTTAACAGATATTAGATGATGAAGTGGAGTAGTCATTATATTCCTATCCAAACTCCAATGCATGAGAGGTCTATTGAAATACAATCTTTTGAGAATATCCACTTAGTCTTATTTCTAGACTCCCAGATTAGTTTGGGCATCTTGTTAATCTATAGAGCTCCAAACACAAAAGATTTCTCAGAGAAGTTAACAAAGTTGCTGTTTAATGTGGCAATGAAGATCACAAGGCTCATTGTCTTTGTAAATTTAAATACTTCATTCCACCCTACCCCCCCCACCCCTCTAGAAGACATCCCTGATATAATAGTATTGAACTTCTTTTCTGATACTTACACTTCAGGTTTTTGAGCATCCTTTGGACCTGGCAGTGCCCTTGAGTGGTTCACAGGTCTTCCCATGAACATAAGAATTCCTTTTTGCTGCTGCTTACTCTTTAGTTCTGATCTTTCCTTGCTATGTTTCACAAGGCTCAGGACACAATCCACTCTTTCTAAACATTTGGTCCATTCACATAGCTAGTAGTCCTACAAACAAACTGGCATTCATGGCCTTCCTTGTCCTTCCTGTCCAAAAAAAGAAAAAAAAAAGTAAAAAACATCTGTGTCTTTTAGAAGAAACTGTCAAGCTACTACTCTAAGGTACTGTAAGATATTCAATTATCCAGTTGTTATTAAAGATACTGTCACTTGGTGTCCTCAGGAGTTATTTTCTAGTGCTAAAACTTCGGATGTTTTGAGTAAATTAACAAAAAAGTTAGCAATGAGTACACAATAGTACCACTGAATTGCTTAAATCTTGAGACCTTCGCACTTTGGTCTAGAGCCTATAAAGATACAGCGTTTGTCATTCTGATGGATGATTTTTCCTGTGTATAAAATAAGGGAAGTAATCCATCCTCATTCTGCTTAGTTGTCTCTAAACAGAGACATATATTTGGTTGCCAACCCTCCTTTCCATTCTTCAGCTAATCCCAGGGAAAAATAGAAATATGCTGAAAAACCTATGATACATGGCGGATGACTAGTTCTTTGCTCCCAGAGCTCTCATCTGTAGTGCCTTTCAACGCCATCCTTTTTCTAATTCCTATTTAGTATCTTGATGGAATTGCTGTGGGATCCATTTAGATTAAATTTCTGCCATAGATAGGAGATGTGTGGCTTTTTGGAATGAAAAAGCCCGATTCTGGCTCTCTGAATACCCACTAGAGAGCAGAACGACGATCAGCTGGCTTAAGTAAAAACTGAGCAATGTGCAACAAGGGGAAAGATGTTCCTCCAGAACATCTTCCTCCGTTGTTCTCAGCTGAATGTATTTTGGTTCTCAGTTGAATATTTGCCTGCTAGAATTTGGTTAGATACCAGCTTCTGAGGCAAAAAGGGAGATCTAGGCCTGGGCAATATTTTAAAATATTGATCTTGGGGAAGATAATGGATCTCTAGATCTTTCATTGTAATGAATTAAAATAATTCCCCTTTACCCTTGGAATCTGATCTTTTTTTCTAGTCTCATCTATGTGAGATGACAGCCTCTGAAAAACACTAATGTGACAATTCATCAGCCTAGTGAGCTTTCTTCTTAAGTATCTTTGGCTACCTACTGTGGCCATCATCACCATGATATCTGAGTTTCTTGCAATATTTTTTATTGTTTTAAAATAATGATAAGTTCTAGATCCTTTAAAAGAAGAAGGGAAAAGATAAAGATACCTTTACTTACAGTTCTCAGTAATGGCAGGAAACTCATATACAGGGTTCTGGGAAGCCTTTTCTGAGTCTTGTTTTGACACTTGTTAAGGGGATGATAAAGATCATGGCAGTTAAACACAGCAAAGGTTAAACTAGGGAAAACCTAATGAATTATGAGTGAAGAAACTCCTTAGCAAGAGTCGCAAGCTGAGGAGACAGCAGATTAAATTAGATTCTTCTAGAAAACTAGCATAAGTAATGTGGATGTGCTGGGTCCCTGATAAGAGAGGATCATCCAAATGGATAATATCTTATTGCCAAGGGAACAGTGGGATGAAAAACTAACAAAAAAGAAAAAGTAGAAATCATAAGCTGGTTGCATGGTTTTTAACAGGGTGAGTCTGGATTGGAGTAACAGTATTCAAGGAACAGGGTAAAGTAGCTGCTGCTGTGTTTTCTGTCCCTCTGGTTACAGTATTATTGGTACTAGTTCATTAGCATTAATTTAATTCTGTTAATTTAACTTAGTTTTAGTGCCTCTAAACTATATCAAAATAACTTCTGTGAAGTCACCCTTTGCATTAATTCACCTCATGAAATTGAAGGTTAAGAAAAAAATGTCAGCTGCATCATGAGATAGAATATACAGATGCTCCTTATTTTTCCTATAATTTTGCACTCCTACAAGGCAATGCCCAAGGTTAATCCAAGTTGGACCTAGAAGCTAAGTGACAAAATCTCCTGAGTGATGGCCTCTGGAAGCTCAGACATGTCATTCTGCTACTTACCGTTAAATATAATGCAGTCCGGTGTCATGTGCTAGTGATGTCAAATATCATCTGAGCATTCTTTGGGCTCTCGCTCTCCACGTGCTGCTGGCACACGTAGCTATTGCTGCCCGTTCTTCAGTGGTGCAGCTTGGGCTTATTCCTGTGATGTTCACATTCCTTCCTTCAGTCCTGAACGCAAGCCGGCTCTACCAGCAAGGGAATTTTGTATCTGTTTCATGCGTTAGTATGATGACTTAAAAGGCCACTCCTTGAATTCCTTCCAGCTAAGGTTTCTTCCTTTATTCTGTATTACAGTGTGAAGGTTTCTTCTTTTGAGGAAATTCATTTCAAACTGTTTTACTCTTTGATTTCCTCTGTGAAGCAGTATGGGACGCACAAAAGCCAGGAAGCCAGGGTGTTCTTTGGTACAGCCTTTAGCAGTGCTTCTGTGCAATTACTGTGCAGTGTTAGAAAAAAAGAAAAAGGGCATTAATTTTCAATGCTTGTTTCCTTACAATAGGAGATATGTGTGTGTAAATCGGATATGGACTATAAATCAGAGTTATTTTCATTAATTCTGTAGCTAAGTTTTGGTTCATTATTTACATCTTGGAAAGATCTAATTCTGGAGAACAGCTGAGGAGGAGGATCCTTCTTTGTAGTCAGCTCTGACTGATAGCTTTGGAGCAATCTCCTTTTCTGTCTATGAAAATACAACATTCTATGGTAGATGGGATTTGCTGGACATGCTCTTTTTGCAGAAACTGACAAGTTAGCAACATTTTCCACTGGCAAATCTCCAGCGCAAAATAGTTGTGATGGTTCTTGCATATCTTTATGCTTCATCTGCATGCTTTAATTTTTCTCTCTTAGTAATATAAGGACTCTAGCCTGCTTACTGTGTAGAAGTTGCTTAGTTCAAAATGGTCTCAGTTTTTGGCTTCAAAAATATGTTATTCCAGAACATTGCTAAAGTATCTGAAGACTTAAGAACTGTAGTATCAGTTTCAAAATACCAGTTTCACTGTGCATATTCAGGGGATGCTTCAGATATCTGCCTCAGACAAACTTGACAATAGACCCTCCCAGGACTCTTCTTGACCCCAGGAATTTTCGCCAGAAATCTTATCAGATTTCTGTCAAACTTCTGCCTTATATTTGGCAAAAGTTTGAAGACCACATTTTAGCTGTAATAAGTTTAATTATAGAATACTGGTTTATCTGAAAATTTCCCATTAATTCAATTCGGGAGTTTAAATCCAACTGAAAGTTTATAGGATCTGTTCTTATTAGTATCTAAGTTACTTTTTAAAATGAGAATGAGAATTCTCATTCATTGGTGCATTTGAAAGTTTTCTTCAGGATCTTTTAAAATATATTATAAGAAGATTTCTATTTGAAACAGAACAAACAGAGCTTTGCTAGCTGGCGAATTGTTTAATCAGCTAACTGTATTTGCTGTGTAGTCTTCCTGAAACCTAGTGCCTCAGTGAAGATTAGATCACTCTAAGTCTGTTTGTGCAGTAATTCGATTTCCTTCTCTTTTAACTATTTCTGATACAGCTTCCATGTAATAGGGTGCCAGGGAGAGGGGTGGAGCTAGCTGGCCTTGCAAACAAGTACCTGAATACTGGAAATTTTATTTTTAGTGGTAAATTTATGGGCTAGGTCCAAACATGTTTTGAAGAAAAGTAAAGGTAGTGAAAGGTATTTTTTCATTTTTGTGCTCATTACTTTCACTAACTTGTTCCTTTGGACTCTGAGCTGGGTGGCAGATAGCCACTTTTTTGTTCGTTTGTTTTATCCCATGGTGTGTTCTTAAAACCTTCAGGATATTAACTTCTGAAGATTTTATGTGCTTCTCTGCACTAGCATATTTAAACACCAAGTTTCTTTTAGTAGAATGCATAAATGCATATGACAGGGAAGCACAAAGAAGTCACAGAAAAAATTATACTGAGGGATGGAATTTGTTGTGTTTAGACCTTTATTTTGGTAAAGCATCACTTCTGCCTAAAACCGCTGAATAATTTTCTGATAATTAAACACTTCAGATAGGTATTTTCTGTCTGCTATCAAATAGCAGTCTACTATGAGATATGCTGTGAGATTTCTGTTCTGCTGAATAATAAAGATGAAAAATATTCCTTTGTGACACATCTGTGGATTTGCTATTGGCTTGCATTTATTCACTTAAGGTAGGCCATTTTACTTAACTTTAAATTTAATTTTTCACATCTTGAAGAAAAATAAACTTTTTATCACAGAAATTTCCAGCATATCATAATGAGAACTGTTGTTTCAGCCCATACTGTGTGACTTCCAGTTTGTTAGGAATGCGTTCAGAGCAATGTAATTGTTCTGAACAGAAGAGGACAAATGTCTTAGCAGTTTGGAAGCTGAGTATAAAATGTATGAATGCGTTCATGTTTTTCCTTCTTCATAGCTCAGTTACTTGCAAGAGAAGATACATTTTAGTTGTTTTATGCCTTTACAGAACTCCTGTCTGCTATGTTACAAAACTGAAGCGCAGCAATGTCTTCTGAAGGGAGGCCGGAGACTGAGTCTAGCAGACAGCACTAAAATGCATATGCAGAGCTGGTTAGCAAACTGTGTATTTACATGCAACGAACCCATTCTAAAAGTTGCCTGTCACTTTGCATATTCAATAAATATATATATATATATTTTATTTTTAACTGATCCTTTCAAATATACCACCCAAGCAATTGTACATGAAAAGTTTATAATCATCTGAAAAACAGAACAAAAAGAAACTGAAGCTGGTTATTTGGACACAAGACATGCCTGACTCTAAATGACATGTATAGTCCCACCTTTATGAAATCAGATGAAGCTTGTGGTTCTAAAACACTATATATATATTTAGGACATTGCTCTGCATTGTTCTGTGGCAATCTTAATGTTCTAAGTGATAAACCTATGTGCATCAGTCGCACTGAAGTTTATGGGACTTAGGCTACAGTGCTATGCTGAATCAGTAAGAAGTCAAAGTGTTCAAACCGTGTGTTCAGTTGCAGAATTATGAATTGAGAACTTGTTGTACTTCACTTGATATGCATGTTCAGAAAAGATGATCGTGTGTAAATCACCTGAGGGTAATACCCACAATTTGCCACCTGTGTTATGGAGACCCTTCTGGTTCTCGTACAGTGTTTTCCTTGATTTTTGTTGGATAGATCTTTGATGTTTTGAAGTTACAATGTAAATTGAGAAGATGCAGCTATAGCAAGGAACTGATCCTTGTCTAAGTTCTAAAGATAGGAATTGGGTGGTTTAAAAGTAACCAGGCTTCTCAGGTGAGTCTGCAAAAGTCACTTTGTGCAACCACTTTGTGCAGTAGATCATGGAAGTTGTTATAAGTGGCATAAGTGTAAGGTCAGTTCAGTAACTTCAATTTCAGCATCCTTGCACGAAGTATAGTACATCTCTGTGAGTGATCTGATTTGCTCCTGCCCTGCAAAGTCATAAAGTCCAACTTGGCTTTCTGACACTGACTAAGCTACATGGATTAGGTATAGCTGATCTTAAAAGAGAAAAATTGGACACTCGGCAAACCTAGCAGATATTTTGACACACTCTTGGAGCTGATAAGAATCATCATAAATTTAAACATTACCTTGTCTTGCACAGAAACCAGGCTTAATAAATGGCTTTGAATTTTTCATGAATGACTGAGCACCCTGTTTTACTAATAAGACCAAGGTTTTTGGGCAGGGGAATCAGAGAGGAAGGGGAATATGAAGGATGCTATAAGGCTATACTGATGGAGTGTCATATAATTTTACTAGTTGCATAACTGCTTTTAACTACTAAACTCTCTCTGATTAAAATAACAATCGAGCTTGTAATTTTTCTGAACAGCTGCTGCTACAGGGGGTCATTACCTTGGAGAGCTTTGAAATAATCGTACTCCTAATACATGAGTTATGTAGTCTCATGTTTTACAGCAATGCACGAAGTTTAAAGTCTATAGTAGAATGTTATTTGAAAGCTGTCAAACCATGTTAAAAAAGACTGCATCGTCAAAGGCCCTTGTGGCCAGGATTCAACATGTAGCCTTGTCTTACTCATTATAAAATGCATGTTTATAAAGTTCCACAGAGCATCCAATTCCCAATTCACTTATATCAGCAAGACTTAACTTGCTCATTAATCTAAATTCTTTTGCAACTTTAATCTACATGTTTAATTAATCATAAAATGAGGCGGTAAGTAATTTCAGCAATGTGTGGCTTGTTATCAGATGCATTTAATCACTCTTCTGTGAGCTCATTTGGAAACACCTGAAGATGTCGAGAGCAGTTTGAATAAGCATAAATTATTCTTTGTCAGTGTACTTCACTCAACTAATAAGACATTAATTTAAAAGGCACTGTTCGTCATTTTTAGATCTTCACCAATATTTTTAGCTTAGCAGCATAAATCTAATTGTATATACTACATGATTCCCAACATAGTGGCCAACACTGAAAAGGCTAAGAGTTTTATTGAATTCATTTTTCTTATTTACATGTAATTATATCACGTAATCGTAATTTTAATGAGGATTAACCATAGTTATCAAATCTGTTAACTATTCACATGTTTTTGGAATAAGCTGCTAATTACTTGAAATGCTAAAGAATATTAGATGGTACAAAGATTTATAGATTCTGCTTTTTCTTTACATACAATAGTTTGTGTCATATTTGGAACTCTTGTCATATAGTAACTTGCTATAGATATACCTGGTTAGCTCAAATACAGGCAGGATTAGTTTTTGAAAATGGAAACAAAGGCTGCAATATTACTGGGCACTTTACATGAATAGCTGCTCTTTCACATACATACACAGAATTATATTGAATGGAAAATAATATTCCCATTTTTCCTAGTCACATAACTATTATGTAGTCAGTGATGGCATTCTAAAAAAAATACATGACCTCAGAGCTTATAATTCAAAGGAGCTGAGTAAGTAATATATCTCTTCATGTCAGGAAAACAGGAATAAAAATCACATTTTACTGAATGCCATCACCTGTCTCTTTATGCTGTGAGAGGGGATGACATTCTATAAGAATAATTGTTTCACTAGAAACAAATTTATTTGCTTGCCATGGAGCATCTCAGTTAATCTTGCTTTGAACAGTGCACCACATTCAGTAGTTGTCTGTTCTGTTCCAGTATGGATCATAACAGGAAAGGGGAGGCTATACCATTCTGAGCTGAAGCCCAAATCACTTCCCCATATTTTCTTTATCGTACTTAATGTCTGTGAATGAACTCTTGTTTTCTCTGACAGTGCAGTGCTCTAATAAGAATAACGCTGCCTTAAGTGCCCTGCCTCTGCTACCATGTTAAAGCTGCTGCACCATTTAAACTCTAGCAATAAATTGTGGCAGTTGATCCTTTTTCCCTGCGTCTATGTGTTCCTTTCTACTACAATTTAGTTTTTATTTTTATTCAGCTGCCTTTTCCAGATGGAAGCGATTGTTTGTTTCTAGAGTGCTAAGAGTTTGAGAACAGTAAACCTTTTGCAGCATCATATAGTACCTATCACGAGGCTGGACAGTTTAACAACATTTTATGAAACCACAAGAAACTATGTACCGATTACATTTAGGGTCTGACTAAAACACATACAAACAAGGAAATATGAGCTCCTTCTAGGCCTTCCTCCATGTAAACATTTATTCTGACTTATTTACTTTGTAGACGGTAATGAATCCTTCACATATGTTACGTGGCCTGGTTTTGCCTGTAAAATGTCTTTTGAAACATCTGTGGTCAAGTTTCAAGATTTTAAAAAAGCCTCAATTCAGCACACTAAAAAGTGGCCAGTCTGTTTTTTCTGTAATTGCTGCCAGTTTAGAGTGTGATATCAATGCTCATCAGTAAGTGTTTTAGTGTTTGGAGATGGAGGATTTTGAGAAGTCTTTCACCTTGCTGTGTCCATAGTTTCAAACATTGTTGCTTATGTTCAAGTAGTTCATTTTTCTGTGGACATCCCAAGAGGATGGCTGGTTTCTGGGTTTTTTTTTTTTTAATTATTATTACATTCAAGAAAACCATAACTAAAATATGCAGGTGTTGTAAGATTTTTTAGAACAAAAGACATTAAAATCTTTATTGTTACTGTTTATAGATAATTAACATGCTACTTGTGATAATTCTAAGCAAAAATACAAGTACTTCATTAGGCAGTAGGTGAATTTATGGAGTTTTTGTGCTAATCACATTGGCCTTTGAAGGGAACATTCTAATCACTTGTTTACATAGAAATTGCAGAGAGTTCATGCTAAATGCATCCAATTTGCATAATACATTTTGGCCTTTTATAATTGTTTGGATGTATCTGTTACCTGCTGAAGCCAAAAATATTTATTGACTTTATGGACTTGTATGGAATGTTTTAAATGAGGATTCTTCAGAAAGATACAACTTTGAAGTCTGCAGAAGAATATGTATTTATTTTGCAAGTTAGAGACCAATCTCTTTGACAAGAAGTTACTGCATTTGCATTATTTTCCAGGGTTGCCGATTCCAGGTGTTAAAAACTCAAATGGGCCTTCCTCTCCCAAAATAAGTATAGCAAACCAAAAAAAATCTTCATTTTTGTCTCATGAAATTTGAGCCTTTAAAGCTCACATTTTCACATGTTTCTGTACATCTATGACCGTTAGTTACATACTTCAAAAAAAATGTACAAAATGTATTCTCATGTTCACATTACTTTAACAGTCATGGCTCTTAAAAACACTCAGAGATTCATAGCACGTTTGTAAAAGCTGGCACCATGGTATTCTGCAATAATTAAACAGTTCTGATTAATAGTAGAAGACCTAAACTTCTAGGAATAGTGAGACACTGTAATAGCAGAGGCCTCACTAGCACAGTGTGTTTATATTAGAGCTCCTGATTCATTGTAGTCAAATTGATGTAAATATTTTAACACAAAGAACAAAATTATATGTAGGGCACAATGAAGATAAAGTTTTATAAACTGCTCAGCCCTGCTTAATTCCTACCATTTTAACTCATAGTACAATCCAAGTTACTTCATGAAGGAATCATGCCTAAAACACATATGTAAGCAAACAAATGTCTAAATAAAATAGCAAAGTTTTTCCCAGAGAAGGGAAAAATAATCAGAATTTACAATAGGCAGATCACATGGACAGCACATTGAAAAGGTAGCAATGGCTTGAACAGCAAGTATATTCAATAGGTGAACACCTTCCTATTGGGAGAAGAACAGTAACAATGCTTTTGAAACTGTATTTGTTCTGATAAACACTACTGTGAAATATAAAGGATCATTTTGAAAATGTTCAACTTAAGTCCTGGAGGGAATTGCTATGCAGTTATTTCCAGAAAGGTACTTGCAATTTTCGGCTATCTTTGAATATTTAGGCTTCATCGCTGTTAGGAAGCAAAGGATCTGACTGCCAAGCACGACTTTTGGTTTTGAAGCAAAATTGGAAAATGTAAATCCCTCAGCTGAGGAATGAGAACACCATACGTTCTTGCTAATTCAGTGTATTTAACAGACATGTTTCCTGTTTTCCCCAAATGTGAAACTGACTTTTCTGCTTATGTCAAAATAGGTGTATTAACTTGAGTGAATGAAACCTTTGTTGCTGAAGAAAATGCCCCAAAATGTGCTTTACTTTTGTTCTCTGTGGGATATGAAAGTTTTGCCTCTTACATGGCAAAAAGCAGATCTTGCATTAAGTTTACTGTTTATGTGCAGAGAGACTGTGGCGATTTTAATGCTTGTGACTGGTCATTTGGAGTAAAATGCAAGTGCAGTAACAGTGACCTATAACAACTTGTACTATTCTCTTATTTAATGTAAATATATCCATACACTCACATTTTTTAAGAGGCTCTTTTGCAAAAGATCCACATGAATGAGTAATGATGAAAAGTACAAGAGATTCCTGAATTACTTGGGGCATTGCATAGTGCCAATGGGTGTTCTTTTTGATGTAAAATTAGTTTAATGTAAGAGTTTTCTCCAATACTTTATGGCTCACAAAATGTAGCTTGTGAGCATTACATTCTGCAGGATGTCCCAAGAAGAGAAGAAATGCTGGTGACCATCAAAGGAAATTAGTAGCTTCCTGTAATTTTCTAGACACTAAATGGGAAAATTCCTAGAACTATCAAATCAGGCTTTATTAAATTTGGGTGACTGAAAAGCACAAAATTTACACAAAAAATAAAAGAATATATTTTATTATCTTTAGATGTGTAAAGGAACCTCCAGAGACATCTGTTTAACGCTGTGAGGATTCTCAGACAGCCAATATCTTTCTCACAAATGTGACAGTCCACAGGTTTCCTTCGGAGACTATGCCTGATGAAAAGGAATCATTGCGATTAGCAAGATTTCAAAATACTATCCATTTACCCTTGAGGAGATCATTAGTAACCAGAATTGTAGCCACTTTGGAAAGATGAAAATCTGTAAAGTCCAGACAAATACTTCCCTGAATTTTGGGCCAGTGTCGTGCAGCATGTAGTGCAGTGTTGTAAAGCTGACATACACACTCCCCCATAAATAAACTATCTACAAGACCCATTACTTGCTCTGAGAGGATGTACTGATTCACAGGAAGGCTAGCCTTTTACAGAAACTTGCCATGCTAAGTAAAACCTTGCTATCTTTTATCAAAACAGACCATACTTTATGTGCAAAGCACGTCTTGATCCTACACAAAATACTGATTAATAGAAATCTACCTATTATAGACAATTAATTTCAGATATGCTTATAAAACATGGGAACAATATTGGAAAAAAAAACAATATTTGGAGTATTAAAAAGAGGGAGAAAATCCTCAGTGGAAAAAACAGTAACCTGGACTTGTATTGCATGTTTTTAGGGCGTTAATTTTGTAATAATAATAAAAAAAAATTCCTTTATTATTTTGGGAAAGCAGACACTTACCTAAAGAAAGGGAAATCTTTGTAGTTCGAAACCTAATTTTCTGCTGAAAACTTGTTTTGGCAAGCAAACCTGTTTGTAAACCTTTTTTTTTTTTTTAAGATTATAAAGGCTCTTGAGTAAAAAATAGACAGTATTCTAGAGATTTATTAGCAGCCTGCTGAGTGGTTGGACCGTAATAGTTCATACCAGTGATTTAACTGCTTATTAAAAGCAACTGTTAATTATTTTATTATGCAAAAGTTATTTATTAAGAAACTTTTAATATTCATGATGACCTGTTGATTCAAGGCAGGCTTTGTGTAAGCTTTGCTGGTGTTTCTGGTCCATTCTTCGTGCCTTGCAGACAACAGTGGTGCAAGTGCAGCAGAACAGGGCATTAGCTGCTGAAGGACAGGTCAGCAGTGCTCGTGAGGGACCTAATATCCTGGGAATTCTGCACCAGCTAGCTGAGTGCTGTCACAATTTTCTCTGGTTATTTTTTCCCGTAGCTGACAATGAATGTAAAATGGCAATCTTTGGTTTACTAATGTGTTCTGTGTTGCTGATATTCTTCCTGTTCGGGCAACTGACTACTTACCATTACAGTCTGTTAATGAAAACCAGCTAGCCGTGGTATTCCTCCTTTTAATTCTGTAAGTAGGGGAGCATGCCTGGTCTAAATCTTTTTCCTTGGGGAAAATTTCAGACCAGTAGGCTGAGAGTGGTTGGTAGACTGGCCAATGTATTCATTTATAACCAACTATAAGAAAACAAAATCTTTTTAAAAACTAAGATTGTGAAGGTTCATTGGTTCTGCAGTTACTCATAGAAACATAAAGTTGAGGGAGGTGGAAAAATAATGACTGGAGAACTTGTGGGAGGAGCTTTGTTTTGCTGAATAAGATTAGGGCCTAGCAATAATTCCAGGATTTTAATTTATTTTGTTATGAATTTATTTCTTAAGAAAAAAGGTGGCAAATATTTGTGATCCATATTGGGATGGGAAGTTGTTATCTCCCAGGCCTGTAAAAGTGTTGTAATATGACTGAGTTTCTCATCTTGCAAGAGGGGAAAACCCTCAGAAAGAATGACTGCAGCAGTGCCTTCGGCTGGCGGAGAGGGAGAGGGGGCTTGGGGAGACCTCTTTCCAGCTTTGACACTACTAGGGTTCCCAACATTTCTGGCACTTTAGCTTAGTTTGGAGCCATGCTCATACTTACAGGAGCTGGGACATCTGGCCTCTCATACAGCCCGTTCCGTGAATCCATTATAAAGTATAGAGAGACATCTTCTCATGTTATTTGACTTTCTCTGCTGTGGACTTCCAGCTAAGGAGGAAGTCCACCATTTGAGTTCAATAAATCTCTGCTCTTTTGCTCTATTTTCTTTCTAATTTCTTGGCTGTCTCTCTGAGGGTTGTTGTTTAAACAAGTTTACACCTTAGATTTTTGATTCAGAGGGTCATGCCAGGAATTGTTGTTGCTCAGCACATTACCTTCCAAGCTGGTTGAGATCTCCACCAATGCCTGCTTGTCTTTAGACTATCTGACTTCAAGTTCCTTAATGCTCTGTAGAGCTGGCTAGGCAAACAGCAGGGCTGTCTGTTGTTCTCAAGGAAGAGTCTTTCCTCTGATACCCGTTAAGCCCATCAACGTTTTTGGTTGAGTTCTGCTGATGTCGTCATAGCCGGGAGTCTAGGATTTTGACAGACAGTAATGATACGGACTGCTCACTGCTTCTTGGCTTTGAAACAGTATCTTAAGGCTGCATAGGGCCTGGTTTGTGCTGGACCAAACTAGAATAACTCACGTTCAAATATGCCCTTAATGTTTTTGTTTACAGGGCCCTGAGGGGCCTATCCTCTTTTAGAGTCTGTTAGGAGGTGTATTTAGAAAGCGATTTCTTGATAAGAAGAAGATGAGGAAGGTGATGAAGGCTAAATAAATAGGACTGCTGAATAATTACTCTAAAATAATTGATTCCATATAGTCTGCTGAATAATTGGAAAACTAGTCCAATTAAAAAAAATTTACACCTGATTTTAAAACATAGCAGGTCCTCTGATTTCAGGTCCCAAGCCTGAAAACTTAAAAAAAAAAAAAAAAAAAAAAAAAAGATGGTAACTTATAACTAAGAGCAGTACACAATGTAATTTACTTTTTTTTTCTTTTCATTATCATTCTCGTTTTCTTCCTTTTTGTACCAGTATCTAATTACTCCTTCCTCTTTTGAAAATACTTCATTTTAGTCTAGTGTATTCAGAACAAATGAAATTCCCATGGTGATTTTGCTTTATTTGTTTATATGGACATGCATAATACATATTTTGAAAACTAATCCATCTAAATACTGAAATATAATTTATGACGTGTCAAACACGTAGGGAGTGAGACAAGATTTTGGAAAACTGCAGTTTCACCTAATATAAAGAAAATCCTTTTTTATTCTGTATTTTAAAAATACTAATTGCTATGCTCATTAAAATCGGATGTGCTATTTCTAGTGTTTGAAAGCATCTATAAGGCAATATTAAAATGCACCATGGGCTTAAGGCTAGTGCAGGTGACTCAGAAGTAGGATTTCTGAATTATCCCACTGTTGCACTTCGTATGCCACTGCGTGAGCTGCTTAACTCATCTATGTCTCAGTTTCCACATCAGTTAATGTGCATGAAATGTCCACTTTACTGTTTTGGCGTAAGAATGAAAACTGTGAAGCGATTTCACCAAAGGTGAGAGATGCTACTGAAATGTGCATTATTGGGTTCTTATTGTTGTTAGTTTAGTTGTATCACAGTATGTAGAGCCTCCAACTAAAAGCAGAGCCCCTTTGAACTGAAGATACCTCTGCTGATAAATTTATGTTCTAAATGGACAATGCAATCAAAAGGTAGAGGAGAGTAAATATTTTAATCCTCATGTGTTGGTAGTGAATTTAGGCCAGATTCATGCAGACTGATTATTACCGTAACTCAGTCTCTGTGTTTATGATAAACTGTGAGCTTTTAAAAGTTTGGGTGTCCATCCTTCAGGAAGAATAAAGCAAAGGATCTTTGACTGTGTGCATATGGGCCAGAGATTAATCGTGGTGTTTACCTGAGTGCTTGCATGAAACTTAATGGTGAAAGTCCACATGCATGTTTGAAAAACCTCAGCTTTAATCGGATCGTAACTTTTAAGACTAGAAGGACCATAGTAATCACTGAGTGTGACTTGCGTAATGCAGCCCATAGAACTTCCCTGAATTAGCTCAAGTGCAATAGCTGTGGCCAGGCTGGAGGATATGACTTTGCTGGATGTAGTGTGACTGGAAAATTTACAATGACAGCAGATATACCACAACCTTTTTTTAACTTGTTTTAGTGGTTAATTAATCTCACTTATTAAGCCGTGTGCCATAATTCTAGTTTGCATTGGTTTAGCCTAAGTTTCCAGCCATGTATTTCTGTCCAGTTGAAATATCCTCTGTTATCGTATTTTTCTTTCCTATGTAGAAACTGCTAGATTCTGATCTAAAGTCTTTTTCTTCAACAAATTTGATAGATAAAACCACTTGGATGCCTCATTGCAAGATGTGTTTTCCAGTAGTTGAATCTTTCTTGTGATTCTATGTTAGCCTTTCATAATTGTAAAGGAATTCCATGGAGAGGAAGTAGTTGTTCTTCTATCACCAAGTCTATTTTAACGAAAAATTTCCTTCTTTACTGTACACTTTGCAATTGCTTCTTCCCCCGCACACTGCTGACACATTTCTCATGTAAATGCTGCAGCTTTCTTTCGTGTCACTTATTAGCTATGTTAGAAGTAAGCAGATTCAATAACATAAAATCAATCATTTTCAGTCTTGGTTATACTTGTTTTTCTGTAAAGCATATCTGAGCTCAATTTAAATATCATTATTTCTATCTTCTGTTAAGTTTCTGTTGAGTGTAAGTCCAAAGGAATTCAGGTAGCTACATAATATTTGGTGTTGCAAAGTCATAGCTGATTCTTTCTCACAGCACCTTCTTTAAGCTTCTTGCTTCAGAATGGTGTAAAATTATAGCATTTTGAGTTTAAAATTGCTTTAAAAGGCTACTACTGTAATATGCTTCACAAACTGAAAAGTTTTCCACCAAGAAAAAGAAAATTATCAGAGAAACAACTAATTGATCTCTGCTTCTTTACAGCTGTGTAATGCTATGCATAACTAAAAGCTCCTGTTAAATTAATTAATGATTTCAATTATGAACTTTTCTCCAAAATGTTATGATTCGTATCAAGCTGATAATGCAATGACCTGGGAGTGTGAAATCTGTGTTATGTAGAGAGTCGCCAGTTAATTGATTCACAAATTATTTAAAGTTTGTTGCACCCAAGGGAGTGCTCAGATCCATGACAGCTATTTCTTAAAGTGTACAAACTCTCTTTTCTTTTTAAGATTGTCTTGAGCTAACAAGCATGATAAAATGGTTGCAAACTGGATAGTGGCAGTTCGTAGTGCTCCGGTTAACGTGATATTGAAGGATTTCTCTAGTTTTTTTTTCCATGTCACAGTAAATGTATATATGAAAAAAAGACTTTACGGATATCAATAAGAAAAGGTTAATGCATTGTCAAGAAATTAACATTATTCTATCTTTTTATATCAATTACTTATCACTGGCTATCACACAATTCGTTTCTGATGATTGTAGAGTAACTTTTGTTTCCTGCTAAGGGAAATTATAGTGAGAGTTTCTTAAAAAGCTTCTGATGGTTAAAATGAAGGCTATTTCATACAATACTGTGGTAGAAAGCAGTTTCACAGTATACATTAGTAGCAATTATGCCAACCCATACTCCAGAATTTTATAGATGGAGAGAGACAGGCGGGAATGTTCGGTGTGAGCTGTCTGATTTCAACATCTTACTGCATAAGTTTCACAACAATTAAAGATTGAAGTGTACAAAAAATAATACAGAAGTAGGCATTAAAATATGTTAAAGTATTGTTAATATTTTATAAACCTTTATTAAATTTTTATAAGTGTTATTAAAATGCGTTTGGGTTGACCATTGTACAAATGTGTCTGTGAGCGCCAGTGGTTTACTGAAGGGGCAGAAGGATTTCATATGGCTTCCTGTGCCTGAGCAGCACCTTGCGAGTTTGAGGCACATAGAGATGTGTGTCTTGCTCTGAAGGTCGGGTGCTTGGAGTATTAACGAGCAGCGATATTGCATTGGCTTTTTGTATTATCAAAACATTTGGGATCGCTTGATAGGAGAAAATGATTTTAGATATTGTCAATTAAATACTGTATCAAATAAAATCATGATGGAAACTGGCTATTCCCGTTCTGTCTTTCTCAGTCTTGGAATATTCAGCCTACTCAAAGATTTCGTTTTCTCAGTTTTCAGTCACTTTTTTCTGGTTTTGTATTTCTGTTAAAATTACTTGTCAACTCTCTTCTGTTACTAAAACAAAACAATTAAAAATAAAAGTGCATCTCTTGTTATGAACTTGTGCTTTGCTGTGGGGCCATGAGAAGCTGCCTTGAAAGGGAGCAAATTTAAACTAATATCTGTATTGTAGAAAAAAAATGCCATTTCAAATACTGAGTGACTGCTTCTGTTTCCTAAAATTAAGGAGCCTATAATCTCAGCACCATTAACAAGTGCTGTCATTCAGATACACAGTGTCTGGCTGATTTAAATAAAATGAAATGAAGATAGTTGTTTCTGGTCCCTTGGCTTCACTCATTGCCATAAACATATGCTCTGCGTCCCGCTTCTTTCCATCTTATTTATGACTTTAATTTGTTGTGTGGGCTGCGCTAGAAATTAAATTTAATACAATTCTCCAAGGGACCCTGTCATATAATAACATGGTAATTTCTGTGTATCCTTTTGAAAAATGAGGAAATTAATTCTTCCTGACATGTTCTAATTATTCCAGTGTGAACGGCAAATCCGTTTTTCCCAGCCCCTGAAGTGTTATAGGCAAATGGCTGCTGTTCAAAGCTGAGGTGCTAATGCTGACCAGCAGTGCGTTTAATTTGAAACATGAGCAGACACCTTTCAACACACCTTTGTAATATTGGAGTACTTTACAGAAATTAATTCACTACTTATTTGGCAGCTTAGCCTGGGGGTTATGGTTTTATTCATCAATACTATGGTCATGTTAGCACAATGTTTCCTGTTTCCTCTAGTGCTCTGGGCCTGCGCTGCAAAATAAAGATTCAGAAGGGTGCAATGGTTAGTTTTAATGTACGTGTTTTTAAAGCAGGGACTTGGGTGCTATAGCACTAACGATTCTGTGCCAAGGCATGTCTTCAGTTTGGAGAGAGGTACTGCAAGGTCTTCAGTGTTAATTACATACTGTGGTTAACACTTGCAACTGAAATTAGAGGTCAGAAGTTAGCTGAAGCAACTTCCTCTGAAAGAAACTCTTCCACTCAGGTGCTGGCTTCCGTTGTGACACTCCGTTGCCTGCTTCCATTTTTACTGTTTTGCTGAGATCTAACTAAAACCAGAATGCATAGGCTGTAACTTTAAAATCCCAAAATATACTTGGCATAGATAGATTTTTGCCAAGGTGAAGGCAGTGAATTAATCAATATAGGCACTGAAATTCACACTGATGATTCTGGGCACTTACGACTTTCAAAAAACGTTGCATTTGGGAATTTCTATTTTAGTATGTTCATTTTGTGCAGGACTGCCAAGTGAAGTCCTTCAAGAGTCTCAGCTTTGTAATACACAGATGTTATCTTTGTAAAGTGCTCTTTTAAAATTCAGATGCATGAAAGTATAAAAGAAATTTCAACTTTTCCAATAAACAGAATTTGACAGAAGCCACAAAGAGGAAGAGTTTGGAATAGCTGGGACTTCATCTATAGCTTTTCAGCAATAGATGTGGTGAAGAAAGGACAGTTTTCAGAGATGTCGCTGAAGAACTGGAATGAAAAAGCATCTAAAGAATTTGCTAACTGTGTAGATATAGGGAGAGATGGGGCGGCATTTTTGGAGGTGTCAGTTAAGACAGTAAGGGCGTGAGATGCACCAGACTAAGGTACGGGAAAAGGACCGCAATCTGAGTCTCTGCCAAGAGAGGGGAGCTGACACAGGTGGAAGGAAGAGGGAATGGATGAAAATAGTAGGCATATGAAAGGGGAAAGAGAACAGCTGTTTGAAATAGGATGGAGAGCTGTGAGAGAAAATTAAATCAGCTAAGACTAGAGAAGAGCAGATCAGGTTGAAGGTTGTTATGTGTTTGAGTGGAGGGGTTGCAGTAGATGGAAAGGACAGAAATCACATTCTGTCTTAGAGAATTAGAACAGAGACTGAAGGCAGAATAAATAATGTCTTGAGGAACCTTGTAAATAAAGCAGATTAGGCTAATTGATTATCAAGTCACAAGAGACGTGTGGGAACAAGGGAGGTTTATTTTATAACAAGGACACCAATATTGAAGTAAAAATCTTCTTTTTACACGTGGGATTAGATTTTGCTAACAAGACTGGGAGTTGATGGCAGAGCTATGATTAGAATTACTGGACCACACCTTAGTCTGAAAGACTTTATATAATGTGGTTTCTGTATTAAATATTTAACTGAAGAGTGTGTTCTTCTCTCTCTCTGTAGTTATTTAGACTGAAATCTCTGAATATTGAAAGAGAAGACAGGAAACTTTTTTCACACCATTTTCATAAAGATAGGTTTTGAAGCATAGTTGATATTTCTTCCTGACCACCTCATAAAAGACATCTGAATTTCTTGAGGAGATCCCATTAGTGTTATATTGCCAAAAATACTCCATGCATCCTTGTTCAACATATCTTAATTCAAGGAGATTCAAAATGCAACCTGGATAGTTTGACTACAGGATGTAACTTTAATTTGAAAAAGTAAATTATGGCATTAGGATTTTTACTACAAAGGCTAAGTTCTCCCTGTGGATCTGTGTGGAATGGAAGAAGAAATAACTTCCAAAAAAATGGCAATCTTGTGAATAACTCCAGTGGCAAAATATGTAAGATGGTGGTCTGAGTGTGTGGATAGCAAAATGGAGGAAGGGTGCAGCTCCCTCAGGAAAGGGATAAGCATGTAAAATTGCATGTTATTTCTGGGTAATCAGGACTCAGTCAAGTATGTGACCTGACTGTTCTGTGTAACAGAATATAGCTCAGCGATATTAGTAAGTAATAGTAGGTAATTAGTAAGTGAAAATGAGTAGGTAAGGGTCAGAAAACATAAAAGGCAGTACAAACTATGGGTAAAGAAGTGGCACATGTCAAAGGAGCTTCAGTGAAGACAGTGTGTTCATGGCAGCCAGACAGAGTGTGAGAGGCATTGGTTAGTCCTCAGAAGTCTTCCCACTGCATCCTTTTTCTCAGCAAAAAGGAACTGCAACATGAAGGTACCTTCTTTTTCCCAGGAGCCAGACAGAGAGTTCTCAACAGATACACAGACATCTTGCAGTATTCTTATACAACCTCAATCTCCTATTTCCAAGGCTATTGGAAGCACAGCAGTGGAAGCTATGGCCAGCTCTATGTATGAAGTCTTTTAACTACCTGAAAGTCTAGTTCAGATTCCAGCCTATACGCTATCTTTTAAGTCTCATAACCAAGATTATTCAAGTTACTAATCATTCAGTGTACTATCCTGGGTCATCTCCTGCATCTTCACCAAGACCTTTTAGATTTTGCCCACTAATGGTTCTGCAATAGTACATTTACAGGACAATAGAGAGTATGGTAAGAGAACTGTTATAAAATAAGTTATTTTTGCTATGTTCACTTATATACTATATTCATAGTGATATACATTACCTTCATAGTACTCTGTGCAGAACTTCAGGATAGAAAGCCTTAGCGTTCAGGCAGTATTTAGTGCCTTGGCTGCTGTGCATTTGTATCCATTACAGTGTCACAGTGTTAGTCAGTCACCTTTGTCTAATCTGTGCCTCAGGATGAAGATCATAGGATAATTCGGGTTGGAAGGGACCACAGAAAGTCTCCAGTCCAATCTCTTGCCCAAAGCAGGGTCAGCTATGAGATCAGGCCAGGTTGCTTAGGGCTTTCTCCAGGTGGGTCTTGAAAATTTCCAAGGATGGAGGCAGCACAACTTCTCTGGGCAGCCTGGTCCACTGCTTCTCTGTCCCCATGGGGTTGTCCTTATAACCAGTCTGAACCACCCTTGTTTTAACCTTGGTCTTTACAGCAAGGCTTAGAAGACCTACAAAACTGGTTACTTAGGCAGTAATGTATGATGATTCTTTTTAAAACAGGTTGCCTTAGTGACCAACCATGTATAGCAACTTCTCCCCAGTCCTTCCTGTCTTAGCTTTTATGGTTGATGCCTCTAGGGCTAACTTGGTGCTTGCTTCTTTCTTTAACTGTAGGAGCTCTTTTCTGTGGGGAAACCCATCAGCTTGAAATCTGCAGTAAGCATTTTGGTTTCCACTTAACATGCATGCTATAAAGTCTGTAAAAGCCAGTGTAAGTTCCAACAATGAACAGGAGATGCTCCTCATCAAAACTTAGGTCCTTAGGGTGATGCAGCTGAAAGTTAGTATCTGAAGGATGATTCTCTTGTATTTGGTCTGGACTTGTATCCTTTAGGTTTTGAACCCTCTTCTTTCTCTGTACTAGTAAATGCAGATTTCATCATTTGTAAGTTTGTGGGGGTTTTTTCAACTTGTGGGACTGGAGGGCAAAGGAAAGATTTAATTAGGGATGGAACCTGTCATCTGAAAGGTCTCCGATTTGAACCCAGACAGGTAAATAATAATCTAAATTTGTTTCAGTTTGACAGTTTGGTTCTCTGTGTTATGTTAGTTGATGTTCTAAATCCACGAAGGTGTCCACAGTGCAAGAAGCATCGTTATTGGCATTACTTGGTACCTTTATGGGCAGCTTCAGGAAACATGCTGGGCTTGGAATGGAAATGGCGATTGATCCACCTGCTCACTCCTGTAACTCGCTCCTTTGGGGTGAGGGTCGAAGCAGTTTGGGCTAATGTGAAGAGGTCTACATGGCCAGCGAGTGTCTGTTCTAGGGATAAATGGAGCCCTTTCAGCTTCTGAGGCTGTCAACCTGGCGTGAGCAATACATTTACTTACAGGCAGAAAACAGAAAATAAAGCAAGACTACCACATCTGTGTTAAAAGCTCTCTTGTTCCTCAGAAGAAGGAAGCAATGTAGGGAATGGAGGAGGCAAGGTTTGAATAATTGTTTTTTCTGGGATGAAAATACAGTAACTTCTCTAGCAGATGAATGGAGAGTTGTTTGTCACTTTTTTCCCTAATTATCCTGAGTTCATTGTAGATATTTTCTGTGGCAAACCTTTTTTCTGTTTATCCAAGAGACATCGCTGACTGAATAATCAATAAGCCTTTTTCTCCTTCATCTATTCAAGCATAAGACTGTGATTATTGAGTGAAAGAAGAGGGGGTCACCATCACAAGTATTTTAGGACTATCGACAGTCTTTCTCTACTAGGTACTTGAGGAAAAAAGGATGCTCAAAGGTCTACTGATATTTTCTTAAAGATTGATACTTTGATGACATAGGTTTACAAATATGTTTTATATGTATTTTAGAACTAAAGCACCCAAAACAGTAGCATTAGGATGTCAGAATTAAAACTGATACATTCTGAGACATAAGTAAATGCTAATCCCTAGATTTTTTTTTTCATTCGTAAATCATATTCCTTTTCTTCTAATCACAGTCTGTATATGTCTTGTATTTTCAGTTGACTTGGTTCATCTCTTAAATGGATACAAAATATTAAAAACAAGGTATTTAAAACCAAAATTGGACAAAAATTCAATTAGAACGTCTAAACATTTCCAACAGAAATCTGAATTTGTGATTTATTTTTTAATATATTTCTTAAAAATTGTAATACTGTTATTTATTCTAAATCCATTCTTATTCCTACAACCATTCTTAAATTATATTGGTAGATGTTGCAAGCAGTTAAACAAGAAAGTCAAAGAAGTTAAATAGAAAATTATTTAGCCTTTCAGACAGTGTCAAGGAAAATTTTTAAGAAGTTACCATTTTTCTTAACACTTCAATCATTCTGGCTTTTAAAAAACAAAAGTAATATTTAAAGTAATATTGACATTTTATATGGTGGAGGAATATTCACATTTTGCACCTTTTCAGTATAAAAGCATCTTGCATACCAACTTACTGAAGTTCAGATGAAAGTAGAAACATTATTTGCTACTTGACAAGCTGCTAGGACTCATATGCTGTTTCTCTTGCAGCAATATATGGAAGTTATACTTGCTTTGTTACACATTTCTCTTGCAAAGTTCTCTGTGCACTGTGAGAGCTTGAAATCCCTCTTTTGCCTTGCCCCAGTGAGGGACCCGTATGACACTTTTTAAAATCGGCTGCTCTACTGCAGTGACTGGAACATTGCGCCATGAAGCCCCTGACTGTGGGCCACCCAAGTGCCCCTGCCCAGGGAGTAGGCTCCAGGGCCCAAACCACTCCTGTCACTAAATTCGTACTGGTTTTGGTCGTTGAGACTAACCAACATACTTAGGCTTCTGTGAATCTGAATGGGTTTGGCCTTTTCCTTAATTCTGTATGATGATGCTATGTTATTTTTCTGCATTGTGTTAGCAAAGAATTCAATGTTGGTTTTATGTGGCTGACAAGTTTGTCTTTACTGAACATTGAACATACTGAGGACGTTTTCAAAGGTGTATGAAATTATGCAGTATAAATATGAGCTGTAGAATAAAATATTTTGAGATGATATTTATTTGCCGAATGGATACTGTGCAGAAGTGACTTCATATTTTGCATTGGTTGATTTAAAAACAGCAAAAAGGATGAAATAACTGAATAGCCACATGCAGTCCATTTAGTTACTGTGACAGAAGATGTTAAGGGGACAGAATGGATGTGAAATGTTACGCAAGTGTTTATAATGTTATGGCAATACCCTATGCATATTAATGTTTCATATACTTTGTATTTAGACAATAACTGATTCCACCATTTCTTAGAGAACTTTATCTTGCCGAAATAATTTTATAGGGTAGTAAAATTATCCTAATAGAAATGATTTTCAGAATACATTGGACTAATGCTTATGGTTATTAGTGTTTATTGTTGATGATAAAAAGAAGTTAATAAAGAATCTGTTAGAATAGCAGGAGAAATTCAGAGAAAAGATCTGATCTAAGCTAGGATTTGGTAAGGGATTGGCTGAACCTGAGGAAGGCTTTGCAGTGTGTCTTCCTTGGCTCCTGCCTGACTCAGCCTGCTGCCCCTCGGCTGAGGACCAGAGGGAAAGGGAAAGGAGGCACAAAACTGTCCAGGGCTCTTCGTTCTCCAAGCTGACACTGCTTCCGCTTTTGTGCCCTTTCTACCTGTTAGCTATGGCGGGGGAGAGAAGTGGTGCCGGCTGCAAACGCGTTAGAGCCTGAAATCATATTTTAAATCGATAATGTAACAGAGATTTGATGCTCTTTTGAAATCCAACTGAGAAATAGATATCATACTTTTGAAACATATTACCAGCTTGTGGCCACTCACTATACATGCACATGCACACATACACATGTGCACACATACATTTGAGCATATGTCTTGAACCACTTGTTTCTCCTTTAAAAGTGGATTAATAATAACAAGATCATGGCAAAACAAGTTGCTTACGCAGGCAAACCATAAGATATGCAAATGCATATAGTATGCACTTTTAGTGTGACTGCTCACACAGAAATGGGAAGGTGAATTAAACAATTGTACATAAAGAAATATTAACTCTAAGGAGAGTATATGTTACATTTATAGTATCTGTTTACCTACGGAAATGTCTGTATTTAAATTGGCAGAAATTGTGCTGAAATCTCTCAAACAAGTAACCTGGTCAAGAGCAACAATCTAAAAGCAAGTAGGAGGACTGTAAAATAGTATGCTTGTTTAGTTAACACAGCTTTTATTATAAATAGAGTTTCAAGTCAGTATGACTTTAATGCTGACCCTCCCAATACACTAAAAAAAAAAAAAACACTCAAAACTAACAGCATGTTAGCAGCTAATTCGTGCATTATTTCAGTATCATTCATAAATTACTTTTGAATCCTTTGACTTAAGAAAAAGAAAATCCCACAAATCCTACTTTTGGTCAAAGCATAAGACCATAATTAACTCGGCATGTGCTTTTGAATTAAGAACAGAGTGTTCTGAGCTTTCTTAAAAAGCTTTAAAAATGTTGGGGGAATACTTTCATAGAACCTTATTGGCTAAGTGGAGTTTTAAGATTTGTCACATATGAAGTGATGTTAATTAAATATTGTTATTCCTTTCTGCCAATCAAGTAAGGTTAAGCTTTTTTTGTTACTTGAACAAAAATCGAAGTGGAACAGGTGAAAGTATTTAAAACAGCTGTGAGGAAAACAGGAGGAATAACATAGTAGGAATTTAATTAGTAGGAATTTATGGGGGATGCAGGAGGTTTAGGTGTTAATTCCAAAGCATTGCATTTTTTGCAATCCTAATACCATTTGAATATTTTTGGACTTTTGGGCTAAATATCATTTACCTAATGAATGTAGAAAATAAATGTAGTGGCAGAATGCCAGTTTTTGATACATACATACAGTTTATTTAAAGTCATATTTGCAAACTAATTTTTAATATGGCTATCGCTGGAACCTTCTTTTTATTGAACTGAAATGTCATTAATCAGAACCCCACTTAATACTGCATCAGCTGTTTTGTCACGGCAGAATGCTATGGGCATATTTTTAAGACAACACTTAGACAAGATGAGTTATTGTTTATCCAAGTATCACATATTACTGATAATGTTTCCCCAAACCATGAGTTTTAAAATAATACATGTTTATATTTTATTTCTGTTAATGTACATAAGCCAGTGGGAGTGTCACATATGCAAGTCCTTCTTCAGGACCTAGAACTAGTACTTTTGTTCTTTTTCAAAGAAACGAAAATTTGAGTAGAATTACATGACTTTAAATACAGGTACTTAAAATCCACTACCAAACATCCTACGGTCTTCTAGGGAGCTACGACAATAGGCAATTCTAAGGACAAAGCCCAGAGGCAGTTATAAGCCCATGTGGACGTACAGCTATATTGTCTCATCAAAGTGTTAAGCTTGGACAGTGTATTATCGCTGTAGGGCTCTATTAGTACTGTCAGTGTTGAAACCTTTGAAGGTGTGAAAAGTGCCAGGAAGAAATGTGGAGCTTGTTTTATGGAGTTTCTTCTTGATTTCTGCTTAATGGGGGAGAAACTTCTGTGTGAACGGAATGAAATTCAGGTGGGAAATTGTGCCTCTAGACCTTCAGTTTGCAGGCCCTCCATGTTTCATTGTGGGTCTTTGGGAACGCTGTGGCCCTTGGATGAACCAGAGTCAGGCTGCTTCAAAAATGTCAGTGCTTTTGAAATCTCTCAGGTACTGGAGTAATGTTTCATGGAATGAAGCTATTCCATAACTATACCTCTGAAAATTCAGAAGTCTGTAACAAAATGATGACTGTATTCTGTTTTTTCACCTCAGCCTGCATAACAGAGGAAGCACTGGAGCTTTGTTGAATGAGAATGATTTCACTTCATGACGTGCTTTGTTTGCTTAAATAAATGCCAGTTATTTTTAAAAAGTATAGATTCTCCCACTTTTAACATTACGTGATTAAAAGCAACATTATTTGCATTGCAAATGTTGTCTCTTAATACCCAGTATATTTTTAGTCACCTATGTATTTTTTAAAGGTAGTTAGGTTTTCTTTCACAGTACCTGCCTTTTGAGATATTCAAAACCTGACTGGAGAGGTCCCTGAGCAACATGATCTACCTTGCCCTGCTTTGTGCAGGAGGTAGGTCGAGGTGACCTTCGGAGGTCCCTTCCAGCCTACGTGACTCCTTGAGGCTTTGCCACCTCGGCCAAACCTCATGGACGGACCATCAGAGAACAAACGTCCGTAGCTTGAATGGAAGAGCCAGACTCTAAACTGAGAGCCGTATTGGGCTGGACACAAAAGGACATGTAGTGTATGCTGACTGTTTACGTTTTATTTTGGATAATGAAACAAAACAATTTGTTTATAATGTTGGTAGTAAGCTTCACTTTCTGGGTCTTGTACGCTCATACGGATACAATTATGAAGTGTTCTAGTTTCTTTATTTTATTAATGAAATGTAACCAAAATACTGCTATCCCTGGGTGTTTTTTAAGGCTCTAAATTTTGGAACTGGGTTTTCTGCATGTCCCTTTCTATGGGGAATAATAGCAATGTAAGTGCTGCATCTCTAGCACTTGAAGTAATCTGGGAGAGCAGAAAGCTACTCAATCCTGAAGCAGTTTTGTTTAACAGTACAAGACGTTACCAATTAGCAATTAAATTAATCGATTTGCCCTGCATTAGCTATTAGTTTTGATACCGACTGGTAAGTAACATATTATGCATTTTTGAAAAAGTCTGTTATACTTTGATCTGCAAATATTTTATTAACAGAGGCTATAAACCACAATGAGCGGCTCAGTTGTGGGTGGTTTTTTCATGCTTATTTTGATGATATAGCAGTATCTTGGGATGACATACTGTAGTGAGTGAGGATAAATATGTGTTGCCAAGGTCTAAACAGCAGCAATATGGAAGTAATTCAGCAGTCAGTTTCACTCAGAGTTTGAAATCTGTGCTGTATTAGAGGTATGCAGAGAAGCTGTGTTAATTGCTAGCTTGTTTTCCATATGGTTCTGCTTTAATGGAGCACATTTGTTGCAGATGGTTGGAAAGTGGGTTGGACAGTGTCTAAACTGGCTATGACTAATTCATACAGTGATTATACTATACTTTAATGTTTAACAGTCTTTGTGAACTTCTTTCATTCACAGTTCCCTTGCCATTGAAATGTGGGCCAAGATAACTGAAAACTATTCTTCTTTATTTAAACTTGGCCTTAGAGTAGAGCAAGAGCATTGGGTGTGTAGTCATCTTTTCCCTGATTCAGATTCAAACCCACACCCCAAACTGGTTTGTGTAGAGATGGGTTATCTCCATCATTATTATGGTTTGCTGAGCGTATTTAGCTGAGGTAATGGTGTCTAAGAAGAGCCACTTGAAGAACTGAAGTGACCTTAAATGCTAAAACTGGCTTTGTTCACACCACAGCACTTTCACCTCTTCCTTGGTTTGGAATCGAGTATGGCTGTTTCAGGATACTAATAACCATTTCCTGCGTGCAAGTTTTAATATTTCTAACTCAAACTCGAGGACACTGAATACTTTTGTTATGTTGAAGTGAAACCGAAGATACAAATACAGCAACAGTTTACTATAG
This sequence comes from Apteryx mantelli, assembly GCF_036417845.1. Classification (NCBI taxonomy): domain Eukaryota; kingdom Metazoa; phylum Chordata; class Aves; order Apterygiformes; family Apterygidae; genus Apteryx; species Apteryx mantelli. Next base: position 26,876,777 of record NC_089981.1, read on the forward strand.
ATCTATTTAATATGCGCATGACAAGAATCTTTGTTTTTCACCTATGAGTCCGGTATTTTAAAACAATGACAATAAGTTTGTCCTAGATCTGTAGAAGAAATTAAGATCTATCACATTGCCCAGCACTGATGTAGTCATTTCTTAAAATATTTGATATGGCTCTCCTTGAATAAAGCCTGTATGACTGACTTTCCATTTTCTGAAGACTGCAGTGAATGTCATAGTCCAACTCCAGATGATGGTTCTTAGTAGAGGGGAAAAAAAGAGAGCTACGGTTCAATTTTTTTTTTTTTAAACCATTTTTACTGTTGTTTTCTCACATTGTCACTAAAATATTCTCTTTGTTATCTGAATGGGACATCTGCTGACTGGCCTAGCTTTCTTTACCTGATTGTGTGAAAAGTCTTGGTTAAATCTGTTAGGCCTTGGAGGCCCAGTAACCTGCTAAGTGCTACAGAGCCTGAAAGACATTATGTCCTTGGACTAACTTGTCTCTTCTACTTAGAGCTGTATATGGTAGATAAAACAAATGTACATATAAAAGACTGGGGTAAATATGATTTTAATACACTTATGGGCATATTAATGAGTAGTTGCATTTTTCTCACCCTAACATATATAAAAACCTTTAAGGTATAAAGTACCTTTATAGTGAGGCAGAAGAATAAAAAAGGCTAAGTTTAAAAGGGAGCTTTTCTCTGACTGTATCATGAACCTGCTGAATCAGAATTGGTAATTTGATCAAAGGGGTAGGAAATCTGCTTGCCTGGCTAACGATGTAGTGTACTGCAGACCATTTGGTAGTTAGCAACAAGATGGCTAAACTACAGCATTGAGGTAACAATACTATAACTTGAAGATTCACATAATTTGCAATTCTGCTTAAAGCTTTCTTCTGCTTTACATAGCTGTTGGGAATGTTGCGTTGTCTGTGCTAATGTAAGTTCAGTTTGAAACATTTAAGTTTGATTGGTGTTTTTAGATTTTGATAGCTGCTAGCTCTTCTCTACAGAAGTAACCTTTTAAAATGTCAGTTTTAATGTACAAATTTTATGAGAATAAAAAGACTTTTTTTTTAATACTAATTTTAGACTCTTATATAGTGCTTGCAGTCAGCTGCTGTTGTCTCAGGCTGAGTCTTGGAAAATAAAGTGAATACTCACTGTAATAACGTGTACTCTGGACTTCAAGTGGAAAAAAATAGTTTCTTTTAAATTCTTTTTCTGTAATTGTTGCATAACTGCCAAAGTCATCTTCTGTCCTTTTACTTGTTGATATCTACCCTCCTTCTGTCTGTCTGGCTGTGTCTAACACGCTGTGGATTTCCTGTGAGAGGAGAAAACTCCCCTCCTCTGAGGAGATGCTCCTCTTGGAGAGGAGTCATGGCAGGTACATAAGATTTCAAGTTGTGTTCTGTAACAGAGAAAAATTACAAATTAGGCATACAGTTTGTCAAATATTTCATGTAAAACATGGTTTAAACAGTTTCTGTCTGAAAATGATGCAATATTAAATTGCTTATAGTAGATCTGATAATTTTCTATAGTTAATTGCTACAATTCTCTCTGTAACTTGTCATATTGTCTAGGTTGCTGTGTCATATACTCTATTACAGAGGTGACACTGAAATTCAAAAGAAATGGAAGCTGAAGCTTTATTCCCCTTTACAATGTCCCTTGTTTTTAAATCAGAAAAGCAGCACTTGTTTTGGCTTCAGGGAGCTGCCTGTTCTAACTCACAGCTGGGGGTATGGTGCTGCAGTGATGGTCACCAGTGATGGGAAGGGAGAGGATAATGAATTAAAAAAAAACACAACAGAAACAACACAACATAAAAACCCCTCAGGATTGAAGGCAAGCACTTCATTCTTTTCTCTGTCAAAGCTCTGGTATAAATGGTGCACACAGGTGAAAGAATTATAAAGGGGAAATGTTCGGGTTTTAAATATCAACGAGATATATTTGGTTTTGATATTACCTCATATGGAAATAGACAGATTTTCTTTATCATCTTCCAGTTATGTTTGCTAAAATTGCGTCTTTTTGGTCATGATTCTTTTCAAAGAAGTAGCAGAGCTAAGCCTGTTCATTTAATTGTAATAAAATGTTGCCCTAAAGTAGAACAAAAAATAATTTTTTTTACTAGTTCATATAGAAAAACATATAAATGTAATAATATTTTAACTATAGTTTGTATAGATCTCTCCCATTTAAACTCTATGCAAATCTTTCATACTGCAGGGCAAACAACTGTGAGACTATAATGTGCGGTGTAGCAAGCATACACCATAAATTTGGTAATCATACTTGTGAGTTCTTCATATTTCATACAAAGAATCATGAAGAAGAAAAAGAGAGGAAAAAGAGCACATAATAAAATTATGAATATCAGTGTGTAAAAGAAATCGGAAAAGATTACCTTGATCTTCTCCACTTGTCTGTGCTAAAATTATTGCCCCTGCCGGATGCCAATCATAGGCTGTGAGTTATAGTGGAATGTAGGAATATTATGGAGTCAGAATTCCTTTCACTATTTTAAAAGTCCTATTATTTCCCCATATGTTTTAGCTGATGAAATAAGGAAAGGACCCTTTTAGTGGGGGCAAGAGGAAACTTTACTGCCCAGCTTGTACATGTTATCCAGCTGGACTGATTGCCGCTGTGTAGAGAAACATGGGTGGGAGGCTATTTTAAAAGAAAATGAAAAAAGCATTTGTTTAGCTGCACGGCAACAAAAATATTTTACCAAGTGAGGGCTGACTGTGCATCTCATTATCATAAAAGGTGCAGGCTTGGGGAAAAAAGTAAAGCAAAACGATCTAGCTATCTAGGATTTAAGATAATCACTTTCTATGGGATTACCTTAAACTTCTGTGTAACCTGAGGAATTTAACTCTTTCATTTCTGGCTTCCCTATTCATGCTAATCTAATCTGAAATAGTCTCTCGGAAGGAAGCACTCACCAATGCTTCCTGTCGCCTGCAGATGTTAGGTGGAAGTTCCCGGTGTTTTGTAGGAGTCCGCGCGCTCTCTCCAGCTGTTGCCTCTCTCGCTCTCCCCTCCTGGAGCTCCGCTTACTCTCCTCTCTCGCATGGGGTGTCCATTCCCCCAGTGCGCTCACCTGAGACGCCTGCCTCCAGCCTGCCCCTTGCAGGGTCCTCTGCCAGGTAGAAGGAAACACTGAAGAAAACACTGAAAACAGAATTGTAATGATTTTGCTTAAAAGTGAGTGTGTAAATACACACACACACGTATGGAAAGTCAGAATGGTGTTTTCAAAACCCATTTGGGATATTCACATCTTTCACAAATGTTGAAGAAACAAGTTAGTTATACAGCTTATTCTCTGTGATGACCAATAAGACTTTTATAACCATGCTATCTTGTGTTCAGTATATGTTACTTACTGCTTTGTGAAACATTAAAATGAGTACAATAACGTTAAAAACTGTAGGTTGTTCAACTTTTAGTAAGCATTACTTTGCTTACTTACTAAACAACTTTAGTTTCCATCAGTCTAGCTGGGTGAGCAGTAGATAGTTTGTAAGGATTTAATTATCTCCCTGAAATATTAATACATACCAAAAATGTCATATTTGTGAAGTCTATTATACTAAGCTCTTTAAGAATGAAATTATAAATGAGTCTCCATACAGTGGTTAAGAGTATCCTCTTACTAATAGGCTATATATTTTAATTCCACTCTTTAGAAATGATTTAAAATCATGATAATTATCTGGGCAGAAAAAATGACTGCCCAACAACTGGATGGTGCATATCATTAAAGTGGGCCAGATATACTTTTGGAGGGCTGTTTAGCATGTGAGCAGTTGATATATGGAGCTTTGAGGACTGCAGGGAAAGTGCCTGCTTACAGCACCTTTGAGGTCTGAAAGGCTGCGTGGCACGGTTCCAGCAAGATTGTCAGCTTGAAAGCTGTTGCAGCTGGAGCTGCGTTTCAGTCCGAACCTAGGAATGATATGTACAGGATGTAGCACGTAAACAAAGTGCACTCACTGTCCTGACTTGAGTAATTTGTCTGTTCTGATCCAATTTATTATAATACAATGCAATGGTATAACTGGTGTATGGGGTATTGAAAGCTATAACAGTGGAGAAAGAAAAAAAATTGTGTTGATTTTTTTTAAAGTGATATCTGCTTCAGATTCCTTAAGAGATTCAGTTTCACTCAGACAACTCTTTTTATCAGTAGATCTCAAAGCAGTTTAGAAAGATGATTTACAATGGTATCGTTACCCTTGTTTTACAGTTGGGTAAACCAAGGCACAAAAAGGGAATTAGCATGCCAGGTACAAAGTCAAAAATAGTCCTTACTCTTCTGTATTCCCCCTTCATGAGGCAATACTGCCTGGGACATTTTAATAGCAGGAAAATTGGTCAATGGTGCCTAGTGAATTATATTTTCAGGAGGCATTAAAGTTCAACACATGGCTATCTTTTGTAGATGAGAAAGAGCTTTTTTATATGAGTAGGATACTGTGTATTATATATGCATGGTGCCTTTCTGTGTATTAGCAATTTCATGTTGTTTTCGGCAGCAAACTTAGATCCCTTAACAGTTACAACATTTAGCCCGGTTTCTCTTGAAACCTAGCCTGTGTTTGTGAACTGAGATGCAAGCCAAGTTTGCATATGGATAATTTTCCTTTCACTTAAATTGAGGTAAATTTTTCTCATAATTTGTGCAGGCTACTTTTGCATGCTAGAATGCAACAGTATTTATTTGATTGAAATATTCATTAAGTATATTACCTGCATTTGACAGGCATTTTGCTATTACATATAATAGAGAATAGTTTGTCAACTTAATTTCTGGACCCCACGATTAAAAGGACATGTTTAAATCAGTCCTTAAATCAGACTGATTGCAAATCAGTATTCCCTTGCATAAGACAGTTTGGAATACAATAGCCCTAACATTAACAGCTAGAAAAATGGAGTTGACTGCTTATGTGATTTTGATTCAACATTTACCTAGTTTAACTTCATGACTGAAAACAAATTGACAGATGTGAAAATTGAAGACCATGATTGCTAAGAGAGTTTAAGATGTTAAGTCAGAAGTCCATTGGCAAGTTCATATGAGCAACAGTTGCAAAACCAAGTAATTTATAAGGGTTTTGAGCACTAAGTGTTTTTACAATATATTGCAAACCAGATGTGAATGAAGTTTTGAAATTAGTTGGAATATATGGGATAGCAAAAAGACTTAAACAGTAATAAGAATTTCTAGTGGTGAGTATGTAATCTAATAAGTGACTTTAAATCAAATATGCAAGTTGGTTGATCTGGCTGTTCTTAGGGCAGAAAAAGAACTACTTTGTACAAACCAAATGCAGTCTTTTGGAAACCCAAAGAGCAGACAGCTCTGCTTTCTCTCATCTGACAGATACACAGAGCTGTGCATATGGTGATACCAGTATGGACTGACTAGGTGAAATAGGGTGCAGGGAACCTGTAGAGAAGGATACATGGAAAAAACAGAGATAGGATGTGCGTAACAAGACAAACTTAAAGAGCTGATACAAGTGCTCCGAGATAAGTATTGTTTTTGTTTCACAGTATGTGAAGATAGAGAAAATTGCTGGTCTGTACAATCAATGCTAGAAGTTGGGCACTAGTTGGTAACTTGAAGAACAGGATTGGGTTCCATTATGTGAAATTAATGTTTCAGAAACTCACATCCATGGATACCAAAGGCCCTTATGAGGAGCTGGTGTCAAGGTATCCATTTTAGAAGTGGTGAAACAGAAGCAGTGGATTTGCAGAGAGTCACCATCTGTGGCATACTTTCTGCAATACTTTCATACTTACTGGGGCTTCAATCCAATCAAGAGTGTAAATTGTAGGATGGCCAGCTAATACTGCGATAAAGCATCACAACATCCCTTTTTGAAACCGAAGGACAGTGATTTAAATATATTACTAGGATTGTGACTAATCTGTGGGTTTACTTGTTTCAGTAAAAAACATTAGAAGGAGCTGACTTCCCTTTTCCCTTTCCTTCATGTCTTTGGGTCATATCTGCTTGCATTTATTACACAAAACTCTCAATGACTTCACATTATTTTCCTAGAAATACCTTTGATTCTGCTATGCATCAGTGCAGGGCATGTCGTGACCTTTTCTTGGGTGCATGAAGGTGAGAAAGTGGGTTTCCTTTTCTGCTCTCTACTGGCCGCCAGCGTTTCTGGGCTCAGCATGCCAGAGCACTATAGTTACTCGGAGATGTACCTTAATGGCCCAGTTGAACTCGTAATGTATCAAAGGCCAATGAGTGTCTCATTCTGCAGCCTGCCAGCACGATTACTGACGCTGTAGGACTGCTTGGCTGGTGGTTCCCTTCTGCCATGCCACGAGTTGCTGCTGTGCCAGCCTGACTCTGTCAAGACTCCTACACTGAAGTCTTAAATTACTGGATTACAGTTGTTCTGTTCCATATATTTCTGTGTAATACATGGATATTCAGCAGAAACCTCAGGGCGCTAAGTACCGTTTTCATGTAGGCACTGATAGTTTTAATGCTGACTGTATGCAGGCTGTACCTGGACAACTCTCTAGCTGCTAAATGTGAAATGATGCGGATAATTTGCTATCTAAGCAGCTCTGATCTTGAAGCATGAATTCACATTCTGCGTAGGACACTAATGCAGCTTTTATTACTTATTCACTAAAAGAGAAATAGCATATGGCATATTTTAAGGAACAAGTACAACTTTTGGGGAACAGTGTATTTGCGTTGAGCATATCAGTGCAACAGCCATTGCAAGATGCCTTTAAAATACTCTGTTAGGTTGAATTCTAGAAACACAGTATGTGCACAGCTACAAAGGAGAATAATGAGAATTTCCTGACTGCAAGTTTTAGAGGATAGAACAACCTATCACTTTGCACAAAGTCTGTTTTTCATTAGATGCTACTGTATTTGTTTTATAAATAAACTTAACAGTGTGTTTTTTGTCTCACAGAGGTGGGTTTTTTTTTCATGAAAGAATAACAACCAAGAGGCAAGCAAGGAATATTACTGGATGATACATGTGTCTGTGGAAACATGTTCTGATATGTTAAGATTTGATTATCTTGGCAGAAAAGCACTCAAGTTAAAAAAAATGGTGCTACTGGCTGATGACAGTGGTATCTTCTGGTTGTAGAACACTACGGTGAAGTTCAGCATATTTTCAATCGAATATAGTACTGCTACACAGCAAACTTTATTAATATTTTGTTCATCAGAATTCGTTTACCACCTTGTAAGCAGATCAGGTGTTTGACCGTTAACTCACTAGAAATAGATTATTTTTGCAAATGAATGTATTTTCCTTCTTTATATAGGTAATTTCAGTGATTTATGTATAATTACATTACTACTTTCCAGGACAAAATGTGAAACTTTTTTCAGGATTGGGACTATATACTGAGCTAGTGTAGTGGCAACAAAGTGGCAGAATCTGGCGTGTGCTTTGTAAAACAGAGAAATTCAGAGTACTTGACTCATGGGTTTGAGATGAAACCTAACCCTGGCGTCATGTATAAATTCTGTTTGCTGAACCTGGCCAGTTTGTAGTTTATCTGGAGAGGAACTGAATTGTTTGTTTGGTTGAGTAGCGCTTTTGGGTACTTTGGGATTTGGAATTACTCTTAGTACCATGTCCCTGGCCTGATGGACTTTAGAGTGAAGCATAATGCGACAAAAATCACTGCGAATCCCCTTTGCGGTATGGTCACGAGGGATTGATTGCAGGGTGGGAAGCTCCTGCGGATGAGCTGCCATCGAGACCTACCCTGCTTCTTGCTCAGCAGCTCACACAACCTGCTAGTCCTGGGGCTGGGAAGTCGGCTGCCGTGCTGCGCCGCAGGACGTGGGGGCCAGGATCCTTATGGCAAAGCCACCGAGTTACTGGGAAGACTTTGTTTTCTTAACTGTTGGGGAAACAGGGGGTCCCAATGGGGTCAATCCTGACCGCCCAACTGATCATTCAGGAGTTTTCAGTGCAGCAGCCCCTCTTGCTGTTCCTGGGGCCCTGCGCTGGCACTGTCAGCAAGCTTTAGCTTCTTCCTTGGGATCATGTCATGTGCCTCAAGGTGCTGTTGGGCATTGCAGCTTGCCAGAGAGGCGGACTCTGTGCTTGGGCAAGGTTTGTTTCTTTTAGGTGGTGCAGAAGAATAATAAATATTTTTGCAGCTATGATTCCCAAAAAGAAGTCAGTTATGTAATTTTTTTTTTTTTTTTGGAAAATTACTACAGAGAGTACAGAAATTTATCTGTAGTTTCTTTCTGAGAGAGTAAGAATTTTCCATTCCTTGCTTTTGTCTGTGCCTGGTCCAAGTATCACCTGGCCCTTGGTGGTTTCAGATGTTTTTCTCTTCCCTTACAGTGTCTGAATGGGCACAGACTTCTTTCCAGTTAACATACAACAATCTCTTGTGCTGACTGCTGAACTCTGATCTTTGGCTGGATGCACATTTGTTTCTTTAAGCACATGCGGTGCAGAGTAGACCTGGAGCTGGGTAATTCATAAGGGCCGGGTATTATTGTTATTATTACTACTACTTGAAAGGGTCTGTATTATTTTGCCCAGCAGTGCGGTCACCTGGCAGCAGGTCATTAGCATTTTAAGTTTCTTTCCTTCACAACAATGTGCAACATGCTAATTAGAGGGTTTTGAAAGCTAAGCAACCTGTTTTAAAATCAGACATTTTAATTTGCAGCTTTAATGGCTGTATTATAATAACTGGCTTTGCTCAGGGGAGAGGGGGAGAGAGGCACTTCTCATGTTGCAGTAGCAAGGCCCAATATAACAGAGGCTGACAAAATTAAAAACCTCATAATGTGACCTTTGCCTGGGATAAAAGGCTGTTTCATAACAATTTCCTTTTGTTCTTTGTTTAAGCCATTACTCCAAAAGGAGCCTCCGATTAATCTAAGTAAATGCATCATTACAGTCCTAATCCATGTCCTTCTGTCAGTGTCTGTTTTAATTAAATAAGAAACACTAGCAGAAAGATATCACGCACAAAGCTGTGATTGGAGAAAGAGGGTTGTTTGATCAGGGTGAGATTAAAAATGGCTTTACTGTTTTGTCCTTTCGCTCTAGATGCCATAATGTAGGTTAAAGGAGGAAACCTTGCCTAATAGTTTAGCGCGTTGCTCCCTATTACAGTATTAAAATAACCAGCTTTACCAGCAAAACCATTCCAATCATCCAATTAATTATATACAGAACATTCACGGACAAATGGTACAACAACTTAGTTTCAGTAATTTGACGCATTAATATGTTTGGGACCGCACACACAACTGCGCAGTAATTGTATTCAAATGCAGGTTTTTATATTAAATAAGGTAAAACTAGTTATGAATTTATGTACTATTTTTTTCTTTATTTTTTCTTTTAGTGACTTGTGGCTTACAAGTTGTAAACATGATTCACTTCAGGCCTCTTATTTTTTTAAATATTCTTATTTCTTACAAAATCAGGATCATAATTATTAAGCAATGAAGAATCCGTTTAATAAATGTTGTGACATCTAGCTAGTTAATATAGCTAGAGCAATACATATATAAGAGACTCTTCCTCAAGGTAGTGTTTCAGGATCCCTGTGGTGAGGGTTTTCTCTCATATCCAGGCCATTATTTGATGTAATGAAAAGAGAAAGTGTGCAACACAGAGATTGTTAATTAATTTAGCCTAACAAGATGAAGATAAATGAAGCAAAGCATGGATTGAATGAAGCAAGAGGTCTTATTTACAATTTAATACTTCTTTATATTAGGCATTTTTCAATTTACAAAAGAAAAGACTGAGTTTAAAGAAAATGTGTTCTGTGAGTACATGCGAGACAACTTTACGTTATGCGAGTGGTTCTAAGGACTGCTGAAAATGCCATGCCGGTTAACCTTTAACTTTAAGTTTTTGCCCTTTTTGTTCCTTTTAACTTTTTTTCCCCTCATTTTGATTTACCATATGTTGATAAGAATAAGAAAAAAATTAAAACCTAAACTTCTGTTCCCATTGAAGTAGATAGCAATTTTTTGGGTGCTCTTTCAGGCCCAAATTCTGGTGTTTCTTACCATTTATATTAGCCTAGAGCCGTAGCCTATTTTTGTGTGCTTCATATGTGGCAATCTGCATAAAGAGAGGTAATTGTAAAAATACAGTAAGATATGACTCTAATTTCTGTACCAAAGTGTAAATCTAGTATTGCTTATATGTTCTCAACTATTCTGTGGCAGTGAAAACTGGGATAGGCACCCAGGATGGTATCATTTAACAATGATTAGATGCAATAAAACTATGTTTTTTGATTTGGGGATTTATTTTTTCTCAATATCATGTTTATCTTCAATGTTTTGTGACAATTTCAAATGAGGCATTTCACTTTCTTATTTGTAAAAAACAAAATTAAAAGACATTCCAGAGATATTAAATACTTTTTCTTCCCAGTTCCAATTTTAAATAAACAGAATATCCTGTGTTAACAGTAAGTTACGAATTGCATCAGTTGACTTGCTGTGTCTCTAGGTGTGTTATTCAGTTTCCGCACTACAAAGTTTAGGGTATAGTTCTATAGAAAAGGTGAAGAAAAGATAAAATCGGTCCTTTTCAATATCCATAAAAAACAAACATAAACAAAAAAGTCCTGTGTTGTGACTGACGTATGTGCACCTTTATCATTTCGATCTAAACCCAGAATTTGAAGTTATGAGCAAATATATAAAGTTGTTAATATTTTTTTAATAAAGCATCTTCCTTTTAACAGATGAATTGGATCTGTCCACTGTTTGACCTTCTGTCATTATTTCTGTCTGCGAAGGAAATGCCTCCCTTCCTTTTACAGTAGCTAGACAGGACAGCGTTATCTAGTGTCACTCCAAGCAGTGGCCTCTACAAATAGCATTATTATGGTCCTTATGTTTTTATCTTGGGGGTCATGAACAAATCCATGCAACTGCTTCTAAAGATTTCAATAAATAGGACTTTTTATCCAGACAATTGCCTTTTATATTACTTTTAAACAAAACTACTAGTCCATCAAGAGTTTCAAAAGGAAAACAATTCTACAGAGTGCTGGTATGGCAGCACAGACCAATCATTATGGCACCCATTCTCCAGTCCTTTATTTTTCAAGTCCACAACAATAGGTTGTTGATTCAATGGACAAGACCAGAACAATTAAGTTCTCTGTTTAGCAGCAGTGCAGCATTTTAATGCCCTCCTCTAATAATGGTCTCATTATTGTTATTCTAAGACTGGGCCTCAGGAGGAGGAATATTTGCTGGAGGTACGTCATTATTTTGCAAATTTCGATTAGCTCATCATGTTGTCTGTACTGTGAAAATCGTAGCTAATTAGGGCAGTCAGTTAGACTACCAGCTTTTGAGCTTATGAGTTAAAAGGTAGCACACTTGATAGGCCAATGATGTGAAAAAGGTGGTAAAAAGGGGGATTAGAGCTGTTGCCTTAGTAACTCTAACTTCCATCTGTGCGGGAACAATGGACCTGTGTTTCTCCTCCACCTTGGTGTAAAAATTGGTTTTGTTTTGAAAGGACAGGGCTTTCTTATGACAATCTGGAATTCAGCCTAACTGAGTGTAGTTTTAGTTGTTAGGAGAGACCACTGGAGGATAGGAGAGATGAAAGGTCATGGTGAGCTTCAAGGACATGAAAGGTCATTGTCTTGTGAACAATAGTGGATTGTTTTGTCCTATTATTTCTAGCCAACCACCAACTCAGGTGATGGAAGAGATACCACTGTTTTAGTCAGGTGAAACAGGAGAGAGAGATAATGCACCTTCTATAGACCACAAGATAACTATAATTTGCCTTTATTAAACAAAGTTGCATTTATTTGTGACCATCCTCTGAAAAGGGCTGTTTACTGACTTATTATTCCAGCCTGCTTTGTTCAGCACTGCCTCTGTAGGCCATCACATCTCTGGGAAGCAATCCAATGTGTTAGAAAATGTTGTTTAAGCTTTCTTCCCATGAAGAGGAGCCCCCAGGAGTACCACTGATGCGATACTTAACGATAAATTTAGTTGTTGTAGCTTTCTCACATTATTGGTGCTCTTAAAAGGTTTTCCTTCAAACACATACTGAATAAAATTAGCTATAAATGTGAAATAAATTTGCTTCAACACTTTATAGCATTTTATCATAAATTCTGCAGCACATATCATAGGAAGTTTACAGCAAACTGTATTAGGTACTACAGCAGAGAGAGACCTACAGTCATGTAAAAACAGATTTGCTATAGGACTGCTCTTATGCAAGGGGAAATAGATAAAAGTCTCTTCTGTGCCACGCCATAACTTTAGGAGGCTCTGTCCCTTTGTCTGAGGGAAAATCTAAAGTACTTCAGTATTATTGAATAAAATAGCTACAGCACACTTTTGCCAGGGAAAGCATTTCTGTTAGTGAAAAGAACTGTAATCTCTTATGTTTTTCCTAGAGTATCCAAAAACCTAAATCAGTGTTTTTCAGAAAGGGGGAAAAAAAAGAAATGCAAAGCCTTTCTTTATGACTTTTCTGTCTTTGCAACGTGGTGCCTCAGTCATCCAGGCAACAGCTTTCCTCTTCTTTCCCTCTTCCCTCCATCCACAATCAAAACACACCCCAAGGTCCATCTAACAGCCCCAAAACAGATTCATTTCTCCATGTTGGATTTTCTAGAATTTTTCACCTAAAAGCCCTTTTATAATCTTTTTATTTATTTCACAACAGAGCTACCAAAATGTGTTGAATTCTTATAAAGTTGACAAAATGTAAGTAATTTGCTACTGATACCTTTGAAAAATAAAACTACATGTAATTACTACGTATCCCATCTTAAACTGTTCTGACCTTACTTGAACTCCCTTTTTTAGCTATTCTGGGCCTCTCTTATCTCATTTTTACTCCTGGCCACTCTTGCTCTTGGTTTTTGACAACACAGATGGATGGCCTTGCACACACTGATAACTGTGGTAATTTCTCAGCAAACTATTCAATAATAAAAGATGTTATTTTGAGAGCTCAGCAGGCATGTGTCATACTTACGTGTACGCTGGAGCTGCGAGGTCAAGCAGTAGCTTCATGGGAGCCTGCTGTCGTACGAGTCATTGAACTTGCCAGCGTTCAGTTTGTTGATGCTTTGGTTTACCAGGATCTTAGGTTTGATAAATCAAGTCTTCACGAGAAACCAGTTCTTCTTTCAAGTATTATAGGTGTTTAGTTTTTTAAAACAATCTATTCTTTAACTTTCTTTTTAGGTCTTTACTTAATTGTCATGTCTGTATTTGTTATTTTCCTGTCAACATGAACTGGACAGGGTAGGCTGCTTAGTTCAAAATGGGAGCCGTACAAAGGGTTAACCAGCAGAGAATTGCAAATGAACTATCAGGAAAGTTGATTATTAATCCAGCAAGAGAGAAAATATCCTTCCAGTTAGCAAGAATTAGTACCTGAAGAACTGATAATATTGTTCAGCCTGTCGGTGTGGAATGGCAAAGTCAGGTAAGCTAGACATCTTCTCAGAGAAATAAAACCTTTTCGTTCTGTTTTTCATTTTAAGAGAATTTAATTTCAAAAGGAATCTTTGTTGAATTACTTAAACTATCAGCATATGAAACAGTATATGTGGATCGTCAGTTGTCCAAATGAATGAAAGAAAGGAAAGTTCTTTCACATTGGTAAGAGGAAATATTTGTTAGCTCTGCAGTGTGTTTAATTGTGAAACGTCTTCACAATTCTTTTCTAGTTTGCGTTTGAGTCTGAGAACTGATTACAAAACCTGAAGAGTCCTTTGCAATCGCGAGCTAATATATTATGTAATTTTTTCTTTAGTTCTGCTTGAACATATTGTGGAAGTTTATGGAGGCTTTGATGTTGCAGAGCTCTTTCATTCACAGAATTTTTAGACTGCAGTATTCACATTGTATGAATGATTTATTCAAGTTTGTTTTAAAATATTTTGAATACATTCATATTCATTTAAAAACATTTTTTTGTGGGGTTTCAAAATTTGTGATCTAGGGATAGAAGGAAACGGTTGTTTGGTAAAATGTACCACCGTGTTTATCCAGAGAAATGCAAACCAAACCATTAGATCAATTGGAAATAATCTTTGTATAATTTTACTAATTTTACTAAAGACTGATAGCTCTGGCTTGAGAAAACTTTGAAATTTGCCTGCTATATTTGCACTGCTGGCATTACTCGATAGGTATGACAAACACAATTATTTTTTCAACATAGTCTTCAATATTTAGCTCATTATGTGAGAGAATATAAAATGTTTTAAATAATAATAGTCTAACAGTGTAGAAATTGGAATGCCTGTATGCAGTATTTAATGATTTTTCCTAACTCATTAAATTATGTGCTGTTAATTATATTAGTAGTATTTTTAAAAAAAAGATTTCTGATTTGCTAGTAGAACAACATTAAATGCGTATATAATGTTACTACAATATTTGTCTAGGTGGAAAAGAATTGGCTGTCTCCAGACTTTAGCCTCTTTCTCTGAAATAGCCTGAAAGCTACATGAAAAGGACTATGGTGATACAAGAATCAGAATACAGATAAAAACTCAAAGTAACCCAAATCTGAAGGCTGAGCCCCTGTAGCAATTTAGTTACACATGGTAACCTTTCATGAGTCGTACAAAGTAGGAAGAAACCTTTTGATTTTGAGAATGGGATTAAACTAAGGCCTAGGGCACAGGCAAATTTGGAGAGAAGGGAAGGACAGCCAGTCAGGAAAGCGAAAGAGAGGAGCTAAGTTTGTGTGAGAGGCCTCCTCCGTGTTTTAGTGTGACTTTGGCCTCCTTGAGCAAGGAGACAGCTGCTGGCCAGTTTTTCTGACAGGTAGCTCCTCATTTTAGAGGAAATTAAAATCCCAGCATTTGCTGGCGATGGAGCTATCAGGGCAACAAACGGTGTCGTTTAGGAAGCTATGCTAAGCATTCAGATATAGAAAGAGGTAAAAAACTTCTTGTGACACATTTTTTCCTAGTACATTTGAAGAGAATGGGGATGTCAGGAGGAAGCTGCCTTGCCTGAGTTTGAACACTAGGATCGCAGAGAGATATAAAGAGCAACAAAACCAGCGATGAAAAATTATATCACACAGAAATAATATATGTAGAAAAAACAAGATTGTAATTAGGGGAGGAAAGTAAGAAACTGATTGGAGAGTCAAAAACTGATTAGAGAAACAAAGTTTTCCAGATGTTTAAGGAAAAAATGTTAAATTAGATAAGCTCTTTTAACTAGTGTTGGAGCAGAATGCTTGCTTCAGAATGGGAAAGCTAAACCTAAAATTAGGAAAGAGCTGGCAAGTGAGTTTAGCTCAAATGGTTTCCTGCACGAGTGAATCTTTGGAATGCTCTGCTTGGAACATCATCAGGAGCAACTAGTGTTGTTCTGCTGGAAAACAAAATGCAACTCGCTGGATACTGACTCAAAAGGACTAAAGGGGGTTGTATTTTTTTGTGTGTACTAACCCACAAATGCAAATTGATTGGATTCGGAAGTATTATCTCAGGATTTATTGTATTTTGTATGTATATGTAACAGATATCTAGGCTTTAGTGCTGTGCTGGTTAAAATGACAGACTTTAATCAATAATCAGTTTAACATCTATTTAAGTTTTAGCTTATTGGCAGAATCTGAAAGGATCAAACACAAGCTGCATCTTTTTAGAAATCAGAACTAAAGAGATACAGTCTTGAAATAACCCCACAACTGTAAGCCAGGGTAAGTTAACTGTAATTCAATTAATTTGACTGTAATAAAAATAGTATTCTTAAAATAATTGGAAACAGAAGACGTCAAGCAGAATTGTTCTTTTGTGCCCATTCCAGCAACTCATTTCAAACCCAGTGATACCATATAGTGCAACCCCTAAAAAAAGTCCCCCTACAAGCAAATGGGGCATGACTTTACAGTTGACGTGATCTTTGTTTTTGTGCCAGTTGTAGCTCCTTAGTTGTCTTAAAAAAAAAAAAAAAAAAAGGAGAAAAAAAAGTTTGCCTTAGTTTGACATGTCTGGAATAGAGTGATAAGAACATCATCTGATTTAGTGGGACTAGTTTGCCTGAGCAGAGTTTACATCTAAGTAAAATAGTTGTATTCTTTTGAGGCAGATCGTGTAGCTCCCTGCCTGTTTAGAAGCTTGAAGCTGAGAAGTGATGAAATTCCAGGGCAATTTGCAGAGATCTCTGCCTGGCCACCCGGGCATCCTGAAGCACAGCCGCAGGTTAGGGGAGCTTGCTGAAGCAGTTTGCCTGTAGCAAGCAAGCAAGCAATCCATTCTTGTCGCTACATGGCCGGGGCAGTACGATGAGATGGTGGGTAAGGTGGAGCATAAATATCTATATATTGCTTCATTCTGTACTCTATAAAAAGCTAGTGGTTAGCAGCAAGGAACCTGCCTACAGAAACAGATGGCCAAAGGGAATGTCGGGCCAGGGTTTCCAGCGCTCTGGACCACACCTCGTCCGTGATGCCAGTACTGGAGAGAGAATGTGTTTCAGTTCATTAGGAGCTCAGTGAGGCTATATGGATAACACTGAAGTATTTTATAAGATTCAGTGTAAAGCTGCGTAGTTCAAGGAAGCTCATGTCCTATTAGCTATGGCTAAGGTCAGTTATCCACACAATGAGGGGGAAACTCTTTCATAAACAAGTAGATAAATATGGTGCAGCTGGTGCTTAGCTATGCTGCAGGCTGTTACATTACCAAAAGCTCTCAAGTCATGAAGAACTCCAGGCTTTTACAGAGCCCTTACAGAGCATCGGCAGCTTAGGGTGGCCAGGGCCGAGGCAAAATAACAAGGCTGCGTAACAAATGAAACAAGAGCAGATTTGGGGCTTCACATATAGGCATCTATCTATACAAGGGCATTAAAGGGAGGATATAGAAAAGTTAGAACTCTCCTTCTGGAAGAAAATGAATTGCTTATTGTCACTTGTTCCTTCTCTGATAATGTAGAGAGAAACCTTTTAAGATTTCTTTTTGCTATTGGGACCGGCATTTTTACTGTCTTACAGAAAATAATTACATTTTAAACAGCTGCAAAGAAAGAAGAGCTTGAAAAGTTAATTGAATTACGTACTGTTAGAGGAAAACTTTTTTTCATTCCTTTTTTTTCCCTCATCAGAAATAGGAGTTACATGTGTTCTTTATTATATCCAAGATATTCCAGCAGTTATTAAAAGACATACTTGTGAAATAGTGTATTTCTTGAAGGCAAATCATTTTATTTTCAGCTACTAAATCCTGGAGCAATCAAACCTGCATCATTTTTCACCATCTGTGTACAGTTCTTTGGTAACAGTGGGTTATAGTACATAACATCTATAGAACTGTAAAATGTAATTCCCTGATGGTCTTTACTGTACAGGCTTTGGTTGTATTTTTATAGATGCTAGAGGAGAATCTGTTGGTATTCATCGTAGCATTTCTTCCAAAGATAGTACAAATCAGGATTCATGCAGATATTTAGTTATTCTGGAGCCTTTAAGGCAAACATTTTAATTGTAGTAAAAAAGAACAAATGAATTTCTCTAACTGTACTACCGGAGTCTGTGAGAGCCGAAGGACAGTAGAACGACCATTGTCCCACAAACGGGGCTGTTTCCCTAACCAGGCTGGTGAGATGGTGATTTGTAGGTGTTCAGTGCAGGAGGCAAACGAAACAGTGTTGAGAATAAAATGGAGAATTATCAGTGTGCTGTTGGTTAAAGAGGTCAAACCAAGCAAACTCCATCGCGCAGGGAGAAGGCCAAAGTAGGGCACTTCAGTAGCGGCTATAATGCATAGGTGCTGCTACTTCTCAAGGACTCAGCAAAGAAGGGGATCATACTTTGGCCTCTCTACCTCTGGACAGAGATGAGTGAACTAGGCAAGGTATGCCAGTTTATCTGATATCTAAGAGTTAATGTGCGCGTGCAAGCTTCCTAGCATTTTACAGTGGGAGAATTGTCTATTTAAACCTCAGGGAGAATTACAGGCAACTCATAACTGTTTGTGTTCACTCATTTTTTTTCAAAACAGACTTTTCGTCATGACCTTATTTGTTTAATTTCAGCTTAAAGATGGGTGTTTTACTTTCGTATTAATTTAGGTTTAAAAAAACCCATATGTATAAGCACACATCACAATTTTTGCATGAAAAGTGTGAGCTAAATCACATAAATCTTTGTTTTTTCTTTATTGAGGCAAACTTTTAGCATTTACTGAGATATTATATGTGGTTTATTAGTGCGTGTGCCAAATTTTTCTTGTCTATGACTTTTGAATAGACTACATTTTTCTTTGAAAAAAAATATTTTTAGTATGTTGTTAATTTTTTTCTTCTTTCCGCTTTTCCCATCAGTTATAGTCTGTTTAAGGCTATCATCACGTTATAGTTGCACAGTTTTGAGGGAAAACAAAGTAGCTGCTAGTGACCTCATGACAACTGTCTGCTAAACCTGATTACTAATCTACTGTGTTGTTTAATGTAAAGGCCAGATCAAACCCTGCAGGAGAGAAACATTGTTTTGTTTTAAATTCCTCTTAGGAGGGGAGCTGCTGTCTTATAAGTAAGCAAATAATAAGCCTCCTTGTTTGTCAGGATTCAGATCTAGGTATTTAGTGTATACATGCCTAGATTTCCTGTATTAAAGAAAGAACTAGGTTTTGGAACTGATATGATAGTCAACTAAAGCAATAATCAGTAACAGCAGTACTGTAGTGTTTGTGACTACTAATAAAAAACTTTTGGTTGGAGGAGGATCAGATTCTGCTTTGAGCTACACTGATATAATTCTGAAGTTAGTGTATGGACTTCACTGGGGTTATTCTCTCTGGCATCCTCCAGATGTAAGCCAGAGTTGTCATGGCCTCTGTCTTTTGCTGTCTGCTTTTAGCTATCCATAGCAAACAGGCGGAGAGAATAAGAAGTGACTGTTTCATCTGCTAGGATCAGTAGTTTCTCTATTGTATGAGAAATGTCATTTTTCCATTTTCCTAAAACAAATGCTTTCAGGGAATAAATTAGAAAGGAAGGTTGGTGCCAGCAAATAAATTACTGAGCCTTTTCCTGAATGTTATTTGCACTATCACACTGCTAGCCTTTAAGGGTAGAATCAACACACCTTAGGTGGTAGATGATCATAGAAGTCTAAGACCCAAAACTGCCTGTGCACTCGCAGCAGCAGAGAGGTATATATAGGAAGAATGACTTACTTGTGTAAGATTTCATCTGCACCACTGAAACACAATTTATTCTTAGTTGAATTTTAATTCATCAGTGGTGGTGTTCTGATTTTACTTCTGCACCTCCAGCAGTGCAGCAACTGTTTTAGTTTTAAGAAATGTGCCCATATATCTGAATACATCTTCATAAATTATTAAAACCATATGAAATTGGTTGACTGATGCCAGCCAAGTCTAGAGAGACTGAAACACACAATAAGCAATTGAAAGAAAAAATAATATTTGCTTTTGTTAAAAAAAAAATCTATAGCTTTGTAAACCTGCACTGTGGTTTTTAGACTTGGTCTAGCAGGTGATCTATGCTTTGGAAAATTTGTGAGCAAAGATTGTCATCCTGCAATATGATATGCATAATACAGTCTAATAATTACTAGAGTAGTTATTTATTATAGTCCTCATTAGTAACAATTAGTTTTGTGGGTTCCTTCCATAGCAGGTATATGTGTGCCTGTATTTCTTTACAGGTTATATATTTTATGTATACATACTTATGTGTGTGTACACACATACCTAGGTACAGGCATTTTGTCCCTTAGTTTTGTATATTTCTGTGTATGTAAATAAGTAGGTATATTTGCATATATGTCTATGTGAATGTATACATGCATCTGTCTAATGGATATTTATATACATATGCATAATAATGGCCTATATTACTTTAATATTATTATTAGGCACAAAACTTCACTCTTGCGTATATATATTGTGTCTTACATACCATTCTACTTTCAGAGATGACCTTCTAGAATATAGAGGCATAATATACTATCAGCTAAATACTGAGAATTAGTTGATAAAATCAGTAGCAGATTAGAATGCTTATAAATCTTCCAGACTATTGCTAGCAATTTTACTTACAAAATGTATAGGTCCCTTCTAGCATAGCAATGGACCCGTAACCATCCAGACATACTAATACTTTACCTTGCACTCGCTGTATTTCTAATTTTAAGCAAATAAGGAATTGGGCATTGTACATATTCACTTATTACCTAAAACATGTACAAAACTGATTTTAGAGATTATAGAGATCTTTCTGTTCTTTGTCAAGTTGATTTTTTACAAGGATTTCAAGAAAACAAGCATTGTAAACCAGTTTCCAGGCAGTATCTGTAGCAGTAGCATGCTCATGATCGCCTTGATAAACTCTCACCATGACTAGCTGGTGGCCCTTAACTTATCTGCAAGTTTGGAAGGTAATTCCTCTTCTCATTGTTTGTGCTGCCTTTTCCTGTGGGATACCATAATCTTTTAATCCACTGTTATATTCCAAAAACTGTAATTGAACCTAACCCTTTGGTTAGCTTTCAGGTGCTTAATTAGATTTTTTAAGTTAGAGAATAGATTTTTATGATTTTATAGATTTTATCTATGTTTCTTACAAATATAAGCAGGTATTAATTCTGCTGTCTAGCATTACTGCTACTTTGCGGATCAAACCTCTCAAGTTAGAAGCAGTGTTTATCACTTTCTGTCAAATAAGAGGTAATAAAATATACATACTTTACAGCTTGTACCTATATAAAACCTTTTCCTACATCACTGATGCAAGTGGGCAAGTAGTCAACCTGAAATCATTTCTTTTTGTTTATAGTTTGAAAAAGACCCTTTTTGCTGAAATATATTTATTCATACATTTTTAAAAAATCATATAGCAGATGTCCCCTTAATATCCTCTATCAGTCCATAATTGTACAGAGAAATATAGTTGAAAATTTAGAGAAATTTAATCCTTTGTTACACAATATTTTAAATTAGTGTTTAGAAGAACATTCGTGTGTTGAAAATCATATATTAAAAAATGTTACAGCATGTGGTATCATTACCTCAGTTGTTGATGAATATAAGATACACTACAGAAACGTGGAATGAAGAATCTGAACATGTCATAGATTTCATTGTAAGAAAATTTTATCTCTATAGGAGAAGAATATCTAAGAGCATGATAACTGCATGAGATTCAAGTAGGCCATTGATTACACTGCTTACACCTTATTATAGAAACGAATTTTGGTGCAAACTACCAAATGTTGTCCTTTTTATATTAGAAATTGCACTCTCACCAGCCAACTAATTCAGGTGAGGTTTTTAACTCAAAGTATATATGTTTCCTTTATATTGTCTAATACACAGCGACTGAGATTTAAACCTTATTTTATTATGGGACCCCAACTCTGGACTCTCATTTATTTTTTGGTCAGTGTATTCTGTTCTTTTTTCTTCCTTACGCTTTTCTTGCTAGTGTAAGGAGGCAATAAAGGATGCGACTTAATGTTTTTGTAGTTGTTGCTATTAAAAAATCCTCACCTTGCCTAGCGCATTGATATTTTTAATAACATTATCTTTGATGGCATTACTTTATTTTGCTTAAAAGGGCATTTGCATAAGATCATGAACTGTATTTGCATACAATTTTAGAAATCACTAGTTCTCATTGTATGGGATTACTGAGTTTTTTTATTTTCAATTTGTTTTTTCTGAAGTGTGTTATACCATAATGACCTGGGCAGTCAAAAAGGTTTATTTATTCATAAAATACGAGGGGCACTTCAGGCAGAGGAGTTAACTTTCGTACGTGTTTCCAACCCTATGTCATGATTCTGCTCTGAATGATAGGACCCGATAGTCTCTTTCCTGATGTAATTGCTGGTTTTCTGGTGTCATTGGAAAAGATTTGCTATTGCCAGGAGAGCGTCAACCCAGTTTATGGAACTACTAAACACCCGAAAACTTGTGTTCCCGAGCGACCTGAGAGCCCTGAACTAGCGATGCGGAGGCAAAAAAGGCTTTCGCGTTCCACTTCGCTTTCGAGAACTTTATTCCCACCTAATAACTCTTTCCAGTCAGTTCCGTACACTCATTTAGATAGTCATTTACTCTTTCTACTAGATGATTTTGGGCTCACTGGTAATGCTTTATCATTTTAGCTTGCAGAATTTTTTTTCTTATGTTGTGGTACTGTTTAATACTCCCAGCGCAGTTGAAGGCCCGAGTCTTCTCTCTAGTCCATGGAGCGGTGTTACGTTAATTTTGAGGAACCTAATTAAAACCATTCAGCTCAAACACCTGTACTTTGCTTATAAATTACATACATCAGATTGCAAGGTCAGGCACATAATTTTCATAGTTTAAAAATACTATTGGATCAAGATTTTTAATGCGTTGGTTTATCACCTAATAGCCCTTTTCTGGTGCCAGTTTTTCTCTCCCCGCTGATAACAAACACGGTATAATTACCCGACCTTTGTTATCCCATTGTTATTGTTTATAGCTAGATAACCATTCTCTGAGCTATGAAGTGCGGACCTGCCCCTGCTGCATTCCTTGAAATAAAAAGACAAAGAAAAACAAGAAAGAAAAGGAAAAAGCAACCCCTCTCCACTAACCGTTAAATTGTAGGGTGATCTAGAGATAAAAGCAGAATCCCTTTTTTGCTTTTCAAATATTTGCCTGGCCTTCAAAAGATATTTGCCTTTTGTGTTTACTTTGGATTTATTTTTTTGGCCTACATGCAGAAAGAAAATGATACATTAAAGAATAATGGACAATAGAGGGGAAAATGCTCTCAGCTTTCACATCTAGCCTGTATTTTCTACTTTAGGTTTATTTTTTTTAATCTTGTCTACTTTTATTTAAATAAAAACTGCTGAGTGTTGTAAAGGGTTGTGAATGTGAAAGTATCAGATGAAGTACAGTACAAGAAGATTATCTGCGAGTTGGCAGGCTGCAATGAGAGTTGGTAAAGTGCCATTTTCTGCTACCAACCTTTGGGACCCCAAGTTCTCCCTGTGTGTGGAAGAAGAGTGTAAGCCTTCAAAAGCCAGTGGTTTGCCATTCGCAGATTTGCTTTTTGCTGGTCTGAAAGAGGCAGGTGAGGTTTGCATCTGGTCTGTAAAGTCACATAAATCTTCCCAGAGGCAAAAGGGAAAGATGCTGTGGTTGAAAGCTGAGGTCTGTGTCATATCATCTTCAGTTCTTTCCTTCTGTTGGGCATTAGGGCTTCCTTGGAGCCTGCATTGCCCCTCATGGATTTTCTGTCACTGCAAGAGCAGTATTTCAGCAAGTTTACTTAAAATATAGTATGATATCAAAGTTCCTATTCAAGAGGAGCACCACCTTGTAATCACTTGTCCTGAGGTTCTCTCCTCTGTTGCTGAAATGAGGCCCCTTGTGCTGTGGCATTCGCCCAGTGCCCATCCTGCCACTTGTGGTTTTGTTGGTAAAGAGCAGAGGCATGGCTGTCGGTGCTCTTTATGGAGGCACGAGAAGAAGATGCTTCCCAAATCTAATTAAGGTAATGATGTTTTTGATGCCACTCACTTGAAGACAACGTGACCCAATGATTTAACTGAAGTATCTTGATTAATGTGCTTTAAAAATGCATATATTTATAAGATATAAATATATATTTTGCTACATGTATGTCATAAAGCTCTTAGTATGTTACAGTTTGTGAAAATTACAGTCAGTTAATAATGTGTCAGCTCCCCACTGTGTGCTTTGTAGGATACTGAATGGGTGTTACATGATTTATTTGCTGGATTTTGCAGGTTTTCTGTAGCGTGTCAGATGCCTTGCTGATTGCTTGGTGAAGCCTAGAGCATGAGCTGCCTCCTGCAATGTTTATTTTAAGTCATTCTACATTTGCTTAAAAGTATAACAGTCTTAAATTCAGAAGATCACCTCCTCAAAACTTTCGTAAAAACTCAAATATGTTTTAGTGAGGATGATGTTTGTCTGTAACTTAGATGCACGTGCGCATGACAATAATAATTTACGTCATAGTTTCTAGAATTATGGGGACTGGATCATTAGTGAAGCAAATATATTATAACATTGCTAGAGTGATAATAATACTACCAATAATTAATTCACTTCTCTGGAAGTTTAGAAGAAAAAAGGACCTTAATTTGCATATATCAGCACTGTCCATAGTGTAGTTAAAAGGATTCTCTCTCCTTTTACTACTTTCATTCTTACATGTTTCCTTGACCTCCTCATGTCTTCTCCTTCTTTCATTAGCAGAAAGAGCTAATAGGCCATACTGATAAAGATGAGGTGCTGTTTTCCACACACTGATTTTGGAAGTGGGAATGTCCAGTTTGATCTCTCAGTTCTCTTCCTTCATTATCTTTATGGTGATTTTTTCATGCTGTCTTTTAGGGTTACAGTGGAGCACTTCCATTTGGATTTTCATATCTGTGAGACCTGGAGATTAGTTAGAAGGCATAGAAATGTCTGTTTTCAAAAAGTATAAAATCCTGAAGATGAGTGATGACCAGAGATAAAAATTACTGGAGTCCCAAGATAGAAAGCTGTTTGAGCAAGCCGTAGGTCTCTGTGCTGTTTGACCATACTGCCATATAGTTTATTATGTCAAGATAATATGGTTTAAATTAGGTGAGTACATTTCTGTGTGACTTGAAGAGCAGCTAAGAGCCCTGCCAACTTGTGTAGCAGTTGGATTTAGCAGGCAAGGAACTCAAAGGGAGTTTAGAAGAAGAGAAATTGTCTGAGTTGATTATTTAAGAATTCAGGACCTCAGCTGATGCTAATGGAAGTTTCTAATGCCATTCCTTTTATAGTTATAATGTACATTACTTATATAATTTTTGTATTGCTGTACTTGCATGTACGATTGGTTGTGTCTTGAATGAAGTATATATTTATAATTCCTGGCTTTCAGATTTGAAACTGTGAACACTGTAATAACTCAATGAATTCAGGCAATAAAAGCCCCATAATGCAGAGAGACTGAGAATTTCCTTGCGGATGGAAGGATCCATTCATCTAATGAGAATGGTAGAAAAAGAAACTTGCCAGAGTTGCCACGAATTGTTTCTGCAAAGGTGGCACAGAGTGGACTAGAGCCTAATCAAGGCATTTTTAGGATAGCTTGGAATTTTGAGAGAGGTAGTTAAGAAGGAGTTTTGTGAGGATGGGAGTTTGGAGAAGTGTATTTGAGACCTACCACTTGATCTTTGATTTATATCTCATGTCCAGTAAAAACATGCGTATTGTGACTTACAGGCTTTAATGCCCCGTCTGGGTTCTGCCGATACCATATACCAGGAGAGGGAAGCACAACAATTTTTTTTCTTCTCCAGATAATTATTGGTGGAATTATGACCCATATTTTTCTTCTTTTCCTCTTTTCTATTGTGTGTGTATATCTATATATATTTATTTATGCAAAGTAGGAGTGGTAGCAATTTCTAGAGTTAATGTTGAACGAGCATTTATGTTCTAAGCTTTGTTTCCCCCTCATTTACAGCTTCTCAAAACTCTCTTCTTGGTTTAAAGTTTACCTTTCTTGCTGTCCTTACAAATCAATATTTATTTTGCTTTTTTTTTAATTTGGAAACATTTGAGCATTGTGGGCAGTATTTTATGAAAGTATACAGTAAAGTGTTTCATGTACGCAGAATAAAATGGTCATTTTCTTTCTCTCTTGTATTTTCCCCTGTTATATATACATTTGGCTGTAGCTGTATTTCTTTGTGGAAGGTGAGCCACCAGTTTTCACAAGCAGGCTGGCTCAGCGCGCTGCTAGGGCACCTCTAGGGACCTCTGCGGTCCTGCAGGAAGGAACATAATCTCCTAACCTATTTGTATACTTCTAGCTCAAAAGAGAGAATGCTGGAAACGTTTAGTATATCATAATATCATAGTATATCATAAGCAGAAATCCTTTTTCTGCATCTTTCAGTTGGTCTTGATGGCAAGTGCTCTGGTAGGTGCTGGGCACATCCTGAGCCCCTGTCAGACACGTTAATCTGCCGTTCACTGAGTCTGAGCATAGCCCGGCCCTGCGCTTGTTCCCAAAGTGCTGCCTGCCATCCTTCCTTGCCACCGTCTGTGCCCCTAATGACTAGAGTGGGGTACAGGCACCTGGAGGAGCTCTGGGCATTTTGGGATGCTGTTGTTAGCCCTTCAGACCAGAGGGGAGCGCGAGTGGGGCCCCTGAGCTAAAGAGGCTGCTGATTTTAAAGGACGTTGGAAGTGCTGTTGTGGGCAGTGCGCGTGCTACTGGAACCCCGGGGAGAAACAGGCATCGATTCCCTTTTGGGGGTCCACTAGCCATGAATTCTGCCTAGAAAAGCTGCTCCTTAAAAGATCTTGAATGAAATCCTGATTCTGCTGAAATCACTGGGTACTTAGGCACTAATTTTATTCCAGCAAGGGTTTCATCAATATTTGTATTTTGCAGGTTTAGTGAAAGGAAAAAAAAAACAGAACAAGATGAATGTGACTTCATATCATGAAATACATTCTCTGCTAGCTTCATCCTTCCCTTGCTCCCATCTGAGTAACTGTAAATGATGTTCTCTGTTAATAAGTGTGTACTTTGTCTAAATTGCATTTATTTTTCTTTTGACATACATACCATTTTACTATTAATCATCCCCTTCTACTCCTTACTGTACAATAAGACACTGTTATGCTGATGGAACATATTTAATCTTCAGTGTGTTGGATTTTAGTTCAGTTGTTGCTTTCTTATTTCTTTTTGGAAAACCCTTCTTTATTGGCTCTTAAATCATGGGTTAAGCCCTTATTGAAAACATGTTCCGTATATACTTCTTGCTAGAGAAAAAAGTTCTTTTGAGGTTATCAGCTAGGCTTACACAAATGCTTCACTATACAGTAAAATTGCAGAGGTCTTCTATATGCTATCTAAAGCTAGAAATAAACCCAATTACTCAGCAGCACATCGTAAGAGAGATGCATACTATGTTCATGTCTGTCAGTGCCTTAAGTCATCACTCTACAGCCTTTTTTAAATTCTCTTTTTATTGAAACCAAGAAACAAAACAAAGACAAAAAAAAAGCAAAACCAGCATCAATTAGATGTCAACATGACATCAAACAGCATAATATATCATAAAAATAAATGTATGATCTGGTGACTCAATTATTTCTGTCCATATGGCATTTACAGAGAAGTAAAGAAAAGGCAAATAGCTACGCATCTGCATGGAGAAGAATACCCAGTGTAAAACTGGCCATAGTGACAGCACTAGTAGGGTCTCAGCTGAGATTACCTGGAAATAAATAACATGCTGAAAGGGAAGCAAGGTTACAACAGGCTCACTCTTACATGCATTTAGAGTTTTGTACAGTGAGCAGCGTGCGGGTTACATATGTTTTTAAAAAATGATTTTAGAAATGGAGATACTCTATTCGTTACCAATGGTTCCAGATGCATAGATGGGTGTGTAATGCAACTGCATGCAGCCTGATGCAAAAATATAATTAGGAAAAAAAAAAAATCTTTGGAAATAAATGTGGCTATCTGTTGAAACTATTAAAGGAATAGTGACTCCAAGCCTATTTCTGTATTTGATGAAAGACATATAAAAAAGCCTCTTTGTATAAGTGCTAAGTGCATAGAAAACACTGAGAATCAGTTAAGCCTCTAAAATAATAATCTGGGAATTCCATTCATTATTATAGTAAAGGGCATCATAACTTTATGGTAAGCAGAGAAGGGTGGGAGAGAGGTGAGACTGTGGGGGTGGGAACTGGAGAAAGAAAACCCAGAAAGATCCAGAATCAAACACAGCCTCTGTTACTTGAATTTGTTGTTCATTTTCAATGGAGTGATAACTGCAGCAGCTCAGCCTGAACCGCCTGGCTCGACACTTCCCTTCCTAAGGAACTTGGATGTGTTTCACAGCTTACATCTGGACAACAGGGTACGGGGAAAAAAACCAACAACCCTGAGAGTTAAGAATATATCACATATTCTCTATGCATTACTTCAGACCTGAACTTTGCATATAAATATATATATACACACACACATGCACACACACAAACATATATATGTAGATACATCTACATATGTACATGCACATGTTCACATGGGTATGAAGCTAGTTCCACGTGGGATTTGTTTTCTTCTAGCTGTTAGGCTGAGTTCCCAGTCTAGATCTTTCCTCTCCAGAGATGCACGAAGTCCCCTTTCGGAATTTTGTTCCCCTTCCCCACCCAAGTTGTCTTTTTATCCAAAGGTATCTGCGATCTCTTGTTAATTTTATTGTAAGTGTACCTGTGGGCCTCAAAGAAGGCAATAAGTAACTTGCTAGACTCGGGAAGTGGTACTTTCTGTGAGAGCAGGGAATAACTAATGAACTCCTTATCTTATTGCGTACTGAGGCCACTTGGTTGGTATCATCCATCTCTCTGTAGGGCCATGTTTCATCAGAATATCTCAGTAGCAAAATGCGTTTTTCCCAGTATGTGCAGCTGGCTATTGTGGATGGTAAAAAAGAGTGTACTGCAGAGCCTGTGGGGAAAAGCAACTCCTGTGGGTAAAACAGCAGTACATTGAAACCTCAAAGGAAACTTAAGAAGGGATGGTGTGAGTGTGTGCGTGTATGCATTTAAGTCTGAAGCCAGAAAACTATGAGGGCTATGTGGAACATTTCCTGGAGCTTACCACTAATAAACCTGGCAGGATTGTCAGCCCCGGAGTGTCCATACCTTCTTCCTGGACCTGCGC